>NC_088379.1:134070000-134695000 GCF_037993035.2 Macaca fascicularis
TTTTTTTTTTTTAAAGACTTTTTATTACAGACTCAGTCTCGTTCTTCATAACTGATCTGTTCAGGTTTTCTATTTCTTCTACATTTAATCTTGGAGGGTTCTGTGTGTCTGGGAATTTATCCATTATTGCTAGGTTTTCTAATTTATTGACATATAATTGTTCACAATAGTCCTATTGATCCTTTGTATTTCTTTTCCTTTTTTTTTTTTTTTTTTTTTTTTGAGAGGGAGTCTCACTCTGTCACCCAGGCTGGAGTGCAGTGGCATGATCTCGACTCAATGCAACCTCCACCTCCCAGGTTCAAGTGATTCTTGTGCCTCAGCCATCCGAGTAACTGAAATTACAGGCACCCGCCACCACGCCTGGCTAATTTTTGTATTTTTAGTACAGATGGGGTTTCACCATGTTGGCCAGGCTGGTCTTGAACTGGCCTCAGGTGATCCGCCCACTTTGGCCTCCCAAAGCACTGGGATTACAGGCATAAGCCACCATGCCCGGTCCAATCCCTTGTGTTTCTGTGGTATCATAATGTCTCCTTTTTTCACTTCTGATTTTATTGGGATCTTTTCACTTTTCTCTTGGTTATTTTGCCATATTTTGTTGTTTATCTTCTCAAATAATGAATTTTTCATTTTGTTGATCTCTTGTATTGTTTTTTTTAGTGCCAATTTTGTCCATTTCTACTCTGACATCTATTATTTCTTTCCCTATACTATTGTTTGCGTTTGATTTGTTCTTGCCTTTCCAGTTCCTTCAGATGTTTCATTAGGTTACTTGAAGTCTTTCTATTTTTTTTGATGTAGGTATTTATTGCTATAAATTTACCTCTTTTGCTGTATCCCATTGTTTTTGGTATATTGTGTTTCCATTTTCACTTGTTTCAATAAATTTTCAAATTTCCTTCTTAATTTTGTTCATTGACCTATTGGTCATTCAAGAGCATGTTGTTTAATTTCCATGTATATATACAGTTTCTAATGTTCCTCTTGTCACTGAATTATAGTTTTATTCCACTGTGGTCATAAACAATATTTTAAATATTTTAATCATTTTAATTTTGTTGAGACTTGTTTTATGGCCTAATATGATATATCCTGGAGAATGTTCCATGTATTCATGAAAATAACATGTATTCTTCAGTTGTTGAATAAAAATTTATATAAATGCATGCAAGATCCATTTGGTCTATAGTTTAAATCTAATGTTTATTGTTTTTCTGTCTAGATGATCAGTCCAATGCTGAGAGTGGGGTGTTAATGCCCCCACCTATTATTGTATTAGAGTCTATCTATCACTTTAGATCAAATATTTACAATTGTTATATTCATTCTTGATCACAGGACTCCCTTTGTCTTCCTTTACGTATCTGTATGCTCTGGTGTTGGGTGTATATATATTTAAAACGATTATATCCTCTTCCTCAATTGATCAGGAAGGAGGATATAATTGAATTCATCGTTATGTAATGACTTCGTGTTTGTTTCCAGTTTTTGGTTTAACGTTTGTATTATCTCATATAAGAATAGCTACCTTTGTTTGATTTTTGTTTCCATTTGGGTATCTTTTTCCATGCCTTCACTTTCCATCCATATGTATGTTTACAGGTGAAGTGAGTTTCTTGATCACAGCTTTTTATTCATTCAGCGTGTCTTTATCTTTTAAGTGGGAAATGGAATCCATTTAGATTCATGGTTATTACTGACAGTTAAGGACTTACTCCTGTCACTTTGTTATTTGTTTTCTGATGGTTTTGTATATCCTTTTTTTCCTGTTTTTCTCTTATTATTGTGGTTTGGTAGTTTTCTCTAGTGATAAGGTTTGATGCTTTTTCCATTTCTCCTTTGTGTATCTGCTCCACCAGTGAGTTTTGTATTTTTATGTGCTTTCATGATAGCAATTATTGTATTTTGCTTTCAGATATAGGACTCTCTTGAGCATTTCCTGTAGGGCTAATAGAGTGGACATGAATTTTCTCAGTTTGCGTTTGTCTGGGAAAAACTCTTTCTCCCTCATTTCTGAAGAAGAGTGTTGCTGGGTATAGTATTCTTGGCTGATACTGTTTTTCTTCTTTTGGTACTTTGACCATTCTCTCCTGTCCTGTAAGGTTTCTGCAGAGAAATGCTGTTAGTCTAATTACAGATTCCTTTATATGTGACTTGCTGCTTACCACTGGCTAGCTTTAGCATTTTCTCTGTCTTTGACTTTTGAAAATTTGTCTGTAATATATATCTCTCCACAGCCTTGGAAAGTTTTCAGCTATTATTTCATTAACAGGTTCTCTATGCTTTTCCCTTCTCTTCTCCTTCTGGAAAGCCATAATATGAATATTTGTTTGCCTAATGGTGTTCCATCAGTACTGTAGGCTTTTTTTTTTTTTTTTTTTTTTTTTTTTGCAGAAATTATTTCAAACAACCTGTCTTCAAGTTCAGTTGTTCTGCTTGATCAAGTCTCTTCTTGAAGGCCTGTCCTGTACTTTTCATTTCATTAATCAAATTCTTCTGTTGAAGACATTGTTTGATTCATTTTAGTGATTTCTCTTTGTTAAATTTCTCATTCATATTATGAATTCTTTGTCTGATTTCATAGAATTATCTACTGTATTATCTTTTACTTCATTGAGTTACCTTAATATCATTACATTGAATTCTTCTTCTGGAAATTCATTGATTTCCTTTTCATTGGGTCCTTTTACTAAAGACTTATGTTCCTTTGGTGGTGCCATATTTCCTTCCTTTTTCATGTTTCTTGTGTCCCTGCATTGATCCATACACCTGTTGGAACAATCGCTTCTTCCATATCTTGTAGAGTAGCTTTAATAGAGAAATACTTTCACTTGCAGTTGGGCTTTAGTGTACCAGTTGAAGGACGTGGTAATTTTGTTTTCAGATAAGTGCAATGGAATTGGGTCTATGAAGGTTGTTCAGCTGTAACTAATGTCAGCAATAACTGTGGGTGTCTTAGTGGCCTAGGCTGTAGAAGTTTGTGGCAGTGGTGGTATGGATTGTTAATTTCCTTAGTGTCAAGTATTCTTGGGGTCCTCCTATATTTAATTTCACCACAATAGGGAGACTTATCAACAGGATCCCCGTTGGTCCCAGGTATGACATGGCTTACAAGTAGCTGAGTAGCACTGAGTTCCTGGTGCAGGATCTTAGAATGGCTGTGGGGTGGGATCATAACCTCAGGGTTTCATTGATCCTTTGTGGTACGTGGGTTTGGGGGTTCAGGTTTGCTCTTTGTGGCAGGTTTGGATGTAGAGTGCCCACAGAGCCAGGATCTGGACTCTAAGACACCCCTATCCACTTGGGCCCAAGGGCTGCATTGTACTTGTGGTTCTATCCCTGGGTGGGGGCAAGGCACAGCACTGGCCCAACTCCTGAGAAGAAAAGGTACTCTGGAGATTTGTGCCTGAGGAGCAGAGTACACCTAGAAATAAGGAACTTAAGCCAGTAGAGTTCAGTGGCATCTCAGATACCAGGGGATAAGACACCATGTAGTGATGACTGTAGACCCTAGGGTGGTAAGGCTTATCTGTATCTTACTTTCTGTGAGGACAGGTGTGCAGCAGCAAGTTTCCCAGAATGGCAAAGCACAGTTGTCTTTTCAGTTTGGGGGCATCAGAGAACAGCACAACAATGAATCCACTCCCTAGAAAGAAACGTGTCTCTGCAGCTCAGACTCTAGAGCTAGTCCAGCGCCAGGGAAGCCGGGTATGAAATGTCTGGTCTATAGGGCGGGGTGTTTCAGCTTAGTCACTAATGTTTCCTTGGGATAAGTACTCAGCTCTGACAGGGCAGCAATTTCCCAGAAGGTGACAGCATACTTCAGATCAATCCTGGGGGCAATGAGCACTCTGAGTGGCCTAGACGCCATTTTCCTGGAATGTGGGATGCTGTTTCAAATTGAGGCATTGAGGAGATGTGATTGCTCTCAGTGGCTAAGGTACTGTTTTCCTAGGAGACAGGGTACCACTTTGGGTCCAGTCTGGTGGTGGGGGCGTGGATAGGGTGAGGGGAAGGTAGAGTAGTTCCACCTCTGCCTGGCCCACAGGGAAGGGTGTAACAGTTTTTCGCAGCTCAGTTTTGAGATGCTAAGCCACTGAGATGGGGTGGCTGAAAAGCAGCTTAGCCTCAGTAATGAAGGGGAGCTACGGCTACTTGCCTCCAGAGCAAGGCACACTCCAGCTGCAGTTTCAATTCTACAATGCATAGCACACTAGTTGCGTAAGTCACTGGGGTCAGGGCACAGTGTTGGTTCCTTTTCTGGGGGCAGTATGGTCATGTGGACTCTAGGTAGCTCCCTCAGATAAGCTTAGTGACTTTGAGGATTGCAGGGGACCCCAGTGGCGAGGTCTGTAGGTGTCCAAGGAGTCGATGCAGGCTCCTGAGATCCTCTTCCTTACCTTTTCCATGTAGAGAGAAATTCCTCCTTGTTCCTAGCTGGTCCCAGTTGGGGGTTGGTGTAATGGAAGTCTGTCATTTCCTTCCTTTTTCTATACGGCCATTTTGAGTTTCTGTACCCACTTGGGTTTCTGTTTCTCCTCTGATGCACTCTGGCACTCACTCCCAGTTATTTTTGTTAAAATGAAGTTATTTGTTGTTCTGGCTATCTTTGTGAGGGGAACAATTGCTAGAGTCTTCTACTTGGCTATCTTGCAGATGTCACTTTTTGTCTTTAAACTTTTGTAGAAGAGTTAAAAGTGATTTATATGCCACCATTATAGTGTCAGAATATTCTTGGCAATATACTTTTATCAATGAGTTGATACTTTCATGTGTTTCAATATTTTAATAAGTAGTATCACTTTGCTTCAGCTTCATGAACTCTTTAGCATCTTTTGTAAATTGGGTCTAATGGTGATGAACTCCCTCAGCTTTTGTTTGTCTGGGAAAATCTTTATCTCTCCTTCATTTCTGAAGGGTAGTCTTGTTGAGTAAAGTATTCTTAGTTGACTTTTTTTTTTCTTTCAGTTCTTTGAATATATTATCCCACTGTCTCCTGACCTGTAAGGTAACTGTTGAGAAATCCATTGATTGCCTATGGAAGTTCCTTTGTATGTTATAAGTGCTTTTCTCTTGCTGATTGTAGAATTAACTGTCTTTGATTTTTGACAATTTGATTATAATGTGCCAGAGTAAAGTCATCTTTGGGTCAATCTGTTTGGGAACCCTTGGGTCTTATGTCTGATGTCTAGATGTCTTCCAAGATTTGGGGACTTTTCAGATATTATTTCTTTAAGCTTTGTGCTTCTTTTTTTCTCTCTCCTCCTTCTGAGACTCTCACAATCTGTGTATCACTTCCTTTGACAATGTTTCATAAATACCTTAAGCTTTCTTAATTACTTTTCAATCTTTTTTTTTCTTGTCTGACTGGATAATTTCAAATGACCTGCTTTCAAGTTCAGATTCTTTTTTCTAATTGATCAAGTATAATGCTAAAGCTCTCTATTGCACTTTTTACTTCATTAACTGTATTATGTTGTTATCTTAACATCTGAACCAGTCTTGTGTCGCCATCTTAACATATGAAGCAGTCACCTCCTCTAGTCTTTACTGACTGGCTTTGGGAAACAAACAGCTTCACGAAGCTTCTCTCAGACATTTTCAGTAGATATACCCACTCCACACCTTCACCCATTACTTTTTAGGGAGAATTCGTAAGATTGTATGCTTTCTTTGGATTCTATAAAACTAGGCTGGGTGTTGAGAATATCCCATGGTGTTTTTTTTTGGTGGGGGGAGGTAGTGCCCTGAAATGCTCAAGTTTGCATGCATATTTTAAATCCCAAAGAGTTGTGCCAGCTGACTGTGCCTGCATTCCCCATCTAGGGGGTGCACGTGACAGCCAACCATGGGGATGGAGGGCGGTAATGCATATGAAGTGCTGGAATCACCTGTGGGCCAGCTGGTGTGGTGGTACACCACACAGGTTAGGTGTCCCAAGCAGCATATGAGTGGGTCTGCTGAAAGAGTCTGCAAAGTGGTTAGTAGGATACACAGTCCCTTCCTGAGTTTCAAGCCCTGACTGTGAGTCCCTGCCTGTTTTCCCTGCTCCTAGTCTCTCCTAGACACTTAGCCAGGCTGATCCCATTATTCTGAGTGAGGTAAGGAAAAGATGGGTCTTTTGGAGTGTCCTGCACAGGTAGAAAAGCCAGGAGCTTACTCACTATGCTCTCACTTCCCTCTGTGGGAAGAATCACAGGTTGAGGGAGTCTCTCTTGGAACCGAGCTGTGCCATCTTGGGGCAGGAGTGATGCAGGTGAACTGAAATTGTTCTTACATTCTTCAATGTGTCTATTTTCCAATAGTATTCTGGAACTTCTCTAGCCTTTAAACTGCTAGAAAGGGTGGTTGTCAAAATCGGTGCACTGTAGGGAGATGACAGTAGATAACACTTATTCTTTTATCTAGCTCTCTTTTACCTACTTTCTAATTGAATAGCTGGTTTTGTTTTTTCTTGTTTTTTAAACTGTTGAATTTTACGAGTTCTATATAAATTTAAGATAGTAATAACCAGTCACATATATGGTTTGCAAATTTTTCTGTCAGTCTGTGGTATGTTTATTCATCCTCCTGTAATACAGCCAAAGTTTTCAACATTAGTAAAGTTCAAACTTTCAATTTATGTACCTTGCTTTTTCCTTTTATGGACCATGCTTGTGATATCAAAAATTATTTTTCTAGCTCTAGATTCTGAAGAGTATCTACAACTGATCCTCAAAAAATTCATAGATTTACATCTTCAGTTTAATTCTATGAGCGATTTTGAGTTAATTTTTGTATAAGTTTTGAGATTTTCATTGAGATTATAGTCTGCTTACCTTCTTTCTAGCTTTCAGTATTGTATGTTTCACATATACACTATTTTCCTTTCCTAGTGTACATTTATACTATATTCCTGAAATTAGATGTCCATCCTACAATTTTTGTGTGTCTAATTTTTAGTATTCTAAGTTCAAACTATTTTCTAGCTTAATTTAGAAATTTCCTTTGACTAGTAAGCCATTAGAAGCGTACTGTTAAATTTCAAAGCAACATAGGATTTTCTGGTTAACTTTTTGTTGTTGCTTTATAGCTAAATGCCACTGTGGTCAGAAAACAAATTATAAGCAATTTGAAACCCTTGAAATTTGTTGAAATTTATGACTCAGCATATGGTCAATTTTGGTAACTGCTCCATATGCACTGTAAAAGAACATGTACTCTATTTTTGTTGAGTACAGTGTTCTACGTAAGTCATTTATGGGAATTTTGTCAATTGTGCTGTTTAGACCTTTTATTTTTTTCTTTGTTTATTCTTGCTTATTCTCCATGGTGAAAGAATTCTCCGTTAAAAGTATATATTTGTTTCTCTTTCACTTTTAGTTTTGTCACTTTTTTCTTTTGTACATTTTGAAGCTTCAAGTTGGATACAGAAGTATTAAAATTTACCACGGATTTAACTCCTTCACTTATTTATCTATAGTAATATTTCTTAGTTAAACCTATTTCATTTCATATTACTAGGCGTATGTTAGCTTTATTTTAGTTAATATTTTCATGGTGTAACTTTTTCTATCCTTTTCATTTTCAACTGTATTGTTCACATAGTTGGCTTCGTGTGTGTATGTGTGTGCACTTTAAGTACTTGGAATGTTTAATTTATTCACATTTAATATAATTAATGTTCATAATAAAATTGAGCTGGAATAAGAGTTGGCAAAGCTTTTCTGTAAAGGGCCTGGCCATAAATATTTGACTGTGCAAATAACATGGTTCCTGTTCCAACTATTCAAGCCTGTTGCTCTAGCACAAATGGAGTCATAGACAATATATAAACAAATGAGTATAGCTGTGTTCCAATAAATCTCTATCTAACGAAACACATAGCACATGGGATTTGGCCAGTGGGCTATAGTTTGCTAAACTCTAAATTACAATAAACAAATGTATTATAATTTATATAAATTACAATATTTATATAATGTAATTTATTGTAATTTATCATAAATTACAATATTTATATAATGTAATTTATTGTAATTTATCATAAATTACAATATTTATATAATGTAATTTATTGTAATTTATCATAAATTACAATATTTATATAATGTAATTTATTGTAATTTATCATAAATTACAATAAATAAATGTGTTATAATCAGGAAATAAATAAAAGGCTCAAAGCACCAATATCTTGCAAGAGTGTACTGAGTTTAAGTTTGACTCACAGAATATGAAAATATTTCAAGTGTGAATCCTAAATTAGCAGTTTCCTGACAATTTATTTTCTTTCCAGTTGTAGTGATTAAACTACATTATATTGGGAGGGAAACACAAAACAGCAACAGACAAAAGTAGGGTGCCCAGACACAGAACAAGCTATGCATACATGCAGACTTGATATAGATAAATCAGTAGGGAAAGCATCAAATAATAAATGCCGGAAGCACTGGTTATTTATATAGAGAAATAAAACAGAGCCCTGTCCTAAACAATCCACAATAATAAATTCCAGACTGAATAAAGACTTAAATGTGAAAAGCTCATATATGCTAGTGAGGAACTTCTTAAGACACAGTAATAAAAGTAACAATAGAAAAACATATACATTCAACTGTATTAAAAGTTAAAATTTTTCTATTAGAAAACATATAAACCAGATAAATGAAAGCCCACAATTTAAAGTTTACTATGTTTTAATGAACAAAGGGTACTATTAGAAAAAATATAACAGAGAAAATCTGGGATCAATAACAAATAAAAGCAAGAATAATCTCACTACTAATTAGAGAAATACAAATAAAACCAAAAGTGAGATGTTATTTCACATAAGTCAAACTGACAAAACAAAATATTTGACATTACTACCAAATGTTAACAGGTTGTTTCATAATGAACACTCTTATAGACCATGAATTAGAATGAAAATTATTGCAAACAGCTCTAGCAATTCTAGTAAATCTTAAGATGAGATAACTTAACTTTTAGGTAGACATACTAAAAAAACTCTCAGATGTATATATGGAGACATGTTCAAGACTGTACTGAAACATTATCGCAAAATTAAAGAATTAGACAAAATCTAAATTCCTTTGTCAAGAGAATGGATACATTTTGGTAGAGTAATACAATGGAATGTAGTAGACAACAGTTACAGTACATAAACTGGTAAAATATATATCAAATATTAAAAATAATGTTGAGCACATATAGCTTTTGCAGGATACATACAGCATCATATCATCACTTAGTTTAAAAACGTGACAAATGGCACTATAAAAAAATTTCAGGCAAAATCATATAAAGTATTAAAGCATGAATAGTATTGAAAAACACTAAGTTCAGGATAGTAATTACCACTGGGAAGGGATAGAAGGAAACAGGTGAGGAAAGGAGTGCACACAGAGATTCAGTTATATCTGCGATATTTAATTTCTTAACAAAAATAAAACATAAAACATAACAAAACCTGAAACAAACAGGGCAAAAAGAACTGACACAATTGGGTGGTAGGTACACAGGAATTAATTTTCTCTTCTATATTTTGATGTATGCTTAAGAGTATATAAATTTTCAAAATAAAGAATAAGATACATAAAGTGTTTAGCTTAATTCCTGACACAGAAAACTCTTAATAAATCTTGGCTCATTATCTTTTCTGTTTTTCTAAATACGAGAAAAAAAACCCCAAATCATTAGCTAACTCAATGTATATATTATAAGCATTTAACCAACATGGGAAAGATTAACTCTTGAAATGCAAAACTTTAAATGATATGTTCACATGGTTCCAGGAGAACTGCAATATGAATTAGATAAAATGAAAAGGCAATCTTCCATAGTGCATCTTGATGAATAAAATAATACATGCATCTAGTAGTCTACATAATTTCAGAAACTGATTTATCCTAGACTACTAAAAATAGTTTATACTTTAATAAGATTAAGAAGTTTTGTTTGTTTGTTTTTTGAGATGGAGTCTGGCTCTGTCACCCAGGCTGGAGTGCAATGGAACGATCTCAGTTTACTGCAACTGCCACCTCGCTGGTTCAAGTGATTCTCCTGACTTAGCCTCCCAAGTAGCTGGGATAACAGGTGCAAACCACCATGACTGGCTAATTTTTGTATTTTTAGTAGAGATGGGGTTTCGCCATGTTGCCCAGGCTGGTCTTAAACTCCTGACCTCAAGCAATTCACCTGCCTTGGCCTCCCTAAGTGCTGGGATTACAGGCGTGAGACACCATGCCTGGGACAGAAGTAATATTTTAACTTTTTCTTTTTTTTAATGTTATTTCCACAGGTTGTTGGGGAACAGGTGGTGTTTGGTTACATGAGTAAGTTCTTCAGTGATGATTTGTGACATTTTGGTGCACCCATCACCCAAGCAGTATACACTGTACCCAATTTGTCTTTCATCCCTCAGCTCCTTGCCACCCTTTCCACCTGAGTCCCCAAAGTCCACTGTGTCATCCTTATGCTTTACGTCCTCATAGCATAGCTTCCAAGTATGAGTCAGAACATACAATGTTTGGTTTCCCGTTCCTGAATTACTTCACTTAGAATAATAGCCTCCAATCTCATCCAGGTTGCTGCAAATGCCATTAATTCATTCCTTTTCAAGGATAAGTAGTATTCCATCATACATATATATATATATGTATATATGTGTGTGTATATATATACGTGTGTGTGTGTGTGTGTGTGTGTGTGTGTATCAGTAGTAGGATTGCTGGATGAAATGGTAGTCCTACTTTTAGTTCTTTAAGCAATCTCCACACTGATTTCCATACTGGTTGTGCTAGTTTACATTCCTACCAGCAGTGTAGAAGTGTTCCCTGTTCACTGCATCCATGCCAACATCTATTGTTTTTTGATTTTTTGATAATGGCCATTCTTGCAGGAGTAAGGTAGTATCATGTTGTGGTTTTGGTATGCATTTCCCTGATCATTAGTAATGTTGAGCACTTTTTCATATGTTTGTTGGCCATTTGTATATCTTCTTTTGAGAATTTGTCTATATGTATATGTTTGTTGGCCATTTGTATATCTTCTTTTGAGAATTGTCTATTCAGGTCCTTAGCCCACTTTGTGATGGGATTGTTTGTTCTTTTCTTGCTGATTTGTTTGAGTTTGTTGTAGATTCTGGATATGAGGCCTTTGTCAGATATATAGATTGTGAAGATTTTTCTCCCACTCTGTTGAGTTGTCTGTTTACTCTGCTGACTGTTCCTTTGCCGTACAAAAGCCCTTTAGTTTAATTAGATCCCAGCTATTTATCTTTGTTTTCAATTGCATTTGCTTTTGGGTTCCTGGTCATGAAATTCTCGCCTAAGCCAATGTCTAGAAGGGTTGTTCCAATGTTATCTTCTAGAATTTTTACAGTTTCAGGTCTTAGATTTAAGTCTTTAATCCATCTTGAGTTGATTTTTGTTTAAGGTGAGAGATGAGGATCCAGTTTCATTCTCCTACATGTGGCTAGCCAATTATCCCAGAACCACTTGTTGAAAAGGGTGTCCTTTCCCCACTTTATGTTTTTGTTTGCTTTGTCAAAGATCAGTTGGCTGTAAGTATTTGGGTTTATTTCTGGGTTCTCTATTCTGTTCCATTGGTCTATTTGCCTATTTTTATAACAGTACCATGCTGTTTTGGTGACTATGGATTTATAGCATAGTTTGAAATCAGGTAGTGTGATGCCTCCAGATTTGTTCTTTTTGCTTAGTCCTGCTTTGGCTATGCAGGCTTTCTTTTAGTTCCATATGAATTTTAGAATTGTTTTTTTTAATTCTGTGAAGAATAATGGTATTTTGATGGGAATTGCATGGAATTTGTAGATTGCTTTTGGAAATATGGTCATTTTCACAATGTTGATTCTACTAATCCATGAGTATGGGATATGTTTCTATTTATTTGTGTCATCTATGATTTCTTTCAGCAGTGTTTCATAGTTTTCCTTGTACTTTGACTCCTTGGTTAGGTATATTCCTAAGTATTTTATTTATTTATTTTTGCAGCTATTGTAAAAGGGGTCAAGTTCTTGATTTGATTCTCTGCTTGGTTGCTATTGGTGTATAGAAGGGCTACTGATTTGTGCACATTAATCTTGTATCTGGAAACTTTGCTGAATTCTTTTATCAGTTCTAGAAGCTTTCTGGAAGAGTCCTTAGGGTTTTCGAGGTAAACAATCATATCATCAGCAAACAGTGACAGTTTGACTTCCTCTTTACCAATTTGGATGCCCTTTATTTCCTTCTCTTGTCTGATTGCTCTGGCTAGGACTTTCAGTACAATGTTGAAGAGGATTAGTGAGAGTGGGCATCCTTGTCTTGTTCCAGTTCTCAGAGGGAATGCTTTCCACTTTTCCCCATTCAGTATTAGTTGGCTGTGGGCTTGTCATGGATGGCTTGTATTATACTGAGGCGTATCCCTTGTATGCCAATTTTGTTGAGAGGTTTAATCATAAAGGGGTGCCGGATTTTGTTGAATGCTTTTTCTGCATCTATTGAGAGGATCATGTGATTCTTATTTTTAATTGTTTATGTGGGGTATCACATGTATTGACTTGCGTATGTTAAACCATCCCTGGATCCCTGCTCTAAAACCCAATTGATCATAGTGGATTATCTTATTGCTACGTTGTTGGACACAGTTAGCTAGTATTTTGTTAAGGATTTCAGTATCTATGTTTATCAAGGACATTGGTCAGTAGTTTTCTTTTTTGGATATGTCCTTTCTTGGTTTTGATAATAGGGTAATGCTGGCTTCATAGAATGAATTAAGGAGGGTTCTTTCTCCATCTTGTGGAATAGTATCAAAATTCTTGGCACCAATTCTTCTTTGAATGTGTGGTAGAATTCTGCTTTGAATCCATCTGGTCCTGGACTTTTTTTTTGTTAGTAATTTTCTAATTACCATTTCAATCTCACTGCTTGTTATCGGTCTGTTCAGGCAATCTAATTCTTCCTGATTTAAGCTAGGAGGGTTGTATTTTTGCAGGAATTTATGCATCTCTTCTAGGTTTTCTACTTTATGTGCATAAAGATGTTCACAGTAGGCTTAAATGATCTTTTGTGTTTCAGTGGTGACAGTTGTAATATTTCGTGTTTCATTTCTTAGTGAGGTTATTGGATTTTCTTCCTTCTTTTCTTGGCTAATCTTGTTAATGGTCTATCAATTTTATTTATTCCTTCAAAGAACCAGCTTTTTGTTTTATTTATTTTTCGGGTTTTGTTTGTTTGTTTGCTTGCTTGCTTGTTTGTTTCAATTTCACTTAATTCTGCTCTAATCTTGTTTATTTCCTTTGTTCTGCTGGGTTTGGGTTTAGTTTGTTCTTGTTTCTCTAGTCCCTTGAGGTGTGACCTTGGAATGTGAGCTTGTGTTCTTTCAGTCTTTTTGATATAGGTGTTTAGAGCTATGAACTTTCCTCTTAGCACTGCCTTTGCTGTATCCCAGAGGTTTGGTAGGTTGTGTAATTATTGTCATTCAGTTCGAAGAATTTTTAAATTTCTATCTTGATTTCGTTTTTGACCCAATGCTCATTCAAGAGCAGGCTTACTTAATTTCCATTATTTGCATGGTATTTGCATGGTTTTTAAGGTTCTTTTTGGAGTCAATTTCCAGTTTTATGCCACTGTGGTCTGACAGAGTGCTTGATATAATTTCAATTTTCTTCAATTTACTGAGGCCCATTTTATGGTCTGTTGTATGGTCCATCTTGGAGAAGGTTCTATGCACTGTTGAACAGAATGTGTATTCTGTGGTTGTTGGATGGAATGTTCTGTATATATCTGTTAAGTCCACTTGTTCCAAGGTGTAGTTTAAATCCCTTGTTTCTTTGTTGACTTTCAGTCTTGATGACCTGCCTAGGGCTGTCAGTGGAGTACTGAAGTCCCCTACTATCAATGTGTTGCTGTCTATTTCACTTCTTAGGTCTCATAGTAATTGTTTTATAAATTTGGGAGCTCCAGTGTTAGGTGCATTTATGTTTACGATTGTGATATCTTCCTGTTGGACAAGGCCTTTTACCAGCATATAATGTCCCTCTTTGTCTCTTTTAACTGCTGTCGCTTTAAAGTTTGTTTTGTTTTGTTTTTGTCTGATATAAGAATGGCTACTCCTGCTTGCTTTTGATGTCCATTTGCATGAAATTATTTTTCCACCCCTTCACTTTAAGTTTATGTGAGTCCTTATGTTTTAGGTGAGTCTCCCAAAGGCAACAGATGGTTGGTTGGTGAGTTGTTATCCATTCTGTGGTTTTGTATCTTTTAGGTGGAGCATTTAGGCCATTTACATTCAATGTTAGTATTGAAATGTGAGGTACTGTTGCATTCATTGTGCTCTTTTTGCCTGTGTACTTTGGTTTTTTTGTTTTTGCTTTTTTAGCTTTTTCATTTGTTTGTTTTATAGGTCCTGTGTAATTTATGCCTTAAAGAGGTTCTGTTTTGATGTGTTTCCAAGTTTTGGCTCTAAGATTTGGAGCTCCTTTTAGCAGTTCTTGTAGTGGTGGCTTGGTAATGGCGAATTTGCTTGGCATTTGTTTGCCTGAAAATGATTGTATCTTTTCCTTGATATATGATGCTTAGTTTGGCTAGATACAAAATTCTTGGCTGATAATTGTTTTGTCTGAAGAGGCTGAAGATAGTGCCCCAATCCCTTCCAGTTTGTCTGCTGAGAAATCTGCTGTTAATATAATAGCTTTTCCTTTATAGGTTACCTGGTGATTTTGTCTCACAGGTCTTAAGATTTTTTGCTTCATCTTAACTTTGGATAACCTGATGACAATGTACCTAGGCAAAGATCTTTTTGTGATGAATTTCCCAGATGTTCTTTGTGCTTCTTGTGTTTAGATATCTAGGACTCTAGCAAAGCCAAGGAAGTTTTCCGCAATTATTCCCCCAAATATTTCCAAGCTTTTAGAATTCTCTTTTTCCTCAGGAACACCAATTATTCTTAGGTTTAGTTGTTTGACATAATTCCAGACTTCTTGGAGGCTTTGTTCATATTTTCCTATTCTTTTTTGTCTTTGTTGGATTGGGTTAATTCAAAGACCTTGTCTTCGAGCTCCGAATTTCTTTCTTCTACTTGTTCAATTCTATTGCTGAGATTTTACAGAGCATTTTGCATTTCTAAAAGTATGTCCAAAGTCTCCTGAATTTTTTATTGTTTTTTTCTTCAAGCTATCTATTTCCTTGAATATTTCTCCCTTCACCTCTTGTCTCATTTTTTGGATTTCCTTGCATGGGGCTCCGCCTTCTCTCGTCCCTCCCTGAGTAGCTTAATGACTAACCTCCTGAATTCTTTTTCAGGTAAACCAGGGATTTCTTCTTGGTTTGGAGCCATTGCTGGTCAACTAGTGTGATTTTGGGGGGGTGTTGAAGAGCTTTGTTTTGTCATATTATCAGGGTTGGTGTTCTGGTTCCTTCTCATTTAGCTAGGCTCTGTCAGAGGAAAGGTCTAGGGCTGAAAACTGTTGTTCAGATTCTTTTGTCCCTTGGGGTGTTACCTTGATGTAATACTCTGCCCCTTTTCCTATGGACATGGTTTCCTGAGAGTCTAGTTGTAGTGATTGTTATCTCTCTTCTGGATCTAGCCACTGAGCAAGTCTACTAGGTTCTGGGCTTGTACTGGGGGTTGTCTATACAGAGTCCTGTGATGTGAACCATCTGTGGGTCTCTCAGCCATGCATACCATGGTATTTGGGATGTCTCCCGGGTCCTGCAGGAGCAATCTGCTTCCTTCAGAGGGTCTGTGGGTCCTCTTGGATTTCCTTATTCCTGTAGTTGTTCTGGAGCAAAAATTCACAATGTGAGCCTCTGCATGCTACTCTATCCATTGTATTTACTTTCAATTGTTCAAAAGTTAGTTACAAAAGCTACTTGGGATGACCAAACAGTTCAAACTTTTAAAATATTACTTCTCAAGTTTCTTAATTGTTATAAAATCCAAATCTTATAAATTGTTATGACTGAAAGGGGGAGATGAATAACATTTTATAAAACAGTAATTTATGGGCTAATTGATCCACCCATCATTTATATGGGTTTCCTGATTGTTACTCCTATCACATTTCACTCCATTTTAATTTAGCTTATAGATCACACTATGCCTGCCTTATTTACTATCATATTGCCAGAGTCTAATACAATACCTCACTACTTATAGGTGCACAACAAATTAGTTATAGATCATTGAATAAATGAATTTCTTTCAGATTATTCAGGAAGTCATTCTTTTAAAAATATTCAGCAGTCTACCAATGCTTATTCAATTAAATCCAGACTCCTCAACATAATCATTCATAGCTCTCTATAACCTGCTCAACCTAATTTTTTCATATTCTTTCCTATATGCCAAATACATTATATAAATTGAAATATATTTTATTCCCTAAATACGACGCTCATTCTCTCATCTCCTTTGGCTTCTTACGCCAGTGGGTGAAACACTCCCAACCACCTCTAGTTTTGCCTTCATCAAGTTATTTTGAAATTTCATCTACTCTTCAATGTCCATAAGATATGCTACATTTTCAAGAAACTTTTCCTGATCTCTCCAACTATATTTCTTTTGTTACCCTTAACACACACATTTGTTTTTAACGTTCTTAAGATACAAATAATATGCCATTTACCATGTTGTTTGATATTTGTCTCATTCCATATTTTTCTTAGTCTTTAAGTTCCTATAATAGGGTCATTTTATTTTAACTTCATATAACTAAAGCACTTGGCATAATTCTTTCCATAAAGGTAGTGGTCGAAAATATTAGTTAGGCTGAATTATGTGAAAACACTGCTCAAAAACTATTTTCTAATAACAATTGCTAAGAAAATACAAACCTAAGAATAAATGACCCAATAATCCAAAGTAATTATAAAAGTTGTAAGATGAAAATAAGCATAATATGTCAAAACAGAGATAAAAGATCTTTGAAAGAATAAAAATGTTGACTTAGCAATCCCTTTCCATTTGCTAATGAAACTTCTGGAAAAAAAAAAACCCCATTACTTAATAACTCAAGCAGTAATAGAAAAAATCATGCTGTGAGAGTAAGACTGAAATTGCCTAAAAAACATTTACAAATGTTATTTTCATTATCTCTAAAACAAAATTTTAACAAGCTATACTAAATAAAGGAATAATTTAAATAATTGTGTATTTCTTGAATCTTAAATAACTGATATTGTGTAATTAATTTCTATTTATCTTTTTAAAAATTAGAGACAGGGTCTTGTTCTATCACCCAAACTGGAGTGCAATGGTGCAAGCATAGCTCACTGCAGCCTCGAATTTCTGGACTCAAGAGATCCTCCCACCTCTGCTTCCTGGGTAACCAGAACTATAGGCATGCACCATCATGCCATGCTAATTTTTTAACTTTTTGTAGAGATGGGGTCTTGCTATGTTCCTCAGGCTGGTCTCAAACCCCCAGCTTCAATTATCCTCCTGCCACACTCTCCCAAAATGCTGAGTTCACAGGCATCAGCTACCACACTGGGTATCTAATTATCTTTGCTCTCTAGATGACTTCCTGAGATAGTGTTGATGGTGTATCACAGAAAAAAATGTCAATAATATTGGACTGTGGTTAGGTAAGCAAATTCTCTGGATACTTTTCTTTCTCTAAGAAAATTATACACTCTGTAAGTACTCTAATTACAATTTTGTAATTTACTTTTGGCTCTCACTCTAATCAATATTGGCTACCAAATATGTAAATTGCATCTTTTCCTCTATCCTTTGGAAGGAAACAGGTTGGCTAGCATTTTGGGAAGATGTTCCTATACATCTTAAAGGACTGCAGGAAATCTCTTAATCCTTTAGTTCATATCATGAGGAGGTTAATTTTCATCATTTATCAATAAATGTTGATGAACAGCATAAGTAACTGATAAACTTACAGTCAAACTCCCTGTAATGTGGTAAATCATCAATCTCCTAGCATCATGGGATGATGCAAAATCACCCCTTCAAGGTTTTATGTGAGTAACTCATCAATAGAGAGTCCAGAATTACAATGGCCAATACAAAGGCTTCAAGCATATGTAACTATTTAAATCTAAATTTTATTCATTTAATATGAAAATTAAATAAAGCATTCATTTCTTCAGTTGTATTAGCCTACTTTCAAGTGGTCAAAAGCCCCATGTAACTAGTGGCTACAATACTGGACAGTGCAGAATTATATAACATTTCTATCATCAGAGAAAGATCTATTGGACAGTGCTGGTCTAGAAAGCTAATAATTTGATTCAACTCAAACAGTACAGGTGAATTGTTATATTTTATCTATTGAGTCTTATATTTGTTAACTCATGAGCAATAGGAGTAGCTTTGCCATTTCTTTAATATAATTTTCAAATAAATATTTTTTTATGACAGTTGGCACAAACTCCTATACATTGTACAAGACATGTCAAATTCTTTCGGGCCTCAAGGCTCCTTCTTGGTCTCCTATGACCTTTCTATCAAAAATAGGTCTCTACCACCATCACCTCCACAACAATACACATATTAATTTCTATCTCAGCACCCTGCTTCTTTCATAGGATACTATAATTTTAATTATTTCATTCATTTATTCACATCTCTTTCATTCATTCATATATCTTCTACTGAAGGAGGATCCTTTGTCTATGTTATTCATAGTCCTGTCCCCAGAGTTTACCTAACATAGGCATGAACTCAAAATTCATTAAATGAGTGTATTAATGTTTGTTGAATAAGTGAATATATTTGGACTATGATGTCTTTCCCCTCCATAGCCAACTCATACCTCTTTGGCACTATGCTTTTATATGTATTCCTCCCTTTTTTTTTATTCTAGCTTATGTATCTCCTTTTATACCCCAGCAGACTATCTCAATATTTATTTGTTTTAATTTTGGGTACAGAGGGTAATGAGTAGAAAGAGAATTCCCAAGCTAGAAGAAGAAAATATTTTTAGGCGAGCTTTCAGAGAAAATAAACTTATTTTTAGTATTCCATCCTGTCCCCTCAGCAAGTACCAAGAGATCAAAGCACTAACCTCAGCCCCCTCAGTAGACACATGTACCGGTGTGGCATAGATAACAAAGAGGATTCAATTAGCCTAGGTATGAAAACAAAGCAAGTATTCAAGGAAAAAAAAAAATGGACTAAAGGACGGGGAAAAAGGGAAATTTTCCACTTAGCTTCTTGAGCAAAATCTTTTTCTAATCTTGAATATTTGTCACCTAGTGCCAACTACTGTAATTCAGAGAGCAATGCCACTTGAAATACTTTTTACTTATACAGAAAACACAAAATAATCAAAGACAACTGAATTTCACAACTCTGAAAAAAATCATTCAAGAAACCAGCTATTTAAAATATCGTTTAAAAGTTACATACAATTGTAACAAAGGGAGCAGATGATTGAATTATGAAAGTATAATGAGCCAAATATTTAATATATTAAATATATAAGCTATTCAACACATTGGAAGACTTCAAATTTCAGGCTATGTCTACAAAATTTATATAAAGTATAGTTAGTTATCATAAAGGTAACATAGTTCCCTAAGAACAATAAGCTTCAAAATGGTTATCTTAAGGCTATTCAGAACTTACTTTGATCCAAAGCAAGCCTAAATGATCATTATGTAATGATTGTACTAAATAATTTTCACCATTACACCTAACAAAGTTTATATAGAAAATCAAGTTTCAAGTTCCAGCTTAAAATACAAGAAATAAATATCAAACTCCTGTTGCTTTGTTTTTCCAGTGTCATAAAAAGACTCAATAAAGTATGTTCCTTTAACACAACTCCTGGCAATTTTATGACACCCACTGTAAGGACTTTAGGACTTTATCTTGAAAAATAAAACTAAAAAGTAAGTACTACTTGTATTTCCCAAGTTGACCATGACTTTTCATATCTCCATGACTTTCACTATATTTGACACAGAGAGTTGAAATCATGTTGGAAGATAAGTGGGTAGGAGGGAAGGAAAAAGAGGAAGAACATAGTTGTTTCATTCACTCAACAAATATTTATCAAATGCCTACTGACCAAACTGTTCTAGGTATCTGGAAAACATGGCTAAACAAAAAGGAGAAACACAAATTTATAAAGGATTTCTGTTGCTAGCAGCAACAACTAAGTTACAGCGATAAGATACATGAGTTAGCACTCCTGGATCCCACATACCCACTGATAATGGTTTCCTTCTACTTCTTCCTTTACTATAAAACATACAGAAAACAAACTAAAAACAAAAATTCTCTTGAACATTTTTTCAGAAACTGAAGTAATATATCTGAAGTAAAGAACCCTCTAGGGATGCACTACATATGGTCAAGGATATGGGCATTATTGCTAGAAAGCAGATTAATCTCCTTCTCATGCTGTCATATCATCTCCTCTCTTATTATTGCAAAACATGCAGTGAAAAGCAAGGTCCATGGGGATGGGAGTCTGGAAACAGCAACATGTTCTGAAGATATGGAGGATGGCAGAGGACTCCTATGCAGTAAGAGTATGTTACCACTAAAGAGATAGGGAACAAGATTTGGTTGCAAAACAACAAGAATAGCACACATAAGAGAAGAATGGTTAGCTTCAGAAAAGTAAAGCAGTTATAATTCTTCCAAAGAGGACACTCTTGTAAAGGAAGATTTGTCTCTACTAGGTCTGCTACTCTTGAGCTTTAATTAGTATAATCACAATGCATAATGCAGGTGCATCTGAAAGGCTAGAATCACCATTATGCTATCTGTTAAAACCATCTTTCATAATCAAGTCAACCATAGCTTTCCACAGATACGATGCACTACCATGCCCAGAGTCATCTGCGGTTTTAAAATAAATTTTTTTTTTTACTCTTTTGTTCAGGCCTATTCCACAAGACACTAAACAGAAGCAAAAATCTTAAGATTCTGAACAAAATTTAAAAGCTGTTGGAATATGAAAGATTTTCTATCACTTAAATTATTACAATTATTAAGCATGCATAAAAATTATACATTATAATAAAAATAATATGGTTATAACAGTAAATAGTGAATGGATAGCTTCAAGACTCTGTGGACTGAATCTGGTCTTTGGAAATAAAAGCATAGAGCAGTCAGCTAAATATTGAATATACATTAAAAAAATCTATAAGAATAAGTATTCAAGCCAACCAAATAAACTATTCCTTTTTCATACTAAAAACAAGATCTTCACTTTTAATACCTTGAAAACAATTTTAGTTCTGCATTAGTCCATTCTTGTAGTGCTATAAGGAAATACATAAGACTAGGTGATTTACAAAAAGAGGCTTAATCGGCTAATTGTTCCACAAGCTGTACAGGAAGCCTGGCTAGAGAGACCTCAGGAAACTTTCAGAACGCAGAAGGTGAAGGGAAAGCAGGCACGTCTTACATGACTGGAGCAGGAGGAAGAGAGAAGGGGGAGGTACTACCCATTTATAAACAAGCAGATTTCATGAGATCTCACTCACTATCACGAGAACAGCAAGGAGAAAATTCACCCCCATGATCCAATCACCTCCCACCAGGGCTCTCCTCCAACACTGGAGATTACAATTTGACATGAGATTTGGGCGGGGACACAAATCCAAAGTGTATCGCTCCACCTTCGGCCCTTCCCAAATCTCATATCCCTTCTCAACAGTGCCCCAAGTCTTAACTCATTTCAGCACTAACTCAAAAGTCCACAGTCCAAAGTCTCATCTGAGACAAGGCAAGACCTTTCTGCCTATGACCCTGTAAAATAAAAAACAAGTTAGTTACTTCCAAGATACAACGAAGGTATAGAATTGGGTAAATACTCCCTTTCCAAAAGGGAGACAGTGATCAAAAGACAGGGTCTACAGGCCCTAGGGCATGTCCAAAACCCAGAAGGGCAGCCATTAAATCTTAGGGGCCCAAAATAATTTCCTTTGACTCCATGTCTCACATCTAGGCAACACTGATGTAAGGGGTCGGCTCCCACAGCCTTGGGCAGCTCTGCCCCTGTTGCCCTGCAGGGGTACTTTCCCTGCAGCTGCTTTCACAGTCTGGCATTGAGTGCCTAAGGCTTTTCCAGGCATATAGTGCAAGTTGGTGGACCTACCATTCTTTGGTCTGGAGGATGGTAGCTCCCTTCTCACAGCCCCACTAGTCAGTGTCCAGTGTGTGGATTCTGTGTGGGGGCTCCAGCCCTACATTTCCTCTCTGCACTGCCCTAGCAGAGGTTCTCCATGAGGGCTGTACCCCTGCAGCAGGCTTCTGTGTGGACATCCAGGCATTTCCATACATCCTCTGAAATCCAGGCAGAAGCTTCCAGGCCTCAACTCTTGTCCTCTGCGACCCACAGGCTTAATACCATGTGGAAGCTGCCAAGACTTATGGGTTCCACCCTCTGGAGCAGTTGACTGAGATGTTATCTGGGACCCTTTTAGCCACAGCTGGAGCTGAAGCAGCTGGGACACAGGGAGCAATGTCCTGAGGCTCTGCAGGGCAGTGGGGCCCTGGGCCTGCCCCACAAAACCATTCTTCCCTCTAATGGCTGCAGGCCTGCGATGGTAGGGGCTGTGGTGAATGGCCCCAAAATGCTTTGAGGCATCTTCCTCATTGTCTTAGGCATTCAGCTCCTCTTTTTTATTTTTATTTTTAAATATTTTATTATACTTTTGCAAATTTCTACAGCCAGCTTCAATTTCTCCCCAGAAACTGAGTTTTTCTTTTCTATCACATGGTCAGGCTGTAAACTTTCCAAACTATTATGCTCTACTTCCCTTTTAAATATAAGTTCCAGTTTCAGACCATCTCTTTGCAAACACATATGTGTTTTAAAGTTCCACAGATCCCTAGAGCAGGGGCACAAAGCTGCCAGTCTCTTTCTACAACATGGCAAGAGTGACCTTTACCCTAGTTCCCAGTAAGTTCCTCTTCTCCATCTAAGACCTCCTCAGCCTAGACATTACTATACATATCACTATGAGCATTTGGGTCACAACCATTCAACAAGTCTCTTGGAAATTCCAAGCTTTCCTTCATCTTCCTGTCTTCTTCTGGGCCCTCCAAACTGTTCCAACCTCTGCCCATTATGCAGTTCCAAAGTCGCTTCCACATTTTCAGGTATCTTTATACCAATGTCCATTCACTGGTACAAATTTTCTATATCAATCCAATCTCACAATACTATAAACATCTGAGACTGGGTAATTTATAAAGAAAAAAGATTTAGTTGGCTCATGGTTCTGCGGTGCCAGATGAGTTGGTCTCCCTTGTATGAGACACCTATGGGGAGCCATGGGGAGCCTCTGAGGAGAAGAGTCTCCTTATTGCCTTCATATCTTTATGCCCTGAGAGCATAATAGCTCAGCGGCATTCCACAGGTTGCTCAGGGAGATAACACTCCCTTGAAGCAGTGGAGTATAATCAAACATCTTGGCTCCTCCTGAGACCCACTCCCACTTGTTTCAATCCCTATAAGTTAAAAGATCTTAAGTAGTTTAGACACACACCTTTGCTCAAGGAAATTCACAGAAACCTGCCACTGCTATATATCTTATTGAATGACTCACGAGTACTCCTTCATTGATTAATCCTTTTCCTCATCGCTTCCTACCCCTCCCATCTGCCCTAAGAACAAAGATCTTGTAAACCAATAAATTAGGCGGAGAAGAGCTCTGGGCCATGAGCAAGCCTCCAATGTTCCGGTCCCCTGAACCCACCTTTTAAATGCTTATTCTGACTCTTTCTAACTCCTTTGTCTCCGCTGAACTCAGGGTACCCGCCAGGTGGTGTGGGGCTGGTTTCCCCAACAGAGGCTGTACAGGAAGCATGGCTGGGGAAGCCTCAGGAAATGTTTAATCATGGTGGAAGATGAAGGGGAAGCAGGAATGTCTTACATGGCCAGAGCAGGAGGAAGAGAGAGAATGGGGAGATGTTACACACTTAAGACCACCAGATCTCATGAGAACTCACTCACTATCATGAGAAGGGAAAGGGGGAAATTTGCACCCATGATCCAATCACCTTCCACCAGGCCCCCTCCTCCAACACTTGAGGTTACAATTCCATATGAGATTTGGGCGGGGACACAGATCCAAACCAAATTAAGTTCTAATTATAAAATGCATTTATGTAAAAGCAAAACACTCCTATTTGCTTCTATAGAGTCACCACTAACCTATGAGTCATTACCTTCCTTTAAATATTCTGTAATGCAAAGTCCACCAATAATTATACCTTTCTGGCTAAAGAATTTTTTAAACACAATATTTAAATAAGAAGATATGACAACCAAAGAAAAAAGACATTTTCAAAAAACCATATATTATTTACAATTTGCATTAGTTTATGCTTCTGTCATAATTTATGAGAATGCACAGAATTAAAACACAGAACTAGATGTATATTGAGAAACAATTTTAGGATGTTTCAAAATTTGAATGAATTCTCATTTTAGAACTCAGACATTTTATATATCATATATAATATATAAGCTCCAACTCTGGTTGGGGGAAAAGGGCAATTTCTATTGACAAAAGATTTACTTTCATTAAGCAAAAACAAGCTTTCCCATTACAGGAGTCAAAGTTGTAAGCCAAGTTTCAAAGTGCTGTAGGCAACTTCACATGAGAATATTCCCAAGTAGAATTTATAATTTACATACCTGTACAGATGAATATTTAGAAAAATTTTCCATTTGATACCGCCTAAAATCTTCATTTAGTCTTTGATCTGAAACAAGGGGGAGAACAGATTTCAGTTCATTGAGTAATGTTCAATTCTTTAAAACTAGAAATACAGTAATCATTTGATATATCCGATGCAAAATGGGCTAGTCTCCACTGCTTCTCAAGAGAATATGAATCATCAATTTCAATACACCATTTTAAAACTTGAAAATAGGCCCTTTTCTATATCTAAGCCAACTAATCACTGCCAAAGTAAAAAAAAAAATAACATCTGCAAAGAACTACCTTTTCTGATTTCATAAACATGAATTCTCAGTCTCTGCTGGCGTGCTCTTCGGGTTAATGAAAGTAAAATATATTCTCCACATCTTATTCCTGCTACAAAAATTGAGAAGCATTGGGAAGATAAGCTATAGTCATATCTTTTAGAATTCTTAAAACCAATTGAAATTTTGAAACTCTTCCAGGACAAACCTCCACCTTGAGGAGAAATTGCAGGACAAAGAATCCAAATGAAACAGGAATGGGTAAGAGACAATGGGGGAAGACCTTTATTCACCAGAATAAAGGTGAGAGGTCCTGGTAATAACAAGGCCAGCCCAGGCCTGGTGGCTCATGCCTGTAATCCTAGCATTTTGGGAGACTAAGGCAGGTGGATCACTTGAGGTCGGGAGTTCAAGACCACCCTGGCCAACACGGCAAAACCCCATCTCTACTAAAACTACAAAAATCAGCCGAGTGTAGTGGCACATGCCTGTAATCCCAGCTACTTGGGAGGCTGAGGCAGGAGAATCACTTGTACCTGGGAGGCAGAGGTTGTAGTGAGGCAAGACCGCACCACTGCACCCCAGCCTGGGTGACAGAGTGAGACTCTAAAAAAAAAAAAGAAGAAGAAAAGAGAAAGAAAAAAAAAAGAAATAACAAGACCATATTTTTATTTACATCAAGAAAAGTAACATACATACAAAATAGTACCCAATAAATTTGCAATCACACATTCTTTTCAGGATCACACAGAACATTTAATGTTGATTATTTACTGGTAACAGAAAGTCTCGATAATGTTCAAAGGGCTGAAACCAAAGACAGTATGTTACCTTACAACAGCACAATAAAGTTGGTATCAAGAACCAAAAACAACAACAACAACAACAACAACAAAAAAAGGAAAATCCTCTATATCCTCTATATGTTTGGAAGTTCAGAAATCACTTTTGGCCAGGCATGGTAGCTCATGCCTGTTATCTCACTGCTTTGGCAGGCCAAAGCAGGAAATCACTTGAGCCTAGGAGTTTGAGGCTACAGTGAGCTGTGATTGCACTACGCTCCAGCCTGGGCAACAGAGCAAGACTCTATCTCAAAAAAGAAAAAAAAAAAAAAAAAGAAGGAGAAGGAGAAGAAGAAGAAGAAAGATCTCAGGAGGAATTACAAAATAAATTTTAAAGTATTTTGAAGTGAACAATAGTGAAAATGTGATACCTCAAAACTTTCTTAAAAATCTGTAGCTTTAATTGCATATACTAGAGAAAAAGTCTGAAGTTACAAATGCATTCCAAGAATTTAGAAAAACAGCACCAAATTAAATTCAAAGAAAGCCAAGTGGAGTAAATAAAGATAAGCCCAGAAAATAAAGAAATTGAAAATAAACTAGCATAAAATGATAAAAACTATGTTCATCTCAAAGTTATTTTTAAAGAACATCTGATGAAATTCAAGATATATTCATAATAAAGCCTTAGCAAAGTAAGACTATAAGGGAACACTGTTATTATAATGAATGCTTATGTAAAATACACAACAAACATCATACTTATGAGTAAAAATGTTGAAAACTTTCCCCGAATTAGGAATCACATAAGGATAAATTCTTATGACATTTACTCAACACTCTATTGGAGGTCAAAGTTAATGCAGTAAAACAAGTAAAAGATCTAAAAGGTATAAAGGCTGGAAAGGATGAAACAACTATCATTATTCATAGTTATAAGTGCATATGTGATTAATCCAAAAAAACCACATTCTTAAAAATCAATCATTAAGATTACAAAGTTGTTAGATACAAGGTCAATATATAAAAATTAATTATATTTCTAGATACTGGCAACATAAAGTTAGAAAACAGTAAAAGATGCTATTTATAGTGCCATAAAAAAAATCAATGCCTAGGAATAAATACAATAGAAGATGTTTAAGACTCCTACACAGAAAACTATGGAGTGTTTCTCTGGAAAAAACTTTAAAATTCATATGAAACCAAAAAAGAGACTGAATAGCCAAAGCAATTCTAAGCAAAAAGAACAAACCTGGAGGTATCATGTTTCCTGACTTCGAACTACACTACAGGGCCACAGTAACCAAAACAGCATGGTACTGGTGCAAAAAACAGACACATAGGCCAATGGAACAAAATAGTGAACACAGAATTACAGCCACATACCTACAACTATCTGATCTTCAACAAACCTGACAAAAACAAGCAATTGGGAAAGAATTCCCTACTTTAAATGGTGCTTGGATAACTGGCAAGCCATATGAAAAAAGACTGAAACTGGACTCCTTGCTTACACAATATATAAATAATAACTCAAGATGTATTAAAGACTTAAATGTAAAACCCCAAACTATAAAAACTCCAGAAGACAACCTAGGCAACACCATCTGGACATAGGAGTAGGCAAAGGTTTCATGGCAAAAATGCCAAAAGCAATTGCAACAAAAGCAAACACTGACAAATGGAAACCAATTAAAATTAGGAGCTTTGGCACAGCAAAGGAAACTATCTACAGAGTGAACAAGCTGCAGAGTGGGAGAAAATTTCTGCAAACTGTGCATCTGACAAAGGTCTAATATTCAGCATCTATAAGGAACTTAAATTTACAAGAAAAAATACCATTAAAAAGTGGGCAAAGCTCATGAACAGACACCTTTTAAAAGGAGACATATATATGGTCAGCAAGCATACGAAAAAAAGCTCAACATCACTGATCACTAGAGAAATGTAAATCAAAACCACAGTGAGATACTATCTCACACCAGTTAGAATGGTTATTATTAAAAAGTCAAAAAATAACAGATGCTGGTGAAGTTGTGGAGGAAAAGGAACATTTATACATTTTGGTGGGAGCAGAAATTAGTTCAACCATTGTGGAAGACAGTGTGGTAATTCCTCAAACACCTAAAAACAGAAATACCATTCAACCCTTTAATCCCATTACTGAGTATACATCCAAAGGAATATAAGTCATTCCACCACAAAGACACATGAGCATGTATGTCCATTGCAACACTATTCATAAGAGTAAAGACATGAAACCAACCTTAATGCCCATCAATGGTGGACTGGTTAAAGAAAATGTGGTACATGTATACCATGGAATACTATGCAGCCATAAAGAACAACGAGATCATGTCCTTTGCAGGAATATGGATGGAGCTGGAGGCCATTATCCTTAGCAAACTAATGCAGGAACAGAAAACCAAATACGGCATGTTCTCAATTATAAGTGGGAACTAAATGATGAGAACACATGGAGGGGACCAACACACACTGTGGCCTATTGGAGGGTGAAGGGTGGGAGAAGGGAGAGGATCAGGACAAGTAACTAATGGGTATTAGGCTTAATACCTGGGTGACAAAATAATCTGTACAACAAACACCCATGACAAAAGTTTACCTATATACCAACCCTGCACATGCACCCGTGAACTTAAAATAAAAGCTAAATTTTAAAAAAAGAAAAACTATTAATCACAATACAAACCTCTTTTTTTCCCTGAGTTTTCAATTAAGAAAAAAACTAGATCTGCGTCCTCAGTAATTAAAATAGAGTAAGAAGTAAATTATGTATTAATAATGAGGGAAACACTTTCAATCTTCATAGATTGACTATAATCTGAAGAAAATTTTACTGTAACTTAAATTCTGTTATTTCCTTCATTCTACAAGTACTTATCTCACTTATTTACTTTGCATTTCCTGAATATATGAAGATGCTGGTGCATGTATGTATATATACACACACACATATACACATTCACTGAGTTTCAATTTGCTAATATTTTATTTTGGATTTTAGTTCCAACATGCATAAGTGAAACAAGTCTACAGTTCTCCTTTCTTGCAAGTATGCTTTTTGTGTAGTAGTTAAGAAAAGAGACACTGAAACTAGACTGCCTGGGTTCAAATCTCAGCTCAGTCACCTACTAGCTCTGTTAACCTTGAATTTGTGAAGGCACTTATCCAGAGGGTTGAGCTATCTATAGGTATCTATAGGTACAGCATTGGGTATGAGAATTGTAAAGGAAAATAAACCAATCATGGCATGAGGTGTTACTGGGCATCAGCTATAGAGAAGCAGGGGCATAATCACATTAAGATTACTGACAAGAGCAGAAGGACTAATGGGTAATGGTTACAGCCTGTAAAAGACACCAGTAAAAACAAACTAGGAAGCAGTCAAGGATGTAAAGAAAATGAAGGGTTCAAAGGATAGAGGTCTGAGGAGGTCAAAGAACAGTTATAGTAGGAGTAACATACTTGAGTTTAAGACATCAAAAAGTAGGATAACTTGAATAGGACTTCTGCTTATACTCAAGAAGAAATACCATGGACCACTTTTCTGCCTGACACATGAAAAAGCAAGAAAATAAATCATCAATGTCTTACAGTACACTAGACATCAGACAATGATAATCAGAGACATGAAACAAATGAGGTAAGCCCTATGACTGCCCCACCTTAATGACTTAAGAGACTTTCCACGGCCATGATACGGGGGGAGGAAATGCAAGTGGAGATCACTGGACTCTTATTAAGAGGTGGAGCTGAGAAGTAGTGGAGATTAAGCGAACTAGAATTGGCAGGACAAAGTATAGAAGACTGCACAAAGAAAGAACCCTAGGGAATGTGAGACCTGTAGAGGTTCTTCTCGAGTACAATACAGAGTACTGAATAGCTCTTTATTTATTAAAGAAATTAAGTTTGTATTTTAAAACTTTTTCACAAAGAAAACTTCAGGTCCAGTTGGCTTCACTGGTGAATTCTATCAAATATTTAAGGAAGAAATAACACCATTTTATACAAACTCTTACAGAAAGTTGAAGAGTACAAAATATTTTCCAAGTAATTCTATGAGGCTGGCATTACCTGAGATTAAAACCAGACAAAAATATTGGGAAGCGGGGGGAAAAAAGGCACTTTAAGAGGCTGAAGTGGGAGGATTGCCTAAAACCAAGAGTTCAAGACCAGCCTGGGTGACAAAGGGAGACCTGGTTTCTACAAAAAAATAAAAATAAAAATATTAGCCAGGTGCAGTGGCACATGCCTATAGTCCTAGCTACTGAGGAGGTTGAGGCAGGTGGAAGGTTTCAGCCTAGGAGTTCCAGGTTGTAGTGAGCTACAAGTGTACCACTAAACTCCAGCCTGGGTGACAGTGAGATCCTTGCGCAAGAAAGAAAAAAATGGTGGGGCGGGGGGAGAAAAAAAGAAAAGAAAAAAAGCTTCATAGGTTGGGCATGATAGCTCACGCCTATAATCCTAGCACTTTGGGAGACAAGAGGATCACTTGAGCCCAGGAGTTCAAGACCAGCCTGGGTAACATAAGGAGACCCTATCTCTACAAAAAGAAAAAAAAAATAGCCAGATATGGTGGCATGTGCCTGCAGTCCCAGTTACTCAAGAGGCTGAGGCAAAAGGATCGCTTGAGCCCAGGAGGTTGAGGCTGCAAAGAGCCATGACTGTGCCATTGCACTCCAGCCTGGGTAACAGAGGAAGATCCTGTCCCAAAAAGAAAAAAAAGCTTCTGAACACACTAAAATTTTAAGCAAACATTTATAAAATAAAATTCAATAATAATCGAGAAAGGATTATACATCATGAGCAAGTAGAATTTATCCCAGAAAGGCAAGGTGGTTTTAACATTTGAAATTAATCAATGTAATTCACTCTATTAACAAATGAAAAATGAAAAAATATCTGATAATCTCAATGGATGCAGAACAGCATTTTTAAAAATCCAGCATCCATTTTGATAAAAACTCTCTGCAAATTAAGAATGGAAAGGAACATTCTCAACATAAGAACATCTATGAAAAACCTACAACTAGTATCATACCTAATTCTGAAAGATAAATGCCTTCCCCATAAGATCAGGAACAGGACATGGATGCGTATTCCTATCACTTCTGTTCAACACTGTACCAGAGATTCTAGTCACTGCAATAAGGCAAGGAAAACAAATAAAAGGCATCCAAATTGAAAAGAAAGAAATAAAACTGTTTTTATTTTCAGATGACAAGACTATCTACATAAAACTACTGATAGACTCTACAAAACTACTAGAGCTAATGAATGAGTTTGGCAAAGCTGCAGAGCAGAGTATTAAAAAACATTATTTCTCACCACACATCTACAGCCATCTGATATTTGACAAACATGACACAAACAAGCAATGGGGAAAAGATTCCCTATTTAATAAATGGTGTTGGGAAAACTGGCTAGCCATATTCAGAAAACTGAAACTGGACCACTTCCTTACACCTTATACAAAAATCACCTCAAGATGGATTAAACACTTAAATGTAAGACCTAAAACTATAAAAACCCTAGAAGAAAACCTAGGCAATACCATTCAGGACGTAGGCATAGGCAAAGACTTAATGTCTAAAACACCAAAAGCAACGGCAAAAAAAAGCCAAAACTGACAAATGGAATCTAATTAAACTGAAGAGCTTCTACACAGCAAAAAAAACTATCATCAGAATGAACAGGCAACCTACAGAATGGAAGAAAGTTGTTGTAATCTAGCCATCTGACAAAGGTCTAATATCCACAAAGAAACAAATTTACAACAGAAAAGCAAACAATCCCATCAAAAAGTGGGCAAAGTATATAAACAGACACTTCTCAAAAGAAGATATTTATGCAGCCAACAAACATGAAAAAATGCTCATCATCACTGGTTATTAGAGAAATGCAAATCAAAACGACAATGAGATACCATCTCACGCCAGTTAGAATGGCGATCATTAAAAAGTCAGGAAACAACAGATGCTGGAGAGGATGTGGAGAAATAGGAATGCTTTTACACTGTTGATGCAAGTGTAAATTAGTTCAGCCATTGTGGAAGACAGTGTGACGATTCCTCAAGGATCTAGAACCAGAAATACCATTTGACCCAGCAATCCCATTACTGGGTATATACCCAAAGAATTATAAATCATTCTACTATAAAGACACATGCACACGTATGTTTATTGTGGCACTATTCCCAACAGCAAAGACTTGGAACAAACCCAAATGTCCATAAATGATAGACTGGATAAAGAAAATGTGGCACATATACACCATGGAATATTATGAAGCCATAAAAAAGGATGAGTTCATGTCCTTTGCTGGGACATGGATGAAGCTGGAAACATCATTCTCAGCAAACTATCACAAGAACAGAAAACCAAACACTGCATGTTCTCACTCATAAGTGGGAGCTGAACAAGGTGAACACGTGGACACAGGGAGGGGAACATCACACACTGGGGCCTGTTGGGGGGTGGGGGACTAAGGGAGGGATAACATTAGCAGAAATACCTAATGTAGGTGACGGGTTAATGGGTGCAGCATACCACGATGGCACATGTATACCTATGTAACAAAACTGCACGTTCTGCACATGTACCCCAGAACTTAAAGTATAATAATAAAAAAGAAATGTTATTTCTACATACTACCAACGAAAAATCAGAAACTGAAAGTAAAAGAATAATACCACTTACAGTAGTATCAAAAATTTCAATACACAGGCATAAATCTAACAAAAGATGTGCAAAACCTAAACATTAAAAACTACAAAGTATAGCTGAGAAAATTTAAAGAAATACATCAATGAGGTAAAAAAGAACCAATTTTACTTTAAAACGTACTATAAAGCTGATATAATTAAGACAGCGGGATATTGGTGTCCAGATAAGACAAATAAATCAGTGGAAAAGAATAGAGTTCATAAATAGATACATACATATATAAACAACTGCAAAGGAGCAAAAGTAATTCAATGGAGAAAGGGTAGTTTTTCCAATTGGGCATCCAATGCAAAAAAGTGGCCTGGATCCTTACCTCATGCCTTGTATAAACTTTAACTCTATGAACCATAGATGTAAAGGTAAAACCTAAAACTATAAAACTCCTAGAAGAAAACATAAAAGAAATCTTTGCAACCTTGGGTTAGGCAATGATTTCTTACATGACACCAAAAGCACAATTCATAAAAGAAAAAATTGATGAATTATTTCATCAAAATTAAAAATGTTTGGGTCCAACACTGTTAAGAGAACGAAAAGAAAAAAATGAGTCCATTACCACTCTGCCAGTGAGTCTCACACCCCACTAATGAATGAATTCTTAGTTCCTTAGATTGATAATACAAGTACCTCTTTGAACAGGTTCCTAAAAACTAACTGATCTTTCCCAGACAGAGGTGGAAGAACAGTACACAGCAAATATGCTACAAGCTTACTCTACTAGTAGCCTGGTTGAGTGTGGAGCTGCCTGTTGTTATGATATGTAAAGCTGAAATAGTAATTATCAGAGGAAATATCATGTGGGGTTGCCAGTTGAGAAGTACCAAAACAAATGGTCTTGACCTAGGCTCCCAAATTCAAAAGGAACAAAGAGACAATCGAGATCAACAGAAATCAGTGTAGAAAAAGTCAGAGGCAGGTGGAAAGAAGACCATCTACCTTTATCTGGGCTGGTATTTGGGTGGGTCACTTAATGGAATAATCCACCACCTTCAAATGGCATGCAAAATCCAGTTAAAGAAAAAAGCAGAGCAACGCAGACACTCAACTCTCATTCTTATCTCTTCATGCATACGCTACCATTCTAGGCTCTGATTCCCTGAATAAAACCAGTTATTTTAAGCCTTTGAACCATTCCTTCTTCTGCTCCTTCTGCTTGAGATTTCCTTCTTGCACTCCACTTGTCTTCTGTGGAACTATTAAATACCACTCATTTTTCAAAAAATGTTACTATGCTTCAGTTGTCTTATTTGTTTCCCCCTGGTATTTGGATCTCAGTTTTATCTAAGAATTCTGGCTGGATCATTCTTATGAAATTAATAGTTTCTCACTGCTTCAAGTACTCTCCTGACTCTAGCCAAACTCCTCATCAACCAACTCCTGTCCCACACCACTCTTATGGTGGCCAGTTAGCTGTTCTTATGGGATGGGGATATTCTCACTACAAACCTAAGAAATAATGCTAATGTTATTGTGTCATTACAGTGTCATTAATTATTTTAGATAACATATACCATGCACTTAAAATGTGCCAGACACTATGCTCACTGCTTTTTCATCATCTCATTTAAGTCTCAGAACTTCAAGAGGATTCTTGTGTTCTTATACTCATTACACAAATGAGAAAACTGAGGTGCAGAAAAGCTAGGAAACTTGCTCGAGGTCACAGACCTGGAAAGAGGTAGGCTCTGAGCCCAGACAGACTAAATCTAGAGGCTAACTGAGTTCTTAACCACTGGTCTATAATGCTGCCAAAATGGGACTTACTACCTTTTTCCTAACTTCCCTGTTGCTCAAGCAAAAACGAAGCGTCCTCTATCTCTTTCCTTCAAATCCCCTGATCCCCAATCTCCCTGTGCCCAACTTAGTTTACTTCTTATCTGAATGATGACAGTAGTCAACTAACTGCACTCTGCTATAATGCACATTCCCCATAAAAATCAGACTGGGCCTTCTAAATTACAATTTGATCATGCCACTCTCAACTGAATTCCTATAACCCATGCAGTGGTCCAAACTCCTTAGCACAGAGAAGACAGGGCCCTTCACCATCCAGCCCTTTCTACTCCTTCGACTGCACTTGCCATTTCCCTATATAAATATTCCAATTCCATTTACATCAATATTACATTCAAACCAGCCTTATTGCAAATCTTTAACAAAGCATATTCCTAATGCCCTCAGTGTCGCCAATATTGTTCTATTTGGGATGCCTAGAGTTTTTATATACTAAATTCATATTGGTATTGCACGTTTCAGCCTAATAGCACCTTCCTTGAACATATTTTAATAATAATCGTGTAACAGTTAATATTTAACTATTACATAACAATAAATTAACAATGTATCAGATACTATTCTAAATCCTTTACACATTTTAATATTCATTTAATCATTCCAACAATCCCTGAGACTGTGGCAAAAGAGCCAGCAGTTGCTGCCACTTCAATATACTTTGGAATACATTTCCCTCCCCAAATTAAATTCTTAAGGTAAAAAACTGTCCTGTTTATCTTTGCAGCAGCTGTTCTTCTATAGTGTCTGGTACATAATAGAAACAGGAGTTCAATAAACATCTTTTTAATAAATGGCCAGAGAGCTGGGCCCCTAGGTTTTAAATGCACACTTGGAAACTCTTGCTGGCCATTAGCCTTCTAATCTTCAGAGCACGAGAGGAGCATAACAAACATGTTTAGCGTCTAGCAGAATTCTGTGTAAGCCACAAGTACCACCATACGGTTCTGCTTAAATATACACACATCCTCACGTATACCATCAAGCTCTTTTTTTTTTCCCTGCAACTAACTTCTTTAAATTTTTACAAATTTAAATGTACCCAACCAGCATTCAAAAAAGATTTGTCGGTCAACGACGACGATATTAAACATTGTATGTGAATATGAAGTCTCAAAAAAACATGGAGCTTACTTTGCTCTCTCAGAAAGTCGATTTCTGTAGCCATTTCGATACAATTTTAGTTTGGAGTTTTCACCACCTTTACCTTCCTCTGAAAGACACAGAGTTTGCTGTGCGGGAAAACAAAACTAAGCCAACGCTCGGTTGGTTGTCAAGCGCTCCAGCGGTGCAATCTGCATCCTACTCACGCGGCATCTACAGCCCCGCCACGCTTCCTTCCCCCGCGCCCCAGACGAGTCCCAGGCCCTGGAGAGAGACTGAAGATTGCTGGGGGCGCGCCAGGTGAATTCTGTTCCACGTTCAACCGAATCCCACCCTGGTGGGAAGAGGACTTGCTCGATACAGGCGTCCCGCGGGTCACTCTGGGTCTCGTCGGGCCACCTAGGAGAGTGCCGCGGGAGCTGGAGGGCAGCCTGAGAGCGGCGTTCTACGCGGAGCGGCGTGGGTTGGAGAAGACGACGCCAACACGGCTGGGAAGCCCCAGGCCAGCAGCGGAAGTCCACTCGGCCCGCCCTGCGACTTTGAAACCGGTGCCCCGAACCACTCCTTGGAGACGGTGACGCCGCTTGCGTCATCACGCGGGCGTTGGCGCTTACGCCATCGCGCGTCCTAGAGTCCTAGCACGCTATTGGCTGGCTGTCAAGCAATAGGAGGAGTCGTGAGAACCTAGGTGACAGCTGAGCCACCGGCTTGGCGCGGCGGGCAAACTGGTGGGACAGTGTCTCCAGGTGGTGGGGCCCAACCTCTTTTTTTTTTTTTTTTTTTTAAAACCCAAAATGCAAACGTGAGTAGGGCATGAAATACACAGTTTAAATGCCCTCACTATCTTTGGGTTACTAATATACTAAGCCTTTCTGGACTAAGTAAAGGATGCAGGTTCATGCGGCTAGGGGTAGAAGCCAGACTTGGGTCTTCAGAATCTCCCACCAAGGCTGTACCTCTGGAGGAGTTCTGTGTTTCGATTTGGTCATCTCAAGAAGGTAAGTACCATCCTGCCAAAGGAGACAACTGTTGTTTAAATATTTAACTGTGTAGTAATAAAGCATGTAGTTAGAAGTATTCAAAAGATCTTGCAAATTCAGCAGCTATTTCTTCAAAGATAAGCTTTTTTCCTCAAATATAAGGAAAGATAAAAGGAACTTTTTTTTTTTTTTTTTTTTTTGCAAAAAACAAAACGGTAAAACTTACATTTGTGGATAGATTACAATTTTCATTTTTGAAAATTGATTTTGTCTGGATTTAAAACGTATGTTTTTTTTTTAATTATTTAACATTGGAGGAAATCTCACCACTAGCAACAAATATGTTAATTTGAAGCTAGCCACTAGTTTTGCGCTTTTAATAAATTGTATTTTTATGGATTGAAGTAAAGTTTCACTAAACAGGCATGTCATAGATGCAGCTTGATTTGGCTTTCTGTTTAACAGCTTAAGAGTTTTGTTGTCCTGTACTCATAATGTCATATAAAGTAACCTTAGCGATATGTGTTAAGAAATTTTTAAAAATGTATTCGAATATGTGCAGTTAGGCATCTGAAGGCCTGACTCAATACTCGCTGTTAATAGAATGAGATGGTCCCTTCCTCTAAAGACTAGCTGTTAAATATGGATGTGTAGCTTAATAATCATTGAAAAGGTCTAATCTAGCTTTGGGTCGTGGATAATTGAACTTGTTCTGATTTTTAGTAGCTATAATGTTTACACGAAAACTTTTTACATAAAGGGAAAATTGAGTGTGCAAGCTCCAACTCGTTTATGGAGTTCAGTATATGACTCTTCATAAACATCTCACTGACTCTCCGAGGACTTGCTTGTAACTTCTCCCACATTTGAACCTTGTATATTGTCATACTGTATTTCTACTTGGCATCAAATAAATAATTATAGACTTAACTCTATGCTTACACCCAAACTGGATGGAAGCAAATACCTTCTGGCTATAATGATGAGTGGTAGTTACATAAAGTGAGTATCTCAGGTGAAAATTTTTGTGTCTGCACTCGATTTTTTTTTAGCTTACATAATCATAATTATGATCGTGATAGTTTTTTGTTTTTGTGTTTGTGGTTACAAGATTTTAGTAGATGAATTTTAATGGAGTATTTTCAACGTAAGTTTCATCATTAGGAAACAAAATTGTTTTCACTTATCCTTAAAGGATCCCTCTCGTGTTTCTCCTTTTCACACGTCCTGAGTTCTCTATCCACTTCTCCCAAGGTAGGTGCCACCTTAGTACTTATTTCATGCTCCTTCCTGCATTATCTATCATGTTTTGTAGTTTGTCTCCAGGCTCCATCATAATACCTGGAACACAGAATTGATTAAATATCTGATGGAAGGAATGAAAGAATTCAGTAGATGTTCCTGGAAAGTATCTATTAGTATAAATTGAATACAAGGAATGACAAGTGGAAATGTACATACTCATAGATAATTGTATAGATTGAAAATTAGTGACTTTCACTAACATTAATTCGGTTGATCAATTGACATTGAGCACCCAGTACTATGTGCAAAGTACCATGAAGAATACAAAGTTAGAAGTTTAAGCAAGGGTCAGAATAGATCACACAGCTGGCAAGTGCCTGAGTTGCGATTTGAACTCAGGCAGGATGGTTCTAATTTCACAACTGTTAACCGCCATGAACATGCCTCCCCAGGAGTATAGTATAATCTAATTTATAGCTGGTATAATTTATAGTTTTTGCTTATATAGCCAGTTAGCCTGTAGTTGTATTAAATGAATTATTTCTGTACATGTTCTGTTGTAATCTTAATGCTTTACAGTTGATTTTCAAATTATTGCACGGTATTTTTATTTCTGAAGCACCCTTCCTTCTTCTAGGAAACCACTCAAACTTTAGTGGAACGATTAGAAGTCTTCAGATGTTCACCTGTGGCCCTTCAACATTTTTCTTTCCTGGAAAAATCAAGTGTCGCTGCTTCAGTGTTCCAAGCCCCTCCCTCAGAACGTGTAGGAAGCTGGGTGGAGCCTAAAGCCGAGCCCTCTGCGTTGACCTCGGCTAAGAGGAGGAAGCCAGTGTTTTGAGAAAAGCTTCGTGGTCTGTGTTCTTTTGTTATTCCCTCTTCTCTCTGACCTTCCTTTCGCGGTCGCGAGGTCTTGTCTTTCGCTTGATCTCTGGAAAACAATGAAAAGTATTTTACTTTTCAGTTGTCTCCTGCTAATTGAGCGTACTCCCACTGTCAGGCTGACTTCCTCGTTTCTTCGTTTCTTCGTTTCTCTTATAAATGGGCGGGGCCTCGGGGCGGTATGGAAACTGAAAAGAAATCATTATTGTAGAAAAACTAAAAGAAATTTTGTTGAGCAGAGGAATTTGGAAATTTTCCTTGCGGATCATTTGGTTGAGAAAACACTTTTACCATAATTTATTTCTTTTAAACTTTGTGGACCTTTTTTTTCTTTTCTCGGGTTCTTAATGCTCCAGTGTTCGGTCTCCTTTCTCTTCCTTCGTTTCCTTTTAGAGGTCTTTCCAGGTAAAGAGAAAGCAATCAGAATAATTGAAAATTTATTTTTTTGACTTGTTTTAAGAGCAATTTGAAGAATAGGGGTTAAAAGTAGAAACAGATTAACAATAAACATTATATTAAGAAAGTCTAAACAGGCAGGGCGCGGTGGCTCAAGCCTGTAATCCCAGCACTTTGGAGGCCGAGACGGGCGGATCACAAGGTCAGGAGATCGAGACCATCCTGGCTAACCCGGTGAAACCCGTCTCTACTAAAAAATACAAAAAACTAGCCGGGCGAGGTGGTGGGCGCCTGTAGTCCCAGCTACTCGGGAGGCTGAGGCAGGAGAATGGCGTAAACCCGGGAGGCGGAGCTTGCAGCGAGCTGAGATCCGGCCACTGCACTCTAGCCTGGGCAACAGAGCGAGACTCCGTCTCAAAAAAAAAAAAAAGTCTAAACAGCCAAACTTGAATTGCAGGACAGTAATCATCTTGATAATATGCATTATGACTTTTCGGAAACGTTCAGCATATATAATATAAAGGGGAGAAGAGGCAGCCGCCATACTCTTAGGAGACCAGCCTTATTTTATTTATTTATTTATTTATTTATTTATTTATTTATTTATTTATTTATTTTTGAGACGGAGTCTTGCTCTGTCACCAGACTGGAGTGCAGTGGCGCTATCTCAGCTCACTGCAACCTCTGCCTCCGGGTTCAAGCGATTCTCCTGCCTCAACCTCCCAAGTAGCTGGAACTACAGGCTCGTGCCACCACACCCAGCTAATTTTTGTACTTTTAGTAGAGACGGGGTTTCACTGTGTTGGCCGGGATGGTCTTGATCTGCTGACCTTGTGATCCGCCCGCCTTGGCCTCCCAAGGTGCTGGGATTACAGGCGTGAGCCACTGCGCTCGGCCAAAAAATAATTTTAAACCATTCAGTTGCCTTAAAATAGTAATGCGTGTCTGTCATAGTATAAAATGCAAATAGGTTTTTAAAAAGTGATGAAGTTGAAAGCAAAGCTTCCTCCTTCCCATATCTGCAGGCAGATAATTCCCTTCAGGGAAGCAACCACTGTAACCACCTCGTTTGTTGGTGTTTCCTGAGATAGTGTATGCATCACAAGCATATATGCAAATAAACTTCCTTTTTATTAAATAAATGCACCTTGCTTTTTTTCACTTCACAACGTATTTTAGCATAGATGTTAATTTAGAGCTGCCTCATTCATTTTAGCAGTTATACAGTGTTTCATTGTATGATATAGCATAATTTTTTTTTTTACCAGTCCTCTACTGATGGGTATTTAAGTTGCTTCCAACATTTTGTTATTATAAACAATGCTACCACAAATATCCTCAACACTTATGCATTTTGAATATGTGCAGGTATAGTAACTCCTAGAACTAGAATTATTTTTGTCGAAGGATATTTGCATTTTTATTTTGATACTGACGTATTGCTCTTCACAGAGGCTGTATCAATTATGCCTCACTAGCAACATTATGATTTTTTCTCAATGCCCTCATTAACACAGCATGTTATCAGACTTTCTGATCCTTGCCAATCTAAGTGAAAAATGGTAATTTATTGTGGTTTTAGTTTGCATTTCTGTCATTGTAAGTGAACATTTTGCATTTTCTCTCTGTGAGCTAACTGGCTGTTCATAATTTTTGGTCACTTTTCTGTTAGAGTGTTGGTCTTTTCCTTATGATTTCTAGGAGCTCTTTATGCATCAAAGAAATTAGTTATTTGTATCAAGTATGACTTGCATATACTTTTTCCCAGACTGTCTTTTGATTTTGTTAATGATAGACTTTTGGGGTAAGGGGAACTTAGGAAGGAGGTTTTTGCTTTTATTATATTATTTATTAATTATTAAAAAAAATTTCAACTTCTATTTTAGATCCAGGGGATACATGTGCAAGTTTGTTACATGGTTATATTCCATGATGCTGAGATCTGGGGTATGAATGATCCCATCACCTGGGTAGTGAGCATAGTACCCAATAGTTAGTTTTTCAACCTTTGCCCCTTCCTTCCCATCCCCCTCTAGTAGTCCCCAGTGTCTATTGTTGCCATCTTTATGTCCATGAGTACCTAATGTTTAATTTCCACTTATAAGTGAAAATATGTGGTATTTGGTTTTCTGTACTTGCATTAATTTGCTTAGAATAATAGCCTCCAGCTGCATCCATGTTAGTTTTGTTATATTTATGTAGTAAAATGTTTGGGTTTTGGTTTCTATTTTAAAAGGTTTTCTCTACTAATGCAGGGAAAGCCCAGAATTGGGGCTCAGCCCAGGAGGGTTCTTGGCTTCATTCAGGAAAGGGTTCACGAGCAAAAGCAAGTTTATTAGAGCAACAAACTATGGGAAAATGGCTGCTCCATAGACAGAGTAGGGGCAGCAGCTCCCATGAACTGTTGGCTAGTTATATACTTGACAATTCCTTGATTATATGCTAAATAAGGGGTGGGTTATTCATGTATTTTCCAGAAAAGTAGGAAGGGTTCCCAGAACTGAGGGTTCCTCCCTTTTTTAAACCTTATAAGGTAACTTCTAGGAGTTTACAAACATGGCATTTGTAAACTGTCATGCCACTGTTGGGAATTTCTTTTTGCATACTACTGCATTATAATTAATGTGTAATGAGCAGTGAGGGCAACTAGAGATCACTTTTGTTGCCATCTTGGTTTTAGCTGTTTTCTTTTGCTTCATTTTGTTTTGATTAGATTCTGTTTTAATCAGTGGGGCCTTGGTGCTCAGAAAACAGGTCCAGCTTGTCTCCTACCTTACTACTATTAAGATTTTATTTAACTCTCTTTTTATTTCTTGTTTTTATATGATTTTGATTTTTATGCTTAAATCTTTGATTCATCTAAAACTTACTTTGGTATAAGGATCCCACTGAATTAAATTTAGGACTGCAAAATGAAGCAACTGATATTGGAAATGGGGACTTCATTGATTAGTTACATGAGAACCATCCCAAACTGCCATAGACTTATTATATATTATTGCCCCAGCACCTGGTATGGTACCTGAAATAAGATGAATACTTAATAAATGCTTGATAAACTAAATTGAAGGGAATTTCTGGGTTTATCATCTTTGTTATTAATCGTTGTATTGATCTGATATGTAGTGTTAAATGACACTACGTGATGGTCATGATGACGATACCACGAACACAGTAGGTTTCTCCTGCACAAAATCTAGAGGGTTAGATCCAGGGACTAGAAAAGTTATTCACTCAACAAATAAATAGTAAGCATCACTTATAGGCATTCTAGCTGGGTTCAGGGAGTCAATAAACAAATATGTCATGCCATGTAAGTGCCATGTAAGAATAGAAATAGAGCAGTGTACAGGTTAATAGAGAATGACTAGGAGGGGAGCGCTAGCCCAAGAGGTCAAGGACATTGACATTTAAGTTGTCTTTACTTAATGAGCACAATTTCAAATACAAAGAAATTGAAAGACTGTGGGGGTTAAATCTCAGAAGATTACTGAAGGAGAATCATCTGTCTCTAGTTTATGTTATTTTTAAACTAGACCATTAACTACTGGGCAGGATGGACTATACTTTTTAGGTTAATTTTTATAAATATTATGCATACTTAGATTGACATGAATGTTCTTTAAGCAATATAAAGTTTTTAAAAAAATAAACAAATTTGTCATTGCAATAAGAAACTAAAGTTGTTTATGCAATTAAAGCCAAAATTATATTCGGTCTTTGGACTGATGAGCCATGCACTATTGGTCTTGGCTACTTGTGGAAGTCTAGTCACTATTTCTTACAGTAATTTTCAAATAATGCTCAAAGAAACCTTAGTGGGGAAAAGCAGAAGGAACCAGTAGAAAGGTTTGAGGTACTCACTACCTAATTCTTAACAATGGTAACTTTGCTTTTATCTTTTACTTCTTATCTTCCAGATAAAATTACATTTTGAAGTAATTTGAAATCTATGCAAGCTTGTCCAACCCAAGGCCCATGGGCTACATGTGGCCCAGGATGGCTTAGAATGCAGCCCAACACAAATTCGTAAACATTATGAATTTTCTTGTGATTTTTTTTTTTTTTTTGGCTCATCAGCTATTGTTAGTGTCAATGCATTTTATGTATGGCCCAAGACAGACAATTCTTATTCCAATGTGCTCTAGGGAAGCCAAAAGATGGGACAAACCTGCTATAAAGTCTACCTCACTCTGACCATGAGACCCACCATGTGTGCATAGAAATGATAGGCCAGTTTTAGGAGCATATCACTGGATGTCACTGGTATGGTTTTATTCCATTTAGACATAGAATTGATTGCCTGAATGTGCTGGGAATTAAGTCCCTAGTGGAAACTCACTGATTAAGATAGGGATCTCTTTAATGTATGCAGAATTTTTGTGGATTTGGTGGTTGTATGAAGAATAAGTGAATCTGCCAGAACTTCCTAGTAGCTAAGGTATATATTGCCAAAATTGTCAAGAATTATCAAGCTCTAAATTAGGAGAATAGCATTTTCTTTCAGCCTATTGGTGTCAGAGTCAGTCATTCAGCATTTTTAACGTCCTGATTTATTCTTATTTCTTCCTATATGCTGCATGAGGATGCTTATTACTACCAAAATTTAGGGTAGAGGATTATACTTTTTTTTTTTTTTTTGTAGAATGTGCCTTGATGTTTCAACTAAAGAAAATAAATTTATTATTGAGGTATTTTATTCCATGCAATCCACTTAAATCAGAATCAATTTATATAGTTTTATCACTCATTGAGCTTATATCAATAATGAAGAATATGAGTTGCTGAACATTTCTTCTGAAATGCTATTAGCTTTCTACAAATGGGTTATAATACCAGAATTGTTTAATTTTAGAGATTATCTAGTAAAATTTGTGAGCATATAGTGAAACTTAGTAAAAGCTATATGCTTTAGAAAAAGGTTTTTAGAGGTCTTGGATTTCTTATGTTATGCAGAGCTTGTACATTTGGATCTCCCACTGCTTAACTCGTAGTAGGTTTTCAATACATATTCACTGATTTAAATTAATTCCAAATTTAGTAACTTCATTAATTACAGTAAAAGATTGTAAATAACTTATGAAGCAAAGGAAAGCATTCAAAGATTTCAGATAAAAGAAGTTACAGTTTGGAAAAGTCATAAGGTACTAAGTGAGATTATCTTTTGGATAAAATTACAGGATCTAGTATAATTTGGGGGTTCCACCACTCCTGAAATAAAATTTTCATCTCCTTGCAGATTCCTGAAATGTCTTCATCTGGGAAAACGTTGCTGACATTGGTTTAATTTCTAGATATGCTAGTCACATGACCTTGGACAAATCTGTTCCATTTGTATGAGGACAATAATAGTTTCTCTGCAAATTTGTAGTGAAATTAAATGAGACAATGTTTAGAAAATGCCTAATCCATAGTATTCAAAAATTTTATCAATGCATTACAATACTATACCCCTCTATTGAATACTTAGAAAACTAATTTAAAATGTAAAAACTGCTCTTTTGTAGGTACTCAGTCTATTTCAAAGTTTAAATGATTGCAGATTCTGTTCCCATTTTTCAGTTGGAGAGAGGTAATTAACCAAGCAAGCAGTCATTTAACAGTTAAAATATTAAAAACGAAAGTGTATATGCTGGGACAAAGGAAGGCAAAATTCAGCTCTACTAACTTTTAAATGATTGGAACTCCCCATCCCCAACCCCCATGAAGAAAAGGATTTTGGCCAAAAGAACAGGTGTTAACAGCACTGCTTCTACTGATTTATGGAGATTTTTTTTTAAACTAGTTGAATTTTATTATAAAGATCTTGATTCCCAGAGGATCCAGTAACTGAGACACCTGCACACTTTAAATAAAAGACAAAGGATAACATAAGAACCCATGGTGCTTGTAGTTGTGATTAAGTATATAAACAATTTTTGCAGTAGACTTAATTACAATTAAGAAAATGATTTTGATGCACTGTTTACAACAGCACTAGAGCCAAATCTAGACTTTTAACACTTTTATCATTTTTCGTGTTGAGACTGATAGTGTTTCTATGACAGCAATTAAAAAAAAGGTACATAAAAAAGTGTTAAATCTAGAAGTTTTAAAGCCTCTAGGAACTAGTTACCTATTTTAGACTAGAACTCAGAGTCCGTGCTTTGGCACAACACAAGATAGCCTTTTGGCTCCCAGGACTGTGCTCTTGCTGCCTTTCCCGTCTGCTGTTCGGCATTGAAATTTTCATTTCATTTCCAACTAAAGAAAACATTTGTATATTGTTAAAGTTTGTTTTAATATATTTTTCTTTAAGAGTCTTCAGATGGATTTTAAAATTGAACACACTTGGGATGGTTTTCCAGTGAAGCACGAGCCGGTATTTATCAGGCTGAATCCAGGTGACAGAGGAGTGATGATGGACATTAGTGCTCCATTTTTCAATGATCCTCCAGCCCCACTTGGAGAACCAGGAAAACCTTTCAATCAACTGTGGGATTATGAAGGTAAGTGGTAGTAGTGTGTTTTATTGCAAACATAAATCTTATAATAACCTCTCACAGAACTATTATTTTATCTTGCTGTTGGGAAGAAAGTGCTTCTGAGCAATTGACATGTACAGTTTCTGATACTTCCTACCAATCTCTCATTCTGACTTTTTCTCCATTACCTATATGACTTTAACTATATAGCTAGAAGAGTTAAAAAATGGCAATTACAAATCCAGATTTTTTTTTTTTTTTGAGACCAAGTTTTGCTCTGTCGCTCAGGCTGGAGTGTAGTGGTGCAGTCTTGGCTCACTGCAAGCTCCGCCTCCCGGGTTCATGCCATTCTCCTGCCTTAGCCTCCCGAGTAGCGGGACTACAGGTGCCCGCGACCATGCCCGACTAATTTTTTGTATTTTTAGTAGAGATGGGGTTTCACTGTGTTAGCTAGGATGGTCTTGATCTGCTGACCTTGTGATCTGCCCACCTCAGCCTCCCAAAGTGCTGGGATTACAGGCGTGAGCCACCTTGCCCGGCCACAAATCCAGATTTTTTTATTGCCACCTTATTTTCTTCCTTTATTTCTGTTACCTATGCTGAGAAGAGTTCAAGATTCCTGTTTTGTATTTAAGTATCTTTAAATTACCACTCTAACCTTATAAATCTTCTTTATGGAAAATTTGGAGTGTTTTACTTATTGTAGAAACACTATCAACCTCAATATGAAATGTAGTTTTTACTTTATACTGGCAACTCATCACACATATCAAATTAAGACATGACATAAAATTACACTGTTTCAGGTTTGCTCTATGATCTCCTTCTGCTGTATCCTAATTAAGCTATCAGATTCATCTTTATGAAATACTCTTCATGATGCCATTTCCCAGATCATAAATCATTATTATCCCTAGGATAAAGTTCAAACCCTTCCTTTAAGCTTTCAGCATACTTATGAATTGGGCCACCATATTCAGCCAAAGCTCTTAACCTATGTACCTTCTCATTCTATTCCCCCTGCCTCTAATGCATAGTTCAAGATCTAATTCATGTTGCATTTCTTCAAAGAAGATTTTGATGAATCTTCTAGTCAATATGTCTAGTTTATGCCATTTGTAAGCACACATTTTGTCAGTGTTAATTTGTCATATGTTAAATATATATTGTCTTTTATTGATACAAAACTGGTATATTATCCTCTTATTAATGGAATACACACTAATGTGACTTACCTGCTAGAGGCACTACAGACATGAAACTCAACAAATTCTAACCTCAACTCACCTACTTCTTTCATAAACCAGTTCTTTACCTAATTGCCCAATATCAATAAATGGTATTAACAATACATTAAATCACCAAATCTAAAAAATTGTGAGATCTTTCTAAGATATCCCTCTTTGACACTTTGCATTATTTGGATTTATTTACTAAGTCCCATCAGTTTTGCCTCCTAAGTATTCCTCTAACTCAGTATCTCCTCTTCATCCCCACTATCCTTTCCAAAAGTAAGGCTTTCATAGTCTTTTACCTCGGTTAGTGCAGAGCCTTCTAAATAGTCTTTTAGCCCTTAAGCCCATTCTTCACTTAGAAGCCAGAGTGCTAAATCTAAAATGAAAATTTAAACTCACCCTTCAGCTACTTAAAAACCTTCTCCGGATCCTTTCCTCTCAAGGTAAGTTTTGCCCTTCTTAATATGATCTCTATATAAGACTTTCCATGACCTGGCTGCTTATTCTCTCTGTAGCACCAGCAGCTCCTCCTACATTGAAAGGTTTGCCTGGTAAGACTGAACTGTTCATATAGTTCTTTAAGCTACAATATTTCCTAATTGTGTACCCTTGATTTTACTGTTGTCTTGCCCTAGAATGCTGTTTCTGTCATTCTTCACCTAGTTCCAAATCATCTTTCAAGACAGAGCTTAAATAGCAACTTTTCCAGGAATCCTTCACTAAAGTACTTTTTTGAGCTAAGCATCTGTTTTCTTTTTTTCTTGTAGCAATGTATGCATCCTCCCTTTTGGAATTTTTATTAAAATTTTCCACATTAGTATCTGATTAGATTGTAAGCTAATAAAGGTATTTCCAGAATCTGATATAGTGTTTAACACAGAGAAGCTGCAAAAGTATTTGTAAGGTGATGATGGAAAGTAGAAAGCAGAAGATATATATGTGCATCTGAGTGTGTGTGTGTGTGTGTGTGTGTGATATACACACATATATTTATAGTGAGAGAGAGTATGTGTGTGTGCGTATGTATATATATATCTATTTTATATATATGGAGAGAAAGAGAGAGATCTATTTTAAGAAATTAGCTCACACAATTGTGGTGGCTAGCAAGTCCACTCTTCCCTGGGTCTTCAGTCTGCCAGCTGGAGAGTTGATGTTGCAGTTCAAATCTGAATGCTGTCTGCTGGCAGAATTCGTCTCTTGGAGGAGGTCAGTCTTTTTTTCTATGAAGGCTTTAAACTGATTAGATAAGCCCCAGCCACATTATAGAGGGAAACTTGCTGTACTAAAAGTCTGCTGATTTAAATGTTAAACTTATCTTTAAAAAATGGCTTCATAGAAACAACTAGAATAATATGTTTCAAAATATCTGGATACCATGGCCTAGTTAATTTGACAGATACGATTAACTATCACAGTAGACATTCTCATTTATCTAGATAAAAGATTCATAAAGGGACAATAAGATTCTCTGACTTGCTGGCAGAACTATGTCTATGTTTTAGCTCTTTTATTATAAAAACAACACATGGAAAACTGGAAACAACCTAAATGTCTATCCATAAAGGATTAAATGAATAAGTTATAATATTCTATAAAATAATACTATTCAGTCATTAAAATAGTATGGAGAAGCACAGAAAAGGTCTGGCAGATTTTAGACCAAAGGGGAAGAAAAGGACATGACTTTTTACTTCATATATATATTGTTTTAATTATTTGAAAGAAAGATGTATTATGTTCAAAATTAAATTTTAAAAATAGCAATATTCAGAAATTTCCAGGAAATTATAAACAAGAAAAGAAAGATCACCTACCTAAATTCCTGCAATCACAGATATGCAGTCATTAACATTTTTGTGCACATTTTGGAGACATCTAGACATAGACACACATGAAATTTTAATGTCACACGCATTTTGGTGCTATTCTGCAGCTGACTTATTGAATATCATGGATATCTTCCTATATCAAAAAATATTTAATGGTATCTTTGATTTTAATAGCTGCATTGTATTCCATTGCATGGAATACATGAATTCCATAATTTACTTAACAGTTCTTCTATATAATAGGAGATTTATTTAGAGAATAAGAGATAATATGTAATAGGAGATAAATCATTTAGATCATTTCTAATTTTTGAACAGTACTCTAATGAATAGCATTATACTTAATTCTTTTCCCAGTGGTCAGATTATTTTCTTCAGATACATTCCTAGAAGAAGATAACTGGCTCAAAGTTTATGTGATAATATTAATTTCTTTACAACTTGACCAGCACTAGTTTTAATTAATCTTTTAAATATGTGGCAATCTGATATGCGAGAAAATTGTTGATGATTTATTTCCTATATATTTCTTCTTCCAGGCAATGTCTATTTTCTTTGCTCTTTTTCCTATTGGGGATAGTATTATAATTAAAAATAGTCAATTTATTTTATATTCTAAAGGAATAAACAAATTATTTATTGTTGGAAAGCAATATTAAATTTCTCAATATGTTATATCTCTGTTTTCAAAAGTTGTGGAAACATTTTTCTTGAATGATATAACTGAGCAGTATTTAGAAGTTGAACTTTGTCCGTAAGTATAAAATGTTTTTTCTTAATTATTACTACATAATTTGAGCATATTATTTTCTAGTTACAAATGATATGGTTTTAGTAAAAGCTCATTAATTCAAATTAACTAGTAAGAATGGTACTCTGAATTTGTTTGAATGATATACTTTTATATATTTCTTAGTTTCAAGTACAGAGCACATATTTAGAATACATGTTTAGAATATACTCATATTATAAAGATTTGAAAATCCTATGTCAATATTTTCAGTTCAGTAATGTAGATTTTTCTAATAAATTAGAAGATAATTTTTGTTTCAAAATGAAAAGTCATTATAAAACAAAAAGTCTTTCTCATTATTTACTCAATAAATTTGCATTATTATATATAGCTGTTCAGAAATAAAAAGAGAGATATGTATATAATTAATTGAGCTAGCTTATAAAAATGTTTCTTTTAGGGGATTTTTAAATGACTAGATGAAACTTTAATTTTATGTATTATATAATTATGTATTCATGTATTCCATTCTTTATTCATCATGCATTTATTAAGTATATGATGTGTCACTTTTGCATTCAGCACCAGGGATAAAAACTAAATCACATATAGATTTTCTTAGATTCATTAAAAATATTAACCTTGGACTCTCTTTGTTCAGGTTTTTTTTTGTTTTTTAAAAAATTTTTTTCTTATTATTGTACTTTAAGTTCTAGGGTATATGTGCACAATGTGCAGGTTTGTTACATATGTATACATGTGCCATGTTGGTGTGCTGTACCCATTAACTCGTCATTTACATTAGGTATATCTCCTAATGCTATCCCTCCCCCCATCCCCTCCCCACAATTGGCCTCGGTGTGTGATGTTCCCCTTCCCGAGTCCAAGTGATCTCATTGTTCAATTCCCACCTATGAGTGAGAACATGCGGTGTTTGGCTTTCTGTTCTTGTGATAGTTTCCTGAGAATGATGGTTTCCAGCTGCATCCATGTCCCCACAAAGGACACAAACTCATCCTTTTTTATGGCTGCATAATATTCCATGGTGTATATGTGCCACATTTTCTTAATCCAGTCTGTCACTGATGGACATTTGGGTTGATTCCAAGTCTTTGCTATTGTGAATAGTGCTGCAATAAACATACGTGTGCATGTGTCTTTATAGCAGCATGATCTATAATCCTTTGAGTTTATACCCAGTAATGGGATGACTGGGTCAAATGGTATTTCTAGTTCTAGATCCTTGAGGAATCGCCACACTGTTTTCCACAATGGTTGAACTAGTTTACAGTCCCACCAACAGTGTAAAAGTATTCCTATTTCTCCACATCCTCTCCAGCACCTGTTGTTTCCTGATTTTTAATGACTGCCATTCTAGCTGGTGTGAGATGGTATATCATTGTGGTTTTGATTTGCATTTCTCTGATGGCAAGTGATGATGAGCATTTTTTCATGTGTCTGTTGGCTGTATGAATGTCTTCTTTTGAGAATTGTCTGTTCATATCCTTTGCCCACTTTTTGATGCGGTTGTTTGCTTTTTTCTTGTAAATTTGTTTGAGTTCTTTGTAGGTTCTGGATATTAGCCCTTTGTCAGATGAGTAGATTGCAAAAATTTTCTCCCATTCTGTAGGTTTCCTGTTCACTCTGATGGTAGTTTCTTTTGCTGTGCAGAAGCTCTTTACTTTAATGAGATCCCATTTGTCAATTTTGGCTTTTGTTGCCGTTGCTTTTGGTGTTTTAGACATGAAGTCCTTGCCCATGCCTATGTCCTGAATGGTATTGCCTAGGTTTTCTTCTAGGGTTTATGGTTTTAGGTCTAACATTTAAGTCTCTAATCCATCTTGAATTAATTTTCGTATAAGGAGTAAGGAAAGGATCCAGTTTCAGCTTTCTACTTATGGCTAGCCAATTTTCCCAGCACCATTTATTAAATAAGGAATCTTTTCCCCATTTCTTGTTTTTGTCGGGTTTGTCAAAGATCAGATGGCTATAGATCTGTGGTATTATTTCTGAGGGCTCTGTTCTGTTCCATTGGTCTATATCTCTGTTTTGGTACCAGTACCCTGCTGTTTTGGTTACTGTAGCCTTGTAGTATAATTTGAAGTCAGGTAGCGTGATGCCTCCAGCTTTGTTCTTTTGGCTTAGGATTGTCTTGGCAATGCGGGGTCTTTTTTGGTTCCATATGAACTTTAAAGCAGTTTTTTCCAATTCTGTGAAGAAAGTCATTGGTAGCTTAATGGGGATGGCATTGAATCTATAAATTACCTTGGGCAGTATGGCCATTTTCACAATATTGATTCTTTTTATCCATGAGCATGGTATGTTCTTCCATTTGTTTGTGTCCTCTTTTATTTCACTGAGCAGTGGTTTGTAGTTCTCCTTGAAGAGGTCCTTTACATGCCTTGTAAGTTGGATTCCTAGGTATTTTATTCTCTTTGAAGCTATTCATGATTTGGCTTTCTGTCTGTTACTGGTGTATAAGAATGCTTGTGATTTTTGCACATTGATTTTGTATCCTGAGACTTCGCTGAAGTTGCTTATCAGCTTAAGGAGATTTTGGGCTGAGACGATGGGGTTTTCTTAATATACAATCATGTCATCTGCAAACAGGGACAATTTGACATCTTCTTTTCCTAACTGAATACCCTTGATTTCTTTTTCTTGCCTGATTGCCCTAGCCAGAACTTCCAACACTATGTTGAATAGGAGTGGTGAGAGAGGGCATCCCTGTCTTGTACCAGTTTTCAAAGGGAATGCTTCCAGTTTTTGCCCATTCAGTATAATATTGGCTGTGGGTTTGTTCTTTGTTCAGGTTTAACTGTCTTTTGGGAATCCTATTTACCTGGTTGGCAAACGTTTTTTTTTTCCTGTAGATGTACACCTATTATCTAAATTATAGCACATTTAAAATTAATAAAATGTTTAATAATGAAATATTTCTTTATATTGCAGTTATTCATTTGAAATGCCATTTAAATGCTTCTCTGCATCTAACATTTAGAAGCCATTGCTCCTTTTGTAGGCTGGACAGAGAGCTCCAAACGATTGATTGAAATGAGATTTTTAAATATTCTTTTATTTTCCTTTATTTTGATATTCAGCTAAATCGAATGTAGAAAAGTCTAGCTGTTTGCATTATGTTTTTAAAGAAGAATAATCATATACCTTTGTATGTCACATGTCAACTAACATGCCAAAATTTGTTATTGAAAAATATGATTAATTCTCATAGACTGCCATGAGAAGTAAGAAAATTTCAACTATTGTGTGCTTATTTTTACCCTACAGGTGAGAAAACTAAGGCAAACATTCCTAACTTGTCTAGAGTACAGTAAATAACTTGGATATCCTGAAGTTTTGCCCTTAGTTTTAATTTTATTAGATGATAATATTGGTTTATTTTCATAAAGTGATGACTAAAAACTAGATGAATGGAATAATTAGAATCTTTCTTGTTAAGAAATTACACAGTAATCATTGTGTATAAATTAATAGATTTTAAAGGTTAAAATATTCACAGAGTAATTTGGGTTTCTTATGTATCAAGATAGTTAATAATCAAGAATCATAGTTTTGCTTCAGGCAATCATTTCCTGTAACAGTTAACCTCTAGGAAAGCAACAGCAAGAATTTATTCTTATTTGCAAGAATTTTTTCTCCTAGGGTGTACCCCTAAGGCTGCATAATAACAATAAAAATAATCAAAAGACTTTTAAATGGAAAAGAATACTTGACTTCTGTTAGAATAGTTTACTGAAGGAAATCTTCCCTGAAAAGCTCTCAAAAGAGTACCTGTATAGAAATGTTTTAAGATATAGGTATTTCTAGAGTTAGTGAATTTGCTTCATGTAAATACATGAAATCCTTTGGTTCTTAATGACCTGGCTAGTCCCAATTGTACACTGTTATTAGAATTTCCCTTTGAGAAAATACTGTGTTCCTTTTTGAGAACATGATGCTGAACGAATGGTAGAAAACAGGAAAACACAAGAGGCAGACAGGTTGAAGGCAGTGTGTGGAAAAAAAATAGACAAAGATGAAAATCTTTAGCCTGTTGACTAATTGTAGACTGTCTGTGTTTTGCATTTTTTATTTTCCTAATGAGCTACCAGATAGTTTTCTTTCAGAACTAACCTTTATTAAAATTGTTGAATTCAGACTTGGAAATTGTTGCTTGCTTCAGTTTTTGAAACTCGTTTTATAAAAAACTCCAAATAACATGGTATCTCTCTGACCTTTTTCATACTTTGTGTCATCTAACCAAATGAAGTATTTTATATAACTTTTTCTTTAAAGAATATAAACAGCAATCTAAACATGAAACTTTATGCATTTGGTGGCAGTTGTCTGGAGTGGTAAACCCAAAGATGTCATTTCTAAGCAACTGAACACACTGGCTCTCCCTATAATTATCCAATATTAATATTGCGTCTCTTTTTTTTTTTTTTTTTTTGAGACTGAGTCTCACTCTGTTGTCATGCTGGAGTACGGTGGCACTATCTTGACTCACTGCAACCTCCACCTCCCGGGTTCAAGCAATTCCTCTGCCTCAGCCTCCCAAGTTGCTGGGACTACAGGCACACGCCACCATGCCCAGTTAATTTTCTTTTTTTTTTTTTTTTTGGTATATTAGTAGAAATGGAGTTTCACCATGTTGGCCAGGATGATCTCAATCTCCTGACCTCGTGATCCGCCCGTCTTGGCCTCCCAAAGTGCTGGATTACAGGCGTGAGCCACCACGCTCAGCCTGCATCTTTTAATTATTTAGAAATTTAGTTGCGAGCACACACATTCCATGTATAAAGGATAGTGAAGAAAATAACATGTTTTTCAAACACTCATAAGGAATCTCAATTTTGACAGCCACGGACAGCATTTAGTGCTTTTACTTTCTGGAAGAAGAAATGTGTGGAAAGTAAGTAAAAAAAAATATGAGGCAAAATCATTACATACACAGTAATACACATATTTATTTCTATGTTTAAAGTGTAAGCCCAATTTTATCTTTTGTGTTCCACATGTTGTTTCTGTAGCAAGAACTTCCTTTATCATTCAGAGTGTCCAGAGGAGAGACAAAATGGGAAGGCAAAGCTTATCTCCCTTGGAATTATTTTCCACCAAATGTGACAAAATTCAATTCATTTGCAATTCATGGATCAAAAGATAAACGAAGTTATGAAGCTCTTTACCCTGTACCTCAGCATGAACTGCAACAAGGACAAAAACCTGATTTGTAAGTAGAAAATAAATGAAGATATATTCCAAATAAACGAGTTTTTTGGAAATTAAGTCTTAGTGGAGCAGAAGTAACCCTTTTGATCAAAGAAGATGACATATGTGCACAGGCACCTAGTAGAGTCCAATGTTCACTGATGGTCCTCAGAATATACTTGGTAAACTTTGGGCTGACATTCTCTCTCTCACTACTGTCAGTAGAACACTTATTTTTCCATAGTGGTTTGCATGTGAGAAAAGTAAATGTTGCAATAGCTGATATAGAAGTATGTTTGCAAATTCATTTAAAATTTCTTTCAGAGCTAAAGGGCCAGAGGCGTCAGTGTTTCCAGGTGTGAACAAAGGGTCCCTGTTGCAAGGAAATCTGATCTTCAGTTATCTCTCTAGTTCTCCTCTTCTGGTAACCTCATAAGGATAAAAATATCAACTATGTTTCTAGGCAACATTGCTTATGATAAAAATGACCCTTAAGTGGTAAATTACATCTGGACTGAGAATAATTTTGGATGAACTATAAATATATGATGGAGACAGCGTGGCTTTGGGATTCTCCTTTAACAGTCATGTTCCCTGTGCAAACCCTGGAAGCTATGGCTATGGAGTTATTCCAAGAGATAATGCTCTCATGGGGCAGCAGGCATTTGAGCCAAGGTATCTGCTATGCTTTCTCAATTTGAGTCTTGTTTCCTTGCACCTGTAGCTCTCACATAGGTAGACTAGAGCTCCTGGCCAGCGTTGTGAATGCTTCCTGGACTTCTGCAAGGACTACTCCTTTAGGGAGGAAAGCCAGATGCTGTCCTGGGGCAAGCTGTGATTGCTGCTCTATATCTCTCTAGGTATACTCACCATGGCCAAGGTAGTCTGGTGAATCTGGGCATTTGGAAGAACCTAACAGAGACATCCTAGTGAGCACTGCACTATAATACACGGACATTCCTGCCTTTTTACCTGTGGAATGTGCTGCATTGTCCTCCCTCACCCTGTTTGCCTTCTCCTTCCTTTCATGCTCGCTCTTCATGCTTCTTTGTCTTTATCACTTCCAGCATATTTCTTTTTTGCTTGACCTTTTTTCCCCTTTTCCCTTTGCCTTTCTCCCCAGTCCTGACATAGCTTTTACTTAGTCTTTTTTCCCCTTCCTTTTTCTTATCCTTGACATTTTTTTCCCCGTTTTTGCTTGACTTTTTTTTCCCTTTTTCCCTTTACCTTTCCCCCAGTCCTGACATAGCTTTTACCTGGTCTTTTTTTCCCTTCCTTTTTCTTATCCTTCACTGTTTTTTCCTTAATCTCTTACTCTGGGATTGACAACTATGACTCAAAAACTGATTTATCCTGGCCAGGTGGGCAGAATGAGACAAAAACATAGTTGCAACTGACTCAAGGTCCTCGTATCAAGATGTCATGTCTCCCTGGCTGTTCATCAGCTAATACCTTCCTGTATTCAGGCTCTTCATTCATACATTACTGGAAGCTTATCAGAGGTGGAAGTACGATTATACATTGGCCAGGACAGAGCCGAGGCAGAGTGACTGCCTACAGAGTGGGGCTCCACTGCAGCATGTTAGCTAAGCCTTTCTCTCCTCATTAAGCCACTAGAGAAAGCTTCTTAATATAGTTAAATGGTTTTCCTGGAAAGAAAAGAACTGGGATTAACACTCTTTTACATTAACCTCTGTTGCTTCGGCAGACAAGGGAATTAAGAAGTCTATCTTCTTATCTATGGAACTGAAACTTTTTAAAACCATTGCTTATATGACTGATCTAAATTATGTCAAAATTTGAATATAAAAACATATGCAAGAGCATAAGATGATTTGTTTAAAGTTGGATGGAATGAGTCATGTTTTGAGAGTTGGTTTCTCCCTTCAGCTATGAGGGAGCTATTTGCAGAATTGAAAGAAGAGGGCTTTGAGATGTAGGTGAATGTTTTCAGAGCTGAGTGTTTGATAGCTAGAGTGAGAAAACTGTACATATAAAATATGTCTTACCTTTAGTATTGCTTAAAATAGAATGTTGTCCTCTTACAGATGTGACAAAATAAATAGCCCTTCAGGACAACTATTTCACAAATGCATAATTCATTTCAATTCCCACCTTCTTTTTCTTTGCTTTTAGCCATCACCTAGAATACTTCAGACCTTTCAATTTTAACACGCTGCTTGGAGAAGAATGGAAACAACCGGAATCAGACCTGTGGCTAATAGAGAAATGTGATATACAGGAGTGTAATAGATAACCATACTGATCATTTTTCTCTATGTCTTTTAAGATAAACAAAAAATAAATATCAATTTTTTAAGATGTCATGCATACATTTCAACAACAAATATTTTCATAGAAGTCACTGGAAATATCTGTGGCAAATTGCATATGATTAACAAGACAATAGATGATTCTTTGTAGATGTTTCATCTGTAAAGTCACAGTGTTTCTCACAGTCACTTAGTCCAGGATGTTACATTCCCAGCACACAGTACAGTTATTCTTGAGAACTACAGGTGAGAAAGGGGGGACAATTGAGTTTGTCCAAGGCCACCTAGAGCACTGTCCTGCACTACCTTGTGATTCAGCTATTTCATTCCTAGATATACACCCCAGAAAAATGACTGCTCATAGAAGCTTTATTCACAATAGCACAAAACTGTAAACACTCAAATTTCCATCCATAGGAAAATGGATAAACAAACTGCAATATAGTCAGCGGAATACTGTTCATTAAAAAAAGGACGCTGATACATGCAACAACCTGTATGAATCTCAAAAACATTAAGTAGAGCAAAACAAGCCAGATATAACATACTATCTAATTACTTTTACATTAAAGCCACTTCTAGGCAAAACTAGCATTTGATGATAGATACCAGAGTAGTGGCTGCTTTGAGTGAGGGCAGGGAATTCAAATTGAATGGAAAAGGAGCCTGAGGAAATGTTCTGGGGTGATTGAAATGTTTTGTATTTTGATCTGGATGACGGTTATGTAGTTGCATACATTTGTCAACATGCCTCATGCTGTATGTTTAGATTTGCAATTTTAGTATATGTAAATTAATTCATTAATAAAATACTATTATAAAATAAGCTGTAAATTAAATGGAATTAACTTCAAGTTTACATTGAGTTTATATGTGTCCATTGAACAATCATTAGTGCTGGTTACAAGTGGCTTATCGACTTACTCATTTCTTTTTTTATTTTTTTTATTTTTTAAAACCAGAACATTTATTGCATGACTAATCGTTGACATTCTTAAGATGAACTAGATGCTGCAACAGCTGCCCTCTTGGGTTTAGGTGTTGTTCCTTCACGGAATCCATGCCTGAATCTGCAGTATACAATTTTTAGGTGCCTCATTCGACCAGTTCCGGTGGTATTTCGTCTTTTAGCCTTGGCACTCCAGTTATACTTTCTCTTGCGCTTGGCAGGGTAGCCACATTTGCCACAGGTCGACTTCTGAAGGTGGTAGGCCTTAGAGCCACAGCGGCGGCACAATGTGTGCGTCTTATTGCGACGCTTTCCAAACGATGACGTTCCCTTTCATCTCGCTTCTGCAGCCGAGACCAGAGAGACCGGAAGAAAACGACTTACTCATTTCTTAAATATGTTCTCTCTCTGAAAAGGGAGTTAGTGTAAGATAAATGCTGACTTTTACAAAAAAGTATCCTCCTGACTACACATCATGGTGGCAGTGTTAGGCATCTTAGATAAATTGAGAAATTATTCTTAAAACTGACAATAGCTACTAATTAATTTGATATGGAAATGATCTGCCTGTTTTGGGTAGGAATGGTATATTTTAAATAACCTAGGATGATTGATTTATAAATTATGTGAATAATTTTATAAATGCATATAAAACTATCAAAATAAAAATAAGATATATTTTAGAGTATCTTGATTTTAGAAGTGAATTGAACACTATGAATCACAGTTCCAGATATAAATCACAACTGTTTATAATATGGATAAAAATGCAGCACAAATATGATAGATACAATCACGGCAATATAAAATACTGAATTTGAATGTTGTGGCCTGTGAGCTTTCTCAAACCTAATGTGTATCTTTTTAAAATTTGTTAAGATTTTTTTAAACATCTCTTAACTTTCTTTCATCTAGATAAGACATTTCCGTTTCTTCCAATACCAAGCAAGCAAAAATACATTACATAAACATTTTCTTTTGAAAGGAACATGCATATCAACTACAGAATTTCGGAAAGCTTGTCCATTAGTCAGGTACAAATGATGTATCCTATAGAAACTTGTATTTGAGAGTGGGTGTTTGTAATAGCCATTTCAAATTTGTTTTTCAACTTCAGGACCATGAAAGGATAATCATCCTTTTGTTTAAAATATGCATAAATGCATTTCTTTGCTGCGATTTGAATTGTTCACTGCAGTATCAAGCAGATTCTCTCTTCTCACCACCTAAATAGATTCCACAGTGTGCATATTTATTCAGGTGCTTTCTCATGCTTTTTCCAGCTCCAGGAAAGTGTAAATCACAGTCTGAAGGGAAATATGCTTTTCATTTTTGGCTCCAAATTACTTTTTTTGAATGTTAAAAAAGTTTTTGCCACAGGAAAAAAATATTTAATTTCCCCTCCTCCTTTTCCTCCTTTTTTAAATGTTAGACTTCTAGGAGACAGAAAATAATGAGCATAATTAATCTGATATTGAAAAAGAAAGGGTAGCAAGTGGATAAAACAATTACAGTAAGCCCTCAGCCCTTTTCTCATGCCTCAGAGCTTAAGGATTGTCTCTTCTTTTCCATGTAAGTTCCTGTAGTATTTTACACATTGCTTTATTAGAGCATTTATTTCACTGTGTCCTAGATAGCTCTTCTGACCCACCTCCCATCCTCTCAGCCTAACTTTTTACTCCAGCAATCAGTTGTATACAGTGAACTGACTGGCCAGTTGCCTTGGCTGTACTGTGTATGTCTTACTTCCTGCCCCTAGGGCTTCTCTGCTTCCTCTGCTGTGTGGAACACTTGCAGGAACCCATTTAGCCATTCTCACACATGAACTATCCTGGATGTGTGAAGGGACTAAAACATCGCATGGGGCACCTCTTGACCAAGGAGGGTGGGAGTTGATGGATAAATACTTCCCTGTTACATCCCTCAGTTTAACAATTCTATGGTCCGTTCCACACAGCTCCTCAGAAGTTCTCTTAAAAGGATCCCACTCTGGTTATCCACAACAGTGGCCAACTAGTAACACACTTTTGCATTATCTTTCCTTCATTTCCATCATTTTCTGTTTTGCTCTTCCTAGTACCTCTGTCCTCTCTGGAATTACTTAACTACAGTCAACCTCTTTAGAAGTTATTGTCCTATGTTTGCTTCATGGAGAACCCTGGCTAAGTCAGTGATTACCTAAAGTAGCCCTAGAAAGCAGCTCATCAGGATGGGAATCTAGAATTGTATCACAGGGCATTTGGTGACAAGGACCCCATTGTTGGTGGCAATGGCTCTGCTATAAGTAACTTCACAGTTATGAAAACTTTCATGGAGTGGTAGACTAGCTTGAGGTGCAGCTGAGGTACCTGAAGCTATGAAAGCCATCTAGTCATAATGACTCTTTGTGTCAACTGTTCAGCAGGCAAATAGAAGCATGATATTGGAAGAGATATTGATCCTGGCTACCATGCAGAGCTAGAGTTATAACTATTAATGGAGGCAGTATAGAGTATGTCCTTCCTACGGGATTCATTGAGGCATCCTTTGGTGCTTCAGTGTCAAGTAATAACCTTAAATGGGCAACTGTAGCAACCACAGCCTGACAAGGTAAAGCAACTAAAGACTCTGACCCTTTGAGGATGAAGGTCTAGGTCACCTCACCATTCAAACCACGTGAACCTACTGAAGAGGTTGGCCAAATGTGAGAGAAATACAGAATTTGTGGTGGAAGAGAGAGATGATAACTATCAATTATAGACTTGGAATCAATTATAGGAGCCACATAACTTATTCCACTAAATCTTTTGCATTTAGTATTTGTGTAATGGCCCCCCACTTCCTTGAAGACTCTGTGACAGATTGGACTCAATGTGGAAACTGTGTGGCTCTGAGTGCTGCAAGGATTGGACGGTATTTAATATCTCTTGTGTCCTACCTCACATCCTCTTAGGCCATTTTTCAATTCATACATTTTACTCTTTGATAGCACTTTACCTCTGTTGTCCCATGTGTCTCTAGATTTCTGTATTAGTGCTTTTCTGACACCTCTGTTACGTGGAACACCTGTGGAAATCTGCTAATCTACACTGACATATATGCAAACCTGGAAGTTTGAGGGAATTGACAATAGGGGCAGGATTCAGTGGATAAATACTCCCCTTTTCTGTCCTTTGGGCAGAATATTCTGAAGTGCATTCCATATAGTTCCTTAGTGGTCTCCAGTAGGACTCCACTAGGGTCTTCAGTTACCTACAGTACTGATGAGCTTAAAAATACAGTCTTAGATTGGCTTGCCTTATTTAATTTTTTCAAAGTTCCCAGTCCCATTCCTTAGAATCACATTCCAAAATTAATGCACTGCACACAACGCTTTTTAAAGGCTCTGCTTTTGTCGGGGGTAGGAGAGGTATCCAGCCTAAGGCACCTAAGTCCAAGAGGAATATGTGCCTAACATATATATATATATTTTATATATATATACATATATATATAAAATATAGAAATATGTAATTTTTTCTCAAGAAAAAAATATATTTTTATAAATATATGTTTATATGTATCATATATGTTTATATATAGCATATATAGAGAGAGAGCATAAAATGTGCTGTGTGTGTGTGTAGCATATTTTTTGTTAAATCACCATTCCTAGGCCCTACTCATTTTCTGATAATTTCTTATCTTAATTTTGCTCTGAAAGAGCAAAACTTATAAAATTGACTATTGTAACTGTTTAGTTTTTACCAATTATCATTTTTCATGGAAGGAATAGTAATAAGAGTTACCCTGGAAGCTAAGATGACGTATGTATGAGGAATATAGGAAGCCAGAAGTCATGACTCTGTGAAAAGTGAGGGGTGTCTGTGCATATTTTATTTTATTTCACAATAAATAACCAGTAATTAAGATATTCTTTTCCACATAATGGGATCTATGAGTAAATTTTTGCCTGATATTTATATCTCTAATATGTAATATAAAGGAGAAATAGAAAATGCTGTCAAATGACATTTCACTTTACTACGTATTTGAATTACAATGAAATAATATATAGCTACATCACTGGCTCCTGAGAGCTTTGTGTGTTCTGTAAATTTTTTACTTTGCACTCTTGAAAAATTCACAGAGAGTACAAGGTTTAGTAAAAATGTATTTTCTTTTGGCAGCCTATCCCCTGTAATTTCCATTAAACAGTATTTCTGACTCAATAGTACACTGAAAACCCATGTTTGTAATAATGCCCTAAAGCACCACAGTACCTAGAGTATATCTTTTGAAAAGATAGCTTTGCTGAAATAGAAAACCAAACTGTAAATTGAAGTCTGAGCATTCAGAGAAATACACATTATACTAAATACAAAAGTATGTTTTTGAATTAGTTTTATGAAAAATGGCAAAAAGATAATATTACTTAGTGATATTATGTCATTAATGTCACTATATATAATTAGTATGCTTTGGTATACATAGCAGAAACACCAAATGTCTTATACTGCACAATAGACTGGGCATTCCTTTTAGCTGCCTGACCTTGTGCAAGTCACCTCATTGAAATATCTAATACTTATTGAATACTTATTACTTTTTCAGAAACTATATAAAGAACGTTACCCTTACTTTTTACAGCAACCTCCAAGAAAGTCAGATACTCTTAGAATGCTTATTTTTAAAGTTTAATGAAACTAAGACCTACAGAGTTAATATCTTGCCCAAGAGCATACAGTTAAGAAGTAGTAGATTTGAACTCAGGGAATTTGATTCTCAAGAGAAGGCACTTATTTACTGTGCTGCTGCCTTTCTTAGTCTTCACTACTCATTTACAAAATAAAGCTATTGAGAGGGATGTCAGCAAGATGACTGACTAGAGATACCTGGCATTCATTCCCACCACAATAAAGGACCAAGGCAATGAATAAACAGCTAAGATTTTGACTACAGTGTTGAAGGGAGAGTGCTGGAGTGCAGTGGAGGAGTAGTGATTGGAAGTCTAGGAGGGTAATGTGGAGGTACCTGTTGTCTGCAGCTTCATCTTCTCTGCCTGGATCAGATATACCTGGAGTCAGGAGAGACTTCACATGTGGAGAAAGGATAAGCAGGAGATCCCCACTGTCCCCCAGCCCCATTGCCACTGCAAACACCTATAGTTCTTAAACAGGAGAATCCCACAGTTCCTGTAAGCCCCAAGTCCATCTTGGAGAGCTGCAGGGAACTCATGCAGCTGTGTTGCACTGGATTCGGAGTACAAGGTGTATACTTCCCAACCCTACTCACCCACTCTGAGCCAAGCTGCTGCAGCATGGTGCCGTCTTGAGACCTGAGCCATCTCTGGAGTGTGTCTTGCTCTGAGGTCAGTAGCCACTGGGTTTTTCCAGCACTGGGCTCCATCTTCATTATGCCAAACACACATGGGTGATTGAACCTCACAACCCAGCTGTGGGGATTCTGGGCTCAGGATTGGCTGTGACTCTGGTCTTGCATGGCAGAGAAACCAACCCCCACCCACGCTTATGGCAGGAGGAATGGTGTTCCAGTCCTTCCCAGGACGAGCCTGCCCTTGAGCCAACCAAACTGCTGCATGCCTTCCTCCAAGTGGGAGAGGTCTCGGAGCATCTGAGCACCTGATACACCCAGTGGAGTTGGCTGTGTGCCCACAGTCAGAACCTGAGAAACAGCCCTGCATTCTCACATCCTCAAACCTAACCCCACCACAAACACACCCCTGGACCTTCCCACTGGCCCTGTGCTCCCAATAAGGATCTGAGAAATAGGTGGACACATCCCTAGGCTAGCCACGCAGCTAAGAGCCTATGCCCCAGACCTGAGAAACAGCCCCATGGGCTGTCCCCAGTGGACATGCCCCTGAGCCAACCAAGCAGCCACTTGTGTGTGCTTCTGACCAGTGTAACAGCCCTATGGGTTCAACCATAGCAAGACAGACCCCAAGGTGGCTGACCCACTGTGTGCATGCATGTACCCCTGACCAGAGAAATGGGGTGGTGAGGGCAATCCCAGCAAAGGCACACCACTGTCACCACAAATTCTCTCAGCTTAGGCCACTGAGAAACTCGCAAACACCACTAGCATGGATTTCAGTTAAAGAAACTACATGGAGGCTACGCTACTGCATCCACCTAAAATGAAGGCCAACACACCCCACCCAACTGACACTCCAAGACCCATTAATGCAAATTGTTCTTTTTCTATGAAACCTACCCCATAAAATTGAAGAAGTAACTTTTCTACAAGATGTGTAGAAATCAACATAGGGACATATCAACCACGAAAAAGCAAGGAAATATGTCACCTCCACAAGAAAACAATAATTCTCCAGTAACAGACTCCAATCATAAGAAAATACATGAAGTGCCAGAAAAAGACTCAAAATAATAATCTTAAGTAAACTCAGTGAGATACAAGAAAATACAGACAGATAATTCAACAAAATCAGGAAAACAATTTATGATTTGAATTAGAAATTCAACAGAGATAGATATCATTAAAAACCATACAGAGCTGAATAATTCAATGAATGCAATAAAAAAGAAATACAATCAAGAGTTTCACCAGCAGACTAGAACAAGCAGAAGAAATAATTTCTGAACTTGAAGACAGATCTTTTGAAATAACACAGGCACATCAAAAAAAAAAAAAAAAAGAAAGAAAAAGAAAAAAAGAAAGAAAAATATTTGAAAGGATGAAGAAAGCCTACGGAATGTATAGAATACCACATTAGGTGAATAAATATTCATATTATGGGTATTCAGGAAGGAGAAGAGTATGGAAATGGTGAGAAAAACATATTCAATAAAATAATACAAGATAAAACTATTAAACCAAGATCTCTTCCTCCCTGATTCTATAAGTAAAAACAGCATAGAAGAGAAAAGAGGTTCATAAGTCCTTCACTTTTATGTAGTAGTACATAATAGGGAAGATGAGTATTCAAGCCACTCCTTATTAATAAGCCACTCACTAAGGGAGCCACATTTTTCTCCTAAGCCCTTCTAGAGTATTATTTGTTGCAGCAGTGTAACACATGAAAATTATTATTGTAGCAGGTGTACATTGGTGGTGGACTAGTGGCTAATCTGAATGCAACTCTCTTAACATTTATTATCCTTAGGGAATGTATCATAGTGTTCTGGAATATTAGAAAGAAATCCCAGGCCTCATCTGTACTAAATGCTTTTACTAGCTTGTTTTTATCAAAGCAAAAAATAAGCTTCAGGAGACATGGAACCTTTGGCAAGCAAAACTTCATATCCTTGAATAACTTGCAATAACTATAATAACCTTTTATCTTTATATATGAGAAAAATGATGATTTAGTAAAAATTTATTCTGAATGGTTATCTCGTAGTCCACTTGTGCAGAAAACTGAAAGATTGTAAATGAATCTGTTTTCCTTTCATTATATTATACTCTTTGCAACAGTGACAAGTCATCCTTCTATTTCTTGAGAGGATTATTTTCTTTCAAAAGCAAAAGAGTAATTTATCAGTGACTTTTCAAAATGCAGGTTACAAACCTATTAGTGAGTGGATTATAGAATCTTTTAGTAGATTGTATGTAACAGTTAAGTAAATAGAAAATATCAGAATGCATCACATGTATTAAGTGTATATATTGTTTTAATAATTTTATTTTTTATCTAATCACAAAAATTCAAAATCTATTAATTTATGCTGTTTGTAGAAAACAAGCTTTAAACACTTGGGTGTTCACAGTATTATCTTTTGGGTAACATGTTTATATCCAAAAGAATCTCAATAATTAGTCACTAGAGAAGATTTGGAGGCATAGCTCACACCCAAGTGTGTCTCTGATGTATCTTAAAAACTAAGGAGAATAACAATCTTCAATTTAGTTTGATTTGTAAATTGGGAATAAAACAGATAATATAGATAGGTAGGTAGATACATTGAGATAGATAGATAGATAGATAGATAGATAGATAGATAGATAGATAGATAGACAGACAGAGATGACTTACATCTAGAGATACCAAGATTTTAAAATTATTCATTGGAAGTGGCCCCTTTTCACAGTATGTAGCTCTGTTCCTAAACTGTAAGTTAGGATACTTTGGGTTACAAGTATGATGACATGTGACAGTGTTTGATCTAGAGAAGGACAGTCTCATTGTGTCTCTGGCTTTATCTATATATGATTTTCTTGCTCCGCTGTTTTCTTTTATTTATTTATTTATTTTAAATTTTACTTTAAGTTCTGGGATACATGTGCTAAAAGTGCAGGTTTGTTACATAGGTATACACGTGCCATGGTGGCTTGCTGCACCCATCAACCTGTCATCTAGGTTTTAAGCTCTGCATGCATTAGGTGTTTGTCCTAAAGCTCTCCCTCCCTTTTCCCCTCACCCCACAACATGCCCTGGTATGTGATGTTCCCCTGCCCGTGTCCATGTGTTCTCATTATTCAGCTCCCACTTATGAGTGAGAACGTATGGTGTTTGGTTTTCTGTTCTTGTGATAGTTTGCTGAGGATGATGGTTTCCAGCTTCATCTATGTCCCTGCAAAGGACACAAGCTCAATCTTTTTTATGGTTGCATAGTATTCCATGGTGTATATGTGCCACATTTTCTTTCTTTTTTTTAAATTATACTTTAAAATCTAGGGTACATGTGCACAACATGCAGGTTTGTTACATATGTATACATGTACCATGTTGGGTGCTGCACCCATTAACTCATCATTTACATTAGGTATTTCTCCTAATGCTATCCCTCTCCGCTCCCCCCACCCCATGAGAGGTCCCAGTGTGTGATGTTCTCCTCCCTGTGTCCATGTGTTCTCATTGTTCAACTCTCACTTATGAATGAAAACATGCAGTGTTTGGTTTTATGTTCCTGTGTTAGTTTGCTGAGAATGATGGTTTCCAGCTTCATCCATGTCCCTGCAAAGGACATGAACTCATCCTTTTTTATGACTGCAGAGTGTTCCATGGTGTATATGTGCCACATTTTCTCTATCCAGTCTATTATTGATGGGCATTTGGGTTTGTTCCAAGTCTTTCTTATAGTATATAGTGCTGCAGTAAACATACGTGTGCATGAGTCTTAATAGTAGAATGATTTATAATTCTTTGGGTGTATACTCAGTAATGGAATTGCTGGGTCAAATGATATTTCTGGTTCTAGATCCTTGAGGAATTGCCACACTGTCTTCCATAATGGTTGAACTAATGTACACTCCCAACAACAATATAAAAGTGTTCCTAGTGAGCCAAGATAGCACCACTGCACTCCAGCCTGGGCAACAGAGCGAGACTCCATCTTAAAAAAAAAAAAAAAAAGTGTTCCTATTTCTCCACATCTTCCCCAGCATCTGTTGATTCCTGACTTTTTAATGGTGGCCCTTCTAACTGGCGTGAGATGGTATTTCATTGTGGTTTTGATTTGCATTTCTCTAATGACCAGTGATGATGAGCTTTTTTTCATATGTTGTTGGCTGCATAAATGTCTTCTTTTGAGAAGTGTCTGCTAATATCCTTTGCCCACTTTTGCTGGAGCTTTTTTTTTTCTTATAAATTTGTTTAAGTTCCTTGTCAATTCTGAATACTAGCCCTTTGTCAGATGGATAGATTGCAAAAATTTTCAACCATTCTGTATGTTGCCTGTTTACTCTGATGATAATTTATTTTGCTGTGCAGAAGCTCATTAGTTTAATTAGATCCCATTTGTCAATTTTGGCTTTTGTTGCCATTACTTTTGGTGTTTAGTCATGAAGTCTTTGCCCATGCCTATGTCCTGAATGGTATTGCCTAGGTGTTCTTTTAGGGTTTTTATGGTTTTAGGTTTTATGTTTAAGTCTTTAATCCATCTTTAGTTAATTTTTGTATAAGATGTAAGGAAGGGGTCCAGTTTCAATTTTCCGCATATGGCTAGCCAGTTTTCCCAACACCATTTACTAAATAAGGAATCCTTTCCCCATTGCTTGTTTTTGTCAGGTTTGTCAAAGATCAGATGGTTGTAGATGTGTGGTGTTATTTCTGAGGCCTCTGTTTTGTTCCATTGGTCTATATATCTGTTTTAGTGCCAGTATCATGCTGTTTTTGTTACTGTGGCCTTGTAGTATAGTTTGAAGTCAGGTAGCGTGATGCCTCCAGCTTTGTTCTTTTTGCTTAGGATTTTCTTGGCTATGTGGGCTCTTTTTTGGTTCCATATGAAATTTAAAGTAGTTTTTTCTAACTCTGTGAAGAAAGTCAATGGTAGCTTAATGGAGATAGCATTGAATCTGTAAATTACTTTGGGCAGTATGGCCATTTTCGCGATATTGATTCTTCCTATCCATAAGAATGAAATGTTTTTCTGTTTGTTTGTGCCCTTTCTTATTTTCTTGAGCAGTGGTTTATAGTTCTCCTTGAAGAGGCCCTTCACATCCCTATGTTGTATTCATAATATATATGAGTTGTACTTAGTATATACTAAGTATATACTAAGTTGTATTCATAATATTTTATTCTCTTTGTAGCAATTGTGAATGGGAATTTACTCATGATTTGGCTCTCTGTTTTTCTATTATTGTTGTATAGGAATGCTTGTGATTATTGCACACTTATTTTGTATCTTGAGACTTTGCTGAAGTTGCTCATCAGCTTGAGGAGATTTTGGGTTGAGATAATGGGGTTTTCTAAATATACAATCATGTAATCTGCAAACAGAGACATTTGACTTCCTCTCTTCCTATTTGAATACCCTTTCTTTCTCTTGCCTGATTGCCCTGGCCAGAATTTCCAATACTATGTTGAATAGGAGTGGTGAGAGAGGGCATCCTTTTATTGTGCTGGTTTTCAAAGGGAATGCTTTCAGCTTTTGGCCATTTGATATGATATTAGATGTGAGTTTGTCATAAATAGCTCTTATAATTTTGAGATACGTTCCATCAATACCCAGTTTACTGAGAGTTTTTAGCATGAAGGATGTTGAATTTTATCAAAGGCCTTTTCTGCATCTATTGAGATAATCATGTGGTTTTTGTCATCGGTTCTGTTTATGTAATGGATTACGTTTATTGATTTCCATATGTTGAACCAGGCTTGCATCCTAGGGATGAAGCTGACTCAATCACGGTGGATAAGCTTTTTGATGTACTTCTGGATTAGGTTTGCCAGGATTTTATTGAGGATTTTCTCATCGATGTTCATCAAGGATATTGGCCTGAAATTTTCTTTTTTTGTTATGTCTTTGCCAGGTTTTGGTATCAGGGTGATGCTGGCCTCATAAAATGAATTAGGGAAGAGTCCCTCTTTTTCTATTGTTTGGAATAGTTTCAGAAGGAATGGTAGCAGCTCCTGTTTGTCTCTCTGGTAGAATTTGGCTGTGAATCCATGTGGTCCTGGACTTTTTTTGGTTGGTAGGCTATTAATTACTGCCTCAATTTCGGAACTTGTTATTGGTCTATTCAGGGATTCAACTTCTTCCTGGTTTATTCCTGGGAGGGTGTATGTGTCCAGGAATTTATCCATTTCTTCTAGATTTTGTAGTTTATTTGCATAGAGGTGTTTATAGTATTCTCTGATGTTCGTTTGTATTTCTGTGGGATCAGTGGTGATATCCCCTTTATCATTTTTTATTGTGTCTATTTGATTCTTCTCTCTTTTCTTCTTTATTAGTCTGGCTAGCAGTCTATCTATTTTGTTAATCTTTTCAGAAAACCTAGCTCCTGGATTCATTGATTTTTTGAAGGTTTTTTCGTGCCTCTATCTCCTTCAGTTGTGCTCTGATCTTAGTTATTTCTTGTTTTCTGCTAGCCTTTGAATTTGTTTGCTCTAGATTCTCTAGTTCTTTTAATTGTGATGGTAGAGTGTCGATTTTAGATCTTTCCCGCTTCCTCTTGCGGGCATTTAGTGCTATAAATTTCCCTCTAAGCACTGCTTTAGTTGTGTCCCAGAGATTCTGGTACATTGTGTCTTTGTTCTCTCTAGTTTCAAAGAACTTATTCTGCCTTCATTTCGTTATTTAACCAGTAGTCATTCAGGAGCAGGTTGTTCAGTTACCATGGAATTGGGTGGTTTTGAATGAGTTTCTTAATCCTGAGCTCTAATTTGATTGCACTGTGGTCTGAGAGACTGTTTGTTATGATTTCTGTTCTTTCGCATTTGCTGAGGAGTGTTTTATTTCCAATTATGTGGTCTATTTTAGAGTAAGTGCAATGTGGTGCTGAGAAGAATGTATATTCTGTTGATTTGGGATAGAGAGTTCTGTAGACGTCTATTATTTCTGCTTGGTCCAGAACTGAGTTCAAATTCTTAATATCCTTGTTAATTTTCTGTCTTGCTGATCTGTCTAATATTGACAGTGGGGTGTTAAAGTCTCCCACTATTATTGTGTGGGAGTGTAAGTCTCTTTGTAGGTATCTAAGAACTTGCTTTATGAATCTGGGTGCTCCTGTATTGGGTGCATATATATTTAGGATAGTTAGCTCTCCTTGTTGAACTGATCCCTTTACCATCATGTAATGCCCTTTTTTGTCTCCTTTGATCTTTGTTGGTTTAAAGTCTGTTTTATCAGAGACTAGGATCGCAATCCTGCTTTGTTTTGCTTTCCATTTGCTTGGTAAATATTCCTCCATTCCTTAGTTTTGAGCCTATGTGTGTCTTTGCATGTGCGATGGGTCTCCTGAATACACCACACCAATGAGTCTTGACTCTCTCCAATTTGCTAGTCTGTGTTTTTTAATTGGAGCATTTAGCCCATTTACCTTTAAGGTTAATACTGTTATGTGTGAATTTGATCCTGTCATCATGATGCTAGCTGGTTATTTTGTCTGTTAGTTGATGCAGTTTCTTCATAGTGTCAATGGTCTTTACAATTTGGTATGTTTTTGCAGTGGCTGATACTCGTATTTTCTTTCCATATTCAGTGCTTCCTTCAGGAGCTCTTGTAAGGCAGGCCTGGTGGTGACAAAAATCTCTCAGCATTTGCTTGTCTATAAAAGATTTTATTTGTCCTTTGCTTATGAAGCTTAGTTTGGCTGGATATGAAATTCTGGGTTGAACATTCTTTTAAATATGTTGACTATTGGCACTCACTCTCTTCTGGCTTGTAGGGATTCTGCAGAGAGATCTGCTATTAGTCTGATGGGCTTCCCTTTGTGGGTAACCTGACCTTTCTCTCTAACTGGCCTTAACATTTTTTCCTTCACTTCAACCTTGGTGGATCTGATGATTATGTGTCTTTGGGTTGCTTTTCTTGAGGAGTATCTTTGTGGTTTTCTCTGTATTTCCTGAATTTGAACTTCGGCCTGTGTTGCTAGGTTGGGGAAGTTAATGTTCAGAAGAGTGTTTCCCAACTTGGTTGGAAATATTCTGAAGATACAAGATAATGTTCTGAAGAGTGTTTTCCAACTTGGCTCCATTCTCCCCATTACTTTCAGGTACACCAATCAAACATAGGTTTGGTTTTTCACATAGTCCCATGTTTCTTGGAGGGTTGGTTTGTTCCTTTTCATTCTTTGTTCTTTAATATTCTCTTCACGCTTTATTTCATTAAGCTGATATTCAATCTCTGATAGCCTTTCTTCTGCTTGATCAATTTGGCTATTGTTACTTGTGTATGTTTCACGAAGTTCTCATGCTGTATTTCTCAGCTCCCTCTGGTCATTTACGTTCTTCTCTAAACTGGTTATTTCAGTTAGCAATTCCTCTAACATTTTTGCAAGGTTCTTAGCCTCCTTGCATTGGGTTAGAACATGCTCCTTTAGTTCAGAGGAGTTTGTTATTACCGACCTTCTGAACCCTACTTCTGTCAATTCATCAAACTCATTCTCCATCCAGTTTTGTTCCCTTGCTGACAGGGAGTTGTGATCCTTTGGAGGAGAAGAGACATTCTGGGTTTTGCAATTTTCAGCCTTTTGTGTTGGTTTTTCCTCATCTTTGTGGATTTATCTACCTTTGGTCTTTGATGTTGGTGACCCTCAGATGGGGTTTCTGTGTGGACATACTTTTTGTTGATGTTGATGTTATTCCTTTCTGTTTGTTAGTTTTCCTTCTAACAGTCAGGCCCCTCTGCTGCAGGTCTGCTGGAGTTTGCTGGTGGCCCACTTCTAGACCCTGTCTGTCTGGGTATCACCAGTGGAGGCTGCAGAACAGCCAAGATTGCTGCCTGTTCTTTCCTCTGGAAGCTTCTTCCCAGAGAGGCACCTGCCAGATGCCAGTCGGAGCTCTCCTGTGTGAGGTTTCTGTCGACCCCTGCTGGGAGGTGTCTCCCTGTCAGGAGGCATGGGGGTTAGGGACCCACTTGAGAAGGCAGTCTTTCCCTTAGCAGAGCTTGAGCGCTGTGCTGGGAGATCCGCTGCTCTCTTCAAAGCCAGCAGGCAGGAACGTTTAAGTCTGTTGACGCTATGCCCACAAGGGACCCTTCCCCCAGGTGCTCTGTCCCAGGGAGATGGGAGTTTTATCTCTAAGTTCCTGACTGGGGCTGCTGCCTTTCTTTCAGAGATGCCCTACCCAGAAAGGAGGACTCTAGAGAGGCAGTCTGGCTACAGCAGCTTTGGGAAGCTGCCCTGGGCTCCGTTCAGTTTGAACATCCCAGTGGCTTTGTTTACACTATGAGGGGAAAACCGCCTATTAAAGTTTCAGTAATGGCGGAAGCCCCTCCCTCCACTAAGCTCTAGCGTCCCAGGTGGACTTCAGACTGCTGTGCTGGCAGCAAGAATTCCAAGCCAGTGGATCTTAGCTTGCTGGGCTCTGTGGGAGTGGGATCCGCTGAGCTAGACCACTTGGTTCCTTGGCTTCAGCCCCCTTTCCAGGGGAGTGAATAGTTCTTTCTCACTGGTGTTCCAGGTGCTGCTGGGGTATGAAAACAAATTCCTGTGGCTAGCTCAGTGTCTGCCTAAACGGCTACCCAGTTCTGTGCTTGAAACCCAGGGCCCTGGCAGTGTAGGCACCCAAGGGAATCTTTTGGTCTGTGAGTTGCGAAGACCATGGGAAAGTGTCGTGTCTGGACTAGAATGCAGTGTTCCTCATGACACAGTCCCTCACAGCTTCCCTTGGCTAGGGGAGGGAGCTGCCCAACCCCTTGTCCTTCCGGATGAGGTGACGCCCCACCTTGCTTTTAATCGCCCTCTGTGGGCTGCACCCACTGTCTAACCAGTCCCGGTGAGATGAGCCAGGTGCCTCAGTTGGAAATGCAGAAATCACCCGCCTTCTGCACGGATCTCGCTGGGAACTGCAGCTGTTCCTCTTCGGCCATCTTGCCTAAAATATTTTTAAATTGCCTTATATTTTTTGTCTCAGAAGTCTCAGAAGGAGACTTCTTGAGAGTCCTTCAGGTGTATTTTGCATGTTAAAGATGTTTAACTAATAATTATAAATTCGGTTCAGTAGAGTAAATGACACTGAGTGGGTATCATAACTCAAAAGCAGTTGTGTGCAAGTTATGATAATTCCTTTTTCTCTTATTCCTCCTTAACTATAGAGAATTAAGTTTCATATCTTGAATAGCACATATTTTATCCAGAAATGAAAATATGCCTCTGTTCTGTAAATATGTTTTTACCAAGTTTTCAAAAATCACATCATAGCCTAACTCTAATCCAGACTTACATGGGGATAGGAAAATTGAGGGCTTTGGAATGACCTTTTTCTGTCATTCTTTAGGTTTACGGTGTCATATCAAATACGGTGTCATATCAAATATTCTTGTAGAAATTCATGATAGCTTCTTTTAGTGACTAAAAGTTTTTAACAATCATTTCATCTTCCTTCTTTTTTGTTCTTTTACAGATGTTTTAATTTACTTCTCTGTTTTATTTGATTTAAATAATCTTAAGCTCTTCAGTTCAGATTTTCTAAAAACTCCCCCCAAACCAGACACAAATATGAATATTAATTGTAATTATTTATTGACTACTAAACGACTTGAAAACAATCTTAAAAATTGCTTATAAAAATCACACATCTGTTTACAAAGGTAAGCTATGATGAAGAAATATTTACCAAAAAGAACACGCACGCTTAAATTTATTTTAAACATGCATCAAATAAATGTTAGAGAGAGATATATATATATTTTTTATACATGTACATTTATTTAATATGTATACACAGGAGCCTTCAGAATGATGACCCAACCTCCCAGTGAGGCACGGAATCTTATATACCATCTTAAAGTAGTATAGAAAGGATGTTGGCTCAGAGCATGGCTGAAAACAGGTAATGTTATATATATTTTATGCAAGATAATGTATTACAAATGCTTGGTATAGACTAGGTACTGTGTAAACAACAGTATTTTATATCTATTGAGCACTTACTATTGCCAAGTACTTTATACGCATTTTCTCACTTAATTTTTTGGAACAACCTTATAAGGTGAGTATTTTCATTATCCCTATTTTATAAATGAGGAAACTGAGACTCAGAGAAGTTAAGTAACTTGCCAAAGTTCAGAGAGCTGATAAATGACAGCTGAGACTCTAGCACAGGAAGCTGTACTAGAGTTCATTCTCATAACTATTACTTATAACATCTTCCTTCTTTCCCTTGATTGTCCAAAAATTATAAATAAAATATTATGTATGATGTTTACAATTTGTCTGAAGTTTATTTCTTGGGAACTGACCATGTTCCCTGTGAAAAAAATTTTAAATACCAAGGTCTCTAGCTTTTGTAAAACTTCATTGTAATACATAAGAGGGACCCACACATTTCAACTGCCTGTAATGTGGGGACACATGATTGTGAAGTAAATGAGATAACCTGACTAGGTTTCACCACAGGTGTCAGCAGCCCTACTGGGCCACCAGATTCTATCCCTATCCTAGCTCTTTCTGGTACCATATGCTAACAGTTTGTGTCAATTTAGTTATTGGGGCTAGGCTTTTGGGTCTTGTGGCTGCTGGCACATCTAAACAGTGTCAGTGGCTCCAACAATCGCCCAGTTAGTTGGCATCCTTTCATGGACTTGATCCAGAAAGATTGGCCACGAGAATACTGGAGACATGGTAACCACCTCCTGCCTCTGTTTTCCCAGATGGGAACATGTATGCAAATATGTATATCCTCATGCAGAAACCCACAGGCCAGTGTGCACATATTCACACAGGTACACAGCCATAGAGCTGACATAGATACACATAAATATGTATGTGCACATACGGACAGGCATGCATAGATATGTCTTTGCACATAAACACATGTACTAAGACATACAGATACACACATAACTGTAGATGAAACCACATACTCTCTAACACAAAGGTGACCACCTGTATGTGCACATACATATTTATGATGTGTATATATGTGAGGATGCATATCTATGTGTAAATGCACTCATGTTTGTGCATGTTTAGTGTGTATTTGTATCTGGGCACACATGAGTGCATATGTGAAAATCTATTTGTGTCTGTGTGTATGCTTGCTATCTATGTATCTGTGTCTTTATAGGTGTAACTGAGTGTATTTCTACATGTAGGGATATCTTTGTATTCGTGTTTGAGGATCTGCATGAATGTGTCCTTTCTTTTTACCAGATTTCTCTTCCCCATTCCTCTTAAATCTCTTACCACCTAAATGTTTGTTCCCCATCTCTGTGCTTCCTCTATTCGTTCTCTCACCAAACAAGCTTCTAAGCACCGGTCTCCCTCTGCCACCAGATTGGCTGCTTTAGGTGCACAGTTCTCTTCTCAGCCTGTATTTGCTTTCTTCCCCTGCCTTTCTACCTCAGGCTTCTTCTGTCTGCTTTTGCCACAGTCTCATTGCTTGCTGACTTGGAGGCTAGGGCTGGTCTGCACTTAGCTTAAGTGGAAAAAAAAAAAAAAAACCTAAACCCAGAAGGGGCCAGCAAATAATTATAGAAGAATATTATGAGCTCAGCGGCTTCCCAGACCTTCATCTTCTCTCTGCACTTGTTTCTCAGTCGCTCATAAGGCTCCTGAAGAGGCAGGAGCAGGAACTTCAGTGTCCTCATAGCTTTGTGAGGCAAAAGTCTAAGTCCAGTTCTGGCCTCTGCCCCTCACCCACCACTGGCTATAAATGCCCTGCCTGCCTATAGGTGGAGGATTCTGCCTAGACTAGACTTGGGATTTTTTTTTCGAACTGGCTATTTTTCTCCGTGGCACCCCCGCTCTTCCACTGCTAACAGCATACACTCTGCAAGGGAAACCTGAGAAATGATTGTGAGTTCTCTTCAGAAAATAAGCATATCTTTTCACCCACAGCTACTTCAAGTGCCCATCAAACAAGAACCAGAATTATAAATAGTTACAACTTTACAATAATTGGCAACACATATACTATAGTATTTACAGCACCATAAAAGCATCTGTTTCTCTGGTTAAGCAGTCCCTGGGACAGAATAGTGTTCTGTGTTTGCCAAGGGAGACAGGGCCAATGCTCAGAACATGCAGGATATAGGGGCAGGAGGTGGCATGTTGTGGAGTCTCTGGTCAATCTGCAGGGCCCAGCTCCTCCATGAACAGTGGGCTGTAGTGAGAAACTTGCCAAGGAAGGCATATCGACTAGAGTTAGACTCTCCCCGTTCTTAGCCCTGTAGTCCTTTGGCCTCAGTCACAGGTGCTCGGAGTCCTTTCAGGGTGGACAAATGTTTCAATGTCCTTGGCCTGTCCTGATCTTACCTGGGGACCCAGGCTGCCCTGGCGGTGAGCTATCTGCTTTCTTAGGCAAAGCACCAGCAGTGTCAGCTTTTTCTTGCCTTTGTAGATCTGTTTGAGGTTGTTGATGAACTGAGCAAATTGCAGGTGGTCATCCTGGGGCAGCAGGAAAGTCTCCAGAGCCTTGCTTAGAAATTCAATGAACTTTCCATAGTGGTGAGAGCTGACGTGTATTAGGCGTGAGTTTGTAGTGCTGATGTAAGTATTGATGGTATCATCGGCATCATTGGCAACTGGCACAATGGAGCTTTGTCAATGGACATGAACTTTCCAGAGCTACCGCGGCCTGGAGTGCCAGCCAGGCCAGGTGCAGTCACTGTGCAGTGTCGCACACAGGATGTCTGGAAGCACTGTGGCGCAGTGCACACTCTTCATCACCAGGGGGATGAGAGCTGCCAGCTCATTCTTGCCCAGTGAGTGGCTGAGGGCACAAGCCCAGAGCACATCATTGATGGCTGTGTGGGTATCCTGGTTGTAGGCCGTAAGATGGGTCATGGCCAGTGAGGCCAGCTTGAAGGCATGGAGCGGGTAGCCATGGAGCCCTGTGTAGTGGGCGATGGTGAACAGCTATGAATGGGTCATGCCACCAGCGTCAGCATCAGTGGCAATCTGCTAGGCTGCCTCAAAGGCAATGTGGTCTTCCTCACAGAGCGTAAGGGCTGACAGGGGCACAGGTCTGTGGATGCTTCATAGCACACTGCAGGGCCAGTGTGTGAACATAGCTAGCCAGTTCCTCCCGCTGTGGATAGTCAAGACTGAGGCGCAGAATAGTGGTGTGGGATACGGCTGTGGCAGCTACAATACTAGTAGCCTCAGTAGAAGTGAAGAGTGTGTACCAGCTCTGCAAGATGCTCACCAGGGCCCACACACCTGTCAGGGAGAGCCTGAGCTCAGCTGTGCCATCTGGGTCCTGATTCAGGTCTGCCCAGATTACCATTTGGGGTTTGAACTTGGCCTGCATAGATGAATTCTCCCTCCTCCTCAGCAACTTTGAGATGATCTGAGGCAAACCAGGGAAAGGGAGCATCCCAGATGGCCAGACCCTGTTTGGGGTCTCTTGCTAACCCTTCCTTCCCTGGTTAGAAGGTTGTAGGTTTCTGCAGGTGCTCTTAGCCTCTCACAAGGATGGAGCAGTGGAGTCTGCGGTTTGCTTGCCCCCAGGCCAGGGTTGGAGATCTGCCAGGGGTTCTAGCTGAAGTGAGGCCTCTCAGGGTAGAGTCTTGTGCTGGGGCTTTGGGCTTTAGAAAGGGTCCTGAGCCTCCAAGTTGTCTGGGGTTGCTCACAAGCATGGACAGGGATGGGGAGGAAACTACCTGGCCCACTACCTCCCAAGGGAGCACTTGAGTATTGGCAGCTGAAAATTCACTGTCTTAGATACGTCTCTGATGAGAGGGTCATAGTTCTGCTGACCTCAGGATATGGTTCACGCAGTGAGAACAGGGCTTGGGTTGGCTGAACAGAGGCCATCATCTCCCACCAGCAGCCACATCCTTTCTTAGGCCATCAAGAATAGGAATATGAAAGTTCAAAGGATTCATTGTCCCATCCCAAGAGTAGGGCCTAGAAATTCCCTTCCCCTGGGGATAGACAGAAGTAGGAGAATCACCCACTTCTGTAGCACAGGTCACCAACCACCGTACCATCTCCTGGCATCTCCAGTTAAGGATCGATAAGGTCATCTGCATCACCTGTAACCCAAGTCCCAGGGCCACAGTGAGCAGGGTGCTCTCAGTACTACTGACAGTGGGAGTAGCAGTCTTGAATGCATTTGGGCCAGTGTGAAGATGAGAAAAGAAGAATGAATGTGCTTTTCTTCTGTATTGCTTCCAGAATTGTTCAGAGTCTCAGTGTCTCTTTTGGCAACAGTCAGCATGGCAGAGGCCAGTTCACACTGCTGTGATACCATATGGTGAGGGTGGGATGTGTCACCTACAGAAGCTGAGTTTTCTCTGTTTTTTTTTGAGACGGAGTTTTGCTCTTGTTACCCAGGCTGAAGTGCAGTGGTGTGATCTCAGCTCACTGCAGCCTCCGCCTCCTGGGTTCAAGCGATTCTCCTGCCTCAGTCTCCCAAGTAACTGGGATTACAGGCATCTGCCACCATACCTGGCTAATTTTTTTTTTATTTTTATTTTTTGTATTTTTAGTAGAGATGGGGTTTCTCCATGTTGGCCAGGTTGGTCTTGAACTCCTGGCCTCAGATGATCCACCCACCTCAGCCTCCTAAAGTGCTGGGATTATAGGTGTGAGCCACTGTACCTGGCCAGAAGCTGAGTTTTCTAAAACAGGTAACCTCATGGCACGTAGGGCTAATTTATAGGACAGATCTGGATCATGAGGCAGCAGAGCTGAGAACAAATACTTGGCAAAGGTCTGCATGGGAACACTCTTTTAGTGGATGACTTCTCCCAGACTGCTCAAAGGGCCCCCTTCCAGCAGTAAGATACACTGTTTGCAGTGTTTGCACTAGCTCATCGTCAACCTGCAGCTCTTGGAGTTGGCCTAGGAGCTGCTCTTCCTTACGGGACACCTTCTCCTGTGCGTAGAGGTCTTCAGGCATTATTGTCTGTTGACCCAGGTTCATCAATGCAACTTCCAGGGTCAATGACAGGTAGGACTTAGTAGTGTTTGGGGAGCCTGCAGCCACAGGTACATGTCGGTACACAGGAGTTCTGCTTTCATTCATATCTGACATCTCCAGATAGCCATCATCATTCAGGCGGCAGGCCTCAGTCAAAGTGAGAAACAGGCAGCCAATGGGATCAGGGGTAGCCTACCTGGCCCTCCAGGTTTGTGATGGTTGTGGTTCCTCTCTGCAACAATTCTTTCTTCTCATGCTTGTAGATTTCCAGTTGCCGCTGTTGCTGCAGCTTCAAAGTATTAATAATGGTGACTGTGAGTCTGAGGGCCTCTTTTGGATAACCATGGGAATGTGAGGCATCAACCTGAGCACAGGCTGTAGGCACATGCTCAAGCCACAGTGGCTGGCTTGGGGAATTAAAGAGTAGTCTTTCACTTTCGTGCTGGCAGACGGGAGCTGTGTAAACATCACTGCTGATTATTTGCTGTAGGTGGCTGTCCTGTCAGTGTAATTCATGACCCTCAATGGCTCTTGTGAATATCGTACGTCTAGGTCTGGATAAGGAGTCTGGGCTGCAAATGGCATTCTGGGGAAGTGCATTGGTGATGTTGGGCAGCTCACGTCCATAGTTTCCATCCTCCAGGGGACAGACATCCAGGTCACTCCACTTCTGCAGCTGCTGTAGCCAGCAGTATTTCTCCTCCAGTTTGCAGTGTGGATTTAAAATTATGCACACCCATAAAGCCCCCAGCTCATTCCAGAGTTGCCTGACTTTGCCTATCAGGCTTGTTCCTTGCTGACTCCAGAGTGTGAGTCATGGATCAGCCATAAACTGCTCAGTTATTAGTATCAGTATCCTTGCTCCACTGGAATCTCTCATCCACAGTATTTCTTGAACCTTGGCAAATATTGAGTTGAGTTGCTTTCCAGAGTCATAGTAAGCCCCCTGGGAGAGAAATAACTTCACTTGCTCTTTCACCTCTTCTTCATCCAAATGCCAACAGTTCTCATTGTCAATGCTGGCCCCAGCTATGGGGTCAGGAGCGCTGTTCACTTGGTTGATTTCTGAGTTGGAGGATAGAATCTCATCTGCCAGTTTCTGTGCAGTAGGAAGAACTTCAGTGTGGTAGTGTGATGTGATTAAATATCCAATGAAATTTTGTAGCTGGTCCCTATTCATGTGGAAAAAGGGTTTCAGAGATAGGAAGACACAAGTTTTTCTCTTCTTAAAAATTAGGAAATAAACAAAAAGTATATTTTCTTTTATTAAAAACTGAGTTTAAAATAATTATGATACTCATAAATACTTATATTTTCCCTTATAGTCTTTACATATTTAAATACTTTGACAGCGTTTTATTTTTATCATCATTACACATGGTTAACTGGTTCACTTGAATAGAAGAAGGGGAAAAAGTTGCTGTTCTGGAGAACATCTTCCCACTTCTGCATAACCCACATTTAACTTCTAAAACATTAATTACATTTGCAGTGAGGCAAACAGAAAGTGTTAGAAGGGCAGTCAAACCTCATGTATTAGGGATAAGCTGGTGGCCTTTGAGAGTGCAGAGAATTATGCTGTCCATTGCATATTATTTTTCATTAATGTCTTTGAAGCAGCTGTAACAATGCAGAGCAGCTGATTCTACCTCCTTTAAACTTTCCCTCTTTCCCCCTTCCAATTGACCCTATGCCTCAGGTCACAAAATTTTTCACTGCCTATTATGGCAAAAATATTTTCACTGGCAATTCCCATGGTGAAGTCCAATGGCAGTGGTTCTCAATTGTACCTCTTAAAACTTATAACAGCATGGTTGCCATGTGCTTATAGCTGAGGAAATAATGGAATTCTAAATAGTTATCTAACAGTTTATTCCCGATCCATAATTATGTATACCAAAATAAATCTATCTCAATTTAATGTGGGGTGATACATTGCTTTACATATGTAGTTGAAGTCTTTGTGAAAGCATGCAAATACATGTATGACTTTAACTTTGACAGTTACCCCAGCTGAGCACTATCAATTTGCTAAAATTATTTTAAAATACTTATTTAAATCTTGAATGTTGAACTCTTATCATCAGTATTTCCTGAAATGGCATTTAGAACCATTTGATCATGGTGTTTTTCCAGGACATTGTTTCTTCCTGCTTTTTGCCACTAGATGGGAGAAGCAGGTTAACAAAATGATATTTTTGGTGCTTCATTCAACTCTACCAAGAAACACCACATAACTGTGTTTAAAATACTGACAACCTCAGCATGCTTTTATTTATCTATTTTTACTGCATTATTCTTTTTGCATGAATACTGGGTCTAAGAACTGTATTTTTGTAGAGATTAATTTTTTTTTATTATTTCGATCACTGGAAATTTCAAAAGTAACCAAGAAAGAAAACAATTGCCAGCTGGAAGAGGAAAGCTAAGAATTACATAAAAATATCCACAACAGGTATGCCACAAAGTAATTCTTAGCATGCATTATTGCCAAGGAAGCACACATTATTGCCCTTGTTGAAGACAGTATACTAGGTGCTGTGAAACACACAAGAAATGTCTCGGGTACAGCTCCTACTTATAAAATTTTTTCATTCTAGAAGAGAGCTAAGCAAGAGGTAAGCCAAATGAATTTATACATACTCTTAGAATAAGGTAGAGATGGATAAATATCAAAATCACAGATACAATATTTGGGATGCACATGGTAGGTGGGGAGGGAGGTTTGGAATATCACTTTTATCTGAGAACATCAGGGATAACTTCCTGAAGAAACTGGATCCTTCAAGTAGGAGGGGCAGAGAATAGCATTCCAGTGATAGAGGCAGAATGAACAAAGGCACAGAGGCAGGAAACGGCAATTTTTAAAAAAATGTTTAAAGATGAAAGGATAGTACATTTTAAAATAATTTAAAAGCTTGCGTATAGAGGACATTGTAAGTGATACATTTTAAGCAGATGATAGATACAGGAAGTATACTCACAAACTAAGGCACCGTCTAAGAGAAGCACCCTAGATGCTGGGAAAGTGAAGTTTCAGCTTGGAAATGGAAGGTCACCCAAGTTGAAAGAACCTGGAAATGGAAATTCTAGCTTCCATTTGATGCCAGCGTTTTATCAGATGTAGGCTTACTGTGCACATGGGTCTATCAATTGTTGGAAAGATTCCATAAGGGAAATATAAGTTCTGACTTACAAAGGCAGCTTCCTATGGCTTCTATTCACCTTCAATAATCTTAAGCATGCTTGAAAGAAGACGAAGGTGGTAAACATTGTCATTTGACTCCAAGAAACCAATATTTAACCTGTAAGACTGCATGTTGTATCATCTACCTCCTTACTTAGCAGTATATTCATATGGATGATCAAAGAATTCTATTCCAGTCACTAAAGGCAATGATCTTGAGCCCTGATATTATGAGTGGCTATAAAATTATCCAGCTTTTAAATCCAACCACAGAATATGATTTTATGACCTTCTGTGGAAGTGTAGCTACAGGTTAACTAAAGGTTATGAAGTAATATTTCCTTTTTATAGTTCTGAATTCGCTGGCTTGTAATTTCAGAGATCACCTTGTTCTATAGTGGGACAAAGCTTTACAGTATTATAATTTTGTATAACCCAATGAGGACCTTGTAACTTTTTCTTTTCTGAATTCAGATTTTTATATTTTTTCTATGATATTGTTTGTGTCTAGTTCACCATTTTAATTGCTAAAATTACATGTAGGAGACTATATAATTCTTTTGGCTCTGGAGTAAAGAATTCATATCATTTTAAGTCTCATTTACCTACTTTGTTTTATATCTTGCTTACAAGTAAGATGCAGTTAAAACTTAAATATTATTTTACATCTTAATGGGTAAAAATGCTGTTCATTAAATCTTACTTAAATTTGATATATGTGTGATACTATATAGGATTATTAGATTACCTAAAAATTATATATATACATATATATCATTTCCAATTAATAAATTTTGATTATAAACCTCACTTTTTATTATAAAAATCACTTTGTATCAATAGCTCTCCCTATATGCTTATTTTTCTGAATTCAAAGTTAATATCCTAGTGATTTTAACATACCTACATCATCCATGTTTGAACCTAATTAGATAAAGTTAATAATTTTATTTTGCTGACCCTTCCCATCCTTTATAAAATATAAGCTGATTGTCCTATAAAGAGGAGATGCCAGTTTGATTTTATGATATTTTCTGCCTATCTACAAGTAAAATCTTTAAAAAACATAACTCAGTAGTAGTATTAGATATAAAAATATGTAATTTCAAGTGGATTTGTCAGAAGGATAAAAAAAGGGCCACAGAAACCTACCTGAATTATTATTTATCTCTTAGGGCCCTGTATATGTAGGCAAGGTAGTGAATAGAGGCAATTACTTGAAAAAGGTGGGCAAAATGTAAAATCCTATATTAGAAGAAATGATACAGCAAGGAGTTTTTAGCCTACTTACCCAAACTTTGTATTTACATTGATTCTATTGACCCAATATAATCGCACAACTCTTGTAATTCTTTGACCTTATAGATGAAAGGGGAACATCTTGAAATAAAATTCTCTAATTCTGATACAACTCAGCCCTAACTTTAATGCTGCTTGGTTTCCTATTATTCTGATTGGAAAATCATTAATAATTTTCCTGCAGAGAGTTTTAAAAATGAAATCTGCCAATAAAAGTTATACAGCTAAACAAAACCTGTCCACTGAAAGAGTGTTATCTGCTCTTTTATTGACTTTTAGAAGTGTATTTCTTCCAGTTTAGAGAAATTTAATTCTGCCTTGCAGGAATCATAGCATTTTTGGCCAAATAAAACCTCTTTGTCACTATAGGTTGTAGGATATTCCTCTGTGAAAACCTGATTTAAAAAACAAAAAACAAAAATCAACTCATCAGGTCAAATTCTGTTTTACGTAGTAAGTGCTGGTATCAAGTGGGAATTTCATGAATTTAACAGAAAGCAGACTAAGCATTTGAGAATTTGGTAGGCATCAAGCTATTTTAGAATACAGCAGCAGTTGAGCATTAGGGTGCCTAAAAATGTGTGTGTGTGTGTTTATTTTCACTGAGCTTTACTTATACATAAAGTAGGTTTTGTAAAATAGGAATCTTGCTTAAGAAGTTTCACACCAGAGAACATTTGATTACCAGAATTTTAAAAATGTGTTATTTGTCCACATACACTCATTTTATTGTGTTCCATACATTTTCTGGTTAACATTTGATATTTCCAAACTACATAACCAAACAAGTGAAATTTCATACTAAATTTAAAATTATTTTGACATTTTGAACTTTTACTGAAGATGACAGTTTTATTGAAATTTGCAAGTTGCTAGAAGAACATCTTTGACCATGTTGGGATATTAGAAAGAACATAATCTACTTACAAAAAGAGGAAAAAAAAGAAACATAATACATTTAAAAAATCATTCTAATTCCATTTCTAAGCAAAAGTAGCTCAGAGCTAGGCACAATTTGGGCATGTTTAGGAGCAAAAGAACAATCATACCACTGACTATATGAAGTTTTAAACTTTTTTGTACATAAATTTCTTCTGCTTTTATGATGGGATAGTTTTCTAAATGGCTGTTTAGACCAATGTTTTGTCATAATTTATTCTTGGCTTTGGATTTTGTTTTCTTTTCTTTAGTCAGAGTCAGTTTGGTTAATTTTCTCTGCATAATGGGGAAAGAATAATTACAAAGACACAAATGTATTCTGCACTAGGAAATTCAAGAAGTATTATGTTGTAGCGAGAAATAAAGAGTTCTATTGAATTGAGTTCAATTGTATTCTTTAAGATCCTTTTGTCTTATAAACATTGCATAAGAATCATTCGAAATCAAGACTATAACTTTGAAAATAAAACTTTACCAGTGTAGTTAGGAGAAATCGGGATAGAAATAAAGAATAAATAAATAAATAAAATAAATTGGATTAAGACTTCAGATTTCTCAGAGTATTTTGGTTTTTCTATACATCTTCCAGCGCGATTTTTCTAAAACATAAAACTTGTCAGTAAATTCCCTGTTTACAACCTTCAGTGGTCCACATGGCTTCAGCATAAACTGGAATGTCAGGCCAGTGATCTGCACCCTTTCTGCCAACATCACTTTTTTCACCACGCCCCATCCACCATGTCCCTTATGCCAGGTTTATCTCCTGTCTCCCCTCAGCTTTCTCATGGTTCTGGGCTTTTGTTCATGCTATTTCCTCCATTTGTAACATAATTGTTTTCTTTCCTGTTCTGTCCCTGCATATCCTGTGAGGTCTTTGCTGGCACTCCTGTGTTGCAGGCCGAAAGAGTGAGGGTCGTGATCAGCTCAATATACCACTGGAGGCCACATGAGTAAAATGTAAACAGTAAACTCTTCTCCTAAATGCAGAATGTTGGCAAACTGACAAACTGCGTCTGCCGCCCAGAAGGACTGCTGAGGGCAGTCACAACCCAGGTGCAAGTGGTTCTCACCATTAGCCATAATTGAAGCCTGTTAGTAACAATATGAATCTGCGATCAATTAAGCAGCTGACCAATCGTTACCTCCTTCTCCTTGCTCTTGTTACCCAATAAGGGCTGTAGATGCTTAGGCGGCTGCCTTTGCTCACTAGAAGCAGGGAGTCTTCTTCTCTTCTCTCTTCTTCCCCATGCTAGCCTTTCCTTAAAATAGTTACGTTTGTCTTAAGTTTTAATTTCTTCTTTAAAACAGTTTCTTTTGTATTAAGTTTTCATTTCTGCGTTCGTCCCTTCGTTCAGTCTTGTATTGACGGTCTCAAGCAGTAACAGTAGTAACTGCTGTAGTGACGGTCTCGGGGCGCTCTTGCAGTTCCCACCGTCAGAACTAGAGGCCCCGTGCTCTGTGTGCCCCTACTTCTACTAAGGCGCTTTTCATGCTGTTTTCTCACATGTTGCTCACATTTGTGTGCTTTTCCACTAAATTGTGAGTCATCTAAGTCCAAGGGACCGGTCTTGTTTTTGTAATTTCAGCATCTAGAACAAAAAAGTCATGCTTACATAGAGTTTATTAATTGATTAGCACTTGCTAAGCATTTAATGTATACCTAGGTCAGAACAACATTCTGATACATTTTGGGAGGGCACATAAGTCAGCAGCTAGCATAGAATGTAAGCAATAAATGCTAACTGATGCGATTACTTTCAGCTTTCAAAAAATTGAAATTAAAGTAGGCAAAATAAGCATCCATAAGATAGTTACATTAAATATATGTATTTTCCTTTCTTGTGCAACTCAAGTTCCAGGAGGCTTTTTTTTTTTTTTTTTTTTTTCTTCTTGTTTTTAGACGGGTCTCACACTATTACCCAGGCTGGAGTGTAGTGGCGCGATCTCGGCTCACTGCAAGCTCCGCCTCTGGGTTTACGCCATTCTCCTGCCTCAGCCTCTCCGCGGTAGCCGGGACTACAGGCGCCCGCCACCATTCCGGGCCAATTTTTTGTGTTTTTACTAGAGACGGGGTTTCACCTTGTTAGCCAGGATGGTCTCGATCTCCCGACCTCGTGATCCGCCCGTCTTGGCCTCCCAAACCAAGAGGCTTTTCTGACTACTCCAACTCATATTTATCTCCATGTTTCTATTACCTTTCTGTGTATTCCAGTCAGGTTCTTAATGCTTTTTTTTTTTTTTTTTTTTTTTTTTTTTGAGACGGAGTCTTTGCTCTGTCGCCCAGGCTGGAGTGCAGTGGCGCCAACTCGGCTCACTACAAGCTCCGCCTCCTGGGTTTACGCCATTCTCCTGCCTCAGCCTCCCGAGTAGCTGGGACTACAGGCGCCCGCCACCTCGCCCGGCTGGTTTTTTGTACTTTTAGTAGAGACGGGGTTTCACCGTGTCAGCCAGGATGGTCTCGATCTCCTGACCTTGTGATCCGCCCGTCTCGGCCTCCCAAAGTGCTGGGATTACAGGCGTGAGCCACCGCGCCCGGCCCTTAATGCTTTTTTTGAACTATTCATTAGTTTATAAATGTGCATTTTGGTTTTTTCCCCTAATAATAAAGATTATAACTTTTTTAAGGGCAGGGATTACATCTCCAGTTCTTTGAATTTCCTTTATAGAACCTAATGAGCAGCTGCATATAGTCTATTCTCAAATTGTTTGTGGAATGAATAAAAACATGTTTATGTTGGTACACCTTGTAAACATAGGTAATGTAACTGTATTAAGTCACCACAAGCAACTCTTCAAAAATTTTTTTTGTAGAAATTTTGCTATGGGTAAAAACATTTTAATGCAATTAATATAATTTTTAAAAATGTAATGAAGTATTCATTGCCTTGAGGATATTGGTAAAAATATTATTTGCTTAATTACATCAAGACCAGGGGAAGAAGAAACACACTGCTTTACTTATATCATGGTATTTGATCTTCTGTCTAATTTTAGTATTTGGAATATAAAATTAACACAACATGGAACAGTACACCAGTGATGCACAGGCCTGTGACTCTCACATTTAAACTTTGGGCTCGAGGCTTACTAATGGAAGTGAATGCTCTAATTTTCAATGATCCCCCAGCACCATCAGGGGCACCAGGGCAACCTTTTAATGAACTCTAGGAGTATGAAGGTGAGAGATTTTGTATTTTGAGTGTCAACAGTGAGAAAAATGAAGAACACAAAATATGATATGCGGCCATATTTTCTTACCATATCTATTATTTATCTTGGAGTTTCCAAATACCTCGGCGTATTCAACGTGAGTATCTGAAAAATTTAATGACTCAGAAAGCTGGGCCAAATATTGTGTGAACCGGAATGAGATTTTTGGAGTGAACAGTCTATATTTGATAAGCGTGTAAGAAAATTATCCATGAAACAATATTAATTAGTAATTAATGTGAAAATGTTAGTCCACGTAGTCAATACAGATAATTGTTTTATTTTGGGTATTGAGTGGTATTTGCAAAGCACTAAATTTAAATTGACAGTGTTCTCTGAAGTTCTAGGAACTATAAGTTAAAACTGTGCCCCTTAAAAATGTTACAGCAGTAGTGTGATGCTTAGTTCTAAAAAATTATCTATAGCTTTTGAAGAAAGATTTTAAATCTAGACATTTTGTGTTTTTAAAATTTATAGACTTCACTGACTAATTTAGGGAAAATTAGGTGACTGTTTCAGAGAATCATAATATATTGGAACTCTGTCTGTGAAGGATCCAGTCAGTTAGCTCCCTTAAATACACCTGTCCCTACAGTATGGAGTGAAATATTTGCAAACTGCATAGAACAAAAGACTAATGTATAGAATCTATAAGTAATTTAATAAGAAAAAAGCAGACAAAGGATATGAATAGGCACTTCTCAAAGGAAGACATAAAAGCAGCCAACAAACATGCAAAGAATAGTTCATCATACCTAATCATTAGAGATGTAAATCAAAACCGCAATGTGATACCATCTCACACCAATCAGAATCACTATTACTGAAAAGTCAAAAAATGACAGATGTTGTCGAAGTCGTAGAGAAAGGGGAACTCTTGTATACTGTTAGTGGGAATGCAAATTAGTTCAGCCCGTGAGGAAACCAGTTTGGAGATGTCTCAAAGAACTAATAATAGAATTATACCATTTGAGTCAGCAACCCCATTACTGGGTATATACCGAAAGGAAAATAAATTATTCTACCAAAAAGACACCTATAAGCATATGTTTATTGCAGAACTATTCACAGTAGCAAAGACATGGAATCAAAGCAAGTGCTCATGAATCTTGGATTGGATAAGGAAATGAGGTAATGATGCACCATGCAATAGTATACAGCTGTAAAAAAGAATGAAGTAACGTCCGTTGCAGCAACATGGATGCAGCAGAAGGCCAGTATCCTGAGAAAATTAAAATAGATAAAAAAACCAAATACCATATGTTCTAACTTACAAGTGGGAGCTAACCACTGGGTGCATGTGGAAACACAGATGAGAACAATAAACACTGAGAATTCCAAAAGAGAGGAAGAAGGAAGCAGGGGACAGGCATTGAAAAACTACTTATCAGGTATCATGTACATTACTTGGGCAATGGGATTATTAAGCGCCCAAACTGCAACATCATGCACTATACCTATGTTACAAATAGGCACATGTTCTCCCTGAATCTAAAATAAAAATAATGAAATGCTTTGTGGTATAATATATATTATATTATTAGATGAGATATATATATATGTTGTCTACAGCTGAGGTTTCTTGTCTTAAAACTCAGAACCTTCCAATATATCATGACACTCTGTTTTGAAAAAATCAATTTCTTAGGCTACTAGAATTTAATCAGTAGACAGTCTTTGTTTGGAATCACTTTTGAATAATATTTACAATTTCCTCATGAACATGAAAACCTGTACTCTTTCTTTACCCTAAACCTTATATACCTAAATATGAACTTGTCTTCCTACAAAATCTCTTCATTTCCAACTTTCCAGTTCAGTTAAGTTATTCTCCAAGTTACCAGCTTTCAGAGTCTGGTGTTATCATTGACCTTTTAGTCATTTGTTGTCCACAAACAGTTATCAATTCTTGTTAATTCCTCTTTGCAGATATCCCTTGAATATGTCCCTTCATTTCCATCATCAGCATTGCTGCTTCAAGACCATCTAGACTATTATAATATGGTCTCAGAGGCTGTACCTGCTGCCAGTGCCTCTATTCCACACTCAATGACCTGGCTAGCTGTCCTGAAACACCACTTTGATTATGTCACTCCATTGTTTTCAAGAAGATTAGTAGCTTGCGAGATTAAGCTCAAATCTGAACCTCTGAATACACAGATTTTTTTTTCTTTTTGCCTACCCCAATCCTTCATTTTAAACCTCATTAAAATGTCACCTCTTCTGTGAATCCTTCTAAAATAATTTCAGTTTATGGTGATTATCTTTTGAGTTTCTGCAACATGTATTACCTGTGCCATTCACTTAAAAGTGTATTATATACTGCTTTGTGGCATTTACATAACACCGTATTGAATCTTCTCTTATATTTTTGATTGCTGCTTAAACTCTTATGCATTGTCTTATTTCCTTTGTTTTATTTTAAAATCCGTGAAGGCAAGAATATGTATTTTCTGTCTCCTGAGTGAATTTATCGTAAAGCTAATGAGGCTCATGCTTCAGGGCTCACTTGCATGGATCCCTTCTAAGATTCTGTGTCTAACTGTGTCACAATTCTGTATTTATTTTTTTTCAGAGTTCTCCCAAATTGTGTAAACTTCTGGCCCCACAAACGCTGACTCCGGCCCTGAATGGCAATGATGGCTAACAATGTTCATTGCGTGCTAACTGTTGGGACGGTTTTGCTGTACTACAGTATTTCTGTTTGGCTGCAGATGGAAAGAACACCCCTCCCCAACCCTACCACGGCTCTAGTATAATTATGTTAATCTCCAAATTTATAATAAAAAATATAGAAATCCAGCAGAAGCAAAGGCACATAAGGCAAGAGAAAATATAGGATTTCTCAGAGCAGCTTCCTTTGGTCCCGCAGTCTTGGCAGTGACACAATTATAGCCGGGCTCAGTCGTGAAGGCTCTGAGAAGCTGAATACTTTGTTATATCACTCCTCTTTATGTTTGGGATTTATGCTATCATCCAAGAAAATCTTCTACTAGCAATAATATGTCCTCAAGGAGAAGTATTTGAAGACATCTGCATTTTTCTGGCTCTCAAGTCAAAGGAAGCATCAGAAGGTCAGAAGCTTAAGGAGGGATAGGGAAATAGAAACACATCAGTACCCAGGATGCCCTGAGCAGGATTTCTGTCCCCAGCTTGGTAGCATTCTAGCAAGTGCTTTACACTTGTTCCTTTAATCCTCATGGCAATCCTGTGAGAGACGCATGGTTGTTTCTGTAGGTAGCTAGTTAGGTATGAGCAGAGTATACACACAAGGAGTGTTGGGCCACCATGAGGTGATGGACAGGAGGTTGTTAACTGTCTCTCTAAAGAAATAATTCATCACAGCTGACACCAGGGAAAGGCCAGTTCCTAATAGATAGAAAACACCTGAAACTAGCAATCAGCAGCTTCCAATAAGATCTCAGGAGTGGGGAGAAGTAATGCAGTATCCCGGAAGTATGCCAATGTATAAAGCTCCAAGTCAAGAGGTCAAGCTGCACACTTGGTCTTTCAAGTCTCCTGCTTGGTCCTCTTCCAAAGGTAACTTCTTTTTTTTTTTTTTTTTTTTTTTTTACCTAACTTTAATATGTTTCTTTTTTTTTTTAATTTATTATTATTATACTTTAAGTTGTAGGGTACATGTGCATAACGTGCAGGTTTGTTACATATGTATACTTGTGCCATGTTGGTGTGCTGCACCCATCAACTCGTCATTTACATCAGATATAACTCCCAATTGTTTCCTTTCATTACTGCTCTGAAACTTGCCTTAGTCTTTCCTTTTGCCTTATACCCCTCAGTCAAACGCTTTCTTCTGAGTAGGCGATAATTGAGGTTGCTGCAGACTTGTATGGATAACTATAATACCACTGCTAACGTGGCGACTACTACCATTTGGCAAATAAGGATGCAGAGGCTCAGAGAAGTTCATTATCTTGCCTAAGATCACTTAGTGGGTAAGTAATAGAGCTGGTACTCAAAGCCAGATTATCTGATTTTAGCACTAGAACTCTTAGCCACTGTGCAAGACTCTGGGACGTGAGAAAAGCTCCTGACTACAGTGATAACAGTAGAGTCTTTTGTATTATCTTTTTAAAAAAACTTATTGAAATCCCCTTCTTATTTATTTATATTCCTCAACTGAGTTGACATTAGCTTTGAAAAATGTGCTGAGAGAAAACAAAGCTTTCATGGTAAAAAAAAGTTTGGAAAACACTGCAAATTCTATTTGTCCTGTGGAGGATCACTGAGTATTAGCATAATAATAACTCCAAAATCCTTCAGAAAAGAAATGTCTGATTTTATTAACCCAATGTATCCAAACATACTTGGCCACTGTAATTTTTTTTTTATTATTATTATTTATTTATTTTTTGAGACAGAGTCTCACTCTGTTGCCCAGGCTGGAGTGCAGTGGTGTGATCTCGGCTCACTGCAAGCTCCACCTCCCAGGTTCACGCCATTCTACTGCCTCAGCCTCCTGAGTAGCTGGGACTACAGGCACCCGCCACCATACCCAGCTAATTTTTTTGTATTTTTAGTAGAGACGGGGTTTCACTGTGTTAGCCAGGATGGTCTCGATCTCCTGACCTCGTGATCCACTCGCCTCATCCTCCTAAAGTGCTGGGATTACAGGTGTGAGCCACTGCGCCTGGCCTGACCACTGTAATTTTTAACATAACAGTAATACCAATAACAACAATGGCAACTACTATTTTTTGAATACTCTCTGAATCTTGTGATATAGATACCATTTTTATCCCTGTTTCATAGATCAGAAAACTGAGACATAAAACAATGAAAAAATATGTCCAAGGACACATAAGTGGTGGGGGCATAATTTGAACTCACCTTCTTTGCACCTAGAGCCCTCACTGGTAACTACTATTCTAAACTACTTCCCATATTTAATGCCTATTATTTGTAGAAATTCTGTGGAATTAACGTTTCCGGGAAATCACTTTGAGAAACAACTGGAGTAGAGTATTTTGTATAGACAGCAGATAAGTTGCTTTTACCTTTTTTTTTTTTTGAAGATTGTGTCTTGCTCTGTCGCCCAGGCTGGAGTGCGATAGCGTGATTTCAGCTCATTGCAATGCCCGCCTCCTGAGTTCAAGCAATTCTCCTGCTTCAGCCTCCCGAGTAGCTGCGATTACAGGTGCCCACCACCATGCCTGGCTAATTTTTTTATTTTTAGTAGAGATGAGGTTTCACTATGTTGGCCAGGCTGGTCACAAGCTCCTGACCGCAGGTTATCCACCTGCCTTAGCCTCCCAAAGTGCTGGGATTACAGGCATGTGCCACCGTGCCTGACTGCTTTTACTTTTAATATTCACGAGGTCCTCAGGACATTACATTGCATTTTCTATAAATCATTTTCACTAGGATTGAATATAAAAATTTCCTTCTATAAGGTACTAGACTTCCCTTCTTCAGAGTGTGACCCTTTACAAATGTTTATGTTCTTAAGTTTTTCTGAATTAAATCTCTTACTATAATAATTGTTTTTTTATTTGCAATTGTTGAGTCATTTTTTTTTTGAACCACAGGACTAAGGAGCACCTTGAGGTGGAACTCTGTAAATTCTCTTGTAAAGTATACTTAAAGGTGCTCTCTGCTTTTGACTAGCTTTCTAAATAGTTTTTAAAAATCAGTAAACCCTCATTCTATCTGATTTGCAAAATATGCATGAATCCCATCCCTATTTATTATTTTAGACATCGTGCAAAGTTCGAACCATTAGAGGGACTACGCATTTCCTCTGAAATGCGAAATCACACATAAGGTGGAGATTATGATGTTTCCTTAAGGCTGACCCACTTCCTGATTTAGGTTCATCATGATGATACCTTTTCATGAAACTAGTCTCATGGATCTCAAAACTGTGTAGATTTTAGTGTAGATGCGATTTCCAGTGATTTTTAGGATAGTTATGAGCCCGATTTAACTCCATTAAATAAGTTCTATGCACACACACCGCACCCCACCCCTTATGCTTTATAATCTCTGCCTATGAGTCAACAAGCAAGCAAAGTTTAGCAGATAATTTCCTAATGAGAGAAATTCCGAGCTCCAAAGCCTTTATTGTAAACTTCAAAAGCTTAAAGTTTAAAGTGATATATTCAGCTCTGTCTGGCTACCATCCATTTCTATTCAAAATCCATACAAGGTTAATAATATAACTCTCTGACCTTCATTGTGCTTTAACATTTCCTCTGGCATTTGACGAATAAACGCTATTGACACCTGGAAAGACGGATGAAAGATGTATTCTCAGTCAAGAAGTATGATTTGCAGATGCATTGCATAGTTATAGCTTTAAAGAAAGAAATAATTCTTTAGATAGTCATTTTGGATAGTTAAATACAATTTCACCACATTTAGAAAGTGCTTACCACATCTCAGCATATTTGAATCACTGTGAATTCTGCCTGTTGAAAATGGTGTACTGGACTTCTTTTCTATAACAGACAGTCATCTAAGAATGTTCTTTGCCTCCTCAAATTAACCTCACCCGCAGATTTTTCTCTCTTTTGTTCCTTAAGGTGTTTATTCATTCTGTCCTCTTCTCATAAGGCTTGCTATGTGATTTTCTAACATGTAATGAATTAACAAATTCATTTAGGTACAGCTGAGTCACTTAACCTATAATTGAAAAAAATAGCATGTGTCTTTTTATCCTTTAATGATGAAAGGAAATAATGTACATGGTAAAACGTTTCAAAAATAATAAAAGATACACAAATATAAAAGTCATGTAACATTACTACTCAGGTAAAGTCACTATTCACTTTTGAATGTACAACCAGGTGTCTCCATTGATGTCTCAAAGGCCGAATATGGTCAGCAGATTTTTTTTTTTGGTAAGCTTACAATGTGCTTTTGCAATTTTGAATTTAAGCACTTACACTCAGAGTGTTTCTCACAGTCACAATGCATGCTTAGTCTCTTGTATATTTTGAACATGAGATCCCTAGGATCATAGACAGCATATTTTTTTGCTGTGCATTATCATATTATTGTAGAAAATAAGCAGAAGCAATCAGCATTAGATTCTTTCAGCCTCAAGTCCCAAATTCCTAGTCAGATAATTTGCTTCCCATCGCATTCCTCTCTAAGGAGAAAAAGGGCAAGTAGCAAGGAGAACTACCATGCTATCTTGGCTTTGTCATTACTAACATTGCCGAGATGCTTCATTAATTTGGATGTGTACGTATGAACTTTTGTGCATCTGTCAAGCAGTTCTGATCCTCATTTCTTTAATTGAAGCAAAGTGTGAGATGATAAAATAAACCAACCAATGAGGCATTTTAAAGCATTGTACTATTATTGCCAAGTCATGTTCATGAAACCCAGGGTCTGCTTATTGCAAAATCATTTGTTTTAGATAACAACATGACTGACACTGATGTAATGCTTACTCTGTGTCAAATACCGTTCTGAGCACTGTCCACATTTTAAATCTTTTAACGACTCTATAATCTATTTTATAGATGAGAAAACATGTGCCTCACAATGAGCAAGTGGCAGGGCCTAAATATGAATCAAGGCAGTCTGGCTTCAGAATATGTGCTTTTTAAAATCCGCATGCACTACTGCCTGTGTTGTTAACTTAATAATTATATTAACTTGAGTTGGTAAGATAATTTCTTTAAAATAAATTAGTCATTTTCAGTGTTCTTTCTAATTGTGTGGAAATTCACATCTCAAAGAGGAGAAAGTTTAAATAAGTAAAACCCAAATGTTTTGCAATTTTAATCATACAAATGTATAACATATTAAAAACAGAAAACAAAAATAGTGCCCATATTTGAAACTCTTGAGTATTCATAAGACTTGAAATATTTTGATTTATAAACTTATTCTGTACCTTTAGATATTTTGTAACTAAGTAAAATAGAAAATCTCCTGTGTGCAATGGAATTCTTTTCATTAACAGTGAAAGAAATACAACTCATAAAAAACAGGCTTGTTGGCTTAGGTTTTTAAGAACATCAGAGGTGAACTAGGTAGCCTGCCTCAGACCTGCATGAATCCCAAGATCAGAGTGATGTAAATGGGCATTTCTCCCTTGCTCTGTACCCTTCTCACACTCCCATGCCTTACCTCCCATTCATCTCTATGTCTCTTCCACATCTGTGTGTGTCTGTCTTAATTTATTCTTTTTTGTAGTAGGGTTGAGGGAGCTGACTCAGGCAGATGAAAATTTGCACCAGTGCTAGCTAAGCCACCTTAGAGGAAACAAATATTTTTTTTCTCCTATTTCAGCATGTAAAGATAAGGAGTCTGAATCACAGAGTTGGAAGGGGGAGGAGCTGTTAGTTCTCCAAGGCACTGAGGGCTCTGAGGAAAAGGGAGAAATACTAGCTAGGAGAGAGAAGTGACTGGTGTCCATTATACCTCATTACATGTAGTACCTTCATAATATAATTCTTAAACATAAAATCCTTATGGGTTATTCAGGTGCCTCATGTTTTGTTTCTTCTTTTCTATCAGGAACTCTGCCTTTTGGAGTACTGAATTGAAAAACAATCAAGTGTGGATAAATCACTTTTCTTATACATCAGGAATACTAAAATATGTTTTAGGAAGATAAGCTTGAAATTATTGACATTTTAATTTCTTCTGTTAAAAACATTTCTCTTGTGTAGTCCCAGAGATTGATAAGAAATTCAAGAATTTATCATTTTTTATTTTTAAATTTCTTATGTGTTAAGACTTCTGGGTGGTAACAGATATGCTTAATTAACTCACAATATATGGCTAATTGGAATATTTTGTTACTTAGATTGTAAAGGTAAGCATTTTAATGTAAGTAGTTAGTGCCATAAAGATACGAGTGATCTGATCTTTCCGAGGCAAGATTCTGGAAGGAAACAGAATATCTAGCTATATTTTAAGCTATATCCTGCTTCATTTAATTTTAATAGAGCATTATTTCACGTAGTTTCTAATTCTCAAAATAAAAGTTTGTTATAGAAAATAATATCCTTTTTATGTAAAAATGTCTTGATTACTGATTCATTTATTTAAAACACCTTTTTCCAGTGTTATTTTAGGCACTGGAGATACAGCAATTGGAAAAAAAATTGGGTAAAAGTCCTTTCCTCCTGGTACTTTTATTCAATGAATTTATAGTGCATAAATTATAATATGAATAGTCATATAATTAACATCATATTATAGATACTATGTGATTGATTTACAAATAACATTTATTGAGGATTTACTATATCCAGGCTATTTAAAGCATCTTACACATATTGTCACATTTTGTCTTTACCTGGGAGGAAAGTATCATTATTTTGTCCTTTTTACAGGTGAGGAAACTTTAGGTATAAAACTTTAGGTATACTCAGTTTATATATACTCAGTTTAGGTATATATACTAAATGGCAGAGCAAGGATTCAAATACAGATTTGTCTCACTTAGAAGTTCACACTCTTGGCTGGGCGTGGTGGCTCAAGCCTGTAATCCCAGCACTTTGGGAGGCCGAGACGGGCGGATCACGAGGTCAGGAGATCGAGACCATCCTGGCTAACACAATGAAACCCCGTCTCTACTAAAAAAATACAAAAAACTAGCCGGGCGAGGTGGCGGGTGCCTGTAGTCCCAGCTACTTGGGAGGCTGAGGCAGGAGAATGGCATAAACCCGGGAGGCGGAGCTTGCAGTGAGCTGAGATCCGGCCACTGCACTCCAGCCTGGGCGACAGAGTGAGACTCCGTCTCAACAACAACAACAACAACAACAACAACAACAACAACAAAAGAAGTTCACACTTTTAACTATAATACCATGTTACTTTCAGTGCCCAGAGTATTGGCAGGCACACAGTAGAGACTGATAAATGATTGTTGAATAAAAGTATTTTGGAGCCCCACTGAAAACAATGACATTGTGTTAGGCACTAGAGATGGTGCAAAGATGAGTGTAGCATAGTCTTTGCCTTATTTGCTCTAATTAAACTTATAAATAAACTGGAGGGAGCCGTTAACTAAGGTGTTTGTAAAGTGACAGAATCTAGGGCAGGCAAAAATATAAGTACAGCAAAAATCAACCAACAGCATGTTATAAATTAGGGTGTTAAATTACTCCATGACTATAACATGAATCAATCAAGGAGTCTAAAACTGCTATTATAAATGATAAATGAAAGATTTTCTATTCCAATTACATTAATCTCAAAGCCATAGTTCTACTTTTATACTTTGAATCTGGAGTCCGTTCTCTAGATTCTCAAATATTTTGTTTGTAAGATGTGGTTATTTTGTTTTTTGAAAAGAGTAGGAATATGTGAAACTTGGTATTATATTTTATTTTTATTATTTATTTTTTGAGATAGAGTTTCTCTCTGTTGCCCAGGCTGGAGTGCAGTGGCATGATCTTGGTTCACTGCAACCTCTACCTCCTAGGTTCAAGGGAGCCTCGTGCCTCCGCTTCCCAAATAGCTGGGACTACAGGCATGCACCACCACACCTAGCTACTTTTGGTAGTTTTAGTAGAGACAGGGTTTTGCCAAGTTGGCCAGGCTGGTCTCGAACTCTTGATCTCAGGTTATCCACCCACCTCCATCTCCCAAAGTGCTGGTGTGAGCCACTGTGTCCGACAAAACTCGGTATTATATAAAAATTATCTTTAAAGCAATTTTTTTTTGTAATCATTAAGACTTGTTTCTCAGTAATCTAGTCCTTGGCCATAAACTACTTGGTTCTGACTGGGTGTGGTGGCTCATGCCTGTAATCCCACCACTTTGGGAGACCAAGGCAGGAGACTCGCTTGAGCCCAGGAGTTGGAGACCAGGCTGGGCAACATAGTGAGATCCTGTGTATTCAAAAAATAATTTAAAAAAATTAACCAGGTGTGGTGGCACATGCCTGTGGTCCCAGCTACTAGGAAGGCTGAGGTGGGAGGATTGCTTGAGCCTAGGAGGTTGAGGCTGCATTGAACTATGGTTGCACCATTGCACTCCAGCCTGGGCGACAGAGCAAGAACCTGTCTCAGAAAAATTTTAAAAATAAAAATAAAAAATAAAATAGTTCTAAAAGTTGTCTGTCTTTACTCCTTTTTGCCTTACTCCCTCCTGTCATTTCAACCTGCCTCCCATTTTCTTGCCTTCCTCCCAACTTTCGTTTTCCTACTTAGCATAGAACCATAAAACATTAGAGCTGGAAGAGACTTTCCATATATTCAAAACTTTTATTTGGTTCAGAAATCTCTCCTTCCATACCAGTGGTGGAGTCCATTATTCAGCCTTTGTTGGAAAAGAAAATCTCATATTGGAAGTACAATATCTTCTAAAGAATGTTATTATTAGAAAGTCATTTCTTATATTTGAGACTCCCTCCTTTGTATTTGTTGTGTTGTTCCTAGTTTTGTCCTTTAGATTAACAAAACAAGTTTTATTTCTCATCTGTGTAATAAGTGTGGCTAAAACCTAATCACAGGGCCACATCTAGCTGCAACGAAGGTGCGCTGAAAATATCACCTCTAGCAGTCATGGGCCAGCTAAATCCAGTAGTATCTGTAATTAAAAGGTAGCAGGAGAGAGCAGATACTGGTGAACAATCAGGAACGCTTCATGCAGAAAACAGGAAAACAAGTGAAACATGAACATCATTTGCTGTGTTCTTTCATATGATAGTTGATTAGGTGTGGCTACAGGAGAGGCTCAGGGAAACAAAGTTTATTATACAGATATGTCTCAACATAAGGCTGACAAATCCATCCTAAGTTGAAAATAATGTAAGTTGAAAGTGAAAGTGCATCTTCACACTGAACAGGTCACTCTTGCACCATCACAATGTTGAAAAACCATTAAGTGTAACCATCCTAAAATGGGGACCATTTGTACCCACGGGCCCTAGATATTGGAAGCAAGGCCATATGGGAAAGCATCAGCTTTAATCAGGATGCAAAAGGGACAGGAGCCAGGGGAGAGCCTGGGCCATGGCTTTTGCTGGTGCAGGAAGCAGGGTAGGTAAACAGTTTAGGACTGGGAAGTTTGAAAAATTTTGGCAGCCTCTAAACTATGAGATAGGGGCTATGCTTAGTTGCGTAGTACCTGACCTTGGGTTGTTTATAGCAGAGGAATATTGCTTCCTGGGGTGTATCGATAGAGAAGATATGGCTCTGGATTGGTTACTTTGCATCTCAAAGGCATGCTCCCAGCTGGGCCCTTTGCTATCTCTAATAACTGGCTAGTTTCTGGACAGGCAGTCTTTCCCAGCCAGAAAGTCTCTTTTAAGATGCCGAAAACATCCTAATATACAGAAAGTAAAAAATACAAACCATATACATCAGTGTAGGAAGTAAAAAACTTTAGGTCAAATAGTACTACATTATAAATGACAAATAATTGAATTTAAAGATGAAAGGTATTAAAATTCTGTAATTTAATTTTCTTATGTTACCAGCTTTGAACACTACTGATTTAATGTTAATTTTGAAGCATTATTGGGAATCCTAATTCTTAAGAGACATTTCTAAGATATTCATTCTTTAACTTTTTTGATGAGGCAATTTAGTTTCTAACCTTATAAATATGACACCTGTCAGGTATGTACTTAATGCAAACTTTGGTTGAAATGCATGTATCTCTTGTGTGAAAGGCAGTAAATTGGGTAGATGCTGGTACATTTACATCTCTGACAATTTGTGAGTAGAATACATTAGTGTATTATGTACACTGTGTTAAATGTTATTAACGTGAATCCAAACAGCTGGTCCTGAAATTGATGTTCTTTTATCTGATAATTAACTTTCCCTATTATTGAAGAGCTGAAAATTTAAATGAAGTTCAGATTTATGGACTTTTTTTTTTTTTTTTTTTTTTGAGACACAGTCTCGCTCTATCGCCCAGGCTGGAGTGCAGTGGCGCCACCTCCACTCACTGCAAGCTCCGCCTCCCAGGTTCAAGCCATTCTCCTGCCTCAGCCTCCCATATAGCTGGGACTACAGGCGCCCGCCACCGTGCCCGGCTAATTTTTGTATTTTTTTAGTAGAGACGGAGTTTCACCGTGTTAGCCAGGATGGTCTCGATCCTGACCTCGTGATCCGCCCGTCTCGGCCTCCCAAAGTGCTGGGATTACAGGCGTGAGCCACCGCGCCCGGCCTGGACGTTGTTTAGCACACTTTTTATAGTAAGTTTTTTTAAAAGCGGGAAAATGTATATAATCTATGCAAATGGAAAAGACAAATCCCTTCCTTTAAAATCTGTAAAAACACGCTCTGTGTCCCACCATTACTGGTTCTCAATTTCTGTCAGTTAATAGCCACTATTTTCCAAGAATAAGCTACTAGAAAATCATGAATAAAATTATATAAAAAATAAAAATTGGATGACATTTTAACTTGAAAATACTTGAGCTATTGGCCTAATTTCATATCTATCATTATGATTCTTTTCTGTTTGCTTAGGCACAGATAGCACCTAGTTCTACTGCTCTGCCATGGTGAAGCATTTGCAGTGAGTAATACAAATCAATATTAAATTGATTTAATCATTATGCTACAATTACTATATCTTGAAATGCAGGTTTAAATGTTTTTGGGAATTCAAATGCATATATACTTGTTTTTAAACTTTGACTTTCTCCTCTAAAGTTCTGGGAAAAGGAAACAAAATAAGAGAGCTCAAGGACTTGAGAGGGTTGTATCTGTGAAGCTAATATTTTTTTAATGAACCCCTGGTTTGGATGGTTTATGAGTGGGTCCTTCATAAGACTTATTGCTTATATGTGCTCTTGCACACTGGATTTAGTAATGATAACTGCTCTTCTGGGAACAGAATTTCTTCTACTCAGCTTCCTAAAAGGACAGCAGAGAATAGTGTATTATTTGTTGGAAAATCTTATATAAACTGAGGACACTTTCAACAATGTAGAAGCATAAATTGTTTTAAAAAGTGAAGTATTTCAAAATGACTGAGAAGCACAGAAAATAATGACACTTACCGCCTAGAATTAACTCTCACCACCCGAATTTGTCAGATATTAAACAATAAATCATTATAGACACACCAAAAGCTCACTTCTTAATCCTTTTCTTTTCCTTCCTTTCTTCTCTTTTCCTACTTTTTCATTTTTTTCTACTTTCACTACTAAAGTTGGTCTGTATTATTTCCGTAGTATTTTCACACCTTTCAATATGTGTATTCATAAAAGACATATTTTATATATTTTGAAAGTTTATAAAATGATATATTCTTGTTAATTAATTGAAAAAAGCAATTAAGATATTTTTGTAAATGACAATATGAGGCATATATAGTCAGTCATATAGGTTTAGATATATAAATTATATAAATATGGCAGAAGTCAAATACTTTGCAAAGTCATATATTTTGCAATGGCTCATTTTAAGTGCCGTATTTTGTTTCAATACATAGAACTCATATGTTCCTCAAGTGGTGGACAATTAGGTTATTTCCATAGTTTTTAAAAGCAATTTTATTTTTAAAAATTATTTTACAAACACACATGGTTTAGAAGATCAACTGCAGGGCTCATGAGTAAATGGAGCACTATTTGCCCCATTATTCCTCACTCTAGTCTTGTTCCCTCACAGGCAACTGCTTTTAAGAATTCTTTTGGTATTTACTTTGTTACTTATTTATGAATCATATACAGACACTGGCCTTTCCTAATTCATCAAGCAAAAGTCTTATCTACTCACCTCCTCTTATAGTGGTTGAGGATTTAGCTCTTTTTTCATCACCTTCTCCCCTTACTCCATCCTTTCAGAACACTCCCATCACAAATTTTAGTTAAATTATCAGTGTTTATGCTATGCTTTTTAAATTTTGTCCACTATAGAGGTGAGAAGTATATTTAATAACATGTTCTTTAACACACTTTCTTCTAAAGGTTATAATTGCCTTATTTTTTCATTTGCCTAGTTTTCTATTTGCCTGTAATTTTTTCCCCAAATCTTCCCTCACATTTGTCATAAACCTATTAATAATTTTTTACAAATGCTCAAACCCAGTTTCAAATATTCTGTTGGTTTTATTTTTTCCCTATAGCTCTTAATCCACTTGCTAGGCTTTGGATTGGCTGCTTGCCACCTTGCCGGTCAGCTGCACAGGGGCCCCTCAGGAGCTTCTCTGTAGCACTTACTGTGTTGGAGCTCCTGTTTGTTGGATAGTTATCTTTCTTAGTTACTCCCATGATTTTCTGAAGCATAAAATCCAGAATCTTCTTAGGCAAGGGGTGTGAATTGTCCAGTTTCTAACTATTCTGTGTCTGAAAATGTCCGCTGAAGCTGATAGTCATCTTTCCTCACCATCTTAATGACTGTCCTCCATGGTCTTCTAGTTTCTGTTATTATTGATGAGACATTCAATTCTTTTACTTATTTTTTTAATGCATTATTTTGTTTCTTCTTTTGAAAACTTTTCCTATGTTTTCTTTATCCCTGTTACACTAGGATTTTAGATACTTTAAACTTATATGAATCTCTTTTCATTCATAGTATTGGCTACACTACAAACTCTTTACTGTAGAGTCTCATGTCCTTTACCTCTGGAAAATTTTTCTTCTAATATTTAACTTTCTTCTTTCTATTTTGTTTGTTTGGAACTCTTTAATTGTATGATGTTGGACTGTGTGGATGATTCTCTCTCTCTCTCTCTCTCTCTGTTTTAATTTACCTCATTTTCCATCCCTTTGTGACTTTATATCATTTTCCATGAGATTTCCTGGACTTCATTTTTCAAATTTACATGTTTAAAATTTTTTTCTGGTAATAAAAATTTAATTTCCAAAAGCTATTATATATTCCATGAATGTGCACTTTAAAAACAACAATACCCAACAATTTTTTTCTGTGTCTGCCACACCTCTTCTCATCTTTTAGCAGATGTGAGGACTACTAATACATTTTAAGTTTTCTTCTGCTATTTCTATTGTTCTATTTTCTCTGCGTTCTGTGTCTATGCTTGATCTTGTTCTTGCCATTTACATGAGAGGTTTTCTTCAAATGCTTGGTGGTTCTTGACTATTTTGATATTAGAAGCTCTGAGTGGCTTTTTTTTTTTTTTTAATTGGGAGACCTTCAGTAATAATTTGCTGTAAGTATATTCTCTACGGCTGTTCTAATTAGAGAAGAATTCATTAGCCTACTTTCTGGGTGATTTTCCTTCAGGATTATGAACAGCACAAAAATTGGGGCTGGAGTTTCTATCATTCAGTGTATAGACTTATTTAATCAACTACATTCCATCTATTTTTTCACCTCCAATACCGTCTCTGCCTAGTATGACTAGATCAAGAGCCCTCTGGTTGAATTCTCTGAAGAACAAACCTCTGGTTTCCTGCCTGGGTAATAGATACCTCTGGCTGCTTGGGTTTAAGAAGAACTCTACCGGCATAACGACTGTTTCTTTCAGATAAACTCCTGGCTTCAGCCATGAGATTTACTCATATCTTTAAATTGTCTATTGTCTTCCCAAGGCCTGAGCTTTTCAGAGATTCTGTAGGGCAAATTAACCTGCTTTTTATTGCTCTCTCCCTTTACATGCACTCAATGTTTCATGATTTCTGCTGCTCTAGATCAACAAATTACCTTTCTTCCATCTAGTTTCTGAAAATTTATTGACATACTTCTTCTGCCAAGTTTTTCCTTGTCCTAAAACAAAGATAAATAAAATACTATGAATACGATATTTGGGCCATGTGTTTATAATCTCAATTTTATAAAAGAGAAGTACTTAGGTAAATTTTTATTGATTTAATCTCAAGTAAATTAAAAGGCAAAAGCTGTAGTGTTGGGGAGTTCACCCAGGCCAGTGACTTTAGAGCTCAGGGTTCAGTACTGAAATTACCACTCACTGGCCTTGGACCTTTTTCAGACTTGGGTTCCTCATTGTAAAATGGGGATCACCAACCCTGGAGGGCTTCCAGGAAGACTGGATGAGTTAATGCATATAAAATGGCATTTTTTTTTTTTTTTTTTCAAAGACAGAATCTCCCTCTTTCACCCAGGCTGGAACGCAGTGGCGCAATCTCGGCTTACTGCAAGCTCCGCCTCTGGCCATTCTCCTGCCTCTGCTTCCTGAGTAGCTGGAACTACAGGCGCCTGCCACCACGCCCGGCTAATTTTTTTGTATTTTTAGTAGAGACGGGGTTTCACCGTGTTAGCCAGGATGGTCTCGATCTCCTGACCTCGTGATTCGCCTGCCTTGGCCTCCCAAAGTGTTGGGATTACAGGTGTGAGCCATTGCGCCTGGCCAAAATGGCACATTTTTAAACTGTACTTTATATTGTCCTTGAGAGCTAAGGCAATACAAAATCTAGATATGTAACATCTAACCTAAATCGATGCTTAATATGTGTCACAAGTCTCTCACATCAGTGCTTCGCAAACAAATCACCATGGAATCTTGTTAAAATGCAGATTCTGATTCAATAAATCTGAGTTGGGGCTGGAGATCTTATGTTACTAATAAGCTCCCATGTGATGCTTACCTGCAGACAATACTTTGAATAAAAAGGCTTTAGACTGACTTATTTTAATAATGTTCTGAGTTTTTGTCAGAATGGAATGGCAGGCATATTAAAACAGCAACTGAAAGTATTATATATAAAAAAGGAATGACAGGCAATTGGAAATCTGAATTATCTAGTGAGCACTTGTATTGTGTAGGACTTTGTTGTCGATTGAAATAAGATTCACATTGTTTCAGCACCAGGTACAGAGGTGGCAAAGATGAAATGTTGAATTGCTATGAAGGGGAAAAAGTCACTGCCCACTCCTGGGTCCTCTCAATATCAGAGAGAGAGACATATGATATCTCTGGCAGGGCCAGAGTTGCTCCTATAAAAATCAAGGTGATGAGACCTGTGACTCCCTCTATTTTTATCTCAGTCCTCTACAAATACACCAGTAAAAGTGTCACAAAAATAGTATAAATATCTTTGTCAGTGTATGAAAATTTGTGTTAAAAAGAAATTCCTTTAAAAGTATCTGATAGTTTATGACATTATTAACTACTCATAATCAACAACCAGATGCTTTTTACTGACAAACTTTGATTAGTTTTTAAAAGGTTGCCCTTGAGGTAAATTGGTTTTCATATTTAAGGGACTAGGTTCACGTTTCAGTGGCTGATTTTACTTATTAAGAAAAGAAGAAACAATTGAACGATATATTCCTCTTTTTTCTAATACATATGTCCATTCTCACGCTGCTAATGAAGACATACCTGCGACTGGGTAATATATAGAGGAAAGAGGTTTAATTGACTCACAGTTCCACAAGGCTGGGGAGGCCTCAGGAAACTTATATTCGCTGTGGAAGGTGAAGCAAACATGTCCTTTTTCACATAATGACAGGAAGGAGAAGTGCCAAGCAAAAGGGGGAAAAGCCCTTTATAAAACCATCAGATCTTGTGAGAACTCACTCACTATCACAAGAACAGCATGAGGGTAACTGCCTCCATGATTAAATTGCCTCCCACTGGGTCCCTTCCCACAACACGTGGAGATTATGGGAACTACAATTCAAGGTGAGATTTGGGTGGGAACTTAGAGCTAAACCATATCAACATATGACTTAAACTTTGTTGTAGTCTTATATGATAAAAAGGCCAAGATTGGAGTTTTGATCTATGTGTTGACCAGTTATCCCTGTGTGTTCTGTAACTATAGATTACAATCTTAACTTTTGCCAGTTTTTTACCTGTGTATTCTATTGGTTTCAGTTTTCAAAAAATAAGGAAGCAAGAAAACAACCAGAAGGTCACAGCATAAAGGTGCTGACAGTAGTAGAAATATAGGATTTAGGAGCTAAAATAATGACCTGTCCATATAAAATATAATAAACTGTTAAAGAGTTCTTTTCCAGCTCTAGATATGGACTTCTCATCATAGGACCACCTCGAAGAACAGATAGTCTCATCGCTGGAACTTACAAAGGGTTGCACATTCTATTACAGAGGCTTCCTTTATTTTTGTGTTGTTTTTTAAGTTTTGGAGGAAGGGGAAATGAGAGAAGTAACTAAAGTCTGTTGGCATTTTGTTTAAGAAAAATTTATGGAAGATTTTTTGAATTGGTGAACATTTGCAATATTGATCTTATGTTGTAAAATATTTTCAGTAGTGTTACAAAGTGGTAGTAGAAAAATAAATAATGCCTAAGGGTTTGCCATAAAAAAGAAAGTAGCCAAGAAGATGATAATCTTAAGAGAAATGGCAGGACATCCTAAAAATGGACTTAGCTATTGAGTCTTCTAGGTCAGCACTGCCCAAATAGAAATTTCTGTGGAAATAACAGAAAATGTTCTGTGTGTGTCCTGTCTAAAATGGTAGCCACTGGCCACATGTGGCTTTGGAGTACTTAGAATGTGGCTATTGCAACTGACAAACTGGATTCTTTTATTTAATTCTAATTAATTCAAAGTTAAATTTAAATAGCCAAGATGTGGCTAATGGCTACCATATTGAAATATAATTGTGATTTTTCAATTTTTAATGTGTTTGAGAAGAGAGAAAAACAACTAGCATATGTAGTAAAGAATCAATATATATATTGACTGAGAACTACTTAATGTAAAGATATACCACTGGTTTAAAAATCATTAAAATATACGTATGTGAATGTGTATATATGTATGCATACATAATATGATTAAAATTTAACATATTTACACTAAACTACATAATATAAAGGTATATTGCTGACTTTAATGTCATTAGTATGTATATACTTACTGATTCATAGCAGATTATATTTGATAAGAAAAAATATATGTATTAAAGTCAACTCTAGAATATGTGGTTATCATAATATTAATGAAAATTAATGAATATTTTCAGATTGTGGTGATCCTACACACATTTATCACTGTCTATCAATAATTACTCTTATTTCTCAGAGTAATTAGAATAGAGAAAAGAACAGAGGGAAAGACAGAGGGAAAGACCCATTGAAACAATAATTGGGTCTCTTAGGAGACAGGATTGCATGACCAAAGTGTGAATTAAGGATGAAAGAAGAAAAGAAACAATTCTTGAAATTTATCCTTTTGAGTATTTTAAGTTGGGATAAACCAGAATTGACAAATTGATGCCTGTTTTCTCTAAAGAGAAATTGTTTTGTGCAGCAGAGTTTCAAAACTAAAAATGTATTAATTAATGATTAAAATCCTTATAAAGTAAGACTAAAAGGGTTGAAGTAGATTTTTCCACAAGGAAGATGATGAGCACTGGAGTCAAAGGGATTCAGTTTCAAATCCCAGCTCTGTTGCTTTCTTCCTGTGTGAATTTGGATGAGTGACCCTGCCCTACTAATGCTCAGTTTCCTTATCTGTGAATTACAGAGAATGAAAATATTCCCTCAATAGGTTTGCAGAGAGGATGAAAAGAGAAATGAATGTCAGACACTTAATATATTGTTTAATAAATAGAGTAAGTCCTCAAATGGTAGTTAATATTAAACTTTGCTGAAATACTGATAAAATAGAAGAAAGAGAGCATTTCAAGTTCCATGGACCTGTTTCAAGAATGCTAATGAAATTATAACCTAGAAAATACTGAAGAGAAGGAGATACCGCCCAAATATATGTGAATGGAGGTATGGAAAAATCTGAGAGAAAAGTGTGAAACTTAGGAATTTGAAATGAGGAAATTATTAAAGAAGATGTGAACCTTTTGAGAAACATAATTGAAGTGGAGAAAAAGCTGCTTAAAAAATTCAAGTTTTATGCAGTAGTAATGAAGCCTGAATTTATGGGAAATAGAAACACTGAAACTACTTGCTTGTAGAACGCCCAAGTGTTCATAGGTTTTCTAGGAACAAGGCAAAGATAAAATAAGAATCCACAATGATCATGAGGTCATACATACAAAAGTGATAAACTCCAAAAGAGACTTATCTGAAGGCTTTTCCCATACTATAATATCTTAGTAATGAAAGAAGTAGTTTTTAAGAAGTGGAAAAACAGTTAGAAATCACTAAGATGCTTATATATGCTTGATATCTGCTATTTAAAAAGCCCTCTAATCCATCTCCAAAGTGTTCTCCTGAATCTTTTCCTGTTTGATTTCTAACAGGAAAACTATACATGCAGTTCTGTTTTCTTTGATGTGTTTGTTTCTTAAATCTTCGTAGTCTGTTTTTTAAAAATTAAAAAAATTAAAAACCACTTAATATATACTACATTCAAAATGCTGTACATATTTAATGTATACAATTTGAGTTTGGAAAGAAGTACACACCCAGGTTTGTATTTTGGTTTTTATTTACTGAAGTTATTTTGGTCAACAGATTTAATAAAATCTCTCATTCTTCCAGATTTCTATGTAGTATGTGACACTGATGATATTTCTCTGTTCCTAAGATTATTTTTAGGATTCTCCTACTTTTCCACTGACTATTCCTTCTGGAACTCATTTTCTCTTCTCTGGGTCCTCTAAATATGTCTTTTCTCTGTTTTTCCTTTCAGATCTCTTTTCTTTCCATTCTATACTATGACTATCTGATCCTATCTCATGCTTTCAACCTTTATTTCTATTCATATTTATCCCAAACCTACATCTTTGGGCCTAAGCTCTCTCCAGAATCACAGCCCTAACTTTCTAATAATGCTTATTGAATGTCTACAACTGGTGCCCTGCAACTCAAAGTTAACATTCCTGAAAGTAATTTGTAAATTTCCAGTTTTGGGTTGTGCCTTCCCTGTTTCTAAAATTGTACCACTATTTTCTAAATCAGGCAGACAAGAAACTTTGGCCGTCTTTGATTCTTCCATCTCTGTTGCCCCTCATATCGAATCAGTTGCCATGTTTGTAACTTCAGAATTTTGCTATAAAGCAGTCTGTGAAACAGTACAAATGGCCACTGTGTGGAATTACCATAGACTGAACCAAACTTAGCAAATATGTGATTAGAAGGTCCATTAGAACCCTAGCCATTCCCTAATAGTAGGCCAGTTGAAGCGGCATTGTTGTCTGGGGTAAATACCTGAAATTCGCGGTCTCACGGCCACGGAAAACTAGGACGCAAACACACAGAGTGAGGTTCAGTGCGGGAGTTTCACAGGTGAATGAAAGAGAATAGCTCCCTCTGCTGCAGAGAGAGGGGTCCCAGAGAAATGAGTTGCCGCTTCCGTGGTGGAAGGCAGTGGGTTTTAGAGATGAGCTTGAGGAGGCAGTGTTTAATTTACATGGGGCACGAAAGATTGGTCGGACCAGATGTGCCGTTTCATAAGGTATGAGAAACTGGTTAGGGCTAGGTGTGCCATTTGTATAGTTTGTGAAAAAACTGGCCACCCCACCCTAATATTTTATTATACAGATGGGTTCTTTACGTTGGACGGTGCAATGTCACCTGCTTCTTTACCGTACACGTGGTGACAAAGAAAAGGGAAGATGGAGCCTGTATGTTGAACATACCTGGCTTGCAGGTAGCCCTTTTCTGTTGGCATAGCTGCTGGCATTCCCCTGTGTGAGCTTCTAGCTTGCTTATCTATGTCTGCAGTTCCATTTTTCAGGCTGCTCTTTGTTAGAAAAGAAATTATTTGGGGCTGCTTTTTGTTAAAAGAGAAATTCCACCAAGGACTCTGTTGCCCTTAATATCTTCCTAAGTAATTTCTTTCTAACTCCTGTGTCACAGTTATGCAAGAAAATAGGTTTTGGAAATAAAGCATGGCTTGATTTTTAAAGTAGTAAATGATGGAAAATGAAAACAAGAATGGGCCATGAGCCCAGCCAATGGGGGCAATTCACATTATTCCTAATCTCTTGACAACTGTAGTGTGTAAGTCATGTCTTCAAAGTAAGTTTTCTGTATAGCTTTATTAGTGTTCCACAGATAACAACCTCCCTATGAATATTTTTGAATACCCCAACAGACTTCAAGCAGGTACTACTTAGATATGAATGAGACAAGAGAAAAAAATTAAAAATTGCAGATAAGATTTTAATTTGGTTTTTCCTCTGCTATAAGCCTTTTAAGATATAGTAGAAAGGAAAAGATTTGAAGAGCAAACTGGGTCTTCTGAGTGGCCCAAATAATGTGCAGTATTGTATTTTGTCACCTTCTTGCTTTTTATAATTAGAGGCTTCATTTTGTCAGCTGCTTTCTTAAGCCATGCTTCTTAGCATCTTAAGGTTAGGTTCTGGTCACTTTTTGTTTGTTTGTTTTATTTTTAACTCCCACCTCTTACACAGAGGATTGATAACAACATAGTAAGGACCATTTATACAATATATTTTTTTAAAAAAAATAAAGAAAATGGATTTTTGCACCTTGCCTTACTGACAAGTTTGTAAATTGCCAATCTTTGCTCTTTTCTCTCCCTTCCAGTTTTTCATGGTGGTAATTAAGGACTGTAAATTTCACTTTATCATTTGTGTTAGGAATAGTAGCATAACTCATAGTAATAGCACCGTTTATTTCAGTAATGCCAGCCTGCCTGCAAATCATTTGCAGATTGGTTCCATGGATGTACCTCTATCAAATTAATCAAAAAAACCACCTGCATACATTTCCTGAGCTTATTTGAAAGGCTTAGTAACAGTGAGGAAGAAAGACCATTGCTGACCTTTCCATTTTTATTTATTTATAAGTTCTGAGTGGCTCATGCATATATTTTCATTTTGAACCCTGGCTAATATCTAGCCGAGAATTTTATGTAATACCTTTAAACATTTTTTGAAACGCAGGCTGAGATTTGTGTCACAAATAATATGCCTGCCAGATGGTCCTACTGTGTTTCATACACAGTAATCATAATGCTCTATTGAACATAAAATTATATGCCATTTGTGAATTTATGGGAAGTAATGCTTTTGTGTTGGCAAAAGATTTTCCAAATGAGCATAATAGTTTTCAATATTGGGAAGTTAGGCAAGAGTCACTTATGTTTTTCCCTTGTACCCAGAAAGTTGATAGCAGTGTGATGTTCTGAATATGGAAGACATGAGAGAATCTTTCCTTCTATGCTTTGCTTAGATGCCTACCTATGCTCTCTGGAGCAATAGCTAAGACAATTCCAGTTCATATGAGGCTGCCTCCAGTATACTGTTTATATAACATCTGGGACTCTGTCCTGGATATGTATGTTCCTTTTGGGGACCTCCTGGCATACAAACCTCATGCCCAGCTGGCTTCTTACTTATTGGTCCTACCCTAAGAAGAGGAAGGAGAATTTAAATTTAGTAATGACTTACTCCTAGTCTTACCTCTAGTCAAACATTTTTAGGAAAAAAACAAGGGTACTTATTTTAATTTTGCATTCGGAATTACAAATCTGAGGCAAAATCAAGTTTTTGAGGTCTCAGAGAAAAAAAATAATAATTACAACATATAACTTTATGTTTTTATGTACATCTTTTCCTTATTTCTGTTTCTGGTATATAACTTTAAGAAATAATGATCTGAATCTAAATTCTGTATTTCATTGGTTTTATTTATTGTAGAGTCTTCGAGTTTAGCATGAAAAATCAGAAAAGCCTATAGGGAACTGAACTTTCATAAGCAGCCTGCTCTTACATCTAATTAAGAAGATAATGACAAGTTTTCTTTAAATTCTTAATAGTTATATCTAGTTTCATTCTCTATATATTATTTACTGTAGTCTCTGTGCTATTTAATAGATAATAATGAAGACTTCACACTTAGGAAGTTGAAATAGTCTTTTAAGCAAATCCACTCACTATTTTTTTTTCTAGTCCTCTTCCTGTATATTCTTGTAAGTAATTGGCAATAACTTACTTTGAAGGATTTATTTTATTAGAAAAAGAAAAGACGAGAGCAGTAGATTGCCTTGAATCTTACTATCCTCTAAAGAAGTTAGTCTAAATATTTTACTTCTATGTAGCAAAATCAGAGAGCCCTAAAGTAAGTTTGATGCATTTTGAAACACTGTTGAATAATTGTTTCAGTAACCATTATATAATTTAGTCCTAAGTACATATGCAATAATTCTCATGGAGAAAAAGCTTTGGAAAACAATGGATTAAAATGCTAAGATATTAAGCAGAGATTTTAAAGAGTGACAGTTTTTATTAATATAGACTCTCCCATGTGTAGTTGAAGCTAGTGTTAAAAACATTTGAGGTTGAGTGCAGTGGCTCATGTCTGTAATCCCAGCACTTGGGGAGGCTAAGGTGGGAAGACTGCTTCAGCCAAGGAGTTTAAGACCAGCTTGGGCAACATAATGAGACCCTATCTCTAAAAATAATTAAACGTTAGCCAGACATGGTGGTATGCACCTGAGATCCCAGCTATTCAGGAGGCTGAGGCAGGAGAATTGCGTGGGTGCAGAAAGTTGAGGCTGCAGTGAGCAATGGTTGTGCCATTGTACTCCAGCCTGGGCAACAGAGTGAAAACATGTCTCAAAAAAAAAAAAAAAAAAAAAAAAGATCTGAAAGGACATCCACAGAATACATAACTGTTGGTTTATTTATTGATCCGTATTTGAATAAATATATGTGTATTTGTAAATACATATAGATTAAAGGTGCTTTCATTGTCTGGTGTCACAGTAATCCATTTTACTACATTAATGTGGGAGAGAATAAATTAAAATATATTAGCCGTAAAGAATTTTTTTAGCCTATTGGGCTTATTCTGTTCATGAGACTTTGAAATATTTTGTAAGTTCTTAGGTAAAAGCCATAAAATTAAATGTTGAAAACCATCACATTTCATTTAACAACAAACCTGTGATTAACTGATAATCAAGTTCTCAAAGATGGTGGAATAAATGATCTTTCCCTTCACCTCTGTCCTCTTCTAAAATAAATCGTCTCCAAATTGCCAACAAGCATGGGAAATTTCTAGCTAAAGACCTTTCTTTCTCTAAGGCTCTGAAAAGAAGGGCTCGGAGTGAAAAGTGCCATAACTACAATAGTAAGTGCATTCTACCAAGAATAAATAAAAATTGCAAAGCCTGACAGTGAAGAATACAGAGAGGAATTCAAGTGACTAAACCTCAAATAAAGGATTATCCTTGTTTGTGAAGAATCTATTCCAGTAAGAAAATCAATCTAGGGGGTCTCTGCATACAAAAGCATTTGGGACTTTTTTTAAACTGTAAAGAAACTGCAGCTGAGACCAGTCATTCTAACTGGGCAGTGGTCTCCCAACAGGTTTTCAGGCATCTGAAATGGACATCTGCCTTGGCCTTTTTCTGTACAGTTATTAGGTCCTGACTATATTTATTCAGAGAGCAGCTGTCCTAAATCAATGATACCCACACTGTCATTAAAATAAATTTGGTACTATATTTTTTACAGCTCTATTAACTTTGCCATTTGACTTTCTACTTTGGAAAAGTGGCGAAATAAAGAAAATTGAAGACTGTGAGTATATTGTTTGTTAAGTGGATGCCAACTACATTAAAATCGCATGAACAGTAATGGAGGTAGCAGAAACAAAGTGACAGATTTAACACTACTGTCTATTTAAGTGTCAAACAGAGTTAAGTGATTTGCTGAATTCTTAGCATGGTTTGGTGCCATAGTACTGTAACAGCTAGCATACAACACTGAAAATTAGACACTGAAAATTAGAGCACAATATTGTCTTAATATGTGGGAAAAGGTAGATGCACTTGAGTATCAAGCAAATTGCTACTGAAAGTGATAGGTTTCTAGATGAAAAATGGTTTTGATTAATAAAAACAAAATGATTGAAATGTATTTATTCGTTCACTCATTCTTGCATTCATTCATTTATCAAGTATTTTTGAGTACCTGTTATGAGCCTGACTCTATGTTAGAGGCAGAGGATACAAAGTCACGGAATATGTGGTCTGTGATCTCCTGGAGATTTCACTCTAATAACATGTATTCATTTGTTCAAAATGTTTTATTAATTTAGTGTATTAGTCCATTCTCACACTGCTATAAAGAAATACCAGAGACTGAGTAATTTGTAAAGGAAAGAGTTTTAATTGACTCACAGTTCCACATGGTTGGGGAGGCCTCAGGAAACTTACAATCATAGCAGAAGGGGAAGCAGGCACATCTTACATGGCAACAGGAGAGAGGGAGAAATTGGAGGGGGAAGAGTCCCTTATAAAATCAGCAGATCTTGTGAGAACTCCCTCACTATCATGAGAACAGCATGGGGAAAACCACTCCCATGAACCAATCACCACCCACCAGGTCCCTCCCTTGACATGTGGGGATTACGATTTGATGAGATTTGGGAAGGGACACAGAGCCAAACCATATCAGTCAATGTTTATTGGATTTATGACAAACAATATTTCTCCAAATGTTTTGAATATATTATTCTTTTATACGTACTTTAAATACCTCTGCTTCTATTTGGTAATACAAAAACAAAGGCAAGACAAAACACCAAATAACATGAAGCCATGCTAGTACGCAGGGAGTCTACAGAATAAGGACACTTCCTTCACTCTAATAGGAAAAAAATATATTTTCCTTCTATGTTAAGGGCCGTACCTTTTCTACTAGAGTGGCTTTTTGACTCAGAGGTTTATAGATATACTTATGTTGCCTGTGAAATATGTCACATTGTTAATAAACTAATACATTTCAAATTTTTAGCTAAGGTAATAATTCTATAGGGCAATATTATACATAGTTAAGTAAATGAGAAGAATTCATTCCCTAAGTGAGAAAGATTACGATTCTTCCCAAGAGAATTGTGAATATTATTGTTTAGAAAATAGGCCATTGAAATGTGTTGAAGTCATCAATGTCAACGTTCAGCTTTTCTTGCATAGGTTCACCTGTGTTGTGTATTATAAGTTCTACTCTGGGTAAGCACTCTCGCATTATATGAAGCTTGATATTTAGAAAGGTTTATAGACTCATTCATTCATTCAACGAATATTTTGTGAGCACCTACCATATGTAGTATGTTGTTGTGATGCCTGGGGTTATAAGTGTGAACAAGATAATCAAAGCTCCTGCCTTCAAGGAGCTCACATTTCAGGGAAAATCTAGACAAAAGGTGCAGGTAGAAAAATCAGTGATTCTGTCTCACACAATGAGCTACCTTTAGGAAATAAAACATTGTAGTATGAGACTCAATAATTCATACATTGACTCTTTCAACAGATACATAGTGTGCTCCTACTGTTTGCAAGACACAGTTCTAGGTATTGGATCTTCCCTTAATCTTCAAATTCAGAAGATGTTAAATGCATTCCAGAAATTTGTTTTTTACAAGTACATTGTGTGAGTTTACAATCAGAAAACTTTTTTGAAATTACCTCTTTAATCAATTTCTTTTGACTGTAAATTATCCTACCTGGACTTGTGATAAGAACGATGTAGCAGAAAATTCAGAGCAGGAAGCACACTGTGATCATGGCTTTCTTTATTTGTTGCTGACTGATAGAAAACTATTGTGATCTTAACTAGACAAACTGATGGCCAAGATGATGTTTCAGAGGAAACAATGAAGAGCCTCTCTTAGATTCTCACTGAAATGAAAAGCAGCTTACTTTTCCAAGAAACTGCAGGAATGACTCAGGTAGTGCCAAAGCTTTTCTCAAAAAGCAACTCTGGTTCTACTCAAATACTTAAATAAGCACTTTAAAATTACAGAATTATTCACTATAAACCTTACCGATATTTGCCTGGAAGGTTTTTGAGGGTTCCTAATGTGGCTCCTGAACCATGTTTAGTTTATTCGAATTAAAAAAATTAAACCATTGCTACAGTCTAGTAGATAAAACTAGGATTTGAGAGGATAGGCAGTGGGTTGATGACGTTGCAGTTTGGGGAAAGAATGGAGCTATCCTTTGTCATAATAACATGAATGACACATTGGTTTCTTCCTACAGCTACTATATGTAGTCTTCTGCGTCACTACTCATAGCAAGATTTAAAGAATTTAGCAGCAAAAATCCATATTTTTAGAGGAAGAAGAAGGGATGGGGGAGCAAAGAACATAGAAATAGTTACTTTAATCTATGACTTAATGCATTTACAATCTTTTTAATGACTTGTTCTTCTGCCTAATATAACAGGAAGGGTACTTGACAGTCACTTTAGGGAGCAAGAAGGAAGTTGTGAAGAATTAAGAGTATTAAATGAAGCATACTTATTGTAGGATTCCCTGTGACTAGATGCTTCAAAGATACTTATTTATTCATTCATTCCTTGGCCTGTTGCTCATTCCATTATTCAACCAAACTTAGGCACGCCAGACAAAGGATACATGCTGATGTACAAAGCAAACATAATCTCTGACCTCTTAGAATTATATTCTTCTCAAGCAGAAGGGAATATAGCACATGACAAATAAAAAGGTTATTCAGCTGGATGACTTATTGTTATAGCCTGTGTCTGGACATCAATTGGTTTTTCTCCAGTGCTTTCAGCAAATCAAAAATAGCATCCCATTCTTCTTTTGGTAAATTGGTAAAATAATTTAAGATGCCACTGTGGGAGGCTGAGGCGGGCAGATTACTTGAGGCCAGGAGTTTGAGACCAGCCTGGCCAACATGGTGAAACCTCAAATATACTAAAAATAAAAAAAATAAGCCGGGCATGGTAGCGTGCACCTGTAGTCCCAGGTACTCAGGAGGCTGAGGCATAAGAATCACTTGCCCCCGGGAGGTGGAAGTTGCAGTGAGCCAAGATCACAACACTGCACTCCAGCCTGGGTGACAGAGCAAGATGCTCTCTCAAAAATAACTAACTAACTAACTAAATAAATGAAAGAATTTAAGATGCTTGCTTTAGGTCTTCTGCTGATACTCAAGATTCTCTTCTGAATGTACCTGAGATTATAAACTCTATAAGGGCAAGGATTTTGCTTCTGTTGACCACAAATATCCAGTTCCATGTGACAGTCATATAATAAATACTTGCTGAATAACAACCTGGGGATTTATATAATCAGGAATTGATTTCAGTTTCTTGGCACAGAAGCAAGTGGAGTGATGAGAGGAACAATAATGTCTGATTTAGATCATAACACTTGTTGGAACTTGATGGACTCAGATCTTTATAAAATGATCTTTTTATGAAACCTGTTTTTGGAAAAATGAACTCCCTAACCAGTGATGCTTGGTTCTTATGATTCTCTTATCATCTTAGAATGAATTGAGAAATTCTAGCCATAATGGAGAATTCTTTTGAATTACTGTTTTGAAAGGAGGTCGAGCTAGTTATTCAAGTTTGTCCTGGCAGCAGGATGATATGTGGGATTTTAATTATTTGATGATGGACCTTCTATTTAAAAAGTTATCTTTCTTAAAAAAAATCTAAAGGAGACAACTATTAGCAGCTCTGTGGAGTTACACAGAGTTAGCTTCGGAGCCTTCCTGGGTGAAATTCCTTGCATACTTCCTTCTCTAGATGCAGAATACACTGTTAGTGAGAAATGACTATGATCGGCATATTGTGTTTATCAGAGACCATAAATTTTAGTTTATGGGTCTCTTCATAGAAGTTGTAAGTTGTACTGTGGACAACATTATTATACAAGTTCCTGGACAAATTTTAAAAATTAAGTTGTCCTGATCTCTGAGGGAGTGAAGTTGGAAGACCAGAGATTATAATTTGGCTCTCTATCACTACTGTTTTCCAAATGGGTAATTTTTAGAATGGGAATGTCAATTATTCTAGTTTACTTCAGTTAAGATTAGATTCTTCATTAGGGTTGACAGGATCTGCTTTGGGAACAGGAGAGGAAAGTCTATGGCAAGATAATCTGAATAAAGACCTTCAATATTCTGTTTGGAACAGAGATGGTTTTAAAGTCCTATCCCTTTTGTTATATTAAAGGTTATATTATAAAATTAATACGGAGATGAACAGCTTCAAAAGGTAAAAATTGATATCAGCAAAAAAATTGTTAAATGTTCAAATTTGAATAAAATACTGAAATAATGTTTGATGAATGAGTGAATAAGACCAATATAAAAATATGATTAGCTTCTGAAAGCATGAGAAAGAATAAAATTAAACCAAGCAGCTAGGGGCATATAAGACCTCTTAGTTATTGCCTACATAGATCAAGTTCCTTGAGCTAAGGTGGCTGCTTAACAGGACTCCAGAATCTGGATTTGCCCTGCAGGGATCAGTGTGGATATTAACAATTGTAATAAAGTTAGGACCAATGAGCAAACAAAGCAGTTTCAGTTGCTTTTCTGTAGCACACCAAGCATGAAGAACCAATACCCAGATCAGCAGTATCATTATGACTCTTTTAAAAATTAGTCATTTGCATAAATCAGATCTGACATTTTGTTTTATAACAGACCATAATACTTTAATATTTTTACAAGTGGGGCCATTTCTCAATGGCTTTATTAATATATATTTAACCTAGGAACCATGACTGACAAGCTTGCTTTCCAAAACAATTATATAATTTTTGTTTGATTTAATCCTTGGTTCCATTTATTTAATGCATGCTATCTGCTACCTTTAAGTTATACAGTTTTGATTATTTTCTTCTAAGAAAGAGAGAGCCAAACTTAATTTAAAGTCAACATTACTTGGAACCAGTGAAATGGGATTGCATTTCTTCCTTGGGAATATTTTTTACTTGGTATTGACATGATGAATTCGTATGCAATTCCTGAATCTGGGATTGGAAGTATTTATGAAGCCCTTTATTCAATACTACATGAAGAGATTGAGGATGGACAATGTCCTAATACATGAGTATGCAACAAGAATTTGATTACATATTTACTTTTAGTTTTTAGCTACCTTGGGTTGTGAGAGAGAACATAAGAGCCTTAACAACACTTCTTAAGTTTTTTTACTATCTAAAAAAGACCTTTATTTTGTTTCTGGTATTAGAAATAAGGGATTCTATTCACAAATAAGTGAGATTTTAACCAAATTCATTCTAAAACATTTTCTGCTTATACGATTGATATAAAATAATAGTAACTGAAAATGCCAATGGACAATTGTAGACTATTTAAACTTTTTAAAATGTAGGATTAAATATACTAAGTAATCTTTCTTGTATATTTACATTATTTTCTCAGTCTTCCATAACCTCAGCTGAAAATCCAAATGTAAAAAATTCATGCTATACTTTTAAATAGCATCTCTCATGTATTATATTTTATGAATACAGTATGAAATTTTTTGGTTTGATACATGCTCATTTCAAAATTTGCACATTTTTTGAGAGATTTTTTAAACATACACCATTTTACACAGTACCTAAATATTTAAGGCATGTACATATAAAACTGTAATATGTAAGTATATATGCTCTCTATATGCATCTCTGACTATATAGATACACATGCATATACACACATATAGTATTTTTATGCAGCATAGGTGAATTGTTTTCAGTATGTTTATTTAAACTATTTTTATACTTTTATCTTTTAAAAACTCTATCATTTGGATTAACTCCCAGCTAATTGGAAATGAATCTACATAGCAGTCAATTTGAATCAAATTCCTTCAAGCTATTTAGGGTCCTCTGTACGAGACTGCAAGATTCCTATTTGCTTTAATGGATAGTATTAATAACATTGCTGCTGGCTGCAAAGGTTCATATACTTTGAAAATCTATAGTTAAAGCTCATCTATAAGAGTGTGGTCTGAATGAGGTACTTAATTAGCATATAGTACTACTATATGAATTGAGTCAGCATGTTTTATAGTAACGAGGAGCTCAGAAAAACTGTCAATAGGACATGAGAGTATATTTTCATTATTACATATTGAACCTTAGAGTTGGACCATCTTGACATGTCTTAACATGTAAATTCAATAAACTACTTTATAACCTTTTTCAGGTATGATTTGAATTTAAAAATATATGTGTATGTATGTATTATAAATATACATAAATTAAGTATATATTTATCAATAATTAGCATAGAAAGAATGGTTTCTTGCTCTTTAATATTGTGGCAAGGTCTGTACACTTTTGCATTAAAAAATATAAATGATATATGTTTTAAAATAACAGATTTATATATAAACTTTAAAGCACATGTTTTTCTTTTAAGTTTTTCTAGTATTTAATGAATACAAAAGAACATGACTGTGTATTTAATGCTTATAGTTGAATTGTTTTCAATGTGACCTTAAGCCATCACCTTGAGTATTTTAAACCTTTCAATCTAAAGTGGATTATGGGAGATGATTGGCAGCAGCGAGACTCAGAACTATGGAGGGAGCTTTGTTGTGATCCTTTACCTTCTGACAACACGGGTTATAACTCACAAAGAACGGCACTTAAATAGAACTCCATGTACCACCACCTTTTGGCCACACTTGGATGGCTGCAGTAAAATCTTTGCCTGCTACCACTGTAAGCGATCCAACAACAATGCCAAAAATAAATCATTTACATGAATTTTACTCTTTATGTTTTACTACATAATGATTCTTCTAACAAATGATGAAGAGAAAATAATTGTTTAGGTGCTTCTTTCCCATCAACTCATCCTTCCTGGCACATTTTCTGTTCCCTGAAATAGTTCTTTGGAAAATCAGGGAAGAGCTTGTGATGTTTCTGTTAAAATGCCAGTGATACATTGCACCATGCTGAGACCTGATCTAGAAAAATGAGCTGCTGCAAATTTGCCCTAGGGACATTTCAGTACCATGCAAATACTTGCAGGAGAATATTAGAGCTCCTATTCAATGCTACACTTTAATATATTATCTAATTTCTAAATGTGACAACTTTCCTGGTAGGGACAGCATGCAGACCATCTGTCAGAATGAACGCTAACTTAGCCTGAAAGACCCTGAACAATATGGGTTTAGGGAACTGGAGTAAATCTATTAGGCATAATCAGGTTGGGGACTCATAGAGTTCAAGGGTGTTGGGTGTGTTAGAGGTGTATCGAGTTGTCTTTCTCCAGCTACCAACATGTAAAATGACTTTCTGAAAAACCACTTTATTTATGGTGGTAGCAACAGTCAATTTTGAAGCCATCCATTTCAAGTTTCTTTTCACACTGGTCTTTGAACTGGGGTGGCCAGAAAGAGAACAGGATAATAGCATCAAGCAATAATTATTGTTGGGCAAAAATTCTTAGGTTGCCCTGTCAGAGAAGTGGAATCTGATCCTGAGAAATTTGCTGTCCTCATGTCTACCTCCCTGAAAATGGTTTACATTATTTATAAATGAACCCCTTGTTTAGCTAAAACTTGTTTAAACAGCACAGTGTAGTTCTAATCTTGTGGCAGAATCATAATCAGTTCTGGAGATGGCAAAAATGAAGATTCTTAACAAAACAAATAAGTAATGACAACTGCAAACAAACAGACATACCAGAAAACCTCAAGATAATTTATTGAATAACTTCACTTGGAAACTTATGTGAAGAACTGAAGTCCTTAAAGAATGAATGAAAAATGAATTCTATTATTTTGGAGCACTTAGTGTTATAGGCCAGTCCTGGTATATATCTTAAAACTACCAACACTTCAGATTTAAGTTTGAAAACATATTATAGATTAAATACATGGTGCAGTGAAATTTAAATGTGAAATCATCCCTTCTGGACCACCATCCTTCCTAACTAGAGTGAAAATAGCACATTGTTATGTCCCAATTCATCAAAATTCAGTTTTCAGGTATTTTAGTGATTGAATCTGCCTGGCAAGAGGCCATCCATTTCATACAAAGGTTTCTCAGTAGGGTTGCCTTGTCATACATTTCTGTAAATGGGAGTTTGGAAACTTTAAATGAAAGAGTGTGTAAAGTTTTCTTTGCTGAGTGTTATTAACTGAGGGACTCTGGATTAATTTAGCACCCAGGTCTGTTCTTTCAGCCATAAGCCATGCTGTCAGGGAAACTTAATTACACTTTAAGTGGGATGCAAATGAGTTGTGACACAACATCATTTCACATGAAAGGTTCATTACTTACATTAACTTGCACAATGCTCACTCCTAAGCCTAGGACTCATTACAATATTCCTGGGATTATATTTTTTAAACATAGTTAAATGCAAGTGGGGTTTTAACTTTTAATAACTGTTTCTTTCTTAGTATTTAAGACTACAAATGTTCACTTTATTAAATGATTATGAATTGAACTACCAGATACTTGAACATATGAAGGCTTCTGGGGAAAAAAAAAGTGTTCTATGTGTCAGCTCCATAGCAAATTCTCAGTACCAGATTATTCTTTGTTTAAATTGTAAATTTGCAATTAAATTTAAATTTTAAGTTATGTTATGATTTATAAATAATGGGATCATTAAATCAACCTAGTTAACATATCCCTCACCTCAAATACTTAACATTTTATGTCATAAGAACATTTGAAATGTACTCTTAGCAATTATGAAATGTAGAGTACTCATATTAACTACATTCATCAAGTTGTGCAATAGAACTGAAAAAAATTCCATATTTCTCTTGGATAACTGAAATTTTGTACCCTTTGACCATCACCTACCCCTTTTCCCCTCCCTCCAGCCTTTCTAACCACCATTCTGCTTTCTGCTTCTATGATTTTTTTTTGAGATTCCACATATAACTGAGAATATATAGTATTTGTCTTTCTGTGCCTGGCTTATTTCATTTTCCATAATATCCTTCAATTCCATCCATGTTGTCACAAATGACAGAATTCCATTCTTTTTTAATAATATTCCATTGTGCATATATACCCTCTTGCCCATTTTAAAATTAGAATTTTTGCTTTCTTAATACTGACTTGTTTTAGCTCCTTCCATATTTTGTATATTAAACCTTTATAGGATATATGGCTTACAAATATTTTCTCCCAATCTGTGGGTTGTCTCTGCACACAGCTAATTGTTTCCTTCGCTATGCAGAAGCTTTCTAATTTGATATATTTCCATTTGTCTACTTTCGCGTTTGTTCCCTGTACTTTTGGGATTAAATCCAAGAAATCATTGCCCAGACCGATGTCGTGTAGTTTTCCCCCACGTTTTCTTCTAGTAGTTTTATAGTTTCTGGTCATATGCTTAAGTACTTAATCTATTTTGAATTGATTTTTGTGTATGGTATGCAACAAGATTTCAATTTTATTATTCTGCATGTGGATATCCAGTTTTACCAGCACCATTTATTGAAGGAACTATCGTTTTCCCATTGCATATTCTTGACACATTTGTTGACAAGCAGTTGATTGTACATGTGTGAGTTCATTTTGGAGCTCACTATTCCGTTTCAGTGGTCAATGTGTCTATTTTTTGGTCAGTACAATGCTGTTTTAATTACTGTAGCTTTGTAGTATACTTGAAAACAGATGGTATGATACCATCAGGTTTGTTCTTTTTGCTCATGATTGCCTTAGCTCATTCTGGTTTCTTTGTGGTCCCATATAAATTTTAGGGCTTTTTTTTTCTGGTTCTATGAAAAGTGACATTGGAATTTTTATATGGATTGCATTGAGTCTGTAGACTGCTTTGGGTAGTAGGGACATTTTGATAATATCAATTCTTCCAATCCATAAACATGGTTAACATAAAATGCAATGAAATTTATATACTATATTGTGCCAGTCCTATAAGTAACTTTTTATCAATAACTTCCTTATACGGCTTAAAATAGAAAATGTAACAAGGTTTAAAATCAGAAGGCTAAGAAATTTTATGCCAGGGCTTTAGGTTTTTCTGAACATCTGTTGGGTGAGGAAATCTACAAATATAAACATATGTAGCATTTTTATATTGATAGATTAAAAACTTGAGTGATAGAGATAAATGAGTCATGATTATCTGATGAAGTGTTAGGTTAGATACAAAAATACATTTGGTCCAATTTTGAAAAAACAGATAAATGGTTCTGGAATTGTAAAGGAGAGAGAGTTTACTTTAGATTTATAGTTCTATTATCTAATGTGGGGATGAGAGAGTTTTAGGAAAAATTAGTTGTTTTTTCTTAAAACGTAATCAGTTACCAACATAAATCGAGTGTTTGATAGTTGTTTTCAAGTATATAGATGTAAGAAAAACAATAATGTACTTTTATTGAGTACTTATTATGCTTTTGGCAAAGAGTACTTTGTACACTCATTTAATACACAGAAAACCCTATGAAGCAGGTACTCTATTCTGATTTTACAGATGATAAAACTATAATAAGAAAGAGAGGGCTTAAGCAAGTTGCTCAAAGTCACACAATGAGTGTGAAGGACAGGCTTCAAATCTATTTGGTCTGATTCTAAAGTCCATGATTTTAAACGCTATGGTATACTGCCTAAGGTACACAAAGGTTTATATATGCAGTAAATATATGTATATAATTAATATAATATATAAATTATTACATTTTATAGTATAAATTAATTTAAATTCTAATTTTATACCATCAATTAGCTGTCATTTAAATTTAATTATTATTTAAAAATAGTATTTATGTTTAACAAATTGGTTCATAAATTAATTCAAGAAATTATGTTTATCGAGTATAGAAACCTCTTGTACAACTTGGGCAGTATATCATAGTAGTTAAAATCATGAACTTTAGAACTAGACTGGGTAGGTTTGAATCCTGTGCTCTCACAGTGTGAACCCTATGCGTCCTGACTGACATACACATGAATGTGCATATGAAGTTGATGAACAATATTAGCATATTAGAGATGGGAGACTTCTTAGGAGGCATCTAGTCTACTACTTTCATTTTGTAGAAATCCAGAGAAGTTTATTCAGCATGTTGTCATATCTTTTATGTAGCATTTAACACTTCTAAATCTTCTCTTTAAGGGTTATATTTAAAATAATGTTACTCTAATTACTTAAAACAATCATTTTGACTTGCATAGAAATTTTTATTTACCTTCAATTTCAGTATTTGTTGACATTCTATAAGTTCTCAAAGTGCTTCATGATATACAAGGATACAAAAAAGAGACTCTTATTTTCTAAACTAAATCAAAATTTAAAATCCCAATGAAGCAATAGCTTAAGATAAATATGAGAAGAACCACAGGAGTTCTATAGAAAAAGATTGAAGATCATATTGAGGGTAATAAAGAGTCCTTTCATAAAGATGATAGACATTTAAAGAGGCCTTGTAGGATGTGTAGGATGTTGAATATTGAACTTGAGGAGTGGTGGATAAGGGCATGTGGACAGATTAAAGCATAAGCACAGGCTCAGAGGCAGAAAAATATTTGACATTTGGATGGCAAATGCACTCTAGTTTGCTTTACCGTGGCACAGGCTAGGCATGGGAATAGTGGGAAAATGACAAAATAACTGAACTGACTTCTTGAATTTTTGTAGATTGTGACACATGGTAGCCCAATAAAAATCAAGAAAATGTAAGATGAGATGAGTAAGATAAACATTTACATCAATTTTTATTTGTATAAATTTAAGTACCTTCATAAATGGAGTTAAATAACAGAGCTTTGAAAGCCACCAGATTTTTTATCTTTGGCATCTGAAAAAAGAAGTTAACAAAGATCTAAGAAAGAACAAGAGCCATTTTCAATGTGACATGAATATAAAGATTTCTCAATGAATCATACATGGAAGATTAAATTTCATTTTTAATAATCCTAAAACTATCTTCAGCATTGAATTGAACATTAAAGATGATAACCAATATTGACATATTAAAATAACTTAGAGGGTTTCATTTTCTACACTTGATCTTAGCCAAAAGGCTGAGAAGCGATGAGGGTTTCATTTTCCAGATAGGGGATATTAGATAACTCAAGTGGCCTTCAGTTTTTAAATATCTGAAAACACTAGATCAAATATAACAACTATCTATTTAAACGCTCCCAAAAGAATTGGAAAATCTCAAGAGAGATAAACAATGAGGAAAAAATTCCTGGAGCAAAAGGTAATGTGGCAACCACCTTGAAAGGTTGGAGTCGGCGTTGGTTCCATCTCTCAGTAACAAGAATTGGAATTTAACACTCCTTGGGGACGGAAAGTGATGTCGTGGATCTACATGAGTCAAGGAGTTGAAAAAGAAACAGAAAATAAAATGAAAAACGATCAGCACGTTGCAACACCAGTGACTAGATCAATGGTGAACCAGAAAAATATCTATCCCATGGCACAGGGAGCCAACTTACCTTTTTCAGTTTGAACTGGGAGTTGGTGTGGCAGAATTTTTCCTCTGATAATTTGCAAATATAGGTCTGCCTTCACATTAATTTGGGGCTCAGTTTTACTCTATGTAGGTGATTAATACATTGAGAAATTAAAACATCATCCCAGCTATACTACTGCTAGTAACACTGGGTTGAAGCAACCACAAATAACTTTAGAAGCCAGGTTTCATGGAATTTAGAGCTTTTTAAGGGTACGTTGGATGGTTGTTTTTCTTCCTGAAGGAGAGTAGAGATGCAGATTAACTTTAGATTTTGTTAAATCAGTAGGTTATTCATATGGAAACAAAAATGAATCTACAGATTACAACATAAACCAAAACCAATTCCAGGTGTATTAAAGGTCCAAACATGAAAATGAAACTAAATTCTTTTCAGAAGAAAACATAGAAAAAAAGATTTTTGACATCATGCTAGGGATGGATTTCTTAAGCAAGACTCAGCATCAAAAAGATTAATTTAAATTTAAAAGATTATATTCTATATATCATAAGACACTGTAAACACTGTTGGTGAGAGTACAAATTGGTACAATGACTTTGGAGGGCAATTAAAGCCACATATTGTAAACCTAAAGATGTACATAACCTTAAAACCCAAAAATTCCATTCCTACATGTATAATCTAGGGACACTTCCTTATATGCATACAGGACATACATATAAGAATGTTGAAACATTGTGTGAAAAATTGGAAAAAACTTAGATGTATATCCACAGGAGAATTAATACATAAATTTTGTCATATTAACTCATTAAAATAAAAGGAAATTATGAATTAGAGCCAAATTATAATATAGAAAATCTAAAAATATAACCTTGCATATATATATAATATACATACATATACATGGCATAAGTATAGTATGCTACTATTTTGTAAAGAATAGAAACATGAACAACAACACTTATTATATGCACATACATGGTTTATGTAGTAAAATTATAAAAACATGCTTGTAAGTTATAAACACCAAATTTAGGATAATGGCTCTTTTGAGGTAGGGAGAGAGATGAATGGAAATTTTTCTTAAACTAGGTAGTTTATTAAACCTATACTTTTTAATATGGCTGAAATCTTTCATAATATTAATTAAAGCAACTTAATAACAACTTAATGCCATAATTTTGTTTTTTATTTATTTATTTATTTATTTATTTATTTATTTATTTATTTATTTTTTAGTAGAGACGGGGCTTCACCATGTTGGCCAGACTGATCTTGAACTCCTGACCTCAAGCAGTCCACCTGCTTTGGCCTCCCAAAATGCTAGGATTATAGGTGTGAGCCCACCACTCCTGGCCTGGATTCTCTCTCTCTTTTTTTTTAATTATACTTTAAGCTCTAGGGTACATGTGCACAATGTGCAGGTTTGTTACATATGTATACATGTGCCATGTTGGTGTGCTGCACCCATTAACTCATCATTTACATTAGTTATATCTCCTAATGCTATCCCTCCCCACTACCCCTCCCCACAACAGGACCCGGTGTGTGATGATCCCCTTCCCATGTCCAAGTGATCTCATTGTTCAATTCCCACCTATGAGTGAGAACATGTGGTATTTAGTTTTCTGTTCTTGCGATAGTTTGCTGAGAATGATGGTTTCCAGCTGCATCCATGTCCCTACAAAGGACACAAACTCATCCTTTTTATGGCTGCATAGTATTCCATGGTGTATATGTGCCACATTTTCTTAATCCAGTCTGTCACTGATGGACATTTGGGTTGATTCCAAGTCTTTGCTATTGTGAATAGTGCCGCAATAAACATATGTGTGCATGTGTCTTTATAGCAGCATGACTTATAATCCTTTGGGTATATACCCAGTAATGGGATGGCTGGGTCAAATGGTATTTCTAGTTCTAGATCCTTGAGGAATCACAACACTGTTTTTCACGATGGTTGAGCTAGTTTACAGTCCCACCAACAGTGTAAAAGCGTTCCTATTTCTCCACATCCTCTCCAGCACCTGTTGTTTCCTGACTTTTTAATGATTGCCGTTCTAACTGGAATGAGATGGTATCTCATTGTGGTTTTGATTTGCATTTCTCTGATGGTGAGTGATTACGAGCATTTCTTCATGTGTCTGCTGGCTGTATGAATGTCTTCTTTTGAGAACTGTCTGTTCATATCCTTTGCCCACTTTTTGATGGGGTTGTCTGTTTTTTTCTTGTAAATTTGTTTGAGTTCTTTGTAGGTTCTGGATATTAGCCCTTTGTCTGATGAGTAGATTGCAAAAATTTTCTCCCATTCTGTAGGTTGCCTGTCCACTCTGATGGTAGTTTCTTTTGCTGTGCAGAGGCTCTTTAGTTTAATTATATCCCATTTGTCAATTTTGGCTTTTGTTGCCATTGCTTTTGGTGTTTTAGACATGAAGTCCTTGCCCATGCCTATGTCCTGAATGGTATTACCTAGGTTTTCTTCTAGGTTTTTATGGTATTAGGTCTAACATTTAAGTCTGTAATCCATCTTGAATTAATTTTCGTATAAGGAGTAAGGAAAGGATCCAGTTTCAGCTTTCTACTTATGGCTAGCCAATTTTCCCAGCATCATTTATTAAATAGGGAATCCTTTCCCCACTTCTTGTTTTTGTCAGGTTTGTCAAAGACCAGATGGCTGTAGATGTGTGGTATTATTTCTGAGGGCTCTGTTCTGTTCCATTGGTCTATATCTCTGTTTTGGTACCAGTACCATGCTGTTTTGGTTACTGTAGCCTTGTAGTATAGTTTGAAGTCAGGTAGCATGATGCCTCCAGCTTTGTTCTTTTGACTTAGGATTGTCTTGGCAATGTGGGCTCTTTTTTGGTTCCATATAAACTTTAAAGTAGTTTTTTTCAATTCTGTGAAGAAAATCATTGGTAGCTTGATGGGGTGGCATTGAATCTATAAATTACCTTGGGCAGTATGTCCATTTTCACAATATTGATTCTTTTTATCCATGAGCATGGTATGTTCTTCCATTTGTTTGTGTCCTCTTTTATTTCACTGATCAGTGGTTTGTAGTTCTCCTTGAAGAGGTCCTTTACATCCCTTGTATGTTAGATTCCTAGGTATTTTATTCTCTTTGAAGCTATTGTGAATGGGAGTTCATTCATGATTTGACTCTCTGTTTGTCTGTTACTGGTGTATAAGAATGCTTGTGGGCCGGGCGCGGTGGCTCATGCCTGTAATCCCAGCACTTTGGGAGGTCGAGACGGGCAGATCACGAGGTCAGGAGATCGAGACCATCCTGGCTAACATGGTGAAATCCTGTCTCTACTAAAAATACAAAAAATTAGCCGGGCGTGGCGGTGGGTGCCTGTAGTCCCAGCTACTCGGGAGGCTGAGGCAGGAGAATGGCGTGAACCTGGAAGGGGGAGCTTGCAGTGAGCAGGGATAGTGCAACTGCACTCCAGCCTGGGCGACAGAGCGAGACTCAATCTCAAAAAAAAAAAAAAAAAAAAAAGACCGCTTGTGATTTTTTGCACATTAATTTTGTATCCTGAGACTTTGCTGAAGTTGCTTATCAGCTTAAGGAGATTTTGGGCTGAGACAATGGGGTTTTCTAAATATACAATCATGCCATCTGCAAACAGGGACAATTTGACTTCTTCTTTTCCTAACTGAATACCCGTTATTTCTTTCTCTTGCCTGATTGCCCTAGCCAGAACTTCCAACACTATGTTGAATAGGAGTGGTGAGAGAGGGCATCCCTGTCTTGTGCCAGTTTTCAAAGGGAATGCTTCCAGTTTTTGCCCATTCAGTATAATATTGGCTGTGGATTTGTCATAAATAGCTCTTATTATTTTGAGATACGTTCCTTCAATACCGAATTTATTGAGAGTTTTTAGCATGAAGGGCTGTTGAATTTTGTCAAAGGCCTTTTCTGCATCTATTGAGATAATCGTGTGGTTTTTGTCTTTGGTTCTGTTTATATCCTGGATTACGTTTATTGATTTGTGTATGTTGAACCAGCCTTGCATCCCAGGGATGAAGCCCACTTGATCATGGTGGATTAGCTTTTTGATGTGCTGCTGGATTTTGTTTGCCAGTATTTTATTGAGGATTTTTGCATCGATGTTCATCAGGGATATTGGTCTAAAATTCTCTTTTTTTGTTGTGTCTCTGCCAGGCTTTGGTTTCAGGATGATGTTGGCCTCATAAAATGAGTTAGGGAGGATTCCCTCTTTTTCTATAGATTGGAATAGTTTCAGAAGGAATGGTACCAGCTCCTCTTTGTACCTCTGGTAGAATTCAGCTGTGAATCCATCTGGTCCTGGACTTTTTTTGGTTGGTAGGCTATTAATTATTGCCTCAATTTCAGAGCCTGCTATTGGTCTATTCAGGGATTCAACTTCTTCCTGATTTAGTCTCGGGAGAGTGTAAGAGTCCAGGAAATTAACCATTTTTTCTAGGTTTTCTAGTTTATTTGCATAGAGGTGTTTATAGTATTCTCTGATGGTAGTTTGTATTTCTGTGTGTTCGGTGGTGATATCCCCTTTATCATATTTTATTGAGTCTATTTGATTCTTCTCTCTTTTCTTCTTTATTAGTCTTGCTAGTGGTCTATCAATTTTGTTGATCTTTTCAAAAAACCAGCTCCTGGATTCATTGATTTTTTGGAGAGTTTTTTGTGTCTCTATCTCCTTCAGTTCTGCTCTGATCTTAGTTATTTCTTGCCTTCTGCTAGCTTTTGAATGTGTTTGCTCTTGCTTCTCTAGTTCTTCTAATTGGGATGTCAGGGTGTCAATTTTAGATCTTTCCAGCTTTCTCTTGTGGGCATTTAGTGCTATAAATTTCCCTCTACACTCTGCTTTAAATGTGTCCCAGAGATTCTGATATGTTGTGTCTTTGTTCTCATTGGTTCCAAAGAACATCTTTATTTCTGCCTTCATTTTGTTACATACCCAGTAGTCATTCAGGAGTAGATTATTCGGTTTCCATGTAGTTGAGCGGTTTTGATTGAGTTTCTTAGTCCTGAATTCTAGTTTGATTGCACTGTGTTCTGAGAGACAGTTTGTTGTAATTTCTGTTCTTTTACATTTGCTGAGGAGTGCTTTACTTCCAGCTATGTGGTCAATTTTGGAATAAGTGCGATGTGGTGCTGAGAAGAATGTATATTCTGTTGATTTGGGTGGAGAGTTCTGCAGATGTCTATTAGGTCCGCTTGGTGCAGTTGAGTTCAATTCCTGGATATCCTTGTTAACTTTCTGTCTCGTTGATCTGTCTAATGTTGACAGTGGGGTGTTGAAGTCTCCCATTATTATTGTATGGGAGTCTAAGTCTCTTTGTAAGTCTCTAAGGACTTGCTTTATGAATCTGGGTGCTTCTGTATTGGGTGCATATATATTTAGGATAGTTAGTTCTTCCTGTTGAATTGATCCCTTTACCATTATGTAATGGCCTTCTTTGTCTCTTTTGATCTTTGATGGTTTAAAGTGTGTTTTATCAGAGACTTGGATTGTAACCCCTGGTTTTTTTTTTTGTTTTCCATTTGCTTGGTAGATCTTCCTCCATCCCTTTATTTTGAGTCTATGTGTGTCTCTGCATGTGAGATGGGTCTCCTGAATACAGCAAACTGATGTGTCTTGACTCTTTATCCAATTTGCCAGTCTGTGTCTTTTAATTGGAGCATTTAGTCCATTTACATTTAAGGTTAATATTGTTATGTGTGAACTTGATCCTGTCATTGTGACATTAACTGGTTATTTTGCTCATTAGTTGATGCAGTTTCTTCCTAGCATTGATGGACTTTACATTTTGGCATGTTTTTGCAATGGCTGGTACCGGTTGTTCCTTTCCATGTTTAGTGCTTCCTTCAGGGTCTCTTGTAGGGCAGGCCTGGTGGTGACAAAATCTCTAAGCAGTTGCTTGTCTGTAAAGGATTTTATTTCTCCTTCACTTATGAAACTTAGTTTGGCTGGATATGAAATTCTGGGTTGAAAATTGTTTTCTTTTTTTTTTTTTTTTCAATAAGACAGGCTGTAACACATACACAGTATACTTTTCATGGCCACTGCTAACAATTTTAATAGAGATGTGGAAATAACACCGATAAACACCTCAGAAATAACATCAATGGTTTGAAATCAGTTGTATGTTTGCTATCATGGAGATAAATAACATGGAAGAGTAAATAGATTTCAAATTATTAAACTATATATATATATAGGCAGAATCATTGAGGTATACAGTTTCCTAGATTATATCTGTACATTAAACGCCTATCAGCAACTGTATTGTCCATCTGAAATCAATATATCTTCTAGATGAAGCACAGTTAAATACGTTCGTTATTAATGCATGAATGTATTCATGCATCTCTTTTTGTAACACTGAGCTTCTAAAGAGGAACTTTAATGGAACTTTAGAGAACTACCTTAGGCTTACTTGGTGCTTTAAGAATTTATGTTTGCCTATAAGAGTTTGGATTCCTTGTTCAAATGATCAATAATCCTTAAAATGATGAATTCAGGGTTGCGTTACAACCCTTTCTTCAAATAATCCAGTTTATATTCTTCTTTAACCCATTAATTTTTTTTCTAACTTTTTGGACTTGCCGTCACAGTATATCTTCCTTTTATTAAAGTATACATTTATATTACCAGAAGGTCTTTTACACTTTTCTTAAGGACATTTCAAGTGTTTTATTCTATGGTTACCCATTTTATTTACCTCCATAATCACAGCAAACATACAACTGACTCCAAACCTTTGATGTTATCTCCAATGTCTGATCTTTTGTGTGTACTCACTTAGGGATCCTGTTAAGTTTTTCCATATCACCTCTTATATGGAGCAACTTTCTGATTAATATGCAAAACTTTAATTTTTCCTTCCTTTTACAAATCTACATTTTTAGTAAAATGAAAATTGTTTTCTTTAAGAATGTTGAATATTGGCCCCCACTCTCTTCTGGCTTATAGAGTTTCTGCCAAGAGATCTGTTGTTAGTGTGATGGGCTTCCCTTTGTGGGTAACCTGACCTTTCTCTCTGGCTGCCTTTAACATTTTTTCCTTCATTTCAACTTTGGTGAATCTGACAATTATGTGTCTTGGAGTTGCTCTTCTCGAGGAGTATCTCTGTGGTGTTCTCTGTATCTCCTGAATTTAAATGTTGGCCTGCCTTACTAAGTTGGGGAAGTTCTCCTGGATGATATCCTGAAGAGTGTTTTCCAACTTGGTTCCATTTTCTCCCTCACTTTCAGGCACACCAATCAGACATAGATTTGTTTTTTTCACATAATCCTATATTTCTTGGAGGCTTTGTTCATTTCGTTTTACTCTTTTTTCTCTACACTTCTTGCTTCATTTCATTCACTTGATCTTCAATCATTGATACTCTTTCTTCCAGTTGATAGAGTCAGTTACTGAAGCTTGTGCGTTTGTCACGTATTTCTCGTGTCATGGTTTTTATCTCTATCACTTCGTTTATGGCCTTCTCTGCATTGATTATTCTAGTTATCCATTCTTCCATTCTTTTTTCAAGATTTTTAGTTTCTTTGCGCTGGGTACGTAGTTCCTCCTTTAGCTCTGAGAAGTTTGATCGACCGAAGCCTTCTTCTCTCAATTCGTCAAAGTCATTCTCTGTCCAGCTCTGATCCATTGCTGGCGATGAGCTATGTTCCTTTGCAGGGGGAGATGCGCTCTAATTTTTTGAATTTCCAACTTTTCTGCCCTGCTTTTTCCCCATCTTTGTTGTTTTATCTGCCTCTGGTCTTTGATGATGGTGATGTACTGATGGGGTTTTGGTCGGGGTGTCCTTTCTGTTTGTTAGTTTTCCTTCTAACAGTCAGGACCCTCTGCTGCAGGTCTGTTGGAGATTGCTTGAGATCCACTCCAGACCCTGTTTGCCTGGGTATCAGCAGTGGAGGCTGCAGAAGATAGAATATTGCTGAACAGCGAGTGTTGCTGTCTGATTCTTGCTCTGGAAGCTTTGTCTCAGGGGTGTACCCTGCCATGTGAGGTGTGAGGTGTCGGTCTGCACCTAGTGGGGGATGTCTTCCAGTTAGGCTACTCAGGGGTCAGGGACGCACTTGAGCAGGCAGTCTGTCCGTTCCCAGACCTCAACCTCCGTGCTGGGAGATTCACTCCTCTCTTCAAAGCTGTCAGACAGGGGCATTTACTTCTGCCCCATAATTTTAACATCAAATAAAATGATCATGCTGTGCTGCACACATACTTCCTCCCTCTCTGTCACTCATTTTTTTCTAGTTATATAAACTTTACTTTTGAATAATTTGTTGGACTTTGTTTTCTAATACCAAATTTCAAAATTTTAATACTACAACATTGAGCTTTAAACTTATTTGCATGGCAAGAGTTTGCTGAGAGGCCTCTTTAGGTTCCTGTATATACTTTGGTTACATGGTCCAAATCACAACATGCTCAAATTCTTGTTACTCTTACTTCCTTTAATTTAGCCATGTGACTTAATGGCCACTGAATAACCCAAGTGTTGAGATAAATTTATTTTCTTGAGTCAGTTTGTGCTAGTTATGTTATAGCTCCATGTCCTGGGAACTTCTGACTCAAGATATATAGTTCTATTTGTAATATGTTTTATATTTTTTGATTATAAAACGTGAAGTTACATGTATATGAGTTTGAAAATATAGAGATATTAAAAAACAAAAAGAACCATTCTTCTTAGAGATAACCTGTTATGTATGGACATAATTATATTTTGAACACAAATAGAGGCAGACTGTTCATGGTGATTTGTAACCTAACTTACTTTTTGTGCTTAACACTAAACTGAACATTTTTTCTTTTATCTTAATATTATCCTTCCAAGCTGCTATTACTTTTTGCTTTGTAACTTGCCTCACTGCTTCCTCCTCTTGCCACTTGCTGTCCGTTCTCAACACATCGGTCAGATCATTTCACTCCTCTGTCTAAAACCCTCCAGTGGCATTGCACCTCATTCAGATAAAAGAATGCTCATGATATTCTTTTAGACCATACTCTCCAAAATTGACTTGTTGAATCCAATGGAAAGCAAAATTCTCAGACTTTAGAGTCATATTGTCAAAATACACTCCAGAATTTTTTTCCACCTAACGTGTCCATTAACAGTATATGAGTACTAATTTCCAGAACCTCCTCTAACTAAGTGTTACTATAAAACATTGAAAAATACCCAATTGATATGCAATTTTTCATACTTATTTACAGTTCACTGATGTTACATACAGTTGACTATGTTTCCCCTTACTTTGCTCATGTTAATATTAGGATGTTTATAATCTATACTGATTTTGAAGATATTATCTTTTTCTACACATTCAGCATAGATATTTTGCCTTTTAATTTTGTTTTTAATTTTTCAGACAATGCTATCAATCCTTTTCTTTGTAATTTCTGCCTTGATATTAGCTTAAAATGATACTATTGAAAACAAGATTATATTTATATTTGTTCTTATTGGGTTTTTCTTCATTTACATGTAGTTTTATTCATTTGTTTTTACATTCAACACTAATTCATCTGAAATACACTTGATTATTAACAAATTTTTGTAATATTCTTTATGTATGTGATTTTAAAGTCTATGTAAATCAAAAGATGAAGAGTAAAAACAAATAGATAAAAGTTATAAAATGGGCATAAATAAAATCTTAGAATATTTTAAACAGTTAAAATTGTGATTAGTATTTCATAGTATTTGTGGTATTTCAAAAATAAAAACAAACATTTTAGGAGTTAGAAGCATTTTTAGAGTTAATGTCTTTATCTTTTCACTTCATTTTTTGATGACGATCAAGCCCTAAATGCACACAAATTAATTTACCCAAACACACTTAGCTAGATAGTTAGAATCCAGTTCTTTTGTACCTTAATCTAAGATTTATATATCAATACCTAAGACTTCCTTCTTGCTAGATTATAAATTTTCAAATAAAAGCAACCTGAAACTATACTGATTGTTATCTTAATAATGCATTCTTCCTTTAAAATTTTTCCCCATTTCACACATATGTAGTTCTAAATTTTAGTACATAGCAAAATTACAAAGGGCAAATGAAAATGGAAAATGCACTAGAGTGGCAGTCTTTAGTCTTTCAGAATTTTAATTTTGTATATCTACAGAGCACAGATAACCACGGCTCATTAACCATGAAATTTGGGCAATTTGTCAAAAAGGTATCAATGTTGCAAAGCACCATTTGACTCAGCATTCTAATAATCCCCCCAACTCCCTACCTGAAAACTAAATAATAATCTGCCACTCTAGCAGTGACCTAAAGTATGGGTCTTTCTCTCCATTGGAGAAAGACCTAACTGAAGAACATTAGGAGGAAAGGTCCTCAAATGTTTTGTTCTCATTTCAGAACCTCAGCAAAACCGCTTGTCTGATGGTTTTCTGATCCATTACCACAAGACTGATAATCTCACCTCCCTTGAGGGAAAAGAAAACATACACCAGAATTACAGGCCTGAAAAATGACACAATATATAACCATTACAGTCCCACTATCAGCCTTTAATCTGCTCCCTGCATCCTTCAATTTTTGGGAATCTTATTTTAAAATATTTTTCTTTTAGCAAAAATATCTGGCTCCCCACATGATGGTTTTTCTTAAATCAAGCTTTCAGAAAGCAGATTTTTAGGGAAATGTTTGTAGGAACAAATTTCCAAAACCTTTGGTTAATTTTCAGCTAGGATACTAACAAAATCTGCCTAAATAAAAGTTGTTCTGGACTGCAACACTGGCAACCCTCAATTTGTGATGTAGCATTAACAAGGTGAATATCTCTAGAGGTGAGAATGTTGATTTTTGAAAAAATGACCACTCAAATACTCACAGCCCCATGCATGTACGAAGATGAAAAATCAGTGCAATTGGAGAACAAAACAATGGTTTAAAACACTTTGGAAGAAAAGAAAGTATCCCAATAAATCACCTGTCATTGTGGATAATAGAATACTGCATCATCTTCTATCAGCTAGAATAAAGGTTAAAACACTGTGCTTGCTCTCTAAACTCTATGATCTTGCTGGCATATTCAATAGTGGATTCTATCATTACTGCCCTTTTGGTAATGGAAACACTTCTCTCTCCTGTAATTGTTTATAATTCCTGAAAACCCTCAGGGAATGTCATCTGCTTTAATAAGTAATAAATTCTCTGCTGAAGGTGTTGAGAGATATCAATAATAAAATAATGAAGAAAATTTCTTTTCCCAGCAAGCACAAAATACTGATAGAATGCTTCAAAAATTATTTAAAGAATTTTGCATTGAGGAAAAAGGAGTTTCTAAAAACAAAGGTTGTCTCGCTCTGAAAAATGATAGATTTAAAATGCAAGGGTAGAGCATTGAAAACTCAATTTGAAAACCTTGAGATGTTCCATCTAGACCATGATCAGGAGCCATTTATCACTCAGTCCAAACATTAGTTCTTCTGAAGTTCATCTCCTGACTCTAATCAACTCTTCTCAGATTCTTTTCCATCACTCATCCTCTTTTCAAAAATTTTTGAAGTTGTCATTTCAGTCAAGATTTTACATGCACATTAATTTAAGGAGTTGAAATATTCTGCCACGTTTACTACAAAGTATCAATTTCCAGCCATGCTTCCCACCATTCTTCCTACCCAAGAGGTAGCTCCTTTCACCTCTTAGCCAATTATTTTGCTATTTATTTGATGTGCTGACATAAAAATGCTTACATCACTGCATTCAGTGGTTCTGTTTTAGGCATCATCTCTTAACATCCCACTAAATGGGACAAAGCTGTTTAGCCTCTTTTCTTTCCCTCCTTCATATGTACATTTATTATGTATAACTTGCCAGCCTCTCAATATGGTTATATTACAAGTTGGTTAGATAAATATTCAGTGGTTACCCGATTGTAACCATATAAATAATGTTTAAGGAAGCATGTTAGTAAACTATGTTTACATTATTTTTCCCATACAAGTTTCATTTTCCTGGAAATAAATAATTGTCTCATTTATTCATTTTTTTGCTCTTCTTTGTGCCTTCTATTAACTAAACCTCAAACTCTCAGCAATTGCCTAAATCGCCTCTTTAGATGTCCAGATGTTTCTGATATTCTATCAAATTAATATTTTTGGAGGCATCTCTCCTAGGGCTTGCTCTAGTTTGGGCTGTTTTCCCTCTACATCCGGGGTGTAACTGGGGCTTTTATTGACCATCCTGCTGGGAACTCTGTCACCTCTCCTTTGTTAGATCTCCTGTTTTTTCTATTGCAGGTCTTCCTCATTGTTGATTTGCTCTCGCATTCTATGGAATACCATACCCAAGTGGTTTTTATAGAAAGCAAATAATTTGTGACCTCACATGTCTAAAAACGTGCTTTATTCTACCCTGACACTTATAATCTCCATTAAGCCCTTTAAATTGTATTGAGGTATAACATATATATAGGTTGCACAAGGCTTAAATGTAGTTCCCATGAATTTTTTCACATATGTATATGCTTGTACACCCCACCCAAATTAAGATATAGAACATTTCCATCAGCTAAAAAGGATGCTTAGTGCCCATGCCATTTAATATGTTATTACTATTCTGATGAGTGTAACATAGATTAATTTTGCCTTCTTGAACCTCATATAAGTAGAATCATACTGTTTATGCCTTTTTGTATTTATATTTTTTCATTCAATATTTTTTATTTACTCCTGTTGTTTTCATCCCATATTTTTTGATGCTTTTGGACATAGGTTTTCTTCCTTTATTTTCTGGAAACAGGGTTTCACTCTGTTGCAGGGGTGTAATCATAGGTGACTGAAGTCTTGCAGTCCTAGGCTTAGGTGATCCTCCTGTCTCAGCTTCTGAAGTAACTAGGACTTAACAGGCTTGCACCACCACACCTGGCTAATTATTTTTTTGGTAGAGATGGGGTCTTGCAGTGTTGACCACACTAGTCTCAAACTCCCGGCATCAAGTGATCCTCCTGCCTCAGCTTCTCAAAGCACTGGAATTTGAGCCATCACACTTGGTCTGGAAATGGTATTTAAAAAATTTTATTTCTCAATTGTTTTGTTGGTAGTATATAAAATACAACATAGTTTTGTATGTCCAATTTGTGTCCAATGACCTTGCTCAATATGCTTATTAAGTAGTTTATAGAATTTTTTGGATTTTCTACATGCATAGAAATATCATCTCCAAATAATGACTATTTAACTCTTTCTATTTAAATATTTATATCTTCTATATATGTTTTCCTCATTTTACTAGAAGTGGTGATAATGACCATTCTCCTTATTTGTCTCACTTTGCTTGTCTTAGTGGGAAAGTGTACAATATTTCACCATTAAGTTTAGTATTCTCTGTAAGTTTTTCTTTGATGCCCTTCAACAGACTAAGAAAGTTCTTTTGTATTACTGACTTGCTTTGTTTTTTTAAATCATGAATTGATATTAAATTTTCTCAATTGCTTTTTCTTGGTCTACTGATATGTTATTTTTTCCCTTTATTCTGTTGATGTGGTAATATATATTGTAATATTTATTGATTGTATTTCAAATGTTAAACTAACCTTGCCTTCTGGGAATAAACTGTACCTGGTGTTGATGTCTTATGCTTTTAATATATTGCTGGATTTTTTTTGCTAATTATTTCATTTAGTATTTTTTAATCTAAGAGAGATGTTGACCTAGATTTTTATTCTTATTTATGTTTATTCAAGATGGAGTCTTGCTCTGTCACCCAGGCTGGAATGTAGTGGCCTGATCTTGGTTCAAGCAGTTCTCCTGCCTCAGCCTCCTGAGTAGCTGGAATTACAGGCATCCGCCACCATGCCCGGCTACTTTTTGCATTTTTGGTAGAGATGGGGTTTCACCTTGTTGTCCAGGCTGGTCTTGAACTCCTGATCTCAGGTGATCCACCCACCTTGGCCTCCCAAAGTACTGGAATTACAGGCATGAGCCACCACACCCAGCCAGATTTTTATATTTTATAGTGTCTTTGTCAGGTTTTGATATCAGGATTGCACTAATTAGGTGCTTGAATAGTAGATTACTTGGTTAGGGAACACTAAGTTGAAAATAATTTCCTTAAACTGTTTGAAGTATTGATTCACTATCTTCTAATGTCCAGTGCTCTTGAGAAGAGGGAAGTCATGATTTATCCTGTAGCCTATAGGATCTTCATACATCTCTAATATTCTAAAAGTTCACTGTACTGTGCTTGTTGTGGCTCTGTTTTCATTCCTGTGCTGGGTAGTGGGATGTCTTTTTTATCTCCAAAGTAAGATCTTTCAGTTGTGGAAAATTTCCATGAATTATTTCATCAGTGGTGTAGCAGGCTGAATAGTGCCCCATCTCTCCCTGCCATAGATGCCCATGTCCCACGTCTTGGAACCTGGGAATGCTGCCTTCTATGGCAAAAAAGACTGTGCAGATGTGGTGGAGTTAAGCGTCTTGAGATAGGAAGTTTATCCTGGGTTATCTGGGTGGGCCTGATAATTCTTGTAAGCAGACAACAGAGGAGTCAGAATCAGTGAAGGTGATGTATACCAGAAGCATAGGTTGAAGTAATGCACTTTGAGGATAAAGGCACAGAACCATGAGCCAAGAAATACAAGCAGTTTCTATAAGCTGAGAAAGTCAAGGAAATGGATTCTCCCCTAGGGCCTCCAGGAGGAACCGGCCCTGCAAATACCTTGACTTCAGCCTAATGAAGCTGATTTTGGATTTCTTGCCTCTTGACTGTAAAAGAATAAATTTGTGTTGTTTTAAGCCACCACGTTTGTGGGAATTTGTTATAGCAGCCATAGGAAACTAATACAAGTGGTTTTTTCCTCTGTCTCTTTCCTGTTTTCTCTTTGTGGAACTCCTATTTTATTATAATTTATAGACCAGACCTTTGATTTTCTTATTTATATCTATTCTCTTTGTCTTTTTTTCCCCAGTTCTCTAGAATATTTCCTAAGTTTCTCCCCAAACTTATCTTTTTGGATTTTTAATTTCTGCTCTCAAATTTATAATTTTTAGGAATGCATCCCTATTTTTGTTCTTGAAATGTTCCCTTTAAAAAATGATATCCTGTTCTTACTCATGGTTGCAGTATGCTGTTTTATTTTCTAAGAATATTAAGAGTAATTTTCCTGGGAATTTTATTCTGCCTGCAAAATCTGTCTCCTCCAAGTTTTAGCTGTCTGCCTTGGTTTTTGTATTTCATAGCAAAAGCTCTCTTTTGTGGCCTGGTAATACTTGGTTTGACTGTTCAAACTGAGGGGTTGGCAACTAACGATTTAAATGGAGGCACTGAGCATGTGGGTGGAGCTTTCCTCCAGCTCCGAAGTATATAGCACTGCCAGTTCTTACTGAGGCGTCTGGGGGATTCGGTTATATAAATTGACTTGGATCTTGGACATTCTGCATACTGGATTAAGATTTCATTGTGGTATTTCCCCCCAGGCTTGCTAAGTTATTTATCATTTGTCCAAATGTTTAATCCCTTTCAAAGTTTTGTACTCTTTTCTTCTTTCCTTGTCTTGCTCCTGTTCTGCTTGTTCTTACGAGTTATCCTTTTAAATACAATTCCTGTATTTTTTATTTTAATGTGGTTTATAGATGGACTGAAAATAGACAAATGTGTTCAACCTTCTGTTTTTGACCAGCAGTACTATGGCTTTGATTCTTCAGCCGAATCCTTACGACTGGGGCTCTTGAGGTACTGTCCTCATTTTTTCTTTCCCTTTTCATTCTACATACTCTTGCTTCTCGATGTTATCCATTCCTGTGACTTCAACTATCATTTGTAGGTCAATGACTTTCAACTTTCTATTTTCACTTCCTACTACTGTCCTGAATTTTCAGAGCTTTACTTTTAGTTGGAGGCTCTCAATCAGCAGTTGAATCTCCTGCTGTGCCCTCAAACTAAATGTGTCCAACAGATCTCATTATTTCTTTACAACCTTATTGTAACTTCCCTGCACACAAGCTTGCTGATCTTTTCGTATTTCTTCTTTTATTGACATCACTAACCATCTAAGATTTAAAATTGGGAATCATTTTAAACTCCCTCTTCTTTACCTCCAACATCCAGTTAGTTACCAGGCTCTGGCAAATTTACTTTCTATATGTCTTTCACTATATCTCATTCATCCCTCACCCATTATTTGTACTCCTACCTTAGTTCAAGCTTTCAACACCTATTATTATATAGAGTATTGCAGTAACCTAACTTGATACCTTTCTCTGATCTCTCTAACACTCCAATCTATTGATATAAATTGATCATTCAACACACATTTACTGAGTATCTAATCTGTACCAGATGTGGTTTGCACTAGAGATATCACAGGAGAAAAGACATGGTTACCCCTTTTGTTAAGGGAGAAAATAATTCACTGGTAAATTATCACATTAATGAGAAATTATAAAACAGTCTGCTATGTGTTATGGTAGGGGAAGTACAGAGTTCTAGATAGCTATATATGAGAGTAATTCAATCTACACTTGGGGACACACGGAAGTACTTCCTAGGAGAAGGTCATGTATATAGAGACCAAAACAATTAGACAGTACGTTCAATACAGAGGATGCAGCCACTGCCAAAGACCCTGATGTGGCAGGTACAATTGATGGACTAAAAGAAGTTTAATATGGCTGCAGTGGAGAGTGGAAAAAAAGAAAATGGGAATAAAGCCGGAGAGGTAATCAGCATTCAGACCATTCAGCATCTAAACTAATTTAAGGAGATTGGGAATTTCTTCTAAGAAAAGCAGGAGACTAACGTGAAACTTCAGAATTTACTTTGCATTTTAGAAAAATCTATACTTCTGTGAAGAATGGATTGAAATAGATCAAGCTGGAAGAGGGAGACCAATTGTAGTAATCCAGTTGGGAGATAGTCATGGTACAGAATAGGAATGGGCAGTAGAAAAAGAGGAAAGTAGTTAGCTTTGCAGGATATTAGGAGGTAGCCTTAGAAGATTAAAGGAGCAGGAGAAATTAAGAAACATGGAAATAGCAGGTTTGAAGTAATGGTTCAATGAGTTAAATTTTCATCATGTTGAGTTTGAAGTACTGTAAGACATCCAAGTGAAAATGATAAACAGAAATCTAATGATATATTATCAGGCATAAGCCTACCCCATGGTTCCCTCTTGTATCCGACATAAAACCAAACCCCTGTGCATGGTATACACAATACTTCCTATTCTGACACCATCTGTCTGGTTTTATCTCTTAATAACAACTCCAGACCTCTTCAGCTACATATTCACACCCTTCATGCCTTCTTGTCTTTAAAAATATTATTGCACTTTCTGGGCGTGGTGGCTCATGCCTGTAATCCCAGCACTTTGGGGGGCCGAGGTGGGTAGATCACGAGGTCAGGAGTTCGAGACCAGCCTGACCAACATGGTGAAACCCCGTCTCTACTGCGAATACAAAAATTAGCCAGGCATGGTGGTGTGTACCTGTAATCCCAGCTACTCAGGAGGCTGAGGCAGGAGAATCGCTTGAACCCGGGAGGTGGAAGTTGCAGTGAGCTGAGATTGTGCCATTGCACTCCAGGCTGAGTGACAGAGTGAGACTCCAACTAAAAATAAATAAATAAATAAATGAAATTGTTGTATTTGTCCCATACCACGTCAATGCTTTTGTGAAACTTAGTTTTGTCATTTTCCACAACACAAATTCCTCACATCAAGCATTCATGAGGATGGTGGGGTTCACTGAAGATTGTGTGGGTTTGTGGGAGAGATCCTATGACAGAGTGCACACGCTTCTACCATCTTACCCATTCTCCTCTCCTCTTTCATTTGTTAGATCCACACTGTCCAATACTCTAGGCACTAGTCACCGGCGGTCTCTGGTGACTCTTGAGCAGTTGAAGTATAGCTAGCATGAGATCAGACGTGCAGCAAGTATCAAATACACAACAGAGTTTGAAGACAGTTGGAAAAAGAACATAAAATATCTTAATAATTTTTCAAATATTGATTGTTAAAATGACAATGTTTTAGATATATTGGTTTCAATAAAATATATTATTAAAATTAATTTCATCAGTTTTGTTCTTTTTAAATGTGACTCAGATTTTGAAATTACATATGTGATTCACATTGTATTTCTACTGGGCAGTGTTGTCCTAGATCTCTCTCCTGAATTGTCAAATTGTCCTACTTCTATGATGCAAAGAAATTTAACTCTTGAGCCTCTATTTCAACTTGCCTACACAATCCTATCAAGGACTTTTATTTTAAAGGCTCTCCTTATGAAGCAGTTGTAATTATATATCTCAAAACAAAATTCAAAATGCAAAACATTCATATTTTTACTTTGGTACTCACTTCATTGTAGTGTGTTTCTTGGTAAAATTGCTCTTTCCCTCATGAGGATATGAAGAAAGCGCATGTCATATTTATCTTTCTATACCCAATCCAGTGGCAAGAACATAGTAGGTCCTCAAAAATGTTTGTTAAGTGATAGGAATGGGTTCCTTATTAGCTGAAAATAAAATGTCTGAATTTGCAAATTACATTCATGGCCGTTGGTTTGGTGTAAATTAAGAATAGTGGTAAACACAGTGTGGTATACATATATCCCTTCATTTTTCCTTGACCTTGCAGATTGATCCCATAGTGATCACTTTAAGCTCTTTATTGAATCTTTGTCACAAAGTCTGTGCTAATATTATTCTCTTCTAGACATATGAATAGAAGCAGAGAAGGAATTTAAATCAATAAAGCTAACAAATAAATAAACTGGAGAAGTGGAACTTGTCACTTAAGAACGTGAGGTGAAGGGCATATTGGCAGTTTCTGATAACTAAGTAGATTGAGTATTGGATAGCAGAAGTCATTTTGAAATGAACACTTACTGAGATCTGTTTACATAAAGTTGTTATAGCAAGTATGTATTATAAATACAACTACAGCATTGTCCTTGGACCTATTAGGCCAGGGTTTTAGAGCATACTACAATTACGGACTGCAAATATAATTCCCTTAATGCGTATTTTAAAGTTTGAAACGCACTTGCTGACTTCACACAACAGTAGCCCCCTAATGACAGGAACTTTGCCTGTACTTCAGAAGAAAATTTCAAGAGAAACCAAGCATAAAGTAGAATGGGTGAAAAATGATAATTCAAATTGAGCCAGATTTCCCCAGTGGTTTAGGTACACCTGGTTTTACATTTAAAACTTTTGAAAGTTGCATTAACTTTTTAAGACCGCACATTTAGTAATCTTAAGAGGTGCCTCATGATTCCTATTCATGGAAGACTCCAGGTTCTAAGAGAATATATATGAAAGAAGAGTGAGGCAAATATGAGCTTACATTTTTGACAATTAATATATTAATGCCATCCTGAAACCATCCGATGTTTCAGATTGGGTGTGTATTTCTTTCTCCCAGAATAAAGGTTGCATATTTAGTGCTCAGTAGCTGTGCTGCAGGTAAATGGATGATATGATGTGCCTGGGACTTGGTGTAGTCCATAGCACAGAAAACTGAAGGAGAACCTGACTTGGTTTACAATAAACGCTGCAATGTTCACCTTCCCCTGTCTTGGTCTCTAAGAGGAAAGGAGCAATCTGATACCATGGCATTCCTTCTCACTCCCATCAGTGTTTAGGTTTTGTTTTGCCCAATTTAAGTGTGCTGAATAAATGAATGAAAAATTAAAAACCCGATAGCTTACAATGTGTCTGTTTTCATAAATGCCCTAGCAGAAAGTGCTTTGGGTTTTATCAAAACCAGTAAGTTTACCAGAAATAGAAGTAAAAATGTATAATATAATCTCCTTTTTGCTGGTCCCAGAATATCAAAAAGCCAACCAAAGAATGATCTTTCTAGCAGTTTAGAAAAGTTTTAGTATAGACAGAGACCCATGGAGAATTTATTGCAATATTACATTTTAGTGTAACAGTAAATTAAATTTGAGAAAGCAAAGTTTACCATAATAAAATTTTGTCAAATGAAAATCAGCAATCCTTCTCATCACTTAGAAATGTCTTTATTGAAGAGATAAATTGTACCGCAGCACAATGGCTTTTTTTGTTAACTTAGAGGATTGGTAAAAATCATTATCTTTATTTGTCATTCATTCCTGGAGATCGCAAATTTAAACAGATTCAAACTAAAACTGATTTATGCAGAGGAAATCCTTATTGATATCATGGGGGGAATGTTCTTGTCATACCTATCCACCTTATCTACTGATTCTCCACCTTTTGTTTTCTTTTTAGCTAGAAAAAAAAACACACAAAAAAACCAAACAAACAAACAAACCTAAGCAACTAATTTATTGCCTAGCAACTGATAATCTTTCATGTTTCTTTGCTAATTTGGCCAGCACATTTCCAGGCTGCCTTTGACTAGATAGTCTATATAGTAATAGTAATATGATAATGAATATCCAAGTTTCAAATTGCAGTATGACTTTAAAAAATCCCAGATTGCATGTATTTGACTGACAAAGAGTGAAAGAGAATGCATGAGAAAGACAGAAAGAAAAAAGTAAGAAAAATAGTTAGCGGGCAGAATAAATGATAAGCCGACTTTGTATAACAATGGCCACCAGAAAAATATCTCAAAAATATGGAAATTGGCTAGTGCAGCAAACCTGACTATCATCTATCACACAATGAGAAAGTAGAGTAGGAGGGAACAGCAATTTTCATTCTAATGCTTTTCTAACTCAAAAGCCATTTCCATTAAGAAAAGTTTTTAGTTATTCATAATATTCATTCTCCCTGAAATTAACAAACTTTTTAATCCCTAAACTTTTTAATTTTCTCTGTTCTAGCTGATCACTTTCGTGGTTGTGATCCAGCAAAAGCCTGGAGTAAACATTTCTTGCAGAGTATTTATCTACAGGCATACCACAGTGGGAAACAGAGCAAGCTGGTAGACTGAGCAGAACCGTAGGAGCTAAAAGCCTTACTGGTTTTCCAGAGCAATTCACATCATCTTCTCCACTCCTTGAAACAATACTTACCTATAGCACTGTACTCAATTAAGCCGAATGGCTGTAGTTTAGGATTATTTCTCCTTCATAGATCCTAACTGAATCTTTTATATTTAAAGAATATGATTCAGTCATACTGTACAGCCCTCATGTTTTCAGCATTGCTGAAGTGCAATATTGCACAGTGATTAATATTCATAGAAGTCCTCAGATTTAGGATTAGAAATGGAAAATCAGATCAAGAAACTCTAACTTCTCAAGGTGGGTGATAAGGATAAGCAGAATTACGATTTCAGTCTCCATGGGTAGGAAGTAGAGATCCGAAGACCAAATCTCCATGAAGTTCAAAGCAGCTGCGCCGGAAGCAATCAACAGAAAAATAATTAAGATAGTGGTTTGAAAAGGATCACATTTTAGAAACACAGGTAGGAATTTAAACTGCTAAATCCATGCTGATGGACTTTTATGGACAGGATGAGAATTCAGTGTGAGGTAACAAATTTTGGCTAAGCATTAAGGTAAATGATCATAAAAGCTAACTTGCATATAACTGAAACATCTAGTAAAAATCTGCAATTTAATTTTTATGTCAACTCAGATAATTTTCATAGAAGGCAGTTGCAGGGGTTTTTTATTTTTAGTTTTTGGCTTCTGGGATTTTTTTAGTTCTTTTCTCTGGCTTTGAATAGAAAAGAGAAAAGACTTGATAAATCTTCAAAGGAAAACCACAGAGCAGGGATGACTTCAGCAAGGAACTTCCAATTAATTAATTTATTTGTATAAATTTGAAAAGTATGAACAAAGTTCCATTACATGGATATATTGGGGTGTGGTGAAGTGTAGGCTTTTAGTGTAACCATTGCCTGAATAGTGTACATTGTATCCACTAAGTATAATAATTTTTCATCCCTTACCATCTTCCGCACTTCCTAGTCTCCACTGTCTGTTATTCCATACTCTATGTCTGTGTTTACTTTCTTTAGCTCCCACTTATGAGAACATGCAATATTTGACTCACTGTTTCCCAATTGTTTCACTTAGGATAATGGCCTCCAGTTCCATCCACATTACTGCAAAAGACAGGATTTCATTCTTTTTTTTATGTCTGAATAATATTCCATCATATATATGCCATGTTCTCTTTATTCAATCAACCATTGATGGACAGTCTTGTTGATTCCATATCTTTACTATTGTGAATAGTGCTGCAGTAAACATATGAATGCAGGTATCTTTTTGATGTAATCATTTCTTTTACTTTGGGTAGATACCTAGTAGTGGGATTGCTGAGTCGAATGGTAGTAGTTCTATTGAGAACTTTAATCTCCAACCTCAAGAAGCCTGATGTGCCCACTTTCCAGAATATAATAGATTCAAAGAAAAGTCTCTAAAGAGGAAGGCAGTCTTTGCGTCAGTTGTTTTCTCTTAATCAGACTCAGTGGAATTAAGGAAGGTATCAGGAGGTAAGAAATCCAGATGATTGTCCAATATCAGTGTGCTAAGATCAGTAATATGGGAGACAAAGGAGGCATAATCTGCCATGTAGTTCTGGAGAGAGGAAGAGAGAGCTTGGCCAAAGTTAGAAATACATTCTGGAGGTCAGTTACCTGAACTGAAATAAATTAGTCAGACATTATGGCCTCATCTGTATCTATTAATAATAGACAATACTGCTACATAAAATAGCAACCTCATTTCCCCCTGCTCCAACCTTGTACTCACTATCTCTTCATTCTGTTTTATTATTTCCTTACTTGACTAATCTCTGTTGAGTACCCTCTACACTTACTTGTTTATTTGACTTTTTCAGCACACTAGGATGTAAGTGAAACAAGGGCCAGGGCTTTGTTTTATATGTATCTCCTGCACATGGTAGAAAAATATTTGTTGAGTAAGTGAATCAATTATGTTTAGCTTATTGAGAATGTTTAGAACATGGCTCCAATGTATATTTTGGATAATCAGTGTATTTTCTTAATAGTTATTCTGCACAAACTGCTATCAGAATTCTTAGCTGCAGTTTAAGTGATGCCTGAAGATAATATTCAAGTCTGAAAATCTGAGGTTATTTTAGTAGAGAATGTCCAAGTGAAATTACAAAAGGTCGGGAGCATGGGATGTTACATAGCTTTAAACAATTATAGGCACAGAAAATAACAAATGCTATTTCTAAACAAATAGCTCCAATCATAAATTATATTGTGTGGTGTTTTACTTTTGGGCAGAGCCCATGGATTCTGGAGACTAAGGACATACACCTGAGAAATGAAGTTAATTTATCTGCTCTGACCCTATTTCTAGCAAAAGGAATCACAGTGATGGTTTGGTTACTTCATTCAATTTGTTTTGGTATGTGAAATGAGTGCTTAGGAAATCTATTATAAAAGAAAGAAGTATAGCCATTTTTAGTTCTCTTTATCATAATAAATCAGGGCTAAGATTGTAATAAGAGTGTAAGATGAAACACAAATAGCAATTTCTTTTTTAACAGAAGTTATTCTCTAGGAAGTTAATTGTAAGTGAGTTCTGTCAAATTTAATAAAAGCAGTTCTTCTTGATCAAACCATTCTGAGGTATAATTCAGAAGATGATTATAGTATATAATTAAACTTGCCAATTAAAATGTGTGATCACTGTAAAGTAATATAGTTTTTCCATGGGATGAAAAAGTAGAATATACAGCAATGTCTCTGGAAATTCTCCCAGTAACAAATTGTAGATGGGTAGGAGGCAAGCTATAGCCCCAGGTCAAATCATTTATTCTATTTTATAGACAGGTGAGTGAATCACTGATGTGTTAAACTGCAAATCATTACTGAAGTCATAAATAAAATTCAACTGCTTTGATTTTCCAAGAAACTTCATAAATATTTCAAAACATTGGTTTAATCTCTTTACTCCATCTGACCCTCGCTCTAGCCATAGGGGGGTTGTTGGGATGGGTTAGTTACTAAGAGACACAGAAGCAGAATGGAACCAGAAAGGGAGTAAAATATTTCTGAGGAGAAGATTCCTAGGCTATGTTAGACAAACTGTGATAAGAGGAGAAAATGTAGAGATAAAAGTGAGAGGCAAAGCAAGAGGTCAGGTCTTGGAGAATTTGTTAATTAGGGAAGAAGTGGTGCAAAGGAGGAGGGAAGTGGTTGAGTCCAGGAGGTTATTTATAAATGGGGCAGGAACTCTTACAGCTTACTCTTAGTAGGTGCTGATTTTATGGTGCATGAGTAGGTGATAAATTAAATGTGGCTATAAATTCTAGATATTGGAGTCTGAGCCAGATGCTTTGAATGAATGAGACTTTTTGGGAGCTTGAGAGGGGTGAGCACATTTTGCACATGCAAGGACTGTACAAGAGGGTGGCTAGGGGGGTAGACTGTGAAACAGATTCTTTGCAGTCCCCTCATTCCACAGGTGGAGTACATTTCTTCAACCCTTGAATCTGGACTGGCCTGTGTCTGTCTTTGACTGACATATGCAGTAGAAGTAATGCTGTGTGAATGTTGAAGTCTGGAAATAAGAGATCATGCAGCTTCTACCTTCACACACTTTGAATGCTGCCCTGCATTTGCCATGTAAGGAAGCCTGTCTAACTCATTACAAAATGAGAGGACAAGTGAAGGAGAACCAAGGCATTCTAGCTCACAGCCAGTACCAACTGTCAGACATCCAGGTGAGGCCTCACTTTCATCCCAGCTGATCCTGCAGCTAAATGCAGCTGAGTGGATAATCCCAGGCAAATCCAGCAGCAAATCTGCCCAGCCAGCCCACAGAATCCCAAGAAATTAAAAAAAAAATTGCTATTTTAAACCATAGAGCAATAGTTCACTGAAACAAATGAATCATATTGAATTTGTTAATTCTTTTATTTATTTGCCCATCCATCCACCCCACATTTGTTGAATGTCTTCAATATGTGAGATGCTGATGGCACAAAGAGGATCCAGATAGGCATATTACCTCTTTTCATTTCTGCTTGTGTTGCACTTTTGAAGGTAATTAGAGCTCTGCAGATAGTAAGTGAGAAAGAATGCATCTGAAAATTTCTGTGAAGAGCTGAGACTAGGACTTGAATGGTGAGAAGATGGAAAAATTGCTGTTTCTAAGTTGCTGTTTTCTATATTCGCCAGGGACTAAAGTTTCTCCTTGGGGAAGACTAGTTATTTGTTCAGGAGATAAAACTAAAAGAAAAAAAAATCACACATGCATAAGCCAAAACCACAAAAATAGCTTGTTTAGTTCTAGGAAGTAAATAATCTATCAATCATTTTGGAAAAATACTGTGAAATAACTTGAATGTAGATATTCTAAATTAAAAAGATAAGTATTCTATTTAAGTCTATATAGAGTTATATACATTGGGTTTATATTTGATGTGTTACGTTTCTGAAGATCCTTTTGGTTTTGGTGGGAAGCAGAATGAGGATAGAGAGAATTGTTTGTTTATATATAGATTTAAAGCACTCCACAAACAGCTATCATTGTTTGGTCCTGGTACGATATGTACATTCTCTTCTTCAAGCAATTGCTTGTAGGAGATTAAGCAGAAAGTCTGAAAACTGCAGGACGATCACATAGACGTTGTCTCCCCTGGGACTGGAGAGAGTCCTTTTAAAAGGGAATGGATTGGGCTGGCTCCACATGACCAAGTGGGAATAGATCACTAGGGTTTTATAAAAGATATTGGACATAGCGCCAAACATCTAGAGTTGGAGGAACCAACTGTGCATTTAAGGAATTTCCCAGTTGATAACGACGGACCAAGTCTTCCTCCCGGATAGAGTTATTGGTATATCATGGTAGAGAAAGTAGACTTTTACACTCCAAAAAAGGACTTGCTCTCAGAAAGAAAATAGGAATTTAGAAAGTAAGCATGAGGGTGGAATAAAGGGAGATTCCTTTCCTGTTGATTAGACTTAAACTCTGGGTAGACAGACACACTTGCAGACACTCTGGTTGTGGCACTGGGCTGGTGCCTGCCATAGGAGGAGGTGGTCAGCATAGAGGTACTCTATAGTAGCACAGGAGGAGGAGTCAGATTTACCTTTCTGCTTCCCCTAGCTTTTAGACAGTCTTTTAAAAGGCAATGACCTTGTTTTAGTTCAACCATGGAGAATGAAGAGAGAGATCTATGCTCATGATCTTTGCCATTCCTTACCTCGAAAAACCTGGGTTAGTCATTTGTCTTCCATAAACTCCAGTTTTTTCATTTTTCAAAATGGGAATAATACATGACCCAGGATTATTATATGGACCACATGAAATAATTTATTCCAATGATCCTTTGAAACTCCAAAGAACCATGAAAATATAAAGAATTATAATAATCCTCATATTAGGTTTTAATCCTTATAAATCTTTCTGATTCTGACCCAGTCTCTTTGAAATCTTAATTCAGTTGAGCTAAAGCTTATGCTGAACATAAGCCCCAGGAACCAATACTCAGAATCCAGTGTTCTATGACAAAACTAGTTTTAATACAACATAGATTTTAAATAGCTCATAAAACTGAGGGGGAGAAAAGAAAAATTTTGGCAGAATTCTATGCTTCTCTACAATTAAAGTTTTTTTGGGGGGATAATGAGATTTCTTAAATGAAGTAATGGAGCCAGTGTAGTTAAAGAAATACTTCTTGACTGTGGTTTTATCATTAACAGCAGAGGAATCCAAAGAGATCCCTTTTCCTTACTGAAAGAATGGCCAAACTTTCAGATTAATTGAATGGAGAGATGAATTAATTGTTTTCAGTATACATATGCTGGCACTTTTACAAGACCCATAGAAGTCTGAGTTCTGTCATATTTTGAACAGTAAGTAAGTATTTATGATAAGTCATTTGAGAACATAATTTATTGAGGAACCACTCAAGTGAATATGTCTTTCTCTCCATTGTGGAACCATCTTCAAAAATATTTGTGTTTGCATAGTTGGAGGAAAATTAAAAATACTCTTCAGAAAATAACATAAATGTACCTTTATGCATAATTAAAGTTGGTATAGTATATTCAGTATTTGTTCCCTTGTGTCCTAGAACTATCTTAATTTGATTTTTTAATATTTATGGACAATAATAAATGTATTTTAACGGTTGTTACTTTAAAAACAATAATATACCATAACACTTAAATAAGAGAAAAATTTAAAGAAAAAACTTCAAGAATACAATGATAGATGAACTATCAAGTAAAGTAGAATTAAGAGGTGCTCTCAGGAACATAGGATAAGTTGGTTACTACAATTGGATATTACATTTGGCCCCGAGGTCCCCCAGGACCAAATAATAATAATAATAATAATAATAATAATAATAATAATTGAAAAGCAAAAACAAAAAAACAGGATAAAGGAATGGAGGAGTTAATATAAACAAAGAGTAAAGAGCTCAGAAAATCTAGAGGAATGGCTAGAAAATTCATTTCTCAGGAAGTCTCTCAAGTCAGCTTTTGGCATTGATTATCTTAAATGTATTTGTGACTTCTCTGAGGAGAACATGAAGAGTTGAATTCTGGGTTTCTGACTAATGCAACACCCAAAATATAGAAAGCAAATTTACAATCAGTGTGAGAATTTACATTCTTCTCTCGAGGTAAGTCTTCTCATTTTCTCATAGAATGGGGTTCATACAGTAACTGAGGTTGACCATGTATTAAGAGAAAAAGTTATGAATCTCATCAAACACCTATAATATATCCGATTTTATGTCATAAAGCGTAGAATAAATAATAACAGTATTTTTATTACTGGACCCATGTTACCCACTGGTTTTCTAACTATAAAAGTACTTCAATAAAATTTTTAAGTAGCTGCAGCTGAATGATTTCATTGATATAGAATATATCCAAAATAGCTAAATGATTTTACCTGTTGGTTGGGATTATTTTGAATTTTCCTTTTAGGTGATTACACAATTTTAGTTTTAAGTTTAAGCTCCAGTAAATATTTGTTGAATAAATAAATACATTAAAGTAGGAGTAAAGTGGCAGGATTAGCTGCTGCTTTTATAACATGCTTTATACTACACAGGTATATAAAGGAAAAATTATTAGTTTCCTATTCTATCTATAATCACATCTCCCTGAAATAACCAATATTAATATTTGGCAGTTTTTTTTCCAAATTTTTCTAATATATGTATTTACATGAATGATACGTGAATTATATGTACACACATATATGAATCTGTACATATTTATAGAGGTTTTTTCTTTAAGTCATAATATATTATACATATTTCTCTACAACTTGTACCTTTTTTACTTAAACTATGTTATCTTAGAGTTTCAGGCTAGTACAAATCTCCAGCTCCTCAGTGATAACTGCAGAATTGTCCGTCTTGTGGATGTACTTTAATATATTTAACTATTACTTTATTGGTGGCCATTCCGACTGTCTCCAGTTGCTTTGGTATTACAAACAACGCTGCAGTAAACACTCTTCTACATATATCATTTTAGGCTTGTGATTTCGTTTTCATAGGTTAAATTTCTAGAAGTAGAGTTGCTGAGTCTAAGGTTATGCCCTTTTAACATTTTAACAGAAACTACCAGATACTTTCCGAAAGAGGGGAATTCAAGCTCCCATCATAATTGCATGAGGCTGCCTGGGTGCCACATCCTTATGAGCACTGATGCAACCTGTCTTATATGTTTGTAACAATAATGAGTTAAAAATGTTATCTTGTGGCTGCGCTTTGCATTTTTCTTATTATTGTGAGGTTGAGCATTTGTGTCTTAGAGAGTTCCATTTCTTCTCTAAATTGCCTTTATATTTTCTTTAATCACTTTTCTATGACAGAATTTGTCATTTTGCTGATGAATCAGTAGAAGCACTTTGTGTGTTATTGATGCAAAAATCCTCAATAAAATACTGGCAAACCGAATCCAGCAGCACATCAAAAAGTTTATCTACGATGATCAAATCTACTTCATCCCTGGGATGCAAGGCTGGTTCAACATATGCAAATCAATAAATGTAATCCAGCATATAAACAGAACCAAAGACAAAAACCACATGATTATCTCAATAGATGCAGAAAAGGCCTTTGACAAAATTCAGCAGCCCTTCATGCTAAAAACTCTCAATAAATTAGGTATTAATGGGACATATCTCAAAATAATAAGAGCTATTTATGACAAATCCACAGCCAATATCATACTGAATGGGCAAAACCTGGAAGCATTCCCTTTGAAAACTGGCACAAGACAGGGATGCCCTTTCTTACCACTCCTATTCAACATAGTGTTGGAAGTTTTGGCCAGAGCAATCAGGCAAGAGAAAGAAATAAAAAGTATTCAATTAGGAAAAAAGGAAGTCAAATTGTCCCTGTTTGCAGATGACATGATTGTATATTTAGAAAACCCCATCGTAGCAGCCCAAAATCTCCTTAAGCTGATAAGCAACTTCAGCAAAGTCTCAGATACAAAATCCATGTGCAAAAATTACAAGCATTCCTATACAACAATAATAGACAAACAAACAGAGCGCCAAATCATGAATGAACTACCATCCACAATTGCTTCAAAGAGAATAAAACACCTAAGAATCCAACTTATAAGGGATGTGAAGGACCTCTTCAAGGAGAACTACAAACCACTGCTTAACAAAATAAAAGAGTACACAAACAAATGGAAGAACATTCCATGCTCATGGATAGGAAGAATCAATATTGTGAATATGGTCATACTGCCCAAGGTAATTTATAGATTCAATGCCATCCCCATTAAGCTCCAATGACTTTCTTCACAGAATTGGAAAAAACTGCTTTAAAGTTCATATGGAACCAAAAAAGACCCCACATTGCCAAGACAATCCTAAGCCAAAAGAACAAAGCTGGAGGCATCACGCTACCTGACTTCAAACTATACTACAAGGCTACAGTAATTAAAACAGCATGGTACTGGTACCAAAACAGAGATATAGACCAATAGAACAGAAGACAGCCCTCAGAAATAATACCACATGTCTACAACACCTGATCTTTGCCAAACCTGAAAAAAACAAGAAGTGGGGAAAGGATTCCCTATTTAATAAATGGTGCTGGGAAAACTGGCTAGCCATATGTAGAAAGCTGAAACTGGATCCCTTCCTTACTCCTTATACAAAAATTAATTCAAGATGGATTAAAGACTTAAATATTAGACATAAAACCATAAAAACCCTAGAAGAAAACCAGGACAATACCACTCAGGACATAGATATGGGCAAGGACTTCATGTCTAAAACATCAAAAGCAATGGCAACAAAAGCCAAAATTGACAAATGGGATCTAATTAAACTAAAGAGCTTCTGCACAAAGAAACTACCATCAGAGTGAACAGGCAACCTACAGAATGGGACAACATTTTTGCAATCTACTCATCTGACAAGGGGCTAATATCCAGAACCTACAAATAGCTCAAACAAATTTACAAGAAAAAATCAAACAACCCCATCAAAAAGTGGGCAAAGGACATGAAGAGACTCTTCTCAAAAGAAGACATTTATGCAACCAACAGACACATGAAAAAATGCTCATCATCACTGGCCATCAGAGAAATGCAAATCAAAACCACAATGAGATACCATCTCATTCCAGTTAGAATGGTGGTCATTTAAAAGTCAGGAAACAACAGGTGCTGGAGATAATATGGAGAAATAGGAACACTTTTACACTGTTGGTGGGACTGTAAACTAGTTCAACCATTGTGGAAGACAGTGTGGCGATTCCTCAAGGATCTAGAACTAGAAATACCATTTGACCCAGTCATCCCATTACTGGGTATATACCCAAAGGATTATAAATCTTGCTGCTATAAAGACACATGCACACATATGTTTATTGCAGCACTATTCACAATAGCAAAGACTTGGAACCAACCCAAATGCTCATCAATGAGAGACTGGATTAACAAAATGTGGCACATATACACCATGGAATACTATGCAGCCATAAAAAAGGAAGAGTTCATGTCCTTTGTAGGGACATGGATGAAGCTAGAAACCATCATTCTCAGCAAACTATCGCAAGGACAGAAAACCAAACACCACGTTTTCTCACTCATAGGTGGGAGTTGAACAATGAGAACAGTTGGACACAGGAAGGGGAACATCACACAGCAGAGCCTGTCATGGGATGGGGGGGGGGGGGAAGGGATAGCATTAGGAGATATACCTAATGTAAATGACAAGTTAATGGGTGCAGCACACCAACATGGCACATGTATACATATGTAATAAACCTGCACATTGTGCACATGTACCCTAGAACTTAAAGTATATATATATATATAAAATAACCATTTGTCAGTTATGAGTTTTGTACATACTTTATTCCATAATATAGTTTGTTTCTTGGCTTTTTTTGTGTGTTTTATGCCAAAGAGAATTCTTTTTATTTTAGTATTAGAAAAACAATTATAGTTATATTTTTAATGGTTTCTTTCATTGCTTAAGTTGTGCCCCACCTTGAGGTTTTATAGATAATCAATCTCCTATTTAAAACTATGTATATATACACACACACATATATTTAAATACATATATATACACACATATATTTAAAATTATATATATATATATAGTTTTCTGAAAAAAAAAAGTTCCTGAGAAGTCCCTCAGGGATGAGTTATTCTAATCCCAAAATGCAATTTCCACAGAAATTTTTGGTGCTACAACATTTAACAAAGAGAGCATTCTCAATTTTATGTAGTAGAATTGCTAAGGCAGAATAGCAACAACAGAGACAAAGAAATAAAACAATGCAGAAGATGTACAAGATCACCACTACTGTCAAACTAGTAAACCCTGAGCACTTGGAGAGAAGAATGAAAGGATCACAGGCCAATCATATCACTGTGAAATTGGCAGCATGATGGTCCTTATCTCCAGGCACTTGGCTGCTACTGAGGACAGGGTTCAAGTGAGTCTGGATAGTTTTGTAGAGATACCTCATCAACTTAAACAGATTGTTAGCCTATTCTTGCAGCGTAAAGACCTCTATAAACCTTTTCAACTTTTGTTGTGTATCCCCATCCAGCACCCAGTATAATGCTTCTACACTGTAGGTAAAAACAAGTTTACAAATGTTGTAAATTGAGTCATGAGGAGAGTAAGTGAAAAGAGTTAATTTCTGTAAATTTGGCAGAATTGTTTTTCTTTCATAGTTTCTCTTGCACCAGCCATCTTGTAGGAACCATATTGTAGGAGACAGCATTGCAGCATGCACACTGACCTTTGTCACTGCCAGCTCTCCTCCAGACTTCACATTGAGATCTGTTGTAATCAATATTGTGAAAGGATGCTGTACTTTATATAACAGGTTTAATTTAGTATATATTCATGATGGCATCTGAGTTCCATTTGGTATATTATCCTCACCAGGATTTTCTGGTTTCTAAGGAGACTTTTCATATAGAAACAACTCCAGGACTTGGGTAACCCAGTATGAAGTGCCCATCTAAGGTATGAGCACATTTGGGAGGTTATAGGGTTCAAAGTCGGTGTTGATTATAATTTTAATGGCCTTTAGATATAACATTCAAGTAGGCAGGCTTCTGATTGGAGGTCAGAATGAAATATATAAAGATCCTCTTGATGAAAAACTAAGAGTGGGAAAAGATACAAATAGAGAGACTATTTTAATTCAATGTGATAAGTCACTGAAAAGTAGGCACGTATAAAGGTTATCCAACTAATTATTTTGTGAATCAAGACAGGATCAGGAGAATCAGCTACAGGTTTTGATCAGAGATGAGTGAGGTTCCAATAAGCCAAAAGGAACAGTTGGGAAATATGTTTCTGGACAGTTTAAAGAGAAAACTTTCTAAAAGACTGTGGCTACTTAGACCTTCAAAGCTTACTTTCTGTTTGTTGGATGTACTGTTGTCATAGGAGATGACAAGTTCATGCATGTTATTGCCTCTGAAAACCTCCCAATGGGACAAGATGTGGAGACTCAAGACAGTGATAGTGATGATCCTGTCCCTGCGCAGGCCTGGGTTCATGTGTGTGCTTGTGTATTAGTTTTTTAACAAAAATTTAAAAAGTAAAAAAAAAAAAAAAAAAAAAAAAACCAAAAAAGAAAAAGCTTTAGAATAAGTATATAAACAAAATATTTTATAGCACAAAAAAAGATTACGTAGACTACTTGCTCCTGCCTCTTTTACTGCTTTGTCTGTGCAAAATTCCCTTATTAGACTCCAGCTGACCACTCCTACCTGCTTAGCAGAAAAGACGTACCTGCTCCAGTGGCTGTGGGAAAGGAGGATGATGAGGAGAGTAGGTCTAGTAGAAATTGGTTGCAATCTGTCAGCCTCACTGTTGATCTGGCCAGTGATGCTATTCATGGTGTCACCTGGTAGAGTCTCATTGTTGCCTGAATCACGGGTAACCCCATGAACACATGGTGTCCCATTCTAATAAAGCACTTTGCTTTCCCAACTAGCCTGAGCTTCCTCACAATTGGGCAGGTTCCCTTAGGTCTGTTCTATGGAGGAATAGATTGATGTCAGGTTTCTACAGCTTCAACTAGCCCATCTTGAGAAATAATATTTTCACTCTGTCTTAAACTTTGCAATTCCTACAGTTTAAATATGTATAGCAGTTTAGTTCAGTATATGATTATATTTGCAGCAACATTTGCACTTGGGAGCCTAAAAAGTCTAGAGAGAAGTCACATCCAACTGAGTAAAAATAAAAATTAACATTTGTGTAGCACTTTTACATGTATAAGCATTTTCTATGTACATTATCTTATTTGATACTCCTAATAAGTCATGACATTTTTCATTTTTTAAAAAGCAGACTGATTCTACAGTATACAGAAGGAAGAAATAGCCAGAAAGGAGTTTTATTAAAGAAAAATTATTTTCCAGGTTGAATTTCACTTTCGTGTTGATTTTTGAGAAGGGTGTAGAGGGTTTTGGTATCTTGTGGAATTATTTGTGTTGTGAATCTGTTCATGCTTTTATTGGGCATACAGCTTTGGGGCATGCCAATGTATATTTTATAGAAAATAGTTTCAGTTTAGTTATGCACATGTGTTAATAAACAGGTTCTATTGTGTAACCTATATACTAAAAGGTATACTTTTGTCATGCCTCAGTATTAGCATATCAATTTTCTTTCTGTAATAAATGGAACAGCTGCCACGTTATGATTGTGAGGCTCTTCCCTTTCTTGTACCTTGTGCTTAATGGGATGGGGAGGCTAATTATCAGACTGAAAAAGGACAGGTCCCTTCCTTCACTCATTCAACATGGTTCCACTTACAGAAGCCAGTGCAGCTGGCAGAGCTGTGGGAGGAACTGGTCCTTGGGCAGATGTCAGCCAAAAGTCTAATTACATGCTAGACTAATCTAGAGTAAAGTGAATTGCCTTATCAATACCTTTGGTCTACTCTAACAACAATGCACAGAAAGGTAGGACCTTAAGAATGTCTCATTTTTTTTCTACTCTGGGTGCTGTAGACCCCTTACTTTATAAAGTTAATTTGTCTTCAGTGTTTAGGGCAAACCACGTTTGTATGTTTTTCAAATTTATAAGCCACTAACAATTATTGTTTGAAAAAGTTCTGAAGTCTTCTGGAAGAGTCCATCTTGTCTCTTTTTCAGGTCTTCTTTAATTGGTATATTATCATTATATACCATATGTGATGTAATGATGTCCTACCTAATTCTATCTGGTTTGTCTTCTGAGTCAAGGCCTCTATTCTACAAAAGGATCTTTAATTGACTGGCTCATTTTCTCTGTTGATTTTGGTTTTTTGGTGTGTGTACTGTTTCTTTTTTTGATCCCTTACTATTTTCACTTAAATCGTGCCAATTATTAGATGTTTTACAGTATTTTTAAAAGGCAGAATTAGGAAAAGTATTGGCATTAATTTGTACCACTCTCATTTGAAGGCTTAATGACTAAAGGATCGACGGTGGCTTAATTTCCATAGTGAAGCCTACTTGTAAACTGTATTTTTTCTCCCACTAAGGTGTAGCACTTAGCTTTAATTTGATGGCAATTGTCCTAAGGATTAGAAAGTACTACTTTAGAAGATGTGCCATCCTCCATACATAACCTTTCGTGATATTCACTGTATTTACTGAATATGTTTACTATATGCAGTTCAGTTCAATAAACAGTTAGTGTTTGTCTGTTGTGTTGTGCATTTTGCTAGGAGCTAAGGTTATAAATACGTATACTGGTGTAAAGACATTGCAGTCCAATTGGGGAAAAGATGATATAAATTCTTATTTTGAGTGTGGACTATACTATCTAGACTTAACATGTTAAGAATTCTTTGAAAATATATTTAAAAAGCTATTCTTTTCTGTTGAGTATTTAGAATATACCTTTTACTAGAGTATATAAGGATTGGTTCATGGCCTTTTATTAAATGTTGAAATTCCTGGTCACCTATCCATTAATTTATCTGAAGTGTAGATACATATTATTCATATATTGAATGTTATCCGTAGAATACAGAGTTGTACAGTTATTACATCGTATATTTTTTGATCAAACATAAATAATCAAGGCCAAAGTGGTCATTCTTTCTTCACTGTTATTCAGTCATGTGTTTAGCGTTCACTACACTCTGACATTGTGAACAGTCTCCACATTATTATGCATAGCACTGAACCTCAGCGCACTTGCTGCATGTTCATGGCTGAGAAATACCTTGAGTTTTCCCTGAGGGCTATAAGAACAGTTTTCCTTTTCTTTACACAAGAGTCAAAGGGTACCTGTTCCAGCAATAACCACTATACAGACATATTGAGTAAATTTTAGAAAGTCTCAGAGCTCTCGCCGACTTAGGATGTTTTCTAGAGAAAACCAATTCCTGCCTGTCTTTATGTTTTTAATTATCCTGTTTTATGGTCTCTAGCAGATGGAATTTCATTGTGTACTGTCTCCTTTAGACAACTTGTTCACTAAAAAAGGATTTGAATTTATAGTAATTCGATATACTCTATACAGACCAATTCACCATTAATTCTTTGGATCGTTATAGCAATAATGACGTTCATGACAAACTATTTTTCTACTCTAACAGTGTGTGAAGTAGAAGTGCAATTTTCATAGGCTTTCTTCTGAATTTGCCATTTTGCTAATGAAACTCTCATTTTAGTGTGACTCATTTCTCAATAACCAATAGACATTCTATATGTGCTCTAATAACCATTGATACTTGCAAACATTTTGATTTTACAAAATATATTCTCTAATGCCGGGTTTCCTAATACAGAAAGTCACCTACAAGACTTTTTCTAGGGCTATAATAACCCTCCAGGTTTGGCTATTCTTGTCATCACAGTTTCCTGGAGATGGCAGCAAAGTACGCAGAAGCAAGGGCACCAACCGTAACACATAAACAAGTGGTGAGATGAATGGCCCTGTGCAGTTCTGGGGATGACTGACGAAATGCATCGGACTCTTCTGCTCTCAAATGACAGGGCAGGTACATAGAGAGCTGATGTATGTATTAATTTTATTTTTAATTATGTTGGGTAGGTTTCAACAAACCCTGAATAAACTGCTTTTATTTTATTCCTTACCTGTGGTCAAGTCCAAGGCTTTCCTGTCTTTCTATTTATCCATTGCTCTTGTTTCTTTTCCAGTAAAAGTATTGAGAGATCTCCAGAACAAAAATCTTTTGAAGCCTTTATTTTATGGACCAATCTACAACATTTGTTATCCTTACTTCATTTTCATACAGCTATTGCTAATCTTGTAGCACACTGCATTTCAATCCCTCTGGGTTGTCAGATTTTCTGAATCTATAATGGGATGATTAACTGGCAAGGCAATGCACAGGCTAATAACAGATTGCAAAGGACATCATATTAGACATTGTAAAAGCCCTCTTTATTCCAAAGTATACATCCAATAATGTCCCAGCAGACATGAGTAATGAGCATTGTATCCAGAATAACAGGAACCCTTTCGCTTTGGAATTCGTGCAGAAATGTTATTAAAATGAAAAAGAGAGAACTTCTTTCTGCGGAATTGCTACTGTTCGTTTCAATGCTAAACTTGTTTGTCAAAATGCTGTTGCCTGGAATCAGTGAAAGCTTATATATGACTGAAATATTTCACAAGTTGGTCGAGTACTATAAGAAATCTTGTTTGGAAAGAAGCTAAATGAAAGATTTTTTAAATTTAAAGATCCAGTGTTTTTCAGCTAAAATGTACAACTATCTTTTAAGGCTATTATTGAAGTAAACTTTACTTTTAAGATGAGAGAAAAAGAACATTCTTGATGATGAGTAAAAATTTCTAACACTAGTCTTGAACATAAAGTTGAAGAAAAAGAAGGATATTTGCTTTTACAGACAATAGATAAATACACTGCATTGATCAAATTGTTGGTTTTTGGTCAGATTGTTTGGTTAGTAAAATAAAATATATTTTGTTGCAAATGAGAACTTGCTTTTTAACTGGAAATATACCAAAAGCATTATTCCGTATTTATGTGCTATGTAAAGTTCTGAAGCACTAATTTGCATTCAAACATGTGATGGGTTAAATACAAATCATTTTCATCTCTCTACTTGGGGGAGAGAGCTTGGGATCAGGTAAAGCAGCCCCAAAAGGAAGGCCTGGAGGCTTGGCTTCAAATCTGTGTGTCATGTTTTTTGTGCAATCGTCTAACCCAAAGACATTTTGTTATTGGGTAAGGGCTTGCCTACATGCCATCTGAGCTTTCTGAATCTTTTTGTTTCTTGATCCAGATGCAATCAAGTAAGCTGACAGACTTCAATAGACCTTGAATAGTCCTAATGGAAATCATATTGAAGGATGTACATAGTCACAGTATAAAGGATAGGCTATTTAAAAATCATTAACTAGTACTAGTATCTTCTTTCCCCATTCTTATCCTGTGGAAGAAAGTCTCAAAAATTTTGAAGGGCCCCAATTTCCCTTCTCCCACACTAGAAATTTTTTTTTGCTTCAGAATCTTTGATAGGGAGGCAGGTAGAAGAGAGTTTATAATGCGGAGGCAAAAGTGGACAAGTTTTGGGGTAACAGGGATGGAAAATGTTGAAAGTCCCTGAGATTAAGAACACGGCTGAGGATCTGTGACTGTACTTGTGTTCCAGGCCCTGCTACAGATTCTTGCAATAATAATAGTGAGGGTGAGAGTGATTCTTTATTACACAGGTGCCAAGTCTGCATTTTGGGTGTTTTATGAGTATTAACACATTTAATGCTCACAACAGTCCTCCATGGTAGATTCCAGTACTGCTATATCATAATAATTTTACAGAGAAGAGGCCACAGGCAAGTTAAATAACTTACTAATGTAAAAAAATGAGTGACCTCAATATGGTGGTCTGGGCCTGCGCCCTTGATAACTGGAAACATTGTGGCCTAAAGACCACACGTGTCTCTCTGTGGACAAGTTTGAGACCTCTGATGGCCAGAGGACCAGTTCTTGATGGCAGCACGAAGGAGAAGAAACAACTGCAATGTTTAGAATCATCATGGACTAAGGGACTTGGTCCCTTCCTGGTTTTCTGGAATAATGTAAACCTGTGATTCTAGCATTCAATGACTGAGATTGGATTACTGGCCAGCCAGCCAGGGAGGAGCCTGCAGCTGAATATGTCCAAACCGTATATCCAACTGTCTTCTTGACATCTTTAGTTGGCTGCCTAATAGGCACTTCAAGCTAAACATGTCCCAGATTGGACTCAAATCAGTTCCTGTTATCGTCTTTTCCACTTCAGTTATGGCAACTTCATTTTCCCCCTTGTGTAGCCCAGAACCTCAATTCCTCTCTTTCCCTCACACTCCATATCTGAATTTTCAGCAAATCCTCCTGACTCTCCTCTATCAGAATTTGACCATTCCTCCTAGTTCCCAAGGACACCAACCTGATCCAAGTCACATCATTTCTGAATTATTCCAGTACCCTTTGGATTGGTCCCCTGCTTCTGCACTTACCTTTCTTTAGTCTATTCTCAGTGTAGCAGCCAGACTTCTCTGTTAAGCACAGGTAGACTATGTCACCCTTCTGTTCAGAATACTTTAGTGCCTTCCCATTTCACTCAGAGGAAAAGCCAATGTCTTAACTGTGATCTACAAACCCTATGGCAACTGGCTCCTCGTTTTCCCTGATTTTATTACTACTACTCTCATTCAATTTTTTGTTTCAGTTCCCACTACACCCGTCCTTTTATTTCTGCTTGCAATCCCAGGGCTTTGGAACTTGCTGTCCTTTCAGTATGGAATGCTCCTCTTCCAGTTATTTGAATGGCTAATCTTACTTCCTTCCCATCTTAACTAAAAGTCACCTTTGCAGTTGAGACCTTCCCTGGCCACCCTGTCGAGAATTTAATCTCACACCTCCAATAATTTTCATCCCCTTTCCTGCTTTGTGTTTCTTCTTGGAGCACAACCCTATCATATATATATATATATATAAGATATATATATATGTGAGTGTGTTTATATGTGTGTGTGTATATTTTATTTACTTATGTGTGTTGTCTATATTTCTCACCAGAATGTTAGCCCTCCATGAGAGTAAGGATTTTCTTTTTAATCATGCTTTGTCTTTAGCACAGTGCCTGGCACATAGTAGGTACTCAATAACTGCTTTCTGAATAAATTTAGAGAAATAAAAGAATGCGATATAAGTTGCATCTTAGGGATGTGTACAAAATTCATACTCACTGCCAGACTGTTTAGATTATAATGGTTCTCAGTTAAATTTTTAATCTAACTTTACCAGAAGGCTGAGAAATGAATGAATAAGCAGTATAGTTTGACAATTAAATTTCCAAGGTGTTTAAAATATGTGATGTAAAAATAAAGATGATTTATTACTTGACCTTGTCAGATTGGCTTAAAACAGAGAAGAGACAAAGGGCACTCTCTGTGTATTATTATTTTCCCCTTCCCTTTAATTAATTAATTAAAATTTATCTGGACTACTATCCAGTTAGTTGATGACCCCTTTGATTCCTCATGATTTGTCAGTTACTTTGTGATCCAGGATGATGTATTTAATTCCATGTGGTTATTGGATAGATTGGAGCAATGGCTAAGGGGCTGCAGGTTGGTGTGGATCTGTCAAGAATCATTATGCTCCTGCTCAGTAACTACTTTCCTATTGTGGAACTCTGTCTCCTTATTTCATACTGGACCCATATACGAATGCCTTTTAGGGTATAAAAGGATACACTAAGAACAAAAATACATAAGATAACAGTGGATGCCCCAAGGAGCCTGTATTTCTGGCTTAACTTTGCTTAGTTTATTATTAACTCTGCATTAAATGAGAAAAAGGGAAAGTTTAAGATTGACTCAAAACTCTCCTGGAGAAAAAGGGGAGATTGTAAACAATGAAAATACTCTAGAAAGAACTTACAAGGGATGTGAAGGACCTCTTCAGGGAGAACTACAAACCACTGCTCAACGAAATAAAACAACTTACAAACAAATGGAAGAGCATTCCATGCTCATGCATAGGAAGAATCAATATTGTGAAAATGGCCATACTGCCCAAGGTAATTTATAGATTCAGTGCCATCCCCATCAAGCTACCAATGACTTTCTTCACAGAATTGGAAAAAACTACTATAAAGCTCATATGGAACCAAAAAAGAGCCCGCATCTCCAAGACAATCCTAAGTCAAAAGAACAAAGCTGGAGGCATCACGCTACCTGACTTCAAACTATACTACAAGGCTACAGTAACCAAAACAGCATGGTACTGGTACCAAAACAGAGATATAGACCAATGGAACAGAACAGAGCCCTCAGAAATAATACCACACATCAACAACTATCTGATCTTTGACAAACCTGGCAAAAACAAGAAGTGGGCAAAGGATTCCCTGTTTAACAAATGGTGCTGGGAAAACTGGATAGCCATAAGTAGAAAGCTGAAACTGGATCCCTTCCTTACACCTTATACAAAAATTAATTCAAGATGGATTAAAGACTTAAATATTAGACATAAAACCATAAAAACCCTAGAAGAAAACCTAGGCAATACCATTCAGGCCATAGGCATGGGCAAAGACTTCATGTCTAAAACACCAAAAGCAGCAGCAACAAAAGCCAAAATTGACAAATGGGATCTAATTAAACTAAACAGCTTCTGCACAGCAAAAGAAACTACCATCAGAGTGAACAAGCAACCTATAGAATGGGAGAACATTTTTGCAATCTACTCATCTGACAAAGGGCTCCTACAAAGAACTCCAAAGAACTCAAACAAATTTACAAGAAAAAAACAACCCCACCAACAAGTGGGCAAAGGATATGAACAGACAGTTCTCAAAAGAAGACATTTATGCAGCCAACAGACACATGAAAAAATGCTCATCATCACTGGCCATCAGAGAAATACAAATCAAAACCACAATGAGATACCATCTCACACCAGTTAGAATGCCAATCTTTAAAAAGTAAGGAAATAACAGGTGCTGGAGAGGATGTGGAGAAATAGGAACACTTTTACACTGTTGGTGGGACTGTAAACTAGTTCAACCATTGTGGAAGACAGTGTGGTGATTCCTCTAGGATCTAGAACTAGAAATACCATTTGACCCAGCCATCCCATTACTGTATATATACCCAAAGGATTATAAATCATGCTGCTATAAAGACACATGCACACATATGTTTATTGCAGCACTATTCACAATAGCAAAGACTTGGAACCAACCCAAATGTCCAACATGATAGACTGTATTAAGAAAATGTGGCATATATATACCATGGAATACTATGCAGCCATCAAAAAGGATGAGTTCATGTCCTTTGTAGGGACATGGATGAAGCTAGAAACCATCATTCTCCACAAACTATCGCAAGGACAAAAAACCAAACACTGCATGTTCTCGCTCGTAGGTGGGAACTGAACAATGAGAACACTTGGACACAGAAGGGGGAATATCACACACTGGGGACTGTTGTGGAGTGGAGGGAGAGGAGAGGGATAGCATTAGGAGATATACCTAATGTAAATGACAAGTTAATGGGTGCAGCACACCAACATGGCACATGTATACATACGTAACAAACCTGCACTTTGTGTACATGTACCCTAGAACTTTAAATATAATTAGAAAACATAATAAATAAATATTGTGTAGGAAAAAAAAATGCAGAAACAGGAAACCAAATACCGCACGTTCTCACTTATAAGTGGGAGCCAAATGGTAAGAACATAGGAACACAAAGAAGGAAACAACAGAAACTGGGGTACACTTGAGCAGCGAGGGTGGGAGTAGGAAGAAGAGCAGAAAAGATAACTATTGGGTACTAGGCTTAATACCTGGGTGATGAAATAATATGTGTAACAAATCCCTGTGTCACATTTACATATGTAACAAAGCTTCACATGTACCCCCAAATCTAAAATAAAACTTAAAAAAAAAAAGAATGCCTCTAGAAGGAACATGGTCCTACTGACCTACTTTAGACTTCTGACCCCTGGAACTGTAAGCTATTAAACTTCTACTGTTTTAAGCCAGTAAATTTATGGTTATTTGTTAAAAACAACAATAGGAAATTAATACAGGCCCTGAAAGTAGATCTTAAGATTTGTTGTGATTGAGTCAAGATAATTTCCTCAACTTTATTTATCTTTTCCTTCTATGTGATTTTCACAATAAGAACGTAAATACTATACCTCTTCTACTTAATGATGCCAAGTGGCTGTGATACCAATAATTACCTGAATTTACAAAGTGCTTTTTGCATATATCAGATATATGTTTTGAGTGACTTTATAGTCTTTGTTGAATGATTATCTAACTTCTGTCCAGCAGGCTGATAAAAAAATAAATAAATAGTATAGCCAGCTAATTAAGTTTCCAAGACATTTAAAATATATGAAGTAAAAGAGATAGAGAGGGAGAGGAAGAGAGAGAGAGAGAGAGAGAGAGAGAGAGCGTACTTCCAGAAATCTTGCAATTTTCAGTACGTTTAAAACACCAGTTTTTTAAGCCTCATTCTTGTGATAAAGAGTGTAACAAAATCAGGAAAAATGGTACTGTTTGAATCTGTTTTTGAGTTAGAGACTAGAAGAAGAATGGACAAACAGTATGAAACCTTTGTACTATTTTTACAAGTCATTCTCATTAAAGCCTGAAGACTGTAAAGCTATTGGGCTCCTTCTAGGATAATGTCCCCCCTACTGTTATATTTCTTCCAATGAAACCCATCTGTGAGCTTTTGTAGGATGTTCATGACATGCATTTAAATTGCCTGTTGTGTTCCAGAAACCTCTTCTTCCTGCAAACAAGTGGTGACCTCTCTGCACTATGTTCATTCAAGGGGCAGACACTGTACATCATCCCAGGCAGGCAGCCAAATGATGGCCACATCCTGTTCAATGCAAAAATACACATTTTCATTAAACCAAGATAATTAGAAAAAGTAGCATAGAGGAATATGAGTAATTCCATCAGTAATTACAGCAATTATGCCCTTAATTGCCATGCCACCTCCAGTGTCACATTATATATATGTACAGGCATTTTACAGAGAAAACACTCATATGTTTTATATTAAAGATGTACCTGGTTATATCAGCGATCTCTAGTGGTTAAAAGATAATTGCGGTAGTATTTGTTCATCCTTGCAATGATCAAAGCAAAATACACTGTATTTTCTTAATCACTGTTGTTATTGAGTGCTTTTTCAAGACATGAATTTCTATGTATTTTAGAAACACAAATAAAAACTAGTATACTAAAAACCATCATTTCATACTGTTTTTTTTCCCAACTTGGTAAAAAACAGTCTGTCAAATTTCCCAATAAAGATAAAAAATGCCTGCCCCAGATGTTTCTTCAATTCTGTTCCTATAGCATATGCTTATAGTTAGCCTATTAAATATTTAAATATTTACCTCTGGGTATGATTTTCCAGCTTCTCATTTCTCTGTTAGTATATATATATTTGAAAATTGTGACGTACACCCAGTATTCTTGAAGTGGGAAAGCTGAGAATGGCTGCACTTCTTCCATCTGCCTACCGAGCTGATCTCTCTTCCTCAGCCTGCAGCCCAGCATAGGGGGTAAGTGAAAGGCTTGACGTTCATCTGTCTTTCTGCTGAGCTATTAGGAGTCACTTTGGACTTGGCTCGTTTGCTGCCAAGCTTCCTGGTGAATATCAGCCCTCAGAGATGTCATACAGTTCATCCCAGCAAGGAAGGAGGTACAGCTAAGCTGAGTTGGAGAAGATGACCTGATTTGCATCCCCACCTAAGGCCGATTTTCATAGCATTTGCTTTTTGGATTCAAAATGTTGTATTTGATTGGGATTATTTGATAGTTTCATAATAAAAGACAACCTCGTGTTCTTATTTTTCCCATCTACCTATCTTTACTGCATTGAGTGGTCTCAAGTTTCTTTGATGGCTGCAAGGCCAGGGAGAGAGTCATGGCAGCAGTATGCCAAAACTGCCAGCCGCAACATGGGGAGAATGTACTTTTCACTCTTCCCTTAATCTGGGGCTTCACTTTATGCAGTAGCTGTCCATAGAACAAGTGAAGTTATGTAAATTCACAAATGTCTAGTTTATTTCCGTTAAAGCCTAAGACCATGTCAGTCTGACCTATGATGTGACCATGGTACCCAAGAAGTTCTGTCAGAGAGAATTCAATCACAACGTACAACTTGAGACCGTCTGTTGTGGAAGTCTTCTTTATCCAATGCATAACCCCCTTCCAGCCACCTTCTTAGGCCTTTTCTTAAGGTAGCTATAGCTGAAACATGGGTAGCTCTGTCTCTGATTACTCTCTGCTCGCTTTGCTTGTGGCTTTTCTCATTATGACATTCTTTTTTTTTTATTTTTTTATTTTTTATTATTATTATACTTTAAGTTCTAGGGTACATGTGCATAACGTGCAGGTTTGTTACATATGAATACTTGTGCCATGTTGGTGTGCTGCACCCATCAACTCGTCAGCACCCATCAACTCGTCATTTACATCAGGTATAACTCCCAATGCAATCCCTCCCCCCTCCTCCCTCCCCATGATAGGCCCCGGTGTGTGATGTTCCCCTTCCCGAGTCCAAGTGATCTCATTGTTCAGTTCCCACCTATGAGTGAGAACATGCGGTGTTTGGTTTTTTGTTCTTGTGATAGTTTGCTAAGAATGATGGTTTCCAGCTGCATCCATGTCCCTACAAAGGACACAGACTCATCCTTTTTTATGGCTGCATAGTATTCCATGGTGTATATGTGCCACATTTTCTTAATCCAGTCTGTCACTGATGGACATTTGGGTTGATTCCAAGTCTTTGCTATTGTGAATAGTGCTGCAGTAAACATACGTGTGCATGTGTCTTTATAGCAGCATGATTTATAATCCTTTGGGTATATACCCAGTAATGGGATGGCTGGGTCATATGGTACATCTAGTTCTAGATCCTTGAGGAATCGCCATACTGTTTTCCATAATGGTTGAACTAGTTTACAATCCCACCAACAGTGTAAAAGTGTTCCTATTTCTCCACATCCTCTCCAGCACCTGTTCTTTCCTTACTTTTTAAAGATTGGCATTCTAACTGGTGTGAGATGGTATCTCATTGTGGTTTTGATTTGCATTTTTCTGATGGCCAGTGATGATGAGCATTTTTTCATGTGTCTGTTGGCTGTATGAATGTCTTCTTTTGAGAAATGTCTGTTCATATCCTTTGCCCACTTTTTGATGGGGTTGTTTGTTTTTTTCTTGTAAATTTGTTTGAGTTCTTTGTAGGTTCTGGATATTAGCCCTTTGTCTGATGAGTAGATTGCAAAAATTTTCTCCCATTCTGTAGGTTGCTTGTTCACTCTGATGGTAGTTTCTTTTGCTGTGCAGAAGCTGTTTAGTTTAATTAGATCCCATTTGTCAATTTTGGCTTTTGCTGCTGTTGCTTTTGGTGTTTTAGACATGAAGTCTTTGCCCATGCCTATGTCCTGAATGGTACTACCTAGGTTTTCCTCTAGGGTTTTCTTGGTATTAGGTCTAACATTTAAGTCTCTAATCCATCTTGAATTAATTTTCGTATAAGGAGTAAGGAAGGGATCCAGTTTCAGCTTTCTACTTATGGCTAGCCAATTTTCCCAGCACCATTTATTAAATAGGGAATCCTTTCCCCATTTCTTGTTTCTCTCAGGTTTGTCAAAGATCAGATGGCTGTAGATGTGTGGTATTATTTCTGAGGACTCTGTTCTGTTCCATTGGTCTATATCTCTGTTTTGGTACCAGTACCATGCTGTTTTGGTTACCGTAGCCTTGTAGTATAGTTTGAAGTCAGGTAGCGTGATGCCTCCAGCTTTGTTCTTTTGGCTTAGGATTGTCTTGGAGATGCGGGCTCTTTTTTGGTTCCATATGAACTTTAAAGCAGTTTTTTCCAATTCTGTGAAGAAAGTCATTGGTAGCTTGATGGGGATGGCACTGAATCTATAAATTACCTTGGGCAGTATGGCCATTTTCACAATATTGATTCTTCCTATCCATGAGCCTGGTATGTTCTTCCATTTGTTTGTGTCCTCTTTTATTTCACTGAGCAGTGGTTTGTAGTTCTCCTTGAAGAGGTCCTTTACATCCCTTGTAAGTTGGATTCCTAGGTATTTTATTCTCTTTGAAGCAATTGTGAATGGAAGTTCATTCATGATTTGGCTCTCTGTTTGTCTGTTACTGGTGTATAAGAATGCTTGTGATTTTTGCACATGGATTTTGTATCCTGAGACTTTGCTGAAGTTGCTTATCAGCTTAAGGAGATTTTGGGCTGCGACGATGGGGTTTTCTAAATATACAATCATGTCATCTGCAAACAGGGACACTTTGACTTCTTTTCCTAACTGAATACCCTTGATTTCTTTCTCTTGCCTGATTGCCCTAGCCAGAACTTCCAACACTGTGTTGAATAGGAGTGGTGAGAGAGGGCATCCCTGTCTTGTGCCAGTTTTCAAAGGGAATGCTTCCAGTTTTTGCCCATTCATTATGATATTGGCTGTGGGTTTGTCATAAATAGCTCTTATTATTTTGAGGTACGTTCCATCAATACCGAATTTATTGAGAGTTTTTAGCATGAAGGGCTGTTGAATTTTGTCAAAAGCCTTTTCTACATCTATTGAGATAATCATGTGGTTCTTGTCTTTGGTTCTGTTTATATGCTGGATTATGTTTATTGATTTGCGAATGTTGAACCAGCCTTGCATCCCAGGGATGAAGCCCACTTGATCATGGTGGATAAGCTTTTTGATGTGCTGCTGAATCCGGTTTGCCAGTATTTTATTGAGGATTTTTGCATCAATGTTCATCAGGGATATTGGTCTAAAATTCTCTTTTTTTGTTGTGTCTCTGCCAGGCTTTGGTATCAAGATGATGTTGGCCTCATAAAATGAGTTAGGGAGGATTCCCTCTTTTTCTATAGATTGGAATAGTTTCAGAAGGAATGGTACCAGCTCCTCCTTGTACCTCTGGTAGAATTCAGCTGTGAATCCATCTGGTCCTGGACTTTTTTGGGTTGGTAGGCTATTAATTATTGCCTCAATTTCAGAGCCTGCTATTGGTCTATTCAGGAATTCAACTTCTTCCTGGTTTAGTCTTGGAAGAGTGTAAGTGTCCAGGAAATTATCCATTTCTTCTAGATTTTCTAGTTTATTTGTGTAGAGGTGTTTATAGTATTCTCTGATGGTAGTTTGTATTTCTGTGGGGTCGGTGGTGATATCCCCTGTATCATTTTTTATTACAGCTAATTTCAACTGTGTTCTTGGGAAGTAGTGTATCATCTTTGAGTTTGCAGGAATATAAATACCCTGCAGATTTCTTTTCTTATTTTGTCTGTTCCCCAATGTCTTTCTGATTTCTATCACTTACTTGCTGTGTATGTCTATCAAATGACTAAAACTCTCTGCCGCAGTTTCCTCATCTATAAAAATGAGAATAATCAGACCTACTTAATAGGACCATTGTTAGGCATTAATGATTAAAATTCATTAAGTGCTTGGAAAATGTCTGATATATAGTTAGTGCTCAATAAATTTTAGCTATCATTATCATCACGACTAATGTTACCTTGAATTCACGAACCTAAGACATTCTGTTTCTCTTAAATCCTTCACCTCTTAGATACAATATATCTTTTTCCCATCAACATTTCTCATCAATTCAAGCATAGGTATTGAATCCTTCCTAAGCCCAAACAAGTGCTTTTCAGATGATTCATGTTGTTTAAGAGCCTGGTTTCTATAGTTAGACGGTCAGGTATAGGTTTTTACGTATTAGTTCTGTCATCCTGAGTGAATTATTTACTGTCTTCAGGCCTCAGTTTCCTCATCTGTAAAGTGTGATGATGATAATAAAATGTACCCTCACAGGTTACCCTGATGATAAAATGAGAAAAATTCATTAACTGTACTCATTCAAAAAGGTTCCTAGTGACCAGGTGCTATGGCTTATGCCTATAATACTAGCACTTTGGGAGGCTGAGGTGGGAGGATTGCTTGAGGCTAGGAGTTCAAGACCAGCCCAAGCAACATACTGAGATCCTGTCTTTACAAAACGATTTAAAAAAATAAATTAGCTGGCTACAGTGGCATGCTCCTGTAGTCCTAGCTACTCAGGATGCTGAGGTGGGAAGATTTCTTGAGACCAGGAGTTTGATTGCAGTAAGCCATGATCATGCTACTGCACTCTAGCCTGGGTGACAGAGCGAGACCCTGTCTCTTAAAACACACACAAACACCACCAACAAGGTTCCTAGCACATAGCAAGTGTTCAGTGAGTACTTACGTAGATTATTAGTTTGCAATTAGATGATATTTTATGTTTTGAGGTGTGGACAATATAGAATTAATATTCAGTATTTTCCATGTGATGATTTTTCTTTCATTTTTCTCTTCTTTTTTCTTGGGATAAGAATTACGTATAGCAAATGCACAAATCCTAAAGCTGCAGGTGAATGAGTTTAGACAAATGTGACCAACATTTGTTCATATGACCAACTACCCAAATAAGGTATAGAACATCTTCACCAGCTCAGAAAGCTCTATAAAGGCCCTTTCCTATTAATCTCTACCCCTTGATAGGCAGCCACGGCTCTGGTTTCTAGTATTATAGATTAGAACATTTTGAATGTTCTCTAATTTTATTTGTATGATGTAATAATTGATTATATATTTTTGTATCTATGTCCAAGCATAATGTTTTTGACGTTCATTTGTGTTGTTGCACATGCCAGTATTTTGTTTTAAAAGATTACTGTTTTATATTCTATTATATGATATATAACATTTTGCTTATCCATTTTTTCCTGTTGATAGCTTATGTGATGGTTTTCACTTTTGGCTATCATTTATATAGCTGCTGTGAACATGTTTGTATAAGTTTTTGTGTGGACACAAAGAAATGTTTTCATTTCTTTTTGGTAAATACCTAGTAATGGAATTGTTAGACCACAGGTTAAGTATATGTTTAAGACACTGCCAAACAGTTTTCCAATGTGGTTGTATCATTCTACATTTCTGCTATCAATTCATGAAAACATTTTAAAATGTTAACATTGTAGTGAGTGTGAAGTGGTACTTTATTCTGATTTTTGCAGTTCTTTTATGACTAATGATGTTGAAGGTCCTTTTGTGTGCTTATTGGCCACTCTATCTTCCTGGCAAAGTGTGTATTCAAAACTTACCCATTTTAAAAATGGGTTGTCTTCTTATTATTGAGCTCTTTACATATTTGGGATATAAGTCCTTTGTCAGATAAGATCACTGCAAAATTGTTGCCCAGTCTGTGGCTTGCTTTTTCATTTTCCCAGGGGTGTCTTTTGATGACTTTTAAATTCTGATGAAGTTAGTACTTTATGGTTGGTACTTTTTTTGTCCCCTAAGAAATCTTTTCTTACCTCAACTAATATAAATATTCTGTATTTATATTCTAAGATATTTAGACTTTTAGCTTTAAGTTCAGGTCTGCATAGTATTTCAAAATAATTTTGTGTATGGTGTGATGAAGGAGTCAATATTCTTTTTCTTTTTTTAAATACATTTATACAGTTATTCCAGTGCTGTCTGTTGAAAGGACTCGCCTTTCTCAATTGTTTTGTCTTAGGTTTTTGTCTAAAATATATTGATGCTATATATGTGGGTCTATTTCTGAATACTTCCATTCTGTTCCATTCACCTATTTGTTCATTATTTTAATACTACAATGTCTTGATTTTTGAACTCTTGTAAATGGCATTGATTTTTAAATTGCTCTTTTCAATTGTCTGGTGCTAGTATACAGAAAAACAGTTGACTTTTTGTATTTTGACCTCATATCCTTACCTTGCTAAATTTATTTATTCTAGAAGTTTTCTTTAAATTCTTTTTTTTTTACATTGATAATTATTTACTTTGCAAATAAACATCAGTTTTAGTTCTCTCTTTCTAATCTTGATGGCTTTCTCTTTGCTATCCCTGATGAACAAAGATGCAAAAATTGCCAGCAAGATATTAGCAAACTGAATTCAACAGCACATTAAAAAGATCATTCACTATAATCAGATAATATTCATCCTGCAGGTGCAAGGATAGTCTAACATGCAAATCAATAAATGTGATATACCACATTAACAGAAAGACAAAAACTATGTGATAATTTTAACAGATGCAGAAAAAACATTTGACAAAATTCAACATCCCTTCATGATAAAAACTCTCAACAAACATGTTGTAGGTATGTACCTCAACACAATAAAGGCTATATATGACAGACCTACAGCTAACATCATACTGAGTGAGGAAAAGCTGAAAATTTGTCCTCTAAGATCACCTCATTTTCACCACTTTATTCAGCATAGTACTTGAGTCCTAGCCAGAGCAATTAGGCAAAATAAAGAAACAGAAACTTCCAGTTTGGAAGTCAGATTGTCCTTGTTTACAGATGACAGGAACTTATATATAGAAAACCCTAAAGACGCCACCAAAAAACTGTTAGAACTAGAAAGTTCAGTAAAGTTGCAGGATACAAAATCAACAGCATTTCTATATGTTAATAGCGAAGTATCTGAAAAACATTAAGAAAAAAATTCCATTTACAGTCATTACAAAAAAAAAATAAGGTACCTAGGAATAAAGGAGGTAAAAAAAATTGCTGCAAGGAAAACTGTGAAAGAAATTAAAAGGGATACACATAAAGGAAAAGATATTCCATGTTTATGGACTGGAAGCATTAATATTGTCAAAATGACCATCCTACACAAAGCAATATATAGATTTAATGCAATCTCTATCAAAACAGTATTGGCATTCTTTTTTTTTTTCTTTTATTTTGATGAAGTCTCGCTCTGTCAACCAGGCTGGAGTACAGTGGCGCCATCTCAGCTCACTGCAAGCTCTGCCTCCCAGGTTCATGCCATTCTCCTGCCTCAGCCTCCCGAGTAGCTGGGACTACAGGTGCCTGCCACCATGCCTGGCTAATGTTTTGTATTTTTTAGTAGGCACAGGGTTCCACTGTGTTAGCCAGGATGGTCTTGATCTCCTGACCTCGTGATCCTCCCACCTCGGCCTCCCAAAGTGCTGGGATTACAGGCGCGAGCCACTGCACCCAGGCTGGCATTCTTTACAGAAATAGAAAAAACAATACTAAGATTTATATGGAACCCCAAAGACCCTGAATAGTCAAACCAATGCTGAGCAAAAAGAACAAAACTGGAGGCATTTCACTAGCTGATTGCAAAATATACTATGAAGCTATAGTAATAAAAATCGTATGGTACTGGCATAGAAACAGATATATAGACCAGTGAAACAGAATAGAGAGCCCAGAAATAAATCCAAGCACTGACACCCAACTAATTTTTGACAAAGGGACCAAGAACACGCATTGGGGAAGAGACAGTCTCTTCAATATATGGTACTGGGAAAGTTGGATAGCCACATACAGATAAATGAGACTAGACCCCCTACTTCTCACCATATACCAAAATTACCTCAAAATCAATTAAAGACTTAAATATAAAACCCCAAACCATAAAACTGTTAGAAGAAAACGTAGGGGAAATGCTTCACGTCGTTGGGCTGGGCAAGAATTTTTAAAAATGAGCCTTCAGAAGCACAGACAATAAAAGCAAAAATAGACAAATTGGATTACATCAAACTAAAAGAGCTTTTGCACAACAAAGTAAACTATTAATACAGTAAGAGGCAGCCTGCAGAATGGAAGACAATGTTTGTAAACTACACGTCTGACAAAGTGTCAAGATCCAGAATATATAAGAAACTTGAACAACACAATAGTAAAAAGCAAAAAAAACAAAAAAAAAAAAACAAAAAAAAACCCAGTTTATAAATGGCAAAATACCTTAATAGATATTTCTCAAAAGAAGACATACAAATGGCCAATAGACATATAAAAAATGCTTAACATTGTTAATCATCAGAGAAATGTGAATCAAAACTACAATGAGATGCCACCTCCCTCCAGTTAGAATAGCTTTGATCAAAAAGACAAAATTAAACAAGTGTTAGAAGGGATGGGGAGAAAAGGGACTATTTATAAACTGCTGGTGGGATTGTAAACTAGTACAGTCATTATGGAAAAACAGTCTGGAGATTCCTCAAAATATCAAAAATAGAAATAGGATCCAGCAATCCTATTTGGTATATATTCAAAATAAATGTTTATGACAACACTATTTACAATAGCCAAGATATGGAATGAACCTAAGTGTCCATCAATGGATGAATGGATAAAGAAAATGTGGTATATATACACAATGGTATACTATACTATTCAGGCCTAAAAAGAATAAAATCCAGTAATTTTTGACAACAAGGATGAACCTGGAGGACATCATGTTAAGTGAATGAATTAGGCCATTCTCAAACTGCTGTGAAGAAATACCCAAGACTGGGTAATTTATAAAGGAAAGAGGTTTAATTGACTCATAGTTCTGCACTGCTGGGGAGGCCTCAGGAAACTTACATTATAGTGGAAGGCAAAGGAGAAGCAGGCACCCTCTTCACAGGGCAGCAGGATGGAATGAGTGCAAGCAGGACATCTGCCAGACTCATAAAACCATCAGATCTCGTGTGACTCACTATCATGAGAATAGCATGGGGAAAACCGACCCCATGATCCACTTACCTCTACCTGGTCCCACCCTTGACATGTGAAGATTATGGGGATTATGGAGATTACAATTCAAGGTGAGATTTTGGATGGGGACACAGCCAATTCATATCAGTGAAATAAGCCAGACAGAGAAGGACAGATACCATATTATCTTATTTGTATGGACTCTTAAAAGAAACAACAAAGTTGATATCTTAGAAGCAGAGTAGAACAGTTGCTACCAGAGACTTAGGAGGGGAACTGGGAAGGTAGCATGGGAAAAGGTTGGTCAACAGGTACAAAGTACAAATTTTGTACAAGGTACAAATTTTAGGTAGAAGGAAAATTCTGGTGTTTTAATGAGCGGTAGGTTGACTATAATTAATGGTAAAATATTGTATATTACAAAATAGTTAGAAGAGAAGCCTTTGATTATTCTTACCACAAAGAAAGGATAAATGTGTGAGGTAATGGATACACCACCCTGATTGGATCACTATACAACAGAGATACATATTGAAACACCAAATTGTATCCTATAAAAATGTGAAATTATAATGTGTCAATTAAACAAATAGTTTTAAAATTTCAATGACTAATGTTTATAAAAAGCTAAACTTAATTTACCTGAGAAAAGGAAGTGTTGAACATCTGATTATTTTTATTGCTTATCAATCTAAAAAGGATTTAAGGGGACATGCCTGATTAGGATGTACCACAAAAATCACCTTCAAGAATATTTTGCTGAAAGAAAAATTCTTAATGATGGGAAAATCTAGAAATGAGTTTTCTTGATGCTGCTCTGGAGTAGTAACCTAGGGTGACTATGAGAAACCACATGATTTATTCTGTGAAAGTTGGGAGTAGATGTCCTATGAATCTGATTTGCAGTGTTAGGGTTTCATGTTGCTACAAAGCTTTGTTGAACTTCACAGCTTTTCATATCATTTAGTCTTTACTGTTTTTCTACAGGTATTAACCTCATTTAACACAGAAGAAAATTTGGTAGAACATACTGAAATAAATCAGCAGCACTGCAAAAAAAAAAAAAAAAAAAAAAAAAAGAAGATTTATAAGAGTTTCTACCCTGGGCTACTCCCTCTTTTTCCAGATACTGTGAGTCATCTAAATTAGTCCAAATGATGACTCTTCCTCACCCCAGAAAGAGGAAATTAAAACTTTAAATCAACCCATCATGTTTTCTGCATGTGCTTAGTCTCCAGTGGAGAAGGTTCCTTGGATGCTCTTTCATTATCTTAGGCAAATAAGCAGCAGGGGCTTCTGTGTAAATATGCAAATGCACATGCTGAATTAAGGCGTATTTTTTGCTCAGTTAATATGTGCTTTGGAGGAGGCATTATTTGCTTATAAAGCTCTGAAATCCCTTTGTAGATACATCGTCTTGGGCTGACAGCCTTGAGAAGTGGAAGTTTGATGGAGTACTTACTCTAGCAACCCTGCTGGATGTGCAGTTGGCACGGCTGGTGGCGAGGGGGTTGCTGATGGGTGATGCTTCTTTCTGTCACCCCAGCAATGGCACAACTAGAAATAGCAGACAGCATGTGAAGAGACGATGATAGAGTATGAAGGATACACAGAATGAAAATTATCCAGAATGTGGCAGGCCTTCTCCCTGAATAATCGAGAACTGGCTGAACAGTCACTTACAGAGAGGCACAAAGAAGGGATCTTCCTATGAGTTGTGCTTGCAGGAATTACTACCCATAGTCAATGGGGAGGGAATGTTTGAAGGGAAGATCTATGTTTATCTTCCCTCCCTGTCCAGCTCACAGCTTTGAAAGGAATGACAGGGAAGAGAGAGCTTTTGGTTTTGCTGAATTATGGCCATCTGGCTATTACAAGTACAGACAATTAGAGATAATCACAACTCCCTTTCTCCTCTCTTCTACAAGTTGGCAAGCTGAAATTTGGGCTGTGGTCTTGTATTTGGAAGCCTGGCAGGTGTATTCAGAATTCTTCCACGTAAATAAGTGTGACCTCAGAATAGCACTGCATATATTCAATTCAGATAAATGATTTCTAGGTAATCTGAAACTTAGCCCTACACGGTTAAATGTCATCTTGACCTAAGTTAGGAGTATTGGATTTGCATGAAATGACAGACAGGAAACCGTAAATCAAGAAGTGCTTGGAGAAAAGCACTGTTAGAGGTTGTCTCTTGTGGATGTGCATCTCATGGCTGATGACTCCATTAAAGTGAGTTGCAAAAACGTCGTTTAGTCTTAAACTTCCTTTTACTTCCACCTCTAATGAATACTCAAGAATACAGGTTTTCATAACCAGATAGGAGAAGTTTGAATAAAAATTCAGGGGTGAAAAAAGAGTGAGCTTATTCACTTAGAAAAATTTGCTAAGAAAGGGATATCTCACTTTAGCACAATTTTTTCCTGGCCAATTTGTTTGAGAGGAAGTTACAGAATCAAAAGTTTTGAAAAGTCTGACACATCCAGTGAATTCATAAGCCAACTTTCTCTACAAAACAAAGCTCAAAAGCACAAAAGCACAAAGCAAGGTTTCTGTGCCTGCTACAAACTCACTCTCTTGAAGTTGTCCTATTGCTTTTATAGGCTAAATTGCAACATAGCCAATGGGTAGACAGAGGCAGGTGGGGTCCCATTGTGGACATATTCCATCTGTAGGCCATTAGGATTCTGCTGTAGCAGTCCTGTGTCGTTCTCATTATGCACTAATCAAAAGGCTGGGGCTCATCTTTTTGCAGTGCTCCCTATTTCTTTTAATGCACCTGCAAATAAAATGAAATGGGCTTAATGGACTGAGGCTTTGACTGATTCTCATAGCTCTGCTGCATGGTCACTAGTTGCTTCTCCTGGTAATTTACAAGGTTTCCTGCTGTATGATAAAACACAGGTGCTCAGGCTGTCATCCAGAGCAATGATTTATTAGCTTTAGTGGTACCACAGACCTCAGGCAGCAGGCACTAAATCAAGAGAATATATACTGAAATAATATGTTTTCCAATGACGACCCATGGAGACTCTTTAGTTGTTCATGCCCTTTACCCACTGCTGTTGGTTTTGCCATTTCTCCTCATTATTTTAAAGCCCACAGGATTCACTTCCTGTCTTAATTTCTCACCTGCCAGGACAGCCTCAGCACCAGCTTTATTACTATAGATTTCTAGTTGATCCTTCACACCACCAAAGAGTTCCAGCTAATGAGTAGGAGAAAGGGAACCCCAGGGGCTTTTTCAGGCCTTAGGATGCTCAGAATCCATATTCCGGGCTTCACTTTGATATCGTTGCCAGACAATAAAAGCTCACATTGGCCTTTCAAATAATTCTGCTTTGAGGTTAAATATGTCTGGACATTCATTTGGAACATTTCATCTACTGAATTTTTCTTCATGGAAATTTGTTAAGAGGTCCTGCCTTCCTATTTTCATGACAGAGACTATCAATCAAAGTGACTTCTTCTTGATTATCAGACAGCCCTATGAACATATTAGGGAAACCTTTAATTACTATTAAATGCCTGCCAAACATGGGCACAGGAAAAAATCACTCAGTCAATCAAAGTAGAAGCTTGGTGTGGACTCTGAATTTTAATGAGAGGACAGAGCAGAGTTGTAAATGGAGTCTTAGGTAGGAAAGTGAATATGTAGAGAAAAATGTCCAAAATCATACTGAAAACTGAGAAAAGCAGGACTAGAACAGAAAAATCAATAACATAAATGACTAAGTAAGATAACAAAAATTAATGTTAATTCTATACAACAGATCAAGAAACTAGAACTTTGATTTTCTCTTGTAATCAGTGCATATGTCACAGACAAGACCAAAATCTTCATGCATTTTCAAGTCTTTTTCATCCCACACAATTCATCTAAATTTTACCCTCTATTGGGTAACATATGGAGATCCAAAGCTTTGGCCAAAGCCTTGGGGGAATCAATGATCTTTATCTTGCACATGTAGCTGTAGGATGGCAAGTGTTAAGGGACATGGCAGAGCAGTGGGAGTTGGGAGATGCGAGAACGGTCATGGCTGCAGATACTTAGATTTGCCAACGCCAAAGTGAGGTAGCTGGTGATAAATATGGTGAAGATGGTGACTACTTACGAGACTTCTGAATGTCCTCAAAGTCAATGGCTACTCAAAAGAAAGAGATTAGGACATAGTGCTGACCTTTCAGAAGGACACTAGCCATAGTCCTGCAGCAAGGTCCTGGATGCCTCTGCTGGGACCAGAATCAGGCCCTTTGTGTCTGTACCATGGAGAGGTCTGAGAATGCTGGGGGAAGGAAGGGCAGTCAAGGCTATGAGAAGCATGAGAGTTTCAGTGGCTTCCTATCAACTGTGAGGAAAAGTTTCAATATGTTAACAACCTCTTAAGATGAACCAGTACATACAGGCTGATTTTCAGCCCTGCCAAATTTCCCTTTTCTTGATGTTAATTCATAATGCTTGATATGGTTTTGCTGTATCCCCACCCAAATCTCACCTTGAATTTTAATAATCCCCACTTGTCAAGGGTGGGGCCAGCTGGAGAAAATTGAATCATGAGAGAGGTCTCCCCCATACTGTTCTCGTGGTAGTGAATAAGTCTCATGAAATCTGATGGTTTTATAAAGGGCAGTTCCTCTGCACAAGCTCTCTTGCCTGCCACCATGTAAGATGTGCCTTTGTCCTTTACCTTCCTCCATGATTGTGAGGCCTCCTCAGCTATGTGGAACTCTGAGTCCATTGAACCTCTTTTTCTTTATAAATTACCCAGCCTCTGGTATGTCTCTATTAGCAGCATGAGAACAGACTAATACAGAGTTGCAGAGAATTTCTCTTTTATCTTTTCTTCTTAAGTCAGGTAATGGGAGAAAGAATTGAGAATTTTAAGAGCAGTAAACATTGGGGAGGCAATATTTTTTCTCTTCCAATTCTACATTCATAGTAAAAATGCAACATGAGTACTGCAACAAGAGTACTGTCATTCCTAACCAACTGCATAACTAATTTTTCACCACCAACTGGTGAAGTTCTACCTGTGTTGTTCCTTTCTGTTGGGTTTTTAGACTGCATATTAATTCTGCTGTTATATTAGATATGTTACCTGCTTCAGTTTTCTTAAATACTAAGAAATATCATCTTCGCTGTGTTTGGGAATGGAAATTCATTGTGTTTGGGAAGGTAAATCAAGATACCTTGATATGCTCAACCTTTCTTAAATTCTGTTTCTAAGAAAGATTCTTCTAAGCATACTATGGGCTAAAGATTGAAGTGTGTTCACCATAAAGACCGTAGATTGTCTCTCACTGGAAGTCTTTAAACATAAATTAGAAAACTCCAGATGGAGGAAAGATTTAAATGTAAAATCATGAAAACATAGAAGGACTAGAAAAAATCTATAGTTATATTTTACTGTAATCATAGAGTGAGGAAAGCTTTTCTAAACATAAAAAACCATGACAAGATAATAAATACCCCAACATGAAGATTATAAATTTCTATACAACAAAATGTGACGTAATATGCCATAAACGAAATTGAACATAAGCTAGCAAAACTGCAACACAGATTACAGACAAAAGACTGGTTTACCTCATCTACAAAGGGGTCTTATAAATCAGTAATAAATATGGTACAAGCACCACAATTGAAAAATGGCAAGAGACATAAGCTAGAAATTCTTGGAAGAAACATAACATCACTATAATGCCACTAAAAGTGAAAAGGTTTTCAATTTCACTAATAGTTAGAAACATTTAGACTAAACAATAAGGAGATACAATTCTTCACCTCTCAGATAGACTGTTCTTGAAGCTTGTGTCACCAGTATTTTGTGAGGATGTGGAGAAACAAATATACTCACAAACTTCTGGTTTGAGTATAAATTGGTACAACATTTTGGTAATATGGTATTGGTAATATGAACTACAATTTTAAGTGTGTGTATACTTTCTCACCTCAAGTATTTCTGTAAATTCCCCTCCTAGAATTTATCTTATACAAATACTTGTTCAAGTTCAAAGAAATGAACATTATATCTTTGTTAAGAAGATTAAAAATAAGAAATAAATCAAATATCCACCAGTAAGAAGCAGACTATGTAAATCCTATTTTTTTCTGTTCGATGGGAAACTATGCAGTGAAGAAAAAGACGGCCATTTCTATATTGCTTATACTTTTCATAACTTGTTTGTATTAATTTAAAAATACTATGAATAACAATATAGATGGCGATGAAGACAGATTATAAATTACATAATTAGATAGAATTCTCTGATTATATAATTTAAGTATAATTCCACTACGTTCATTCACTCATTTATTTATTCAACAAGTATTTTTGGATACCTATTCTGTACAGTGCTCCATTAGAAGAAAATTGTGTAAATAGGTTTTCAAGTTTCCTAGTCAATTTTCCTTGTCAAATACAGTGAAGATGGTGTTTCTCAGTATTTAGTTTTCCTCACTCCAAGATTATAATAAAATATGACTATGTATTTTTTCTAGCCCTATGTTTTCAGGATTTTACATTTAAATCTTTGTTCCATCTGGAGTTTTTCAATTTATAGCTAAAGAATTCCAGAGAAAGACAATGTATGGCCTTTGTGGTGAACGCATTTCAATCTTTAGCCTTTAGAGTGCTTAGAGGAATCTTTCTTAGAAACACAGACGTTAAAGTTAAAGAAATAATCTTAGTTATAGTAAAAATAAGGAAGCGGTCACCTTAAGAGGTTAATAGGCATAGCGACTTGCTGGCACAGCAGAAAACAGGCCCCCAGTCTCTGATTCCTGGCTTAGGAAACCTTCTCTTATGCTATGCTAACATTTAAAATATTTAAATAAATTCTTCAGGTCAAAGCACAAGCGCGTCCTTCTTGTTTTATATCTTCGGTTGGAACATACTTTATTTTTTGCATATCCATAAAAACCATGATGATATTAATTTCTATTTAGCCATTTTTTTCTTCACATTAACTGAATCGATACAGATATACATTTGAGAACTATGTATAAGTGTGAGGAACAAAAGTGTGTGTGGGGGGAATTTAGAATTCCAGAACTGTGTGATCATGACAACTCTTAGTCACATCTGACTGCAATCATTCCGGTTTTTGTCTTTGAGTTCACAGTTTCAATTTATTATGAAAATATTTCCATATGATGACAAACCTGAAAAGACAGGAGATGTGGAGCTACAGAGAAACAGTTTTGCCCTTTTATCAGAGCCACTCTTAGGGACAGATTTTACTTTGAAAATCCAATTTGAAAAACCACAAGTATTTTACATCATTAGACAACTGTCCAATCGCAATTTTTACCCTAAAGTTTGTGCTTAAAGCTTGTCATCAATATGATTTATAAGTTTTAAAAGTCTCAAATTTTTTCTGTATATCATGTTACAGATCTTGATTCACAACTATTTATCTTGGTCTGAAACGTCAATGTTCATTGATTACCTATAATAATAGTTACTCATAAATGTAGTTAATAATTAAATATAAAAATTATTATTTTTACATGTATATAAATCTCTTAAAAAGACCAAGTTTTGAGAGAGAGAGCAGGAAATTGCTTAGAAAACCGCAGGAAGCTTTAAGAACCTCAGTATCAGTCAAAGCAGGTACAACAAAAAACAATTTTAGACATTCATTTTTGCTCTAAGAGTGCTTACAATAAATGGATCACAGAATGAATGACTGATGTATGGCAAAATGAGTTTAAAACTATATAAGCTCCAAGGCCCCAATGTGTACAATTCTTTGGAAGGGTTTTAGTCATTCAGTTTTGGAAAATATTAGTGATCCTTTAGGAAGCAGCAAAAAACTTGTTCAAACGAATATTTTAAATCATTGTTCATTTGAGCTATGTGTCTATGTAGTTTCCTCATTTGAGGAAGGAGAAAATGGACACTAAAGTACAATGTTTGCATTTACTAAATAGCACATTCAATTGCAGAGTAACAGAAAGCTTCAGAATTCAGTGTGAAATGAGTTATTTTGTTAGAATCAATATTCCATTTTTGCTAGTTTTTTGCATATACAGGCACAAATATATTATAAATCTGTACATGTCTCTAAATCTGTTTACTCGCCTATTTTGCCCTTTCCTTTCACTCTCTGTGAAACTCCCCATCCTGTGCTGCTGGTCTGGGGCTTTGGCCATCTGCTTTCCTTTGCTCTGTGATAGTTATGACTTCTTGGCTTTGGCCTGCCTGCTTGATTTCTGACCCTGTGTTTGCCTGAATCTCCGGGAGCTGTGAGGCTCTGCCTTCCATGTGTCTGCCTGATTCCTAACTCACTGCTTCTGCCTGCCCTTTGACACACCATGCAGTCCTTTTGGACTCTTGCCTGCCTTACTGCTAAATCACTGTTGAGCTTCGAACATTTCAGCTTCAGTGAATTCTTGGCTCTCCCAGTTTCAGATTATCAGCATCCCTACCCTTTGCATTTCTATCTGAGTCTACAATTCTAGCACTAATGTCTAGGATGCAAGACCACTTCTGTTGCTTTTATTGATTGCAGAGGAGAATATATGAGTTCAACTTTACCAACCTTCCTCAGGCATGTGAACTTTTTAAGGGATGGGGGACAAATCACACACAAGGGAGAGAGTTCACAGGACTACCTTCGAGTCGTTCCTTCAGTTAGGTATAGACTTTAGATGCATTAGTATGACTCTTCTGGGTTTCTTTTGCTTATTTTTTTTCTTAATTCTTGAAAGCATCGTCCTTTAAAAATTTTTTTTTTATCCTAGTTTTTTCTGAAATTCTAGAATGACTTTTTTTTTTTTTTTTTTTTTTTTACATAGTATTCCAACCTCCAAGAGATGTCCTCTTGGTACCAGGTCAAAACATTTCTTTTTGAATCCATTTGCCTCATGTCTCTGGCGTGTGAGCATTGTGCCCACAGAAACATCTCTGAAAAATCTGGGTTCCTTCTGTACTTTTCAGTAGCCTGAGGTACGACCCCAAATTTTAGTTATACATCTTGGTTTTACCAGCCCTTTGCCCTTAATTCTCATTTCATCCTTTTTAAAAGTCGCAAGTCCTTAAGAGCTCTGGGTTTCTGGATAATTTTGTTCATAACATTATAAACTTCTTAATATGGTGGAGTTTCCAGATATCCAGGCATTTCCGCTAACCAAAAACCATCTTTTGCTTCTTATATGCCACATACTCTTTGTTGTGATGTTACTTAACGTCTCTGAACCTTATTTTCTTCATCTATAAAGTGATAACAATGGCAACAGCAACAATAATAATAATGACAAGGTGTACTGAGCACTCCATAAACAATACCTTTTATTATTACGTTTGCTGTCTCCATGATTATTACTTTTTTAAAGAGATGAGCCAAATCTTGACTGAGCTAATTTGTTTTTGTATAACATGCATAATGTGTGTCTTTTCTTCTAGTAAAATAGTTCATTCAAAATGAATCATACACATGACATAAAAACTGCAGAGGAAGGAAAACTTAAAAATCACTGCTCTTGAATAAGGTATTGTAAATGGATAGTAATTGTATACTGCCTGTTACTGTTTATTTTAGATGTGTAAAATACAATTGCCATCTTATTTGTGTACTGGGTTTTTTGTTTTTAGTGAATGTAAGGTTGTTTTATTTTAATGGGTTTCCTCATAATTTCAGTTCCCTCATCCTGATTTCCTTTAAGGCTGAAGTTTTCAGACAGACCATGAAAAGGTAGAACATCTTTCACAGCTCATGGAGGCCTTTCCCTCTGTTTCTTGCACTTACTGTTTTAGAATCCTGGCCCCTCCCACCCCCACCTCATACATGAATTTTCCAACCACCGGGGTTTTCAGACCCCTGTGGTTGGAATCCCCACAGAGATTCAGTTAATCCCAGAGGCCAGCCTGTGACTGAGGTGATATGGGAAACAGAGCCTAGTCTTGGGGAGCCGGGAAGCCAGGCCTGGTAGGGGGAAGAGGGTTATAGTTGCTGAGTTACTCATTTCATTATTGATCCCAGAGGAGAACTGGCTGGAAGCCAAGGCAGAAGTCAAGTCAGGCAGAGCTGTTTAAACTCCACACAGAATGAGCTTGAAATAGAGTACTGCAGCTGGGGGCAGGGGGGTTAGATTCCTTCTAGGCTGACTTCTCACCAGGAATGGGGCAGCAGCCTTCATCCAGACATTCACTTGGTGGAGCTGAAGATTCTCGACTAGAGCTTACCGGTTACAAATCTGTGCAGAATGAAGTTTGCAGGTAGAACAGCAAGAACCAAGCTCTTCAGAGCTCGTTTTCAGTCTTGCTCTATTTAGTGTCTTGGATGAGTATTTTCTCTTGTTCTAATTTTCTCTTGTTTTAATTTTCACACATGGTAATGGGTATAACCATCCCTATCTCATACGAAATTAAATTTGGTATCATTGTGATTAAATTTGGTAATACATGCAAAATACTTAGGACAGTGATTGATGCATGTATTCAATAAATGGTAGATATTATTATTGTCATTGTTATTTTAATTGTCATTTATGATTGAAGCTGGAGGGCCATGTAGAGGCAAGTAAGAAACCATACACAATGACTTTTAGGAATGAGGTTTTGTCACTGACACTTTATTGAAAATTTTTTATGGTGACATTTTGGCCTTTAGAAGTAAAGCTTTTCTGAGATGAGGTAAACAGTGCTCTTATCAATATCTTCTCAGAAAACCTTTCTAAGTTATTACATTACATCTAGTCCCTACAACTGGAATGATGTTGGCAAAGAACATATAAGGTAGGAATATTATATAAGGGGCTTCTGGCTTTTCAAGTTAATAAAAAGCACTTATATTTGAGCTCATTTGATTCTGGACATAGATAGGGGTTCTACCTGGCAAATACAAGATTTGAGTATTGCAGAGCAAATGAGGAGAAAATACAATTAACCTTAAGATTCCTTTAGTATCTGCTACATGTCTATAATTTCCTTCTCTTTTATTCAGCATTAATTGAGAGAATGGGATATGATATGCAGGTCTGTGAGAAATTGAGTCTGCCCTCAAGGATCTTATACCGTTATAGGAAGAGAAGATATGTACAACTGTATAAAAAATATATTACTTCTGCCCTCCACCCACCAGTATGGCTAGAGTTCAAGTGGTGGACATGAATAGAAGACTTCTGCCAGGAATACAGAAATCTAATGGAGTATTTTGTTAAGTTATAGACAAAGGATGTTGGAGCCAGTATTACAATTACTCTTTTCATTATATTTATTTTTATTTAGGACTGAAACAGGAGGGCCAGGCAGAGACAAGCAAGAAAGTGATATAGTTATGACATTCAAAGTGAAGAAATAGTCCATGTAATGTCTCCGGTGGATAACATATAGGGGGAAAGCAACCAACAGTGGTGCTGAGGGTAATCTTATCCAAGCAGCCTCCTTGCTGAGTCTGTCTCCTGCTTGAGAAGACTGCATCGAATATCAGTCACATAGCACCAGGAGCATGTGATTGTGGAGACAGTGCTAACTAGCTGGCTGGCAGAGAGCCATGGAGGCCAGAGGCAGCAGGCCTTTGGAGAAATATGGCAGGGCCTGCTCTGTGGTGTCAAACGCATGAGGTGAACTTGTCTTTTTCTGTCTGTGAATCTCTTTGTTTTTTTTTTTTTTTTTTTTTGAGACCGAGTCTCGCTCTATCACCCAGGCACGAGTGCAGTGGTGCAATCTCGGCTCACTGCAAGCTCCGCCTCGCAGTTCAAGCCATTCTCCTGCCTCAGCCTCCCCAGTAGCTGGGACTACAGGCACCCGCTACCACGCCCGGCTAATGTTTTGTATTTTTAGTAGAGACGGGGTTTCACTGTGTTAGCCAGGATGGTCTCGATCTCCTGACCTCATGATCCGCCTGCTTCGGCCTCCCAAAGTGCTGGAATTACAGGCGTGAGCCACCGTGCCCGGCCTTCTGTTTGTGAATCTTTAAATGAAACTGACACTCATTACCAGTGCTTTTGGAGTTGGGTGTTTGTGGGAGAGCTGGAAGGGTAGGCAGAAGTCTAGATTCACTGAGTCCAGCCTCAGGTGAATGTGGAATACAAGTCAAGGCTTCCCAAGGATGCTGGGACACATTTGGATTATAATGCAACATAGTTCATAGTATTATTCAATATTCATAGTGAAGTGTGGAATTGATAAGTATCATAAAAGAAGTACAGAGTAAACATTATCAGAGGTCTGAGTAGTGAAAGCTTACTTCCAGCCTAGGGATGGAGACAGGAAGGATAAAGGAGGAAGAAAGCTTTGCAAAAAGTGTTAACTGAATTGGACTTTGGGAGATGATGTGGTGGACACTGTGCCTAATTCCCCAGTATCTACCTCAGATGATTTGTCCGATTGTGGTGATTTCATGCCCTTTGTCAGGGATCGGTTCCAAGATGGATAAGCCCATGATAATTTGGACAAATAAGATGGGTAAAGTGGCTTGGGGCTTTTGGGAAGAACAGTAACTCTTTCTCCAATTGGATGGGAACAAAGAAGCATTTAGCCTAATTGCTACTGAAAATGTTCCTGCAACCGCAAGGAAAATAAATCTTCCCAGGAATCTATTCTCCAAAAATAATCCTCTCCACACCCGTTGGCCCTGGCTATATAGCATCTAAAAATAGTGTACAATAAACCATTTTGTGTCATTTTGAAGTTTTTAGTTATTCTCATTTTCTAATGGTGTTTTGTTTTTTGAGACTGAGTTTTGCTCTTGTTGGCCAGGCTGGAATGCAATGGCATGATCGCAGCTCACCACAACCTCTGCTACCTGGGTTCAAGCAATTCTTCTGCCTCAGTCTCCTGAGTAGCTGGGATTACAGGCATGGGCCACTACGCCCAGCTAATTTTGTATTTTTAGTAGAGACAGAGTTTCTCCATGTTGGTCAGGCTGGTCTTGAACTCCCGACCTCAGGCGATCCACCCACCTCAGCCTCTCAAAGTGCTGAAATTACAGGTGTGAGCCACCGCACCCTTCTTAGTTATTCTCACTTTCATAGTTTTTTTATTATTGCTTATTGAATTTGAACATGATAGGAAAAATCAATTATTTGTTGTTGGATCACTTTCATTAATGGTTAATTAATTTTGATGTGTTTTGAGAAACTGGTGTATCAGTAGCTGTATTTGAACTTCCATTGCAATTTTCTTAGTCTACTACTTTCTGACACAGCAAGATGCTGTGGGAAGAGCTTTGGAAAGAGTTACCTATGGCTTTGCATTCTGACTTTTCATCAACTTTTGAATATCAATTTCTTTTATTATACCTCAACAATTTTTTTTTTTGTTAAATGAAATGAACTTTTGCTCATGTTCTAATGTTACTGTATTCTGCAGAGTCTTGACCGATTATTCTAGGTCTCTACTGAAAAAATGATCTGTCTTCCAGGATTGTCAGGCAGAGACGACTCTGAGAAAAGTCTATGATGCTACTGGTTGAACAGTTATTACTTTGGTGCCATGGACAAATTTCATTTGGAATGTTTGATTATATCCTATTAAAATTTACACAAATTTAAAAAAATTAATCATGTTCAAGTGGTTATATAATTCTTCCTTATTTCTTATTTCTTGTTTTATGAAATGATTTTCAACTGGTTGGAATATAAGTTCAATGAAGAAAGCTTGGAGCATTGTTGGCTCTCAATAAATGCTTGTTGTATGAATGAATGAATTACTTAGCACTATTACATACCTATTTGAGAACTATATTTTTTATTTTGGGAAGAATGATTTATTCATCATATTTTATTATTTTTGTTCATTGGATTTAAATGTTCATTGGAGATTTATTTTCTAGATGGTAAAATAGTTATATGAAGTCTAAGTATTTCAAATTAAATTTCATAACCTTTTGTTTATTAAATTTTAAAATAAGTTTAGAATTTAAAAGCAGCACTTTAATCTATACATATAGAGTATCTTCTTTGTTAAGAAGAGGCAGATGAATATCTTGGTTTAAGCAATACTGTCCATTTTGATTAGCTTACTTTTTGATGTTTTAGTGTAGAACAAAATAAAAAAAAATTTTTAAATAAAATTAAAAAAATAAAAAAGAACAACAAAAAAATAAAATAAACAATTTTAAATTCTCCTTTCTATGCTTAATCTGGATAATCTTATTGGCTGCCGTTGCCACACTGATGCTAAGATTCAAAGGACTCAAAAATGAGAAAACTATCAATTTAGCAAAATGGAGATTCTCCTTTACTTGTCCTACCAATTGAAAAAAATAGAGAACCAAAAAAGAAAAAAAAAAGAGAGAGAAAATAAAAAGAATGTGCCCCCACCCCAGTTCCCAATGGCAAGTTGACTGAAACAAAAATATTTGAAATAATAAATGTCTCTGGATACCTGGATTTACATTCTATTTTCCTTGCTATAAATAAGTGGCTGCTGTAAGTTAGAGCAGGTGTAAATGACTGTGACTCACTGTATGTATGGTAAAGACATGTGCCTTGATGGGAAACAAGGGACAAGGAACATAATGAGATTCAACTGAGGGGGATTTGGGACTTAACTCCTCTTCACGTTGGAGTGAAGCCAGATTCATAGCAGTAGAAGGACTCTATAAACATAATTCACTGAAATGAGAGGGTGATAAAAAGGCCCTTTTTCTTGCCTTTTGCAGGGATAAATTACACCCGAAGCTACAGAAATGTTCCTTTCTAGCTTCAGATTAAGTGTGCTTGTATAATAAACATTTCTGTAACACTCGGCTTCTTTAACCTCGACAGCTCAATTAGGGCTGTGCGATAAAATACAACTTCTATGCACTTTGTGAACACTTAATGTGACTGAGGGCCTGTTAGCAAGAAATCTCACAGAAAATAGGTCTTGACAAGTGTTCAAGGAAATTGAATTGGCATTGTGTTTAATGAATATATATATACACACACACATACATATATGCATATACATATGTATATTCTTTAAAACTCTGTATTCTAATTATAATGATATATGTGAGTTTCCTTTTTTGTGTGAAAATCTCTTATTCATTATCTTTGCTATTGGCTGGAAAACCATGAGGAGATTTGGGAAAGTTGTTATATGTGGGTACAGATGTTTAAAGAAGTCAGAAACTCTGATGATTCACAGAGTTTGGAAAAGTCTTAATTCTAATCTCTAAATTGCTGTGAATTGGAGGTAGTCTCAGTGAGCCCCTTGACTTGGAGTTATGTTGCTTAATACATTTGCATATTTCTTTTCTGAAGGAGGATAGATATTAGGGCTCTGGCAGGATTGGTTGAGAAGACAACCTCAGATAGATGAGCAGTCTGTGCATAGCACTGTGCATGGGAGACGTCTGACAACCTGTCAGAATCACTCACTGCGCATTGACATTAGAAACCGCTTCCAGATAGCCTTTTTTTTGGTACTATTATGGTGTCATAAATTTTGTCATGATCATCTACCAAATAAGGCTTCAATTTCTTAGACTGGCTTTCAAGTACCTCTGAGACCAGCCTTATTTCAATTTAACCCCTTTTATAGTTGGATTTTCATTTTGCCTCAGGTGCATAGAATTCCCAGATCCAGGGAAGGGGCTTTCATGTGATTCATCGATTTAGTTGGAACTTGTCTTTTACTAATACCACTTCATGCCCCCAGTCTTCAGGACAAGCTGTGGTCTTTAGTGTGCTTTGTTTACTCCCCTTGTTTCTCCACCTTTTTCTTGTCATTCCCTCTGTGCTCTCTGCCAAGCTCTGTCTCTCAGGTTGTTTAAAGCTCTGTGGGTGGACCTGTCAAGTAGACCCGCCCTAGAAAGCCTTTTCTGATCCCCCAGCCAGGGGGAGTCTCCCTCTGCACTCCTTTATTGCTTCATTTTTAGTTCTTTTATGACACATCAATTTCTGTTTATATTATTGTTATTTATAGACCTGTCTCTTCTCCCTTGAGGGCAGAGTGGGTAACTGATTCTCTGTCAGGGTTGGGACTAGCTCTTGTATATTCAGCTCTTATTTTTCCATTTTTATAGAGCATATTTGTAAACAGGGCCCAGCTTTCTGACAACACCAACAATAGTTTTTAAACAATACATAAATGTCATGTGTACATATAATGTATGCAAGTATCTATAATAATGGTGTAAGGAGGACCCAAGCTATGAAGAATGGAATACAAAAACACAGTTTGATTTGTAGAGAAAAGGGATCATAGTGTCTTCCTGAAAAGAAAAAAAAAAAAAATAAGGAAAATTGTGATTTCTAGCTTAAAAGGGAAACCTTACTGACTAAACACAGAAAGAAAGTTTGGGGAAACATCAAAAGGAGAAAAGATTAATTTTTAATGTTACAGGATGTCTCTCGAAGGGGATAATTCAGATGTCAGTTGCATGTTTTCTTTACTAGACTGGTTTATCATCATGGTGAGGAGGAGATGGGGAAAAGCGCCTGAGCTTTTCAAAGGGCTTGTTTATGAGTGTTCAGATCAAACAAGATATGTGGGACTACCGGGAATTCTTTATTTGCACTTCTAATTGTTTCCTTAAATGTAACCATAAAAATTCATTCAGAAAACTGCAGCAGATTTAAGGAGATAAAATAAGACCTCAGATGGCTGTTAGTAATACAAATAACTTAAAGCGTTTTTGCAAATTGCATGTCAGCCACAATTAACAATATGATGTTTATTTTGGTGCGGATGGATACCCTCGGTAAGCAGTCTCTTTCAGTATATCAACGCTTCCTTTTATAATGTCGTCGTAATTGAAACATTTTGTCTTGCATAAGACAGATGGGTGCGCAGCAAGTGTTCACGACACAACCATTTATGCCGATAGAGTTTGCAGACACCAGCTCCACCTTGGCCTGTGTGCAATGGCTGTTCCCTTGTGGAGGGGACCAACACAAACATCGGAGCTTGGATCACAATCGCCACACACTAACATTTTGCCAGATTGCAGCAATTTTGGCATTGCCTAATTCACATGCAGTGCGATTGTGGGGAGGTTTTGAACAAATATTGATTTGTGAGAAGCAGATGAGTGTCATAATTCCCATTTTTAGTATTTCCTTTTCTCACTCAGTGTAAAAATTGTCTACCCTCTTGAGAAGAAGTAAATAAGGTATGGAAATGTTGCTCCACTGTGTGAGAAGCTAGACAAATATTTTCTTTTCTACCACAGAATGTTTTCTGCTGCTTGTCAAAATTTCTTGTGTGCTCTGTGATTCTACACTGGTACACCACAGCAGTGCCTGCTTCGTGACAGCACGGAGCTTGCACTGGGTATCAATAAAAATGGTATCTGGAGATTTATTGAAGTGGATTTAAAACCAATTAGTGCGGTTATTAATCTGCCATCCTTCTCCTCTTGCCCTGCCATTGCAATGTTAACCATAAACTACGACTGAACCAGCAACATCCTTTCTCTGATGGGGGATGGCTTAATGAGAATGATTTTATCTCTTCTAGGGGTGTTTTTTTTTGTGCCCACACTCAATCATCTTGATGGCTTTGTTTTTACCATAAACATCAAATGGCATTATATTGGGAACATTATGTAACAATTAACCACATTTTAATTTGTCTGGCAATTATGGAGACATAGTGCTGATAGTGCTGTCATGGAAAGGACTGTCTCACTGCCATATTAAAGACTCTGAGTGGAATATCTTTTTGGTGCAAGATTTATAAACAGATTCTGCCTCCATCAGTTAAGAAGGGTTTTGACTGCAAATAATAGAAAACACTAATACTGTGTTTGAACATACTTTGTCATTCTTAGTATAGTTACAGAAACTTTGTTGGAAGTTGGTTGCTGCGCCTCTAGGATCCTGTCTGGGTTCCAGGCAGGCAAAGAGGAAGGGAGAAGCAAAGATCAGTGTCTGCATGAAGAAATCATCTCTTTCCAGAATTCTCATTTCATACCTTGTGAACTACTTAGATGCTCCTAGCTGCAGTGGAGTCTGGGGAAATACCGCACCAAGCCAGAGGCTGATTCCGCATCACGTGAAGAATGGATAATGAGATTTAGAGTTGATTAAAGTCATACTGTTTAAAAATGATTTTAAAATAAGATGGTTGAATGCTTGCTGACAGTTGCTTTTCTATGTTGCAGAATTGACTCTGCTGGGCTGAACATTCCTGGAGAGTGGGGCTGGGTTGGGGAGAGTTGCAGAGAGCTGGAAAACTGGAACAGATTGATATTTTTAGTTCTCAGGTCAGTTAGCTTAAAAGTCAAGGAAGCAGAGAGTAAAGTCCTCTGGTGACTGAAATATGACTCCTTGCTTATTTTCATCAGTCTTTCACTTTTATGCAGTCTAGCCTTATCCTTGATATGGGGAAGCTTATAAAAATTGCCACTCCATTGCTCATGACCTGCCCTATGAAGACAAATATTTTCAGAAGATAGATAGTGTTCAGGTAAGAAAAGCCTAGACTAACATCTCTTGTATGAGAAAGAAAAGAAAGGAGAATATACAGATAACGAACATGAAATGCTGGCAAATATGATCTGCCAAAGAATTGATGTTAGTAAACCTTTGCCTGGTTTTATTTTCTATGTTTATGATTTTGCTAAGATTACAGAGTCCTTAACATTAAGGTAGTATATCCCCAAGTAGTTTCTAAGGGAAAGGCAGGTAAGTGATCAGTTGCTTTAGGTGAAAGTCATTCATTGACGTCAGACTAGATTTTCACAGTTAATTTTATATTCTGACAGTTACATAAATTAATCCAGTAAATCCAACAATGCCTACCAAGATTTGTCTGGATTTGTCATGAACATTAAAATGTCATCAGCATACATGGTAATTTATACTCCCTCTGATTAACAGTAATCCTTCTCATCTCCTGTGAGGATCTAATAACCAGAGCTAATGGCTTTAATGCTAAAATAAACAGCAGAGGATGTGAGCAACACCTCTGCTTTGTAGCTTTTGGAAATGGTCTTATGTGTGCAGAATATTTTTGTGTGTGTGTGTGTGTGTTTTTTTTTTTTTTTTGAGACTGAGTCTCGCTATGTCGCCCAGGGTGGAGTGCAGTGGCCGGATCTCAGCTCACTGCAAGCTCCGCCTCCCGGGTTTTTACGCCATTCTCCTGCCTCAGCCTCCAGAGTAGCCGGGACTACAGGCGCCCACCACCTCGCCCGGCTAGTTTTTTGTATTTTTTTAGTTTTTAAAGAATATCAACAGCTGATTCTTATTCCAAACCAGTGTTTCAATATATCATAAAACACATTATTTTATTAGGTGAGTTTCATCTTGTGTTCAGTAACATGGCAATTAGGGTTAGTATGGTAAACATTTAGAATGACCATAGCTCCTCAAATGAATCCATGACTGTAATCTTGACATATAATGTTTTAAGCCACTATTAACTAAATTACTAGTTTTGTCACTATAACATGGAGATAACAATAGTGATGGGACTACCACCAGCTATTACAGGCCTATGTATGAAATAATAATAATAATAAGAAAATGCCCCTAGTTAGACAGAGCTGGTGTCACGCAGGGTGGCAAGCAAAACTTGCAGTGCCTTTGAGTTCCTGACTTTCCCCCTCAGTGAGGTACCCTTGTGCAGGTCACAAACCATACACAAATATGAATCTACCCTCACTGATAAGATTCTGCTTAAAGAGAACAAATGGCATACCTTTAGAAGAGTTTCTAGTGGGTGACACATCTGGATAACCACCTCGAACAGACAATATTATGTGATGATGATCAGTTAATTATCTATCTATTTGCTATGTAAAAACCATATAGATATTTTGATTTTGGAAAAGGTGTACAGGATCTTTTTCCTTTTTTTTGAACTATACCAAATAAATGAATAAATATTAACTCATCAGTTTTACAGACACTTTCCATATACACAATTCCATTTATTATTTACAACAAACCTAAGCTTGTTGTAAATAGATGATGGAGCCTGAGTTGAGGGAGGTGTGCCGGGCTAACTAGCAGGCCTGGGCTCCTCAAATCCTTCTATTCAAGTGTTATAAGAAGGGAAGGGCTACCAAAGACTAGCTTTTTCAGGCCTCTAGGGAAATGACCTCTCAGTCCTGGGACTATCCTCCCTGATAAGAGAGTGTTTGAATGACTGCCTCGGGTCACCAGATAGTTAATGCCAACAGTGTGATTTCTGGTGAATAGCTCTTTTTGCATGCCTGAAAATGTGAGACACTCTGTATCCATTTTACCCCTGGGACGCTGTATTATATCCCTATGTAAATGACTCCCAATAAAATCCCTAGATGCCAAGGCTTGGGGGAGTTTCCCTTCTTATAACACTTCGCATATGTTGTCACAGATCACTGCAGAGAGAATTAAGCACTGTTCTTGTAACTCTGTTGGGGAGAGGGCAAAGGGAAACTTGTGTCTAGTTTCTTTCAGGTTCCTCCCTATGTATTTTTCCCTTTGCTGATTTTAATTTGTAGTCTTTCACTGTAATATGTCATTGATTTGGTTTGACTCTGTGTTCCCACCCAAATCTCATGTTGAATTGTAATTTCCAATGTTGGGGGAAGGACCTGATGGGAGGTGACTGGATCATGGGGGTGGATTTCTCCCTTGCGGTTCTCATGATAGTGAGTGAGTTATCATGAGATCTGATGATTTAACAGTGTGTGACACTTCCCCCTTTGCTTTCTCTCCTGCTCCACCATGATAAAATGTGCCTGGTTCCCTTTCACTTTCAGATAATTCTAAGTGTCCTGAGGCCTCCTAGCCATGCTTCCTGTACAGCCTGCCGAACTGTGAGTCAATTAAACCTCTCTTCTTCATAAATTATCCAGCCTTGGTTTTTTATAGCAGTGTGAAAATGGAATATACAGAAAATTGGTATCAGAGAAGTGGGGCATTGCTATAAAGATACTGAAAATGTTGAAGTGACTTTGGAAATGGGTAATGGGCAGAGGTTGGAATAGTTTGGAGGACTCAGAAGAAGACAGGAAGATGAGGAAAAGTTTGGAACTTCCTAGAGACTTGTTGAATGGTTGTGATCATTCTGATGCTGATGGTGATATGGACAGTGAAGTCTAGGCTGAGCAGGTTTCAGACGGGGATGAGGAAATTATTGGGAACTGGAGTAAAGGTCATTCTTGCTATGCTTTAACAAAGAGACTGGTGGCATTGTGCCCCTGCTCTACGGATCTGTGGAACCTTGAACTTAAGAGAAGTCATTTAAGGTATCCAGCAGAAGAAATCTCTAAGCAGCAAAGAATTCAAGATGTAGACTGGCTGCTTCTAAAAGCCTATGCTCATCTGCATAAACAAAGAGATGATCTGAAATAGAAACATATTTAAAAGGAAAGCAGAGCATAAAAGTTGGAAAAATTTGCAGCCTGACCATGTGGTAGAAAAGAAAAACCCATTTTCTCAGGAGGAACTCAAGTCAGCTGCAGACATTTGCATAAATAAAGAGGAGCCAAAAGTTAACAGACAAGACAATGGGGAAAATGCTTCCAGGGCATTTCAGAGATCTTCGCAGCAGCCCCTACCATCACAGGCTAGGTCTAGGAGGGAAAAATGGTTTTGTGGGTCAGGCCCAGGACTCTGATACTTTGTGCAGCCTTGAAACATGGCACCCTGCATCTCAGCTGTTCCAATGGCTAAAAGGGGCAAAGGGATAGCTTGGACTGTGGCTTCAGAGGGTGCAAACCCCAAGCCTTGGCAGCTTCCATGTGGTGTTGGGTCTGCAGGTACACAGAAGGCAAGAATTGAGGTTTGGGCAGAGGCCTAGATTTCAGAGGACGTGTGGAAACACCTGGATGTCCAGGAAGAAGTCTGCTACAGGGGCAGAGCCCTCATGGAGAACCTTCACTAGGGCAGTGTAGGGCGGATATGTGGGGTTAGAGTCTCCACACAGAGTAACTCCCCACTGGGGTACTGCCTAGTGGAGCTGTGAGAAGAGGGCCACCATCCTTCAGACCCCAGAATGGTAAATTCATTGACAGCTCACACTGTGAACCTGGAAAAGCTGCAGGAACTCCATGCCAGCCATGAAACCAGCCACAAGAACTATACCCTGCAGAGCCACAGGGGTGCAGCTGCCTAAGGCCTTGGGAGCCCACTTCTTGCATCAGCTTGCCCTTTATGTGAGACATGGAGTCAAAGGCAATTATTTTGGAGCTTTAAGATTTAATGACCACCCTGCTGGGTTTCGGACTTGCATGGACCCTGTAGCTTCTTTGTTTTGGCCAATTTCTTTCATTTGGAATGGCAGCATTTACCCAATGTCTGTACCTTCACTATATCTTGGAAGTAACTAACTTGTTTACAATTTGACAGGCTCATAGGTGGAAGGGAATTGCCTTGTCTCAGATGAGACTTTGGACTTGGACTTTTGAGTTAATACTAGAATGAGTTAAAACTTTGGGGGATTGTTGGAGATGCAGGATTGGTTTCAAAATGTGAGAAGGAAATGAGATTTGAGAGGGGCCAAGGTCCAAATGATGTGGTTTGGCCCTGTGTCCCCACCAAAATCTCATGTTGAATTTTAACGCCCAATGTTGGGGGAGGGACCTTGTGGGAGGTGATTGGATCATGGAGGCGAATTTCCCCCTTGCTGTTCTCATGATAGTGAGTTATCAGAAGATCTGATGGTTCAAAATTGTGTGGCACTTCCCTCTTCACTCTTTTTCTCCCCTGCACCAATGTGGTAAGATGTTCTGTCTTCCCTTTTGTCTTCCATCATGATTGTAAGTTTTCCGAGACCTCCCAGCTATGCTTTCTGTACAACCTGTGGAACTGTGAGTCAAGCCTCTTTTATTTAATTTTATAAATTACCTAGTCTCAGGTAGTTCTTTATAGCAGTGTAAGAACAGAATAATGCAGTCATATTGTGAGTATAACAGTTTTTCTGTTATATTAGCAAATTCTTGTTGCAAATCCTTCTATTAATAGTAAATTACTGAAACTGAGGATGGTCTTGGGGATCCTTGACAGCAGAGATTATGTAATTTGCTCTGATCATGCAGATAATTGTGGCAGATCCAGGATTTGAACAGACACTTTTGGCTCTGAATCAAATTTTTTTCTTTTTCCTCAATTATCTGTTAGAAACTCAATATCACCCCTTTCTATGCTCTCTCTTCTATCTTCAACGAGGAGCATTTCTATAATATATAGAAGGTAGATGAGAAAAAGATATCATATTATATTTGTTCCTCTGGAATGGCAGGAAGATGCATGGGCTTTAGCAGACATGAAATTTTGCAGTGACTTGCAGGATTTTTCCTACAGGTCACCTATCTTTTTGGTGGAGGTGCATCACCTTATTGTTTGTATTTCCCTACAGTTTCTACTACTTTCTAGCTTTCTCAGAGCTAAGAGCAAAGCCTAGATCTATGAGTGGGTGGCCATTCCTGATATTTATTCTTTCAGCATTTCCAGTGGTTTAGTAGTTATCTATTTCCCTGTGTAAAATATATTCCAATCTGAAATAACTAGATTGTATCTGTGTTCCTGGCTGAACACTGATTAAGACAGAAAATATTTGGTACCAGAAGAGACTCCAGGGAACAAACCACAAGCTAGAATTGTAATCTCTGAGATCATTGAGAGAAGAAAAACAAACAATATGATCTTTGATTGCTCTGATTTTCTGCTTGGAGAAAAATTTTTGGCCACATTGCAGGGAAGGGGAAACTCAAATAGAGTATAACAGTTTCACTGAGTTGAGGAGACAGAGATTGGAGTTCAGTAGGCACAGGGAGCTGAAACATGTGAGGCAGTGTTCTGGAGAGAAGGAAAATATATACAGAAAAAGCTCCAGAATTTTGTATGGTGATTTCCTGTAGTCTTTGCCTGAATATTAAGTTTTTTGTTTATAAAGTGAGACTCTGTGATGCTGGACAATGAAAAACTAGTAGGCATCTCTAAGCTAAATAATCCCCAGAGTGTGTATAGTGCCTGGAAGACTTTATGTTTTGAGAAATGAGAGTGGAGAGACTTTGTTGAATACACAGAGGGTTTTGTTTAAAAATGTGGTTTGAAGGATCAAGCTGATATGATAATAATTCAGTTTCCTGTCAAAATAAAACTCCCTATTTTTTAAAAGGAGTCTATACAATCTAGACTCTGAACTATATAATTATCATGATATTGGTATCCAGTATAAACCATTAAATATGTGAAAAATCAAGGCACCAGAGAAAAACAAGTCATTAGAAACAGACCCTGAAATAATAGAGATGATGACATTACCAAGCAGGAATTTTTATTTTATTTATTTATTTAGTTAGTTATATCTTTATTTATTTTACTCTAAGTTCTGGGATACATGTACAGAATGTGCAGGTTTGTTGCATAGGTATACATGTGCCGTGGTGGTTGGCTGCACCTATCAACCCGTCATCTAGTTTTTAAGCCCCACATGCATTAGGTATTTATCCTAATACTCTCCTTCCCCTTGCCCCCCACTCCACTATAGGCACTGGTGTGTGGCGTTCCCCTGCCTGTGTCCATGTGTTCTCATTGTTCAACTCCCACTTATGAGTGAGAACATGTGGTGTTTGGTTTTCTGTTCCTGTTAGTTTGCTGAGAATGATGGCTTCCAGCTTCATCCACGTCCCTGCAAAGGACACTAACTCATTTTTTATGGCTGCATAGTATTCCATGGTTTATATGTGTCATATTTTCTTTATCCAGTCTATCACTGATGTGCATTTGGGTTGGTTCCAAGTCCTTGCTATTGTAAGTAGTGCTGCAATAAACATACATGTGCATGTGTCTTTATAGTAAAATGATTTATAGTCCTTTGGGTATATACCTGGTAATAGGATTGCTGGGTCAAATGGTATTTTTGGTTCTAGATCCTTGAGGAATCATCACATTGTTTTCCACAATGGTTGAACTAATTTTCACTCCCACCAACATTGTAAAAGTGTTCCTATTTCTCCACAGCCTTGCCAGTATCTGTTGAGCAAACAGGAATTTTAAAACAATTATTATAAATATGTGAAAAGATTTAAAGGAAAACAGAAACTTTATTCAAAAATAAATGGAAGCTATAAAAAATAAATAAAATTTATAGGGCTAAAATACAATACAAAAGTAACATAAAATAATTCCTGGTGGGCCTAAAAGGAGAGTAGACACTGCTGAAGAAAAGACAAGTAAATTTGAAGAGATTACAATTCAGGCAGAGGCATAGGAAATACAGTTGAAAAAAGTGAGTAAAACCCTAATGGCCTTTGAGACAACATAAAGCAGTATGAAATATTGAATCGGATTGCAGAAAGGGATCAGAAAGCATATTTAAAGAAATTATAGCCAGAAGTGTTTTATATTTGGTGAAACTATACGTTCACATAGCCAAGAAACTCAGTGAACATAAGGCAGGGCCAGAAAGAAAGAAAACAAACACTATCCTAAAGTACATTATAATTAAATTTCTGGAGACTAGTGATAAAAGAAAGGCTTAGGCTGGTCGTGGTGGCTGATGCCTGTAATCCCAGCACTTTGGGAGGCTGAGGTGGGCAGATCACTTGGGGTCAGGAGTTCGAGACCAGCCTGGCCAATATGGTAAAACCCTGTCTATACTAAAAATACAAACATTAGTTGGCATGGTGGTGGGTGCCTGTAATCCCAGCTACTTGGGAGGCTGAGGCAGGAGAATCACTTGAGCCCAGGACGTGGAGGCTGCGGAACGAAGATTGCGCCACTGCACTCCAGAGCAAGACTCTGTCTCAAAACAAAACAAAACAACAAAGGGAAAAAAACACAAAAAACAAGAAAATCTTTAAGTACTTAGAGAATAAAGAACTTATTACATGCAGGAAAACAAAGAAAAGATCTGCCATTTCTCATTAGAAGCAACATTTGCTGGAAAACTATGAAATGACATTTTAAAATTGTTGAAAGTAAAAGAAAACAAGTGTATAAATGTAGGATTTTCTATGATAAATTATTCTTCAGGATGGAAACAATTCAAATCATTTTCAGCGAGGCAAGTTGAAAAATTTTGTTCTAATAGATCAGCAATAACAAGAAAAGTTAATGAAATTTTTTTGTAAAATATATGAAATTTTTTTATTATTTTCAATATTTTTCTAAAAGATAATGACTCCCAAGGACAATATATAAAAACAATAAGGCATTTATAAGGTATTTAGAAATAACCAAAATAGCAAAAAAATAATGAGGTAGGGAGGGAAGGGACCTTATATTATGTATGAAGTGGTGTAATCTTATTGGAAGGTAGACTGTAATGTTTTAAAGATCAGTATTATAAAATCTACAGTAACTACTGAAAAAGGAGATGTGACTATTTGGCAATCGAGGAGATAAACTGAAAAATTAAAAAACTAATCAATTAATCCAAAAGAATGAAGAAAAATAGTAGTGAAATAAAAGCTCAAAAATCATATGGGATACATAGAAAGCACATAGAAAAGTGGTAGATTCATACCCAAATAAAATAAGATATATCTCATATAAATTAGTTTAAACATGCAGTGAAAAAGCAGAGATTTTCAGAATGGGGGAAAAAGCAAGACGCAAGTAGCTTAAAAGTAAATGAATGGAAAGAGATGTGTGATGCAAACACTAATATTAGAAAACAGAAGTGCATATATTAATATCAGGAAAAATAGACTTTAGGACTTTAGGACTAGGAATATACAGAGAGATGAAGTAAAATATTTCATAATTATGCATCAACGAGATGCATAATTCTTTATGTGTTTTTATCAGTTACAGAGCTTCAAAACACATGAAGCAAAAACTGACAACTGAAAAGAAAAATTGATACATATAAATTATAATTGGTGATTTTAGTTTTTCTTCTCAGTAATAGATAGACCAATAAATTACTATGAATACAGAAAAGTTAAAAAACAGCGCCAACTAATTTTACCTAATTGATATTTTTTGAAAATTATTACCCATAATGGCAGACTACACATCCTTTTCAGACACAAATGGAACATTCACTAATATAGTATATGTAGTAATATAGTAGTATATAGTATATGTAGTAATATAGTATGTGTAGTAATATAGTAATATCATGGGAAGTAAAATAAGTGTCAATAAATATTAAAGGGTCAGAACTATATAGAGAATAATACTTGGTCAAAATAGAACAGATTTGTGGCCAAAAACAGAAAGTTACCTTTAATGTTCCAAAATATTTGGAAATTAAGCAGTACATTTCTGAATAAGCCATGGGTCAAAATAGAAATCATGAGAAAAATTAGAATATATTTTGAACTGAATGAAATGAAAACATGTTAAAATTGGTGAGATACAGCTAAATCACTGCATTGAATCAGAGGTGGAAATTTATAGCTTAAAATGCTATTAAAGAAGAAGAAATGTTAAAATCAGTCATCTAGCATTTTTACCCCAAGTACTAATATGTAGAAGGACAAAAATAATACAGTAATAATACAGCAAAAATAAAAGGAGACAAAAGGTAGACAAAATCAATAAAGCCAAACACTGTTTTATTTTGAAAAGATTAATAAAATCAATAAACCTTTAGTTAGACTGACCAAGAAAAAAGAAAATACAAATTATTGATAACAGAAATGAAATTGCATGAGTAGATACTACTACAGATCCCACAGAATATAAAGTCCAATAAAGAATGTTATGAACATCTTTATGCCAAAAATTAAATAACCTAACAAATTCTGTGAACAAAACACAAGTACTAAACTAAGAAGTAGAAGAAATGGAAAATCCAAATTGTCCTAGACCTATTAAAAATTATATTCATTAACATAGAAACAGAAAACCTCATAGTGCATGTTTTCCCTCATATGTGGGAGCTAAACATTGAACACACGTGGACATGAAAATGGGAATAATAGACAGTGGGGACTACTAGAGGGGAAAGGAGGGGTGAAAGGATTGATAAACTACCTGTTGGGTACTATGCTCACTACTGGGGTGACAAGATCAATTATACCCCAAACCTTGGCATCACACAATATACCCAGGTAACAAACTTGCATATGTACCTCCTGAATATAAAATATACGCTGAAATTTAAAAATAATTACAATGTAACAACAACAAAACAAATGGAATTCATAGTGAAAATTTTTTTCCCCAAAGAAAACTCAAGAGAGATTGCTTTAAGGGAAGTTCTATTAAATATTTGGCAAGGAAATAAAATCAATCTTACATTAACTTTTTCAGAAATTAGAAGAGGAAACACCTCCTAGCTCACTTTATGATAATGCTAGTCTTACTCTGATACAAAAACTAGAAAATACATTATAGGAAAATCAAATAAAAAATAATTATCCCCATGAACATAGATAAAAAATTTCCAAGAAAATAATGCAAATCAAACCCAGAAATTTAGAGAAATCATAATAAATTATGACGAAGTGGAGTTTATCCCAGTAATGCAAGATTGATTCACAATTTGAAAAAATCAATGCAATTTATCTTATTAATAGAGAAAAGGAGAAAACTCGTATGATCATCTTGACAGATGCAGAAAAATACTTGAACTACCATATCTAATTAAGCTCCCAGTAACACAGGAACTAAAGGAGACTTTCTCAATGGATTGAAAGAAACCTATGAAAACAACTAGCACCATGTTTAATACTAAAAGACTGAATGCATTACCACCAGGAACATGTTAAGGATGTTCGCTCTTACCATCACTTTAACATTGTAATAGAGGATCTAGAACTTAGTTCTAAGGTTAGGAAAAGTAATCACAACCATGTGGATTAGAAAGAAGTGATTTTTTTTTTCTGTATTCACAGATGACATAATAGTGGATTAGAAATTTTAAAGATGTCTTTTGGAAAGCTGCTAGAATGAATAAGGTCTGAGAATATGAAGCCAATATACAAATCAGTTGTACTTTTGTAAGTAACAAAAAATTGGAAATGGGGATTTAAAATATCACCTATAATGACATCAAAATATGAAATATCTAGGGATAACTTTAACAAAATATGTGCAAGACTTGTACACTGAGAACTATAAGACAGGGATGCCCAGTTTACCACTGCTATTCAATATTGTACTAGACATTGCCTGTTGTACTGTGTTGTGAGCATTAACTGCAGAGCAATTAGTAGGAGAAAGAAAAGGCAACCAAACTGTAAAGAAAATATGCAAAGATATTTCCGTTAATGGATAACATGGTTATATATATGTAGAAATAAATATCTCACAAAAAACTAGACACTAGAGCTAATAAGTAATGTCAGCAAAGTTGCAGGGCACCACACAAACAGTAAGTTGCATTTCTGTATACTAGCAATAAACAATACAAAAAGGAACTTAGAAAAATTCCATTTTCAATAACGTCGAGAAGAATAAAACACTTTAGACTACATTTAAGCAAGGAGATGCAAGATTTATACACCAAAAACTAAAAAAAGTAATTACTGAAATAAAGAAGGCTTTAATAAATGGAAAGGCATCGTTTGGATGAAAGGGTTGGAAGACTTACTATGGTTAAAATTGCAATACTCCCCAAAGTGGTCTACAGATTCAGTTCAGTCCTTATCAAAATTTCAATGGCCTTTTTTTGTTGTTGTTTTTCAGAAATGGAAAGGCTGATTCTAAAATTTGTGTGGAATTGCAGGGTATCCCAAATAGATTTCCTTAGTAATCTGATCCAAAGATGCCTTGGTCCTCTCATCACACAGAACATCTGGCTGGTATGCTACATTGATGACATCATGCTTATTAGACCTGGGAAACAGGAAGCAGGAAAACTTAAATGCCTTAGATACCCTGATAAAATTTCAAGGGGCCTGCATATGGTTCAAAATTCTAAAGTTTTAGTAGTCTGAGAATGCTGTAATGTCCTGTTCAAAGTGAAAGGTAAATTGCTTTGTCTTGTATCCCTCACTACTAAGAAAAAATAGACTCTCATTTGGATTAGGGAGACAATCTATACCATATCTGAGTAGCCAATTTTTGAATTACTCATAAGGATATCCGTTTTGAGTGGGGCCAATAGCAAAAGAAGTTTTAAGAGATACTTCGGGATATGATGTAAACTGTTCTACCATGTTAGCCTGGTGACCTATGGGATTCAATCAGTTAAAATGTCTGCAGCAGTTATGTATATTCTATGGCATCATCTGCAATCCCATCAGAATTTCATGTCAAATTCTTAAGGGTCTGAAACAAGCTATGCCCTTTTCACAAATAATTATTCTCTTTTTGAGAAAAATCTTGGTTGGATATTGCACCCTGACCATAGAACAAGTGACCTGTGACCTAAGCTGCTGTCATGAACTGGGTGTTACTTGAACCACCAAGCAATAACATTGAGATATGCAACAACATTCTATAACCAAGTGAGAATTTATTTATATGATATCAGTCTCGAGAAGGCCCTAAAAACATATGAGTTGCATGAGTAGGTACTTACACTACTCATGGCACTTACTCCCGCTGCCTTGACATCTCTTCCCCAACCTACACCTGTGCTTCATGGGGAGTACCCTATGATGATCTAATTTAGGAAGAAGAACATTCAGGTCTGGCTTACCAATGAATCTGCATGGTATCCAGGCACCTGCCAGAATTCAATGCTGCAGCACTATAGTTTAACTTAAGAGCAGCTTGGAAGGACAGTGGGGAGGAAAAGTCCTGCCAGTGGCAGAACATCAAGCGGTATATCTAGTTATCCTAGTTGTCTGGCAAAAGACACAGACAGAAAAAAAGATCTATGCAGATTAAAGAGAAGCAGTTAACAGTTTAGCCAAATGGTCAAAGACCTGGAAACCACAGAACAGGAAAATCAACGAGGAGTTGTGGAGAAGAAATATGTGATTGTAGACCCAGAGTGTGAGAATATTTGTGCCTCGTGTGAAAGCTCCAAAGCACACTCACTGCAGAAGTGTTCAGTAATCAGGAGGGCAAGATGATGTTTTGTGGAATAGCAAGCTTCTTTTCCTACCAGTTCTTGTGCTTGCTCTATAGGATCATGAACAAGGTGGATGTAACAAGGTGGATGTATAGAAGGAGACTATGTATGCTCAGAAGGGTTTTTTTTCCCCACTGAGACTAATCTGGTTACTTGCACTGCTAAATGCACAATATGCCAACAGCAGAAACCAGGGTTAAGCCCCAGATGTGCCACCATTCCCCATGAAAATCAGCTAGCCACACTGTGGCAGGTTGTTTACATTGGACTTCTTTTGTCATTGAAGAATCAGTGATTTATTCTAACTGAAACTTTGTCTTTTTTTGTGTGCAGCATTTTTGATATTATCATGCATGAAGGTGGAGCATATATGTTGAACCAGTGATTAAGATATGGTGCCATTTTCTTCATAGCCAGAACACATGGATGTGAGAATCAAGGGGTGGAAGTAAGACTGGCTCCATTTTACTATTACTCCTTGTAACTCACATACACAATTTGTTTTCCTGTCTCCACGTATTTGGGCTCTGGTACTTGAGTGGTCTTAGTTCTCAAAGGAGAAATGTTTCCAAAAGGGAATCCAACATTGATTCCATTGACCTGGAATTTGAGATTGCTCTAGCCACTTCGGGATGCTCATGCCAATCAGCTAACAAGCAAATAAGGTTGTCATTGTGTTGAATGCATGGCTGATCCTGATCAAAGAGTAGTATTAATATTGGAACCTATTGACTAAGCACTTTAGCTCTTTGGGGGTCTTAAGCTCATAGGGTGACTCAAACCTGTACTTTTGAAAATATGAGCCATTAGTGGTCCTACCTACATTGAGCTGCTTTAATCTTTCCGTAAGCTTTACCACTGGCTGTTCTATTAGGGAAGATTAAAAATTATATAAGTACAACATAAAAATATAATTATAAAATATGTTAAGTGTTGTAGGAGGAGCATAATAGGGAGACCACATTTAGATCAAGGGATGAGGAAAGGACTCTGAAAAAATACAATCTAAGATGAGATCTTAATGATATATATGAACTAGCATATAGAGAGGAAGAATAGAGGACAGAGCATTCCACGGAGAACAAAAGGCAACTTTCTCTTGGTTGCGGGATTGTGTGGACTAATGTAGCTGTAATGTGTGTGCTAGAGCAACAGTGGTAGTAGAGGCGGCTGGAGAAGCAGGCAAAGGCCAGGTCATGCAGAGCCTTGCATGTGGTGGTAAGGAGTTTGAACCTATTTTATCATCTGCTAGAAGACATTGATGGGTTTAAGGTAAAAGGATGACAAAAGGCAATTTATGTTTTATAAAGATATTTGCTGCTGAAAATGGAGATTGGGTTAGAGGTGGCAAGAATAGATGAAAGGAGATTAATTATAAGAATATTGCAATAATCCAACTAAGAGATAATGGTGCCTTCAACTAAGGTAATAACAGAGAATATGGAGACAAAGGACAAGTGGATGGATCTGAAACATATTTTTAGATAGAATGAACAAGTTTTAGTGATGAATTAGGTGCTGAGGATGAGGAAGAGGAAGTAATTAAGGACAGCTCCCAAACCAATGGCATGAAAAACTGGATAAACAGAAGGATCATTTACTGAGATGTGATGACAGGAAGTCAAGTAGTTTTATGGGAAAGATTGGGTTAACTTTTGTACAGATTGTTTTTGGCATACTTGGTGAGATATCGAGTAGAGATATGTAGTAGACATTTGGATCTATGGATTCTAGTCTGCTTTATTGATTTAAGGTCACTGGCAAAAATGAATTTTGAATCCCTGAGAATGAAAGAGGTGAGCTAGGGAGACCAAACTGGAAAGGAAGCTAAGTGGACCTAGAACAGAACATTGTAGAACTCCAATGCTGTGAGGAAAAGAAGCCAGCAAAGCCAATTGGAGTGAACAGTTTTGCCAATTGAATAATAACTCCAGTTATATTACACAACTTACGTTAGCAAATTATAAATATATAGCATATTATACTTAATTATCACAGTTTTATAATCTATTATTACATATAATTATACAACTACTATATAATTATATAACTGCATAATCAACAATACTGTTGATTCAGACTAACATTCTGTATGTGTTAAAAATTCTTGCCAGTGTAATTGTTCCTTTAAGAGTTAAGAGCTTTTTAAGAGTTAAAAGTCCTGATCTAGAGTCAGAAACTTTAGTTCAAATTCCATCTTTGCCACTTAGTATCTATGTGATTTTGCAAGTTGGTTAACCTCTTTAAAATTCAGTTTCATTGTATGTAAAATAGATATACTGATACCTCATCTGAGGAGCTAGTGTCTAATATCCACAAACCACATTGACAGGTACAAAAAATAGTTTAACTATTATTGTGGTTATTGTCATTGTTACTCTTACTATCTTTAGAATATTGTGGCTGCTCAAGTTTCTCTTCTATTCCCAGAGAATCACTCTATTGTTGTCCTCTTCTCAGTCCTGACATCTTTTGTCTGGACTTCAGCAATAACAGGTTGCCCACATCACTGTGTACTTTTTTCTTTTCTTCTTATAGTAACCTTTTAAAAACACATTGAATCACTTTAGTCCTCTGTTTAAAATTATCCCTGGCTTCAATTTTCACTTTGAATAGCACCCAAACTCTTTCCTGTGGTCCAGCAGGCTTTGCATTATGTAGTCCCTGCCCAACTCTCACCCACGCTTCATGCCGCATTCCTTCTTGTTCAGGACTCAAGCCACACTGCCTTTTGGACATTGCACCAGGGCCTTTGATCTTGCCCTGCTCTATGTCTGGAATATAGTTTTCTCTTCCTTTTTGTGTGGCAGATTCAACTCATTTTAATCATTCAGTCTTAGCTCAGAAAACATCTTTGTCCACTCCACATCCTGAGTTACTCTCTACCTTGTCATCTCAATTACTCATTTACTTATCTCTGCACTCTAATGTGAACTTCATCAGGTCTGGAATTGTCTTAGTCCACTGGGGCTTCTATAACAAAATGCCACCGACTGAGTGGCTTATAAACAACGGAAACTTACTTTTCACAGCTTTGAAGGCTGGAAGTTTATGATCAAGGCACCAGCAGATTCAGTGTCTGCTGATGTTCCACTTCCTGGTTTATAGAACGGTGCCTTTTCACTGTGTCTTCACATGGTAGAAGGGGCAAAAATATCTTCTTCAAGCCCATTTTATAAGGGTGCTAATGGCACGCATGACAACCTGTCATCTCCTAAAGTCCCCACTACCAACTTGGAGGTTAGGATTTTAATATATGAATTTTGGGGATGCATAAACATTCAGATCATAGAAGGAATTTCATTTGTCATGTTCACCACTATATCCCCAAATTAGGCATGATGCCTGACACATATTAGGATCTTAGTAAATACTTTCTTGAGTATATAAATGACTATTGCCACCTCTTGGAATCTCTGAGGATGAGGACTCTGTTTTGTTAACTGTATTGCTAACATCTAACACATTGACCAACGCATAGAACTACTCAAAACACATCTGCTGAATGAACAAATGCATGAATAAATAAATGAATCAACTAATCAAAAGTGATTCTCCAATCTTAACATCTCCAATAGTCAAGATTACATTTTTTATCACAAAAATGAGTATGTTAACAATTGGAAAATAAAATCAAAGCAAGAAATACTTAAATCACTGAGTCAAAGCTGTAAAATATGAAATCAGCATGCCCTAACTATGAGATTTTTGTGGACAGAGAAAGCTTTTGCTCTTTCCACCACCGTCTTCCAGCTCCTGGCACACAATCATATCTAGAATTTTCTCCTTTAGCTGTAAGTAAAGAAGACATATGACTATTATCACAGCACAGCCTTAGAAACATTTTCTCCAAAAATGCCTTCACACCAGTAGCTTCTAAGCAATAAGGAAATATATTGACCCACATTTCTGAGCAGTGCATTTTCTTCCTTCTCACCTGTGACTGTCATTCAAATATTGTGGTCCTTTCACAGACTGGATAAACTGAAAAGGAGAGTTAATCAAAGAGCTCTCAGCTGGAACACTTGACTTGCTACAAATATTCCCACACTTAATGGGGATTAGGTTATTTTAAAAATAAATCACTAGTGTGAAAGAAAAAGTCCAACTTAAAAGAACATATGAGTGTACAGATCTAAAGTCCCTTCACAATTCGTGCTTTCTGACATCTCTTGGGACTATCGTAACCCGTATTTCTTGGCTTGACATAATAGAAGGGTAAAATCTCATGTGTGAGAATTTATATTACACCCCTCTCAGGTGCACAGTTTCTTTCCACTTGAAGTTCAGGTGTACTCTGGGATTTCTTTGACTTGAAAGTCTTGAGTGTGTTAAAACTTTAGAGCTGCTGCTGGTATTTTAGGATTTTCTGAGATTTAAGTCTCTGATTCTAGACGCTGTGTCTAAAGATTTCCTCTTCGTTAGGAGAAGAACACCTAGTCCCAGACCGCCCTGCAGTGACAGGTTTGTTCTGAGGATTAATGATAATGTTTAAAAAATACAGAGTTCTGTAGATGAAATATGCTTCTTTGGTTCAAAACATTAGTGATCCAGTGGAGTCTTTTCAGTTATAAAAGTAGAATCAAATGTGTTTACCAGAGCAGTGCTTCCAGTGTGAATGCTACCCACACGGTTTTATGTATCTAACATATGCATAACTTATTAAAATCTTACAAATGCAGTTGGATGAAAATGATGCATTTGAAATTTAATAACATTTAATTTAGCAAGTACTGCATCACAGTCCTGGCATAAAAGACCTCAAATTCTGTTTGGTAGATTTAGCAACAGAACTATAGTAATATAACTGAATCTTCTAGATAATTTAGTCCTCTCATATCACTCTGTCCTCCTGGTGGAAATTGCATCCTTCCTTGGCAATTTTTTTACTTGACTTTAAGACCAATCTATATGATAATAACCGCCCGAAGTCTTCAACTTGACACACCCTTCCTGTGCCTTACCTGCGCTCTTTTAATTTATAACTGCTGGGTTTTCTGCATTGATTCAATGCTTTATATCACAAGTACCACAGAAGATTGCATTTCTTTAGACTCTGAAAATTAAAGCTTTTTTTTTTTTAATGTTTAGCAAAGCATCATGTATGCAAACAGGGAAGTTATTAGCATCTTTCTGATTATAAATTAGGCACAGCTGGAGGCTATATCAATTTCCTTAGGCTAATTAATATAGTGAAGCTGTAATTTGCTAATGATACTGGGCTTTGTCCACTGTTGAATAGGCTTAGTGTAAAACATTCTAGAACCATTTTGTTCATATTCTATATATTGCTTTCAGGATGCAGTAGATTTTTTTTGGTCTGAAAGAACTTGAGTACTTTTTAAAGTATGAATTATTCTTGGAGATATTGTGCTCTAGGAGAGTCAGGCTTTATAAGTACTGTATTGATGAACATGTTGGTCATTTGATAAGAAAAAAGATATATGAATAAACATTAAAGAATGCAAATACACATGAAAAAATTAGTACCTAACAAAAAGTTGTCATCTTTCATGGAATTAAGCCAAAAGCAAAATAAAAATCTCATTTCAATTCTTTAAAAAAGATAGTCCATAGTCGATTTGTTTTAGATGTTGATTTAACAAGGTCCTCTTTGGTTAGTTTTTAGTAAATGTTTGTATTGTGCCTGTAAAGTAGTTTCTATCATTGAATATTATACTTAATAATATTATCAAATATTTATTGATTTTCTTGAATAATTCTTGGCTTATAGTAAGCATTAAACAAATAATTCTTGAATTCATTAAATTATATTGAATAAAATTAATTTTTAATATAGAAAGATAGCAGTAAAGTGTGTTTAGAGCTCCATGCAAGCAATGCATATAAAATTAAAATCCAGCTAGTGTATTTATTCTAGACCATATCTTATTCAGAACAGTTGTGTTTTGAATGCAAATATCTATTTTTTCTATTCCGTCAGCCTTACAGGTCAATGTAACATGTGTATGGAGAATGAATTTAGGAGCTAGAGTTAAGAACTTCTGCATGCATGGCCACAGTGTGAGGCTTAACAGTCACAGGAACTGGCAAAACCCTTGGGTGGAAGACTCCTCAGAAACCTAATATCCTTCTTTTCCCTGGGGTTTCTCAGAATGCCTTTCATAGAACTTGAAGTCCACCTGAGTTGTTCCATGAAGAAAAAAACAAAAAGATTCTATGTCCAGATAATTTTGGAAATATTATCTACTATAGCTCTCTCCTGGTGAGTCATAATACACATTAGCATATTAAAGCTCCAAGTGCCAAAAATAACATTTACCACATTTCTTGAAATATATTTGACTTTTTTTCAAATAAGTCCCATTAATATACCAAGGACCTAATGTTCTCTTCGGCGTATATTGGACAATGCTGTCTTAAGGTGCTATCAATAATTTACATTGATTCTGTAATCAAGATGAAGCAAAAGAAAACATGAAGATTTGGGATATTTAAAAAGTTGGAAGGAGTATCCCTAAAGGAGGAAAAATAAACAGAACAGGAAGCTATGAGGGTGCGGAAGGCCAACTTTGTAATGTATCAAGTGATAATCTGCTACCTGATTTTAGCATTACAAGTAGTAATCTGCTACTTATAACTGATAAGCACCATATGTAAATACTAAGAATCTCTTTGTCATTTATAGTGATTCAGAAATGAAATTCATTTGCAAAGAGGTTTAGGATAGTTTATTTTGCAACACAAATTAAATCTAATTGGAGATTCAAACAATGAAGAAAAAGCACAAAATCATAACACTCGAGAGGCCTTGAAATATTCTGTTCCATCTTTATTCCAACTCAGAAGCTCTCTAAAATAAAACAATTAAATTACTTTGTTGATAAGTTTTCCCAGTTTTCATAACTATTATATCATGAAATTCGAATCCCCAATCCAAATCACTTCAATTAAAATTTAAGCCAGTTTATACCAGTCTATTTTCACTTACTGAAATTTTGTCATCCTTCATCTAATTTCTTTAAGCCCTTCTCTTTCTTAGAGAGACTTAAAACGTGTTTTTAAGTTCGACTTCTGCCACAGAGAAAATGGCAGCATTATTGTCTTCATTTCTGACTGCAGTGTTTTCAGAGACTCCCACACAAAACAAGAGAAAACTATACAGAAGTGCCTACTTGCTGGAAAGAGAACAAAAGAGACTTTTCAGTAATGCATTTGAGAAAGAACTGGGATTTCTCTGCATATGACACCTGGAAACACAAAAGTAGTTATGTGAGGATAAGTTATTGACTTAATAACTGCCCTGGTAAATAAAGTTAGGTAGCATGTGGATTTTTCATTTCTCGTTTAAGTCAAGTCTCTGGTTTAAAAAGAGGAACTTTGTTGGTGTCAGGTGGTGCTTCAAGGACAGTAAAAGCGCCTTGGAAAGCAGGTGCAGGTGCTCAGAAGGGATTCCGGATTGTGATTCTGCTCCCAGAGTGCTTTTGAACACCACGCAGAATGTATTCATCTACTTTCAGTTCAATAATTAATGTCACTATTCCTACAGCTACTCTTAGAATGACAAATACAGGCAACTCAAGACTTTAAAGAGATTTCATTTAAAACGCTTTATTTCATAACGTATTTTGGCTTTGATGGGAATATTGTTGTAAGTCTTACCGTGACATAAAGTGGAGATACTTTTTAAATGTTTCTGGGGAATTTTTGTGACCTCCACAAAAGGAGATACAGTAGACTCTTTGGGAGAATATTTTATTAAATTTTTATTTATTATAAAAAGGAGAGCAAAGCATTCAATTGATTGGCACAGCACTAAGGAACAGAGCTCTAATTGGAAGCGAGGTGATTCTTTGCAGTTGACATGGAAGACAACTTTTGCCTTCAGAATTCTAGAGTTGTTTCAGACACAGCTTGGTGCCCTTGAAAAGGAGTTAAGTTCAGAATCTCACCTGAATTCTAAGGAAATTCTGAAATTGAACCAGCTTCATGGAGAAAAGAACACACACATGCACACACATACATGCACCATCGGTCTTATTTTTCTAGGGTTTTGAAGAACATCCTGTTGTGGCTGCTGTTGTGGAGAGAAGAGCTGCCTCTGGAATGTTTATCCGGAGGTCTACTTTTGGGAGTCTCTGGCTCAATGGTGGCTGTTTCTTACCATCTTCTCAAATGTGTTGTTTTTTGTAAATAAAGGATATTTTACTTCATATACAAAGGGATGTAGTCTTCAGATGTGCTATGTGTTGGGCTTGATTTTCTACCACATATCAACTTTGTTACCATATTATTAAATTTTTATTTTGTATATTTTATATACAAAAATGAACTTTAGCACTGTAATTATTCTCGTAACTTGATTTTTAATGTATTCATCCTTGATTCATTGATGCACATGATATTGTTCTGAAAAAAACCTTTGAGATCATGTGCTCTAAACTGCCATTTTTCACCACTGTGGTAAAGTTATTTATTTGTTTCAGGTCACATGATAGGTAATGGAAAGAGTGGCAATTAGAATTCAGACAACCTAAAATCATATGTAATCACAAACCGTTGGGATGACCATTCTTTATTTATTTATTTATTTATTTTTAAATTATTATTATTATACTTTAAGTTCTAGGGTACATGTCCATAATGTGCAGGTTTGTTACATATGTATACTTGTGCCATGTTGCTGTGCTGCACCCATCAACTTGTCAGCACCCATCAACTCGTCATTTACATCAGGTATAACTCCCAATGCAATCCCTCCCCCCTTCCCCCTCCCCCCTCCCCATGATAGGCCCCGGTGTGTGATGTTCCCCTTCCCGAGTCCAAGTGATCTCATTGTTCAGTTCCCACCTATGAGTGAGAACATGCGGTGTTTGGTTTTCTGTTCTTGCGATAGTTTGCTGAGAATGATGGTTTCCAGCTGCATCCATGTCCCTACAAAGGACACAAACTCATCCTTTTTTATGGCTGCATAGTATTCCATGGTGTATATGTGCCACATTTTCTTAATCCAGTCTGTCACTGATGGACATTTGGATTGATTCCAAGTCTTTGCTATTGGGGATGACCATTCTTAACCCAAGAAACAATTTCAAAATTCACTGACTCTAAATCTGCAGTACAGTGTTGGGCACATGGTGAGGTTTTATCCAATATTTGTAGAATTCAATGAATAAATAATGCTGAATTAAATCATAACTTATGTGCACTTGTTTTATTTAGTATTATAAATCTCAACCTATTTATTTTCCTGCACAAATTATACTTTTGTCTGCATGAAATGTATAAATTTGACCTCTTCTGCATGGAGACAAAAGAGTCAATCATAGTCTTCTCTATGGTTCAAGTAAATAATTTCTCAAATGTCCATTTGGCTACACATATCCATTTATAAGTATAGAAACCAGTCCTGTTTGAGTTGGCAATAATATCTTTTACACATTTGGGGGTGTCTGTTTGCAAACGGAAAGATTAAAAGTTATCCAAATCCCAGCTAGTTTTTGGATACCTAAAATATTGTGTAGGTTTGCATCATCCTTTTTACATGTCTCTCAAATAAAGAATATAAGAAAGCTAATTTTTAATCAGAAGTTTATGTTTGTTCAAAAAAGTTTATAAAGGCATTTTTTTTTTTTCCTGTTAAGTAATTATAATCTAACACTGATATGGCAAAGTCACCAGTAGGAGACCAATGACATTTGGGATTTAGATAGGCCTCTTTTGTCATTAACAAACATTTTTTAATAAAGAATGGAAAGATTTATTTTAGTGGTCTATTTGCATGGGAATCCTATATATCCATCATAGTTACATCATTTGTTATTTAAATAAAACCTAGCTGAACGGATACAAGTAACAGGGTGGAATCATCCATCTTTGTCTTAGTGTCTTCATGAGGACATTTATACATGCAGTAATAGAGATGGATAGTTAAAGGTGTATTGATGTCAATAGTATTTTAATGGAACATAATGTTTTTCAAACTCTGTATTATGCCTAGTTATTTTTATAAATTATTTTAATTGACATAATAATTGTACCTATTTATGGGGTTACAGTATGATATTTTGATCCATCTATACAATGTATAATGATCAAATCAAGGTAAGTAGCATATCCATCACCTCAAATATTCATCATTTCTTTGTGCTGGGAACATTAAAAATCTTCTCTTCTAGCTATTTGAAAATATACAATAAATTATTGTTTACTGTAGTCACCGTACAGTGCTATAGAACATTAGAATTCATTCCTCCTATCTAGCTATAATTTTGTGCTCGTTGACTAACCTCTCTCTATTCTTTCCTTCTCCCTACCCTTCCCAGTCATGCCTGATTCTTAAAATCTTGGTGCTAGGTAACATGAGTGTTCATTAATCCACTTCTATTGCTCTTTGCTTTTAAATCTCAAAAATGCCATAATCACCTTCTCTCTCAAAACCGCACTTACTGTGTTTCAGACCCCTTCTTTATGACATCTTCAGCATTGTCGGTTTCGAAACTGAGATGCACCATCTTGTGTTTAATTTGCTGTAACTCAGTTGGTATGAATACTATTACTGCTTTTAGATCCTTTACACCTTACTCTGCTATTCTCTCTCATTTTCACATAACCTGGTGTTCAAGCTCTGAAAGAGATCCTGTTATGTGGAAAGAGTCAATTAATTCACACTTTGATCTAATAAGATAGGCTCCATCCTTGGACAGGATTTATGGGCATGACAGTAAAGTCTCTCACTCTATCCCAGTAGAATCCTTCCAGTTCAATAAGCTGTTAGGCATTTGGAAATCTTTTTCTCTATATGGCTTTTCAGCCTAGCTTTCCACACTTCTGTGGTATAAATTGTCCTTTTAAAAAAATCTAAAAGGTACTTGACGTATTTCTGAAAATTGTTTTTAATATAGATGGTGTTTAATTGAAGATGGAGCTGTAGTTTAAGTGCATTTTCCTGAATTGTCATAAGGTGTCTAGAACACCAGGCAGTAAACTGTCTTCTTTTCAGCTAAGTACCTATTAAAGCTACTGGCTGTATTTGTTGTAATACCAGCCAGTTGAAATGAAGCCATTCCTGACCAACTTAATCATATAGACTACATTTTGACCTACTAATTCCATGTAGCAATCTCACTGCAGTTTCCTTTTAAAAATTAGCCAGCACATCTAGTTTTAATCCTCAAGTTTCTTGAGCCTCTCTGATGCGCTTAGTGGACGAAAGTACAGAACAACACTCTTCCCAATTTATAGAGAGATCATATTCTGAAAGGTGATTTGTAAGCCAGTTGTTTGAAATTTCCCTTAAACAATGCTATACTTGTTGTTGAAGTTCCTTTGGCAGTCTTTAGGTCATTACCTTTATCACTTACCACAACAAAATGCCTGGTTACAGAGTAAGTACTAAGAAAAAATTATGGAATGAAAGACTAAATGTAACACACTATAAAATTAATCACAATGTGAGACAATTATTCCTACAAGAAAATGCTTTCAGAGTTCCACTTCAGAATGATACCAGCTATAAACTTAGACACACTAGTACACTAGAGTAAGAGCTCTTTAACAATTTCCCTCACTTGTGAATAGAAACTTCTCTGGTTCAAGTAGGTGCGTCTGCCTGGAAGCTCGTTTAAGTGATGCACGGCTTACTCTCCTCCCTTTCTTGTCTTCTTCTGGTTCTATGAATTGGTTTCCTGCTTCTCTGGCCTTGTACGTAGTTTCACATATTTTTAAACTACCACTCCTGAAATAAGGGGAACAATTTCATTTCTCAAGGGTTTTTCCCTTTCATTTTTTCTTCCTTCTTTGTGCTACCAAGAAGAAAGTATACCAAATACTTAAAACAGGAGAAAACAATGCATAAAAGCCCCCTCAACTTCCTTCTTATATTTTCCTCTTTGTATTTTCTTTTCTGATTGTTCACAAGAAGAAAGTAGAGTTTCGTATAAATTGTAAAAAAGAGAATCCTTTTTACTCTCAAAGGACAATGAAAAGATTTTTCTTTTTAGAATGTTTGTGGTTAGTCTTTCCTAGGCACTTTATCAGGCTTGAGCTGGAGTCTCAGAGTAGAAGAATGGGACCAAGACTTTATGGGTCCTAAGCAGACTGTATCAGCTAACTTTGGCAGAATTGATGCTGATTAGAAACTACTGTGAAATTCAATGACAAGCAACAATAAACAATTCCCTTTTTCTCCTGTATCTGAGATTTGACTGGAGCCAAGCTGATTGAGGCTGAGTTTAGCAAATTGCTGGAGGCAAGGTTTAGGTTTGCTCCAGGTGTCTCTCATTCTGGGAATAGTGAGTTACTCAGGGGATGTTCTTTGCATGTTCATAGCAGAGCATAAGAGAACAAACCCAGTTACATAACTGCATCTCAAGCTTTGCTTGGTAATATTCCATTGGCTCAAAAGCCACAAGACCTAGCCCCAAGTAAAACATTGGGAAGTAAACCTTTTGCCTTGCAGGAGGAACTGCAAAGTCATACAGCAAAAGGTAGATTCCAGGAAAAGTGTAACATAGAGAACAACAATGCAGTCTACTACCTAGGACTAGATCGAGAATGTGTGTCTAATTGAGGGAGGCTAATGATTTTCCACCTGTTAAAACCAATGTTCTTGGCCAGGTGCGGTGTCTCACGCCTGTAATCCCAGCACTTTGGAAGGCTGAGGTGGGCAGATCACGAGGGCAGGAGTTTGAGACCAGCCTGACCAACATGGTGAAACCCGTCTCTACTAAAAATACAAAAATTCACTGGGTGTGGTGGTGTGCGCCTGTAATCCCAGCTACTCAGGAGACTGAGGCAGGAGAATCGCTTGCACCTGGGAGGCGGAGTTTGCAGCGAGTTGAGATTGTGCCACTGTACTCCAGCCTGGGCAACAGAGTGAGACTCCATCTCAAATAAAAACAAACAAACAAACAGACAAAACACACAAAAACCCCCAACGTTCTTTAAATACTTGTTTGGCATTTATTTAGTGGAGGTGGAGAGAAACTGAACATCTATTGGAACGAATTGTGCAAAGAGAGAGTTACTCAGTGTTTTACTTTTGCATGCCAAACCAGGGTCAATTTTTTTTTTTAAAGAGACAAAAATAATGTAATGGGTAAGAATGCAGGCTCTGAGCCAGATTGCCTAGGTTTAAATACCAGCTCTGTCACTTACTAACTGTGTGACCTACGGCAAGTCATTTAACTTCAAGTTAGATATTATTAATAAACTGCTGTTTTTTCTTTAGCTTTCTTCTGTGTATGCCAAGTCAGACAACTTGTTAGGAGGCAATGAATTCAAAATTTAGGCAGTAAAATAAATTGCACTCCAATCATCCTGCATCACTCAATTTTTGAAAATTCAGCTGATTGCAACTGACTTTCATCTGCCTTCATTGCAAATGTTCATTAAGAATACTCAATAGAAGCTAGGTCTGCAGCAGCGAGGGTTGTTTACCTGAGGATGCTGCATGTCTGCAATAGAGGATGAATTTAAAACCATTTATTCAAGTTATATGTTAGCACTTTTATACACCTGCCTCTCATGTAGCTATTGGCATAACCTTCCCCTTAATCCTGCTCTGGTTCTCTCGGTCCCAAACAAGGGGACAGATTTGAATTAAGATCTATGGGAGACTCTGAAACATCACTATACATATAAGGGCGTGTGCTCTATTGGGTTGGAAGGAATATTTTTACAAGCTGTTTAGGATATGAGATTGTAAAAGGCATATTAGAAAATCAAGCTAAATTATCCTATAAGAAAAGAGGGTTTGTTTAACATAAGAACTTAATTTTTTGTGTGTGGGATAAGGAAATTTGGAACCAATGCTGAATTACTAGAAACAGTAGAAGCTGACCATGTTTTCAAAAGAAAGCAGAGGAGAATCATGGTGGCTGCAATATCCTCTCCTCAAAATGTGGTTAAGTATTGAAATACTTTTTGTTGAAAACAACACCAAACTTTTAAGCCTTTCTGAGGCATCCATGAGTCTTGGCTTTTTATCCCCAAGTTGTGGTTTACTTTTCCCCTTCTCATGTCAGTCCTCCTTCATGCATTTATCTTGGGACAAGGGGGCTTTAGCAAACATTTATTAAATGGTTATTATGTACTGGACATTCTCCTAGGAAATATAAAAGTGTATGGATCGTATTCTTGACAAGCTCATAGTTCAGTTGTAGAGTTTATCATGTAAACTAGTTACTTCAATACAACATGAAAAGTGTCTCATTTACTGAGGGCTTAGTACCTGGCTATACTAATCTATACTGTAATTTCTGCATCAATTTAATGATAAGTATTTGGACAATCCACTCATATCCCAGCCAGTCAGTGCCTTGACTCTCATTTCCAATGATCTTGTCTTCCTTATCACCCACTTGCAGGGTCGTACTTGATGGGCCTAGGGATGCCCAGAGAGCTGGTGAACATATGTGTAAGTGTGTCTGGGAGGGTGTTTCAGGAAGAGATTGGTATTTGAATTGGTGGACGGAGTAAAGAAAATTGCCCTTACCAAGGCAATTGAGCTATTAGAGGGCTCAATTAGAACAAAAGGCAGAATAAGGACAAATTCTCTCTTTCCTGATCTAGGTCATTCATTTTTCTCTTGTCCTCAGACATTGGAGTTCCTCGTTCTCCAGCTTTTGGACCCTGGGACTTACACCAGTGGCCTTTCCCCCTGGTTCTTGGACTGAATTACACCACCTCTTTTCCTCATTCTCCAGACAATGAAACTTCTCAGCCTCCATAATCACATGAGCTAATTCCCAGGATAAATCTCTATCTAGCTCTCTGTCTATATCTATCTATCTATCTATCTCTATCTATCTATCTATCTATCTATCTATCTATCTATCTATCTATCCATCCATCCATCCATCCATTCATCTATCCATCTATCATCATCATCATCATCATCATCATCATCATCATCATGTCTCTAATGGTTATGTTTCTCTGAAGAACCCTAAAAACCTGTCTCTGGTAATAGTGATCTCACCATCAAAATATCAGTTTCAAGCATTAGTGTGAAACCATCACTTCCTGTCTTTCTAGCTCACTTTCCCTAGTACTCCCACTTCAACTGTTCTTGATGATACCAGGACCTTCAATCCATTGCCCCTCCCCTCACCCCCTTTTCACTATTAATTTCTTCCCACCATCACCCACCTGTGTCCTCACTGCTCTCCTTTTCTAGCTTGGAATCAATAGATTTTAGTCACTGCCTAGGATACATCCTTAACTCCCCAGCTTTTCTCTTACCTGACAAAACTATTCTAGTTAAATATAACTCTGCTTTGTCTTATGGCTAGAATCAAATAGCTGAATGTGGCTGAAAAGAAATATCCAACTATATTTACAGGTCTGATTAAATGTATTACCAAAAATCTCAAGTGAGCACTCAGCTCTGCTAAGCAGTCCAAATATATTTCTCTAGTAAATTTATTTTCCCTCTCTCTGAGGCAACCATTTTATGATTTCTCTTTTAAAAACTTCCAATACTTTGTATCTGAGCCTTATTTCCAGCCGATGTCAGAGGAACTGACTCAGATAGAAACTGTTTCCACTTCCCATCACCAAATCTGTCTACATCTTTATTCCTGTACTCTGCTTTCCCTCTGGTTTCTGAAGATGAACTGTCCTAGCTTCTCCCCATGGCCAACAGTTCACTATGCACTGGGTCTTCCATTCCCACTTATTCACTTGGATTCTCTGCCACTGCAATATCCCATCACTCATCGGCTTCATCCTTCTCTACCAATCGGTAGATGAATAATGAAAATGATGAAGGTCTATTACACCGAGGGAGCGATCAGTAGAGAAGGAACTACTGATCGCTCCCTCGGTGTAATAGATTTTCATCATTTTAGGAAAAACCCTTCTTTGACTTTATTTTGCCCCTTCCTACCACTCCATTGCTCTGCTACCCTTCATGGTAAAATTCCTTGAAAATGTTGCCATATTTGCTGTGTCCATTTCTTCTCCTTACATTGTTTTTTTCAAAAATTTATTGTAATTAGTATTTTCTCCCCAACCCTCCACTGAAACTGCTCTCATCATGCCCACTCCTATCCTCCAGCTTGTCAAAATTAGTGTCAGCTATTTGTCTTCATCTCATTCAGCCTCTCAGCATGACTCCTCATCTGCTTCTGGAACCCTGGAAAAGCCAAGTTTCTTTGTCTCATTGGTTACCATCTTTACTGACTTTTCCATTTTCTAATTCATTCGTCTTTCTGTTTTTCTACACATTCCCTCTGGATAATTTCATTCAATCTCTAGTCATTAAATTAAATGTATAGGCTGATGACTCATAAATTTATAACACCAGCTTTAGTTTCTCCCTTGAGTTTCAGAGTTGTATAGTCAACTGTCCATTTGATTTTACTTTAATGTCTCATAGGTATCTCAAGTGTGGTATGTCCAAAACAGCTTGACTCTTTGCTAGCCTTCCTGCTTTTCCCTAGTTTGTTTCTTTTCAGTTAGTGTTTCTATACTTCCCCAGTTTCTGAGGCCTAGGAGTCACTTCTCCTCCCCCATATTTACTGACTTAAAAGTCTTGTTGACATCTACTTACTCTAAAAATCTATTTCAATTCAGCTATTTCTCTCTACCCACACTGCTAAAACCCCTGTCCAAGCCTCCTTCTTGTCTTTCTTGACTTATCAGAATCTTCTCCTATCTTGTTTCTCTGCTTTCACTCTTGCCTTGCTGCCATGAATTCTCCATAAAGCAATAAGAGAGATCTTTTAAAAATGTTAACAGGACCCTGCTTAACATTCTTCAGCATTGTGGGTATGATTTTTGCAGAAATGCAGAACTCTTGTCAATGGACTTGTTCTACATTCAAAGTTTGGTGAAAGAATATAATTTTTATTTTAGATGATAATTATATGTTATATGTATTATTATATATTATATGTATGTACACTAATTTTTATTAATCTTCCCCTAACAATTATTTTATTTACTAATCAAATATGGATTCACTTGAAGAAGAGGATTTCTGTTTTATATCATATATATCCAACTTGGTTGAGAGATGAGCATTTCCCTATCTAATCATTTGGTCAATCTCTTTGAATATTACTATATAATATTTCATTGAATGTATGTGCCATAATTAAACATTTTCCTATTGTATGATATTTTGGCTGTTTCAACATTTTACTATAAAAAATAAAGATGTTATAAAAATCTTTGTGTATAAACCACAGTCAGTATGTTTAATTAGTAGGTCAGAAATTAAATACATTTAAAGTCCTGTAATACATGTTTCTGGCTATTTGTTTAGAAGCTTTGTAGAAAATAATTGGCCCAGGATTGAAGGGTCAATACGAGAACAGAAGGTTGTGGGCTGCTCAATATCATCTTCTGACCTAGATTTTTTTTTTTTTTAACTGTTTCCCCCAATTCCTTTACTCTTGTGCTGGCACTCTTTGGAAAGAAGGCAGTGAGATGATGAACATTAGCATTTCAAATATTTGTAGAATCATGGGAGCAAAAAGGATTCTGCTTTATAGCCTCATTCCATGGGTGATGTGAAGTAACTGTTGAAGCATGGAGCTGCGAAGCAGGTGTGGGTCCACGAATTGAAATAGGAGCATCACCAATTCAATTTCAAATTAGTATTTGGATCAGGGAGCAACATGTACATGGGCAGGGGAAGAGAGAATGATTGGTTTCTATTGTCTGTCAGGAAGATTACAGAACTAGGTCAGATCTCTAGCCTTCCTTTGTTGAACAGAACTTGAGAACATATTGATGAGATGAGTGCCTGGGAGTCTAACTTGATCTAACCATGAAGGGCCTTGCTGGGCAGAGCTGGGGAGAAAGGAGAGGCAAGCTGGTGTGGAAAGAGCCATGAGAGATACAGTAGGGCAGCTGTCATGTTTGGGAAAGTTGAGGGAGAGATGGAGAAAGCATATTTTGTTTTCTGTATTTCATGAATATTTCTGAGAGGCTGCAATGAAGATCTAAATTGCTTTAATTGTTTTTAAGTTGCCAGACTCTTATTTATTTGGATAAGATTCCATGCTGTGGCTTGCTTCCAGGCAGAGTGTACTTTGGATTGGATTAATGTGGGATACCATTATGACAAGGAATGTTTATCCTGGCAAACCTTCATGAATTTGAGTGGGGCAGAAATTCAAGTAGTGGCCATTCTGTTATTGTCATTGGGACTTAATTATATCTTCATGTTGACATGATCTAGGGAAATAGTATTATAATTTCAGAAATTTACAAGCTGTTAAAAGAGCTATAATATGGATAAAAGAGTTTATTTGATCACAGAATAGTCTGTGATTTTAATTAACATTGTATTACAAGCCATACTATTTTTAAATTTCAACATTTTGTGCATTTTGATGGATATATATGGAATATTTATAAATTCTGAGAAAAATAACACTAATATCATAACAGATTCTAATTAAAAGTCAGTAAATGTCATTCAGAATTATGAGCTACTTAACCAGGTAGAATTCAAAGTTTGAAGAAAAATTTAATGTGTATAAGGAAAAAAGTGACAGTAAATAAGCAGACAACCAAATACTTTAATATTTCAGTGATTTCAGTTAATTGTAATTTTTTTGTAAGAAAATAAGTATCTTTATAAATGCTTATTTAGTTTGCCTTCATGGGAATAAGACTCTCTTTTTAAATAGGAACACAGGTTTATTAAAAAAATAATACAGGTGTATCATAATTTCATAGCAATTAACAATAAAAACGGGAATTTTGGAATTTCTTCAATATATCCTGTTTACTATACCTCAGTGACACTATATGTATCTGAAACAATGTGATGCAAATAAGCCCAAGGCATGATTAGAGTTTTAAGTACCAAATCACAGATCAGGGCGATTTGTTTTTTCTAAGATGCAAATATAGAGAGCTTGCCCTTGGAACCTGCATCACCTTGTATATCCAAACAGTTCAAATGAGTTGTGATGAGTCGGCTTTTAATACCTTGGAACAACTGGTTTCTGAAATGTCATGATGGGAGATTGTGTGGTGTCATCTAATGTGAAATAAAACATGAAAGGGTTTCAGGGACAACTTGCCTGTTGTGGGATGTGACAGCAGGCTTAGCTCAGCTGTGCAGTAGGTGAAGGCCTGGGGCCGATGTGGTGCACCTTGTCAGGTACGTCTGCCTTATCTGCTGCTCTTGATATTTTTCTTCCTCCTCAGAAATGCATTCTTCTGAATTCACATTTGGCTAAACTCAACAGATATTATTACTGCTTTAAATTCTGTTTGGAAAGAGACATTGTTAAATGTATCAATTTAAGAGTAGACATACCTGAACATTTTACTTATGTTATCTATATGTGTTTCATAACATCATATTGTATACTGTAAATATACAAAAGAAAATTTATTAAAAATAGGTAATGACTGAAGAAATAATTAAAAAAATAAAAGTAGACATGAGATTATATGGGGGACACTGGCGAAATAAGATACATGGCCGGGCGCAGTGGCTCATGCCTGTAATCCCAGCACTTTGGGAGGCCCAGGCGGGCGGATCACGAGGTCAGGACACCAAACCCATCCTGGCTAACATGGTGAAGACCCCGTCTCTACTAAAAATACAAAAAAATTAGCCGGGCGTGGAGGCGGGCGCCTGTAGTAGTCCCAGCTACTTCGGAAGCTGAGGCAGGAGAATGGTGTGAACTCGGGAGGCGGAGCTTGCAGTAACCAGAGATCGCGCCAGTGCACTCCAGCCTGGGCGACAGAGTGAGACTCTGTCTCAAAAAAAAAAAAAAAAAAAAAAAAAGAAAAGAAAAAGAAAAGAAAAGAAAAGAAGATACATGGACCGGCCATCCATCAGGGAATGCACAAATTAATTGGAGACAAGATACAGAAACACGAAACAGTCAAATAACAAAGTAAAGTTCTATATTGTTGAGTAGGATAGTGAATATGTGAACATTTATATGTGGATGTTATAGGAATCCAGAGGTAGGAGAATATGTTCTGTCCTGGAGCTATTAGAAAATGTAAGCATTGAGTTGGGGACTAAAACTTGGGCAAGATTTCTATCAGAAGGGAGGAAGGGGAGTGGCTTTGCAGAGATGGGGAAGGACACATAAGCAGAGCTAATAAGCCGGGAGTGCTTTCCTCTTGGATGCACAATGGCTACAGCTAATAATATAATTATATTCATGTAAATGTGCTTCTGAAATGATTTGGGGGCAGATATTGTGTCGTTGAATTTATTTTTTACCCCATAGCAATTTTAAAGGTGGGAACATCATGCCAGAAGGAAAGAAGGACAACCAAAATGATGTGAAGAGCAGGTTCCTGGCAATTACAGGTCTGGGTTTTAGTCCCTGTGCTGTCATTTCACTTTTGTTAAAGTGATTTAAGGTGAGTCCGTTTATCTCTTCTCAATTATAAAATGAGGTCATTTGGCAGGATGCTCTTTGAAGTTTCTTCTAACCCTAGGACCCCATGAACTCGTACTATACAGTAGGCCGGAAAAGAGGTTTCTGGACAGCAGGACCTTTAGGAAACTCGTAATTCACACTGTCCAAGTGACCTCTTACTCGCACAGAGATAGGAGCTGTTCATCTTACACTCAAGGAAGATAGTGGGTGTCCCGTAGGCACCATTGTATTTTGCCACTTCAGACTAACTAGATGTTAAGTTTAGAAAGCTGATCTAAGAGACTTTCCTTTTGGTTACTCTGCAAGAAGAATGAGGTCACTTTTACTCTTTTATAAGAGAGCCCTTTGAGAGTAAAACAGCTTTAATGTTTCATAGGGTCAAACAATTTTGAACAGCCTGGAGTGCATTATTCTTATCATGGCTTAGCAGGTGTCCTTGGGTCAGAAGACTCTAAATATTTAATGTGAAACTCACAAGGATTTGTCTCTTTTTTTTTTTCTTGGACCAGTTGCATCCTTAGTATTTTTAAAGAAATACACATGTATTGAAATTCATAAAATTTCATAATCTAAATTTGACCGTACTGTCAGCATCAACTAACACTTATTGAGAACCCACTGTTTTCCTGACATTGTATTATGCATTAGGAACTCTTCATATTAAGGCCATTGTTTTTCCTCAAGGACTCTGCATTTATCCTTTATGGTTAGGAACAGAAACAGAAACTGTGGAATATCAGTAACATCCAATCCTTTTAAGGTTAGAAATAGAGACTGAAACTGGAATAATAGTAACATCCAATGACATGAGAAGTCATGATGAGGTTTATATTCTTTTTATCATCACTTGATATACTATATTTATCAATATAGGTACGATTATCTTATTCTATATTTCTTCTTCTGTTATTTAAATGTGGCAGCTGTAACTAATTTGGATATCAACCACCCACTGTGTTGTGCACATGTCTATAAAAGTTTATTCTACAATCTGGAATATATCTAAAAATATCCAGGAGTAAATATATCATCATTAACCTGTCATATATAATGACAGTCTCACAGAAACTTAAAAAATGAAAGCAAACTATGTGAACTGTGATCTAGAAGTCTTAAATTAGCCCCTAATTCTGCATCTGACCTGGAAGGACTGCCTGGAGGTAGGGCAACATCATGGAAAAGTGAGGGGGTAATTTTACTTACATTTATCTTTGTGTTGACCTACAAAGTGTGGTGTTATGAACACATTGCTTCTATTCAGGTTAGCAGCTTCCATCAGAACCAAGACAGATATCTAAGATTCTGCTCCTTTCTCAGTGAGGGTACAATGAGGAAATGAATCATATCATCTATTCTGTGTATATATAGAGATGTAACTATATAGTACCAAGACTGTTTTTAAAATGAATATTAGAATTTTACAAATGACTCTCCATCCCTGTCAGTTTCATACAATGATTCTTCTATGGGTTGGTGATGAGTATTCCACCACCCAAATCTAATTGCCTTTTATTTTTTACAGTTCTTATCCTCATTGAAATCATTCTCTTTGAGGCTGTCAATACTATTGGCCATTTTTCCTTTTTAAAACAAACATTTATCTTAGTTAAAAGAAAAAACACCCTGCTACTTAAAAACAATAGGAAATACAGCTAAGAAAAATAAGAAAGGAAAGTCACCCATAATGTTGCCATTCAAAGAGAGAGAGCCATTCTTAATAACATAGTATTCAGCTCAGTATTTTCTTTCAAAGCTTATGTATCATTTTTAAAAAGGTAACATGCTATACAGACTGTTTTAAAACTACTTTTCTCATTTAGCTATGTTATATACCATTTCCATGATATCAAATATTTGTAATGGATATAACTTGAACAGTTATAAATCAGATCTGTGCAAAAATTGAAAATACATTTCACAAGTAAAAATAGCCATGTAAGTATTCTTTGGTTTTTGATTTTTTTTTTTTTTTGTATCAGCAGTAAAAAAAACAAGGAGTGTTTAAGTTATTATCATCTCTTCCAATTTGAAACTCAGACTCTTTTTTTCGCAGTCAAATTCAAGCACTATAGTCTTAGATACTGCTCAAAGTTTGCTCTCCACATTTTTTCCCTCTGAAGATTTTTTCCCTCCTTTCTTCTTTCTCCTGTAGTTCATGGGTTTGTGCTTACCTGTCAGGAAAATGTAAGTGATCTGTGAAAGTGAAGTTAAATGGATGGTGGGTAGGATCTCACCGACAGGTTCCCTTTTTGCTGATACTTGTTGCTAGTGTCTTTGCCTGGTTTGGTTCCTGGCACTGCGGATGAGGGGTGCAACCACAGCCCAAGGGCAGTAGGCAAGGGGAGGTCTCCACTGATCTCCAAATGGAATGGCTCCTGTCCTTTCGTTGACTCTGTGCAGCTGCTGTGACTCTTTTGACACTGATGTACTGCTGAAATCCTGGAGCACGTGACAGTATCTAAGGGTGCCTGTCTGCACCCCTATGAGGCTTCAGAAGCATCACAGTGGTTACTTTCCCTTCTCTCACCACAGGAAATTGTTCGCTCCAGATACATGCTATTTGAAGTCTCCAGCTCCTGGATAATGTTTTGGGGTGGAGGCTGGTCAGTTGATTGATACTTCCATCCAACTCCAGTAGATTACTCTGACTCCACAAAAATCCACACCTTTTTACCTTGCTGCACATCTTTACCATCTCGTGGGAATAGGTTCTAGGTTCTCCAGTTTCATGAGGAAGTACTAGGGGATAGCGCTAGAATAAGACAGAATAATGTGCTTCACCACACGATTACCAAATGCAAATCTTCGTGTTTTTTTCTCTATCATTCTCCCCTCTCCCTTTTTATACCTTGTCTTTAAAAAATAATCATAAGCCAATTTCATTTCTTTGCAGTACCAGAGCAATGGACACAGTTGGGCACTGATACAGACTTCCTTTGAAGTTAGCCTTCTCAGCTATCCACAGTGGGGATGAATTAGCAGAAATATAAAGAGAATCTGTCGTTCTAGTTTCAGTTGATACAATGAAGAAATTCGTGTGTGGTTTGTTTGGCATAATTTTAATTGTTGCAAATTGCTCCATGGTGTGTTCTAGTCTGTGCCTGGGTTGTCACTTATTTACAAAATATTTTTTACATACTATATCCCCCCAATTATTTTATTATAAACCAAATAATTTTAATGTTAACATTTTAAGTTCTTCAAGTCTTATCTCCCTCTGTTTTTAAAATTATATCTTCTCTAATTATTCAAAAACCTTTAGTTTTAAAAAGTCCTTCCTTGTTTCTTTCCTTGTCTGACCACAAAACTGGTTCTTGATCTTCCTCTAATTTTCTTTTATTGTGATCTCTCCTTTGGAAATCTCATCTAGACTTATCATTTCAACTTTCTCTTCTATTCATATGTCTTGTGAATTTTTATCTGTAGTTTTGGGTACTCTCCTAAGTTCCAGTGACCTTTACCTGAGGGCCATTGTGGCACCTTTAACTCAAGATGTGAGGACTGAGTTCATTGTCTTTGTTGTTTGATAAAGAATGGGACTATGCTTGTAACACAACATGAGGGAAATAATTACTGCCTGAACCTGGAACTGGACCTGCCCAGTAAGGACAAGGGATATATGAGCCAGGACACTTTTATATTGTTATTTTGACCTCAATGTTTTGACCCAGTAAACTTATCTTTTCTTTATCTCTTCAATGCCAGTTAGTACCCAGTTAATTAAATGATTAAAATGATAAAAATTAGATCAGGATCTTAATAGACCAACAATGGAAAATGGGATTTTCTGAGAGAACTGTAATAGTTAACAAATCACACCTTTAAATTATCAGCATCTGAAATAATGCCTGGTACATAAAAGGTAATCAATAAACATGTTTTACTTAATACGTGAATATATAAAACTTCAATGGACTATTGCTGAAAATGCACACATTAACATTTGTTTTTGACAATTAAATAATGAGTGAATCAGGTATACTTGATATAATGTAGACCTACCAATTTTGACTGAGAAAAATTGGACTTAGAAGAAGTCATGACCACAAAAAAATACAAGAAAATTATGATGGTTATGTCACAGTTGGTCAAATTAGACATGTAAAAACAAGATGATCGATAAAGTCCATTTTTATTATAGAATTTAAATAACTGATCCTATTGATAAAAATTTTGAATAATTTAATTTAATTTTAATATTTCAGTTACAGATAAATAAAAACTAAGAATTTGAAATGCTATGGCATGCTATACAGAAAACTGGTTTATAATCAGATGTGGTAAAGTAAACTTTGTTCCAGATAATATTTTCTATTTGAAACTTACTGTATAATTTTGGTAAAAATGTTGGCATTCATAACACATCTTGGTGACAAATTGGTGGGTCAAAATTGGCAGGGTAGAAACGTTCTTCATTGGCTCTGGAGGCAGAAGGACAAAACTGGATTCAGCAGGGTGGTTAGGTTATCTGTCCAAAGAGTAAGGAAATATTCAGGCAAACTAAATGGAAACATCGAGTCCTCTGAAAAGAAGGCAGAACAGAGTCATAGGTAAAGTAGCCACACTTAAAAGTCCAAGGAGACAGATAGGCAGGTGGTAGCTGGAAATATAATCCTAAAAGGGGATAATGACATAATCTGAACCCTAAGGGTTTAGGGGTGAAGTGTTGGGGGATGAAGTTGGGTAATTTCATCTTGCTTTAAGAAAAATGTGGTTGGAGATTGGGTTGGGACTGGCTAAAGTGTAGGTTTAGCTGTGAGGAACTGGGAAGTGATAGGCTGGAAAAATAATTTCCCCACTCAAGCTTACTCACCTGTTGTACCCCTATTTTTGTTATGTGCCTAATCCTCTGCTCATACAACCTTGAAACTTTAGCCTTTCCCTTGTTTCCACTGCACCTACCATAAATCCCCAAATCTGAGCAATTCTAGCTCTAAAATGCCTCTCAGATATTTCCCATTTTCATTGCTTCATGGTGTGTTCTAGATGAAGATATTCATCTTCATTGCCATCAACTGAATTCATACTTTTTTTATTCCTTGCCTACTTATTGTAATAGTCTCCTAACTTGTCTATTGACCTCAAATGCCTTCTCTTGTATCTTACATAGTGCTGCCATATCAATTTTGCTTAAATACAGGTTTAAATTTACATATCCTTCTTCAAAATCTCAATACCTTTTTCTTTAATACCTAGGATCCTCCATCCTCTATTGTGTTTAAGATTTAAACATAATCTTACCCTATCTTCAAGACCAAGCTTAAAGTAATCTGTTCCGTGAGTCCACCGCTCCTTTCACCTGATTGTAATTCCTTTGTTTCTAATCTATGATTATTCTTAGTTTCTCTGTTGAGATTTATTTCTTGACATTGGGGGGGAGGGGGTCATATCATATGGTAGAAATAGGACAAGATACAGAGAGAATGGGATTAATCTTGTCTGTTTTCTTGTTTGAAATCATGCAAGTAAATCTTTAGCATCTCAGATCTTTATTCCTTTATATACAAAAAAATGGATCTTATAATTTTATTTTATTCTTAGAATTGTCATAAGGAAAACTAAATGAGATAATACAGGTTAAAAGTAACAGATAAAAATAATACTGTTGTTAGCTATACTTATATTTATACAATATACATGTCATATTTTTATGCTAGATTTTAAGCTAATTGAGGAAAAGCTTCAAGCCTGACTTAACTTGGATATCTTCATCGTACCTACAAATGGTATTTGGCTTTTCTAAATATCAAATTCTTCCTCATAAAAAGAAGTTTGAAACAATGAAATGATTTTATTTTATTAAAAAATTTTTTTTGTTATACTTTAAGTTCTGGATTAAATGTGCAGAATGTGCATGTTTGTTACATAGGTATACACGTGCCATGGTGGTTTGCTGCACCCATCAACTCGTCACCTATCTTAGGTATTTCTTCTAATGCTATCCCTCCCCGAGCACACCACCCTCCAACAGGCCCTGGTGTGTGATGTTCCCTTCCCTGTGTCCATGTGTTCTCATTGTTCGGCTCTCACTTATGAGTAAGAACATGTGGTGTTTGTTTTTCTGCTCTTGTGTTAGTTTGCTGAGAATGATGGTTTCCAGCTTCATCCATGTCCCTGCAAAGGACATGAACTGATCCTTTTTTATGGCTGCATAGTATTCCATGGTATATATGTGCCATATTTTCTTTATCCAGTCTATCATTGATGGGCATTTGGGTTGGTTTCAAGTCTTTGGTATTGTGAACAGTGCTGCAATAAACAAACATGTGCATGTGTCTTTTTTTTTTGAGATGGAGTCTTGCTCTGTTGCCCAGGCTGGAGTGCAGTGGGGCGATCTCGGCTCACTGCAAGCTCTGCCTCCTGGCTTCACACCATTCTCCTGCCTCAGCTTCCCAAGTAGTTGGGACTACAGGTGCCTGCCACCAGGCCCGGCTAATTTTTTTTTTTTTAGATGCATGTAGATGTATTTTTAGTAGAGATGGGGTTTCACCATGTTAGCTAGGATGGTCTTGATCTCCTGACCCCGTGATCTACCCATCTCAGCCTCCCAAAGTGCTGGGATTACAGGCATGAGCCACCGCACCTGGCCACATGTGTCTTTATAATAGAATGATTTATAATCCTTTGGGTATATACCAAGAAATGGGATTGCTGGGTCAAATGGTATTTCTGGTTCTAAATCCCTGAGGAATTGCCACACTGTCTTCCACAATGGTTGAACTAATTTACACTCCCACTAACAGTGTAACAGCATTCCTATTTCTCCATATCCTCTCCAGCATCTGTTTCCTGACTTTTTAATGATTGCCATTCTAACAGGTGTGAGATGGTATCTCATTGTGGTTTTGATTTGCATTTCTCTAATGGTCAGTCATGATGAGCATTTTTTCATATGTTTGTTGGATGCAAAGATATCTTCTTTTGAGAAGTGTCTGTTCATATCCTTCCCCTACCTTTTGATGGGGTTGGTTTTTTTTCTTGTAAATATGTTTAAGTTCTTTGTAGATTCTGGATATTAGCCCTTTGTCAGAGGGATAGATTGCAAAAATTTTCTCCCATTCTGTAGGTTGCCTGTTCACTTTGATGATAGTTTCTTTGGCTGTGCAGAAGCTCTTTAGTTTAATTACATCCCATTTTGGCTTTCATTGCCATTGCTTTTGGTGTTTTAGTCATGAAGTCTTTGCCCATGCCTGTGTCCTGAATGGTATTGCCTGGGTTTTCTTCTAGGGTTTTTATGATTTTAGGTCTTAATCCATCCATTATGTCTTTAATCCATCTTGAGGTAATTTTTGTATAAGTTGTAAGGAAGAGTCCAGTTTTAGTTTTCTGCATATGGCTAACCAGTTTTCCCAACATCATTTATTAAATAGGGAATCCTTTCCCCATTGCTTGTTTTTGTCAGGTTTGTCAAAGATCAGATGCATGTAGATGTGTGGTGTTATTTCTGAGGCCTCTGTTCTGTTCCATTGATCTATATCTCTGTTTTGGTACCAGTACCATGCTGTTTTGGTTACTGTAGCCTTGTGGTATAGCTTGAAGTCAGGTAGCATGATGTCTCCAGCTTTGTTCTTTTTTTGCTTAGGATTGTCTTGGCTATGTGGGCTCTTTTTTGATTCCGTATGAAATTTAAAGTAGTCTTTTTTTTTTTTTTTTTAAATTCTGTGAAGAAAGTCAGTGGTAGCTTGATGCGGATAGCATTGAATCTATAAATTACTTGGGGCAGTATGGCTATTTTCACGATATTGATTCTATCTTTGAGCATGGAATATTTTTCCATTTGTTTGTGTCCTCTCTTATTTCCTTGAGCAGTCATTTGCAGTTCTCCTTGAAGAGGTCCTTCACATCCCTCGTAAGTTGTATGCCTAAGTAATTTATTCTCTTTGTAGCAATTGTGAATGGGAGTTCACTCATGATTTAGCGCTCTATTATTGGTGTGTAGGAATGCTTGTGATATTTACACACTGATTTTGTATCCTGAGACTTTGCTGAAGTTGCTTATTAGCTTAAGGAGATTTTGGGGTGTTATGATGGGGTTTTCTAAACATACAATCATGTCATCTGCAAACAGAGACAATTTGACTTCCTCTTTTACTAATTGGATACCCTTTATTTCTTTCTCTTGCCTGATTACTCTGGCCAGAACTTCTAATATTATGTTGAATAGGAGTAGTGAGAGAGGGCATCCTTGTCTTGTGCCGGTTTTCAAAGGGAGTGCTTCCAGTGTTTCCCCCTTCAGTATGATATTGTCTGTGGGTTTGTCATAAATAGTTCTCAATATTTTGAGATATATTCCATCAATACCTAATTTATTGACAGTTTTTAGCATGAAAGGCTGTTGAATTTTGTTGAAGGCTTTTTCTGCATCAATTGAGATAATCATGTAATTTTTGTCATTGGTTCTGTTTATGTGATGGATTACATTTATTGATTTGCATATGTTGAACCAGCCTTGCATCCCAGGGATGAAGCTGACTTGATCATGGTGGATGAGCTTTTTGATGTGCCACTGGATTTGGTTTGCAGTATTTTATTGAGGATATTCGCATCGATGTTCATCAGGAACATTGGCCTGAAATTTTGTTTTTTGTGGTGTCTGCCAGATTTTGGATGATGCTGGCCTCATAAAATGAGTTAGGGAGAATTTCCTCTTTTTCTATTGTTTAGAATACTTTCAGGAGGAATGGTACCAGCTTCTCTTTGTACCTCTGGTAGAATTTGGCTGCATATCTGTCTGGTACTGGACTTTTTTTGGCTGGTAGGCTATTAATTACTGCCTCAATTTCAGAACTTGTTTTGGTCTGTTCAGGGATTCAACTTCTTCCTGGTTTAGACTTGGGAGGGTGTACATGTCCAGGAATTTATCCATTTTTCTAGATTTATTAGTTTATTTGTGTAGAGGTGTTTATAGTATTCTCTGATGGCAGTTTTATTTCTGTTGGATCAGTGGTGATATCCCCTTTATCATTTTTTATTTCATCTATTTGATTCTTCTCTCTTTTCTTCTTTATTAGTCTGACTAGTGGTCTATCTATTTTGTTGATCTTTTCAAAAAACCAACTCCTGGATTTATTGATTTTTTTGAAAGGTTTTTTGTGTCTCAATCTTCTTCACTTCTGCTCTGATCTGAGTTATTTCTCATCTTCTGCTAGCCTTTGAATTTATTTGTTCTTGCTTCTCTAGTTCTTTTAATTGTGATGTTTGGGTGTTGATTTTAGATTTTTTTCTGCTTTCTCTTGTGGGCATTTAGTGCTATAAATTTCCCTCTAAACACTGCTTTAAATGTGTCCCAGAGATCCTGGTATGTTGTGTCATCATTCTCATTGGTTTCAAAGAACATCTTTATTTCTGCTTTCATTTCGTTATTTACCCCATAGTCATTCAGGAGCAGGTTGTTCAGTTTCCATGTAGTTGTGTAGTTTTGAGTGAGTTTCTCAATCCTGAGTTCTAATTTGATGGCACTGTGGTCTGAGAACTGTTTGTTATGATTCCTGTTCTTTTGCATTTGCTGAGGAGTGTTTTACTTCCAATTATGTGGTTAATTTTAGAACAGGTGCAATGTGGTGCTAAGAAGAACATATATTCTGTTGATTTGGGGTGGAGAGTTCTGTAGATGTCTATTAGGTCCACTTGGTTCAGAGCTGAGTTTAAGTCCTGAATATCCTTGTTAATTTTCTGTCTCACTAATCTGTCTAATATTGGCAGTGGGGTGTTAAAGGTTCTCACTATTATTGTGTAGGAGTCTAAACCTCTTGTAGGTGTCTAAGAACTTGCTTTATGAATCTGGATGGTCCTGCATCGGGTGCGTATATATTTAGGATAGTTAGTTCTTCTTATCGCATTGATCCCTTTACCATTCCATAATGCCCTTCTTTGTCTCTTTTGATCTTTGTTGGTTTAAAGTCTGTTTCATCAGAGATTAGTATTGCAGCCACTGCTTTTTTTGTTTTCCATTTGCCTGGTAACTATTCCTTCATCCCTTTATTTTTAGCCTATGTATGTCTTTGGACATGAGATGGGTCTCCTGAATACAGCACACCGATGGGTCTTGACTGTTTATCCAATTTGCCAGCCTGTGTCTTTTAATTGGGCCATTTAGCCCCTTTATATTTAAGGTTAATATTGTTATGTGTGAATTTGATCTGGTCATAATGATGCTAGCTGGTTATTTTGCCTGTTAGGTGATACAGTTTCTTCATAGTGTCAATGGTCTTTACAATTTGGTATGTTTTTGCAGTAGCTAGTATCGGTTGTTCCTTTCCATGTTTAGTGCTTCCTTCAGGAAATCTTGTAAGGCAGGCAGGGTGGTGACAGAATCTCTCAGCATTTGCTTATCTGTAAAGGATTTTATTTCTCCTTCACTTATGAAGCTTAGTTTGGCTGAATACGAAATTCTGATTGAAAATTCTTCTCTTTAAGAATTTTGAATATTGGCCCCCACTCTCTTCTGACTTCTAGGGTTTCTGCCAAGAGATTTGCTGTTAGTCTGGTAGGCTTCCCTTTGTGGGCAACCTGACCTTTCTCTCTGGTTGCCCTTAACATTTTTTCCTTCATTTCAACCTTGGTGAACCTGATGATTATGTGTCTTGGGACTGTTCTTCTTGAGGAGTGTCTTTGTAGTGTTCTCTGTATTTCCTGAATTTGAATGTTGCTAGGTTGGGAAAGTTCTCCTGGATAATATCCTGAAATGTTTTCCTACTTGGTTCCCATCACTCTCAGGTACAGCAATCAAATGTAGGTTTGGCCTTTTCACATAGTCCCATATTTCTTAGGGCGTTTTTTCATTTCTTTTCATTATTTTTTCTCTAATCTTGTCTTCACACTTTATTTCATGAAGTTGATCTTCAATCTCTGATATCCTTCCTTCTGCTTGATCAATTTGGCTATTGATTCTTGTGTATACTTTACGAAGTTCTCGTGCTGTGTTTTTCAGCTCCATCAGGTTAGTTTTGTTCTTCTCTAAACTGGTTATTCTACTTAGCAATTTGTCTAACCTTTTTTCAAGGTTCTTAGCTTCCTTGCATTGGGTTAGAACGTGCTCCTTCAGCTCAGAGGAGTTTGTTATTACCCACTTTCTGAAGCCTACTTCTGTAAATTTATCAAACTCATTCTCCATCCAGTTTTGTTCCCTTGCTGGCAAGGAGTCATGATCCTTTTGAGGATAAGAGGCATTCTGGTTTTGGGAATTTTCAGCCTTTTTGCGCTGGTTTCTTCTCTCCATCTTCATGGATTTACCTACATTTGGTCTTTGACGTTGGGGACCTTCAGATGGGGTTTTGGTGTGGATGTACTTTTTGCTGATGTTGATACTATTCCTTTCTGTTTGTTAGTTTTCCTTCTAACAGTCAGGTCCCTCTGCTGCAGGTCTGCTGGAGTTTGCTGGAGGTCCACTCCAGACCCTGTTTGCCTGTGCATCACCAGCTGAGGCTACGGAACAACAAAGATTGCTGCCTGTTCCTTCCTCTGGGAGCTTCGTCCCAGAGGGGCATCTACCAGATGCTAGCAGGATCTCTTCTGTATGAGGTTTCTGTCGACTGCTGCTGGGGCCTCCCAGTCAGGAGGTACCAGGGTCAGGGACTCTCTTGAGGAGGCAGTCTGCCCCTTAGCAGAGCTTGAGCACTGTGCTGGGAAATCTCCTGCTCTTTACAGCTGGCAGGCAGGAAGGTTTAAGTTGCTGAAGCTGTGCCCACAGCCGCCCCTTCCCATAGGTGCTTTGTCTCAGGGAGTTGGGAGTTTTATCTATAAGCCCTTTACTGGGGCTGCTGCCTTTCTTTCAGAGATGTCCAGCACAAAGAACGAAATTATTTTTCCAATGTAATCATTGGAAAATGATTCTGAAAAAGAGAGTTCCATGTTTTACATTTTTCTGAAATTGCATCAGGAGTGATGCAATTGTACATTGTACTCCAAGACAACTACTTAGAAGAAAATCATTCATTGTCATCTAAATTTTGACATTTATTAAAAATAAAACCAAGATACGTTTTAAAAAAGACCAAAGTTGGTAATAAGATTATGGGTGACTTTTCCCGTTTTCTATATTTCTCTAAAATTTCTGCAGTGAATATGTATGCTTTATCCTCAACTTAAAACTTTATTTAAAAAATCAGAGCCATTAACTAAGTTATCTATTCCTAATAACTTTTGCCTAAATCATTAGAAGAAAAGTTAAGCTAATAGAGACTTAGAAGCTTGTTGCAATTTCACATGTTTCGCATTTTCAAAATCACTTTATGATTACTGTTAAATAAATAATTATGCTAATTTTTTCTTGCACACATGTGTGTGGTTTTAAGAAAATTAAATACCCACTGTTTTGGGACTTGCTACTGCTGGACAAGAAGGATGCTGGTGGTGAACTATAGTACATATATCTCAGGACTACAGTTTCTTTCTCACAAGGGATTCCAATTCATCTTATACCCTACTCAGTAGAATATACTTCTCACTAGAGGTTTAAAGTAAACACTTTTCACTTCTGCAATTGTGATATTATGTACAATATAATTAAATATAATTAAGAATTTTATTTTGAAATAATGTCATAAGTGTCTACAATCTTACTATAATTTCTTGTATTTATTAAACAATTTGAGATATGTACATTCATTCATTTTCCCAATAAATCTTTATTGATCTCTTCTGTATATTAGGTACTATTCGGGTTCTGAGGCTATATTAATAGCAATGAACAAAACAAATAAGAATTTCTGGCTGGGCACAGTGGCTCATGCCTGTAATCCCAGCACTGTGGGAGGCCAAGGAAGGCCTCATTCAAGCAAGGATCAAGTATCACTTGAGCAAGACCAGCCTGGGCAACGTGTTGAAGCCCAGTCTCTACAAAAAAACCCCACAAAATTTAGCCAGGTGTGGTGGCACACGCCTATAAGCCCAGCTATTCAGGGTGCTCCCACTTAAGCATGAGAGGCAGAGGCTACAGTGAGCTGAGATCATAACACTACACTCCAGTCTGGGCAACAGAGTGAAACACCTGTCTCAAAAAAAAAAAAAAAAAAAAAAAAAGAATTTCTGCCTTCATAGAGCTTATATTACAGTGAGAGAGAAAAACAGTAAACAAATTAAATAAATAAAAGTATGTTAAGATAAATGGTGACAAGTACTAAAAGGAACCGGAAATAATTATATGGAGCGTGGAAGGATATGAAGTAAGTGCTGGATTTAAATAGGATGGCCATTTCTCCTTAAGAAGATACTGTTTAAGCAAATGTTTGAAGGAGGTAATTAGTAGGCATGTGGCTAGCAGAGAAAGAGCATTCTAGTGAGTAAAACAGCAGTATTTGAAGTCCTTGAGGCTGAAATGTGCCTGGTATACTAATGAAGCAACAAAGGCAGCCATACTCTGGAGGTGGACAGTTTGGGGGTGGTTATTTTGGTGATGACAACTTGAGAAAAGTCTTGTCTGAGGTCGTTTTATTCTTTTTGAGAAGGAGTCTTGCTGTGTTGCCCAGGCTAGAGTGCAGTGGCCCTATCTCAGGTCACTGGAACTTCGCCTCCTGAGTTCAAGCAATTCTCTTGCTTCAGTCTCCCAAGTAGCTGGAACTACAGGCGCCTGCCACCGTGCCTGGCTAATTTTTGTATTTTTAGTAGAGACGAGGTTTCACCATCTTGGCCATGCTGGTCTTGAACTCCTGACCTCGTGATCCACCCACCTCGGCCTCCCAAAGTGCTGGGATTACAGGCGTGAGCCACTGCACCCAGCCTGTTTGATTTTTAATTTTGTTTTTCATGAAACAGAAAGCAAGATCATTAGTGAGTATGTGCAGGAAGGGTGAATAGCTATTTAGTGGAGAGGGGATGTGAATATAACAGGAAAAGGCAGTATGATTGCTGGGAAGCATTAGAGCTCATTTTAGGTCAAAGGTAGAGCATATAAAGTGAGACCAGCAAGCAAAGTTTATGTTTCTGCAGCCGGTTCCACTGCAGTGGTGCTGAGTGGCAAAGGTAGAGATTTAGATTTAACCAAGGTTATGGTTTACCAGCATGAATACATTGAAACGAAAGAGAAGCAAGAAAGTTGAGGGTGATACAAAGGAGTTGTAATGATGGACGAAGAAAATTTAAACTGGTTAAAGAGGGAAGAAAGGACACAAGAGAAGGAAGGAAACATGGAAAAGGGATGGAATTGATGGTAGGTGCAGGCTTTGTATAAGGACTGTTGTATAAGGATCACAGTGAGCTGGAAAGGGAAGAGGTAGTGGGAGGCTTGCAGTTGAGATCTGCGAGGGATTGTAATTATTGCCAATGACCACAGGTATAGGATATGACCATGGAAGTGAGTATTTGGATCAGGTAGAGGACAGAACTAAGGAAGTGAGAGGCTGAGGCATTGAAACCATCATTTACACAGATGTTAAAATCATGAGAATTACAGGCTTAATGTAGTTGCATGTGACAGCAAGCCAGGAACAAATATCTCCAGGGAAGGAGGAAAGTGACTGGAGATTCGGGTGTATTCTGCTTATGGAATCCATAGCTGGCAATTTCTAAAGTGAAGAAGATGAATGGTCTGAGAACAGAATGAGGATCATGAAAGACATTTATGCCATGTCCAGCACTATGAAGGAGAAAAATACAGCCACTACTTGAGAGAGCTGTAGAAGAAGTAGTATTGTCAAGGGAGATTCATGTTTCCTTTAGATCAAGAAAGTCAGGGGATTTTTGAAAGAAAAGCACATAGAGGAATGTGACAATGGCTGACTGAATTCTCAAGGACACAATGTAAGAGTTAAGGACTCAGGAAGATGGGGTCAGAAAAAGGTCTATAATGGACCATATAGGGATTGGCATGCAGAGATACCTAACGTGCACAAAGGATATTAAATGGTCAGTTCCGATGATTTCAAGATAAGGGAGGCGAGGCAATTTTTGAGGCTCTGTTGGAGAATGAGGAAGGTGGAAGGTTCTTTCAAGGCCCCTGTAGAGTTCTGAGACTTTTCCTTAGAGTTTTCATGGAGGGTGAGTTTCATACCTGGTACGATCAGATGGGTCTCAGAGGCTTTCTTGGGATTTCTGCTGACAGAGATGACTGGTGTGAAGGCTAGGAAAGGATTCTATGTATTTATGAAAATCCCTCATGATCAGCTACATTCATGTTTTTATAGAACTTTATTATAATTCTAAAGCATTTATGCTGATTGTAAAAGTGATCTTTTGTCTTCTCAAGGACCTCCCCAATGGGCTATAGGAGAAGCACTATTACTGATTAATTCAATTACTGATGAAGGTTATTAGAATTTCACTGGTTCTAATAAAGAAATGAAATATAGAAGCTATAATTAACATTTGTTGAGGACGATGGTGATTTACATGGGGAATTATGTAAGAACAAGGTTTATGGTCCTTGTGTCTTAGCCTATAACACTGTGGTTAGTTTATCACTACAGGTTGGCACATTCTTTAAGGAGGTATTATTTTCTTCATTTTATAAATGAAGAGTCTGTTATTCAAAGAAGTTAAACAAGTTAAAGTCGAGATCCGAACCTCACTTTGTCTTGGTTCAGGTCCTTACAATTGGCCATGCGCTCATGTTTGTACAGTGTTTTCAGGTTAATTACCTCATTTACATGGATAATGATTTAGTTTAGTCTTATTAGTGCTCCTCAAAGCTCCCCACAATGCCAGAGCTCATTTCAGCCTACAAAATGTGCTTGAAATCTATGTTAATTAGTGTTATCTCTCACTGATCCTTGGAATCCACATGTCCTTCTTGCTGTCTTACATATCAGCAGGTTAAAGCAGCATAAACTCTTGTCCAGTAAAAATCTCATGTTTTTCCTAGAAAAACAAACTGCCATGAAAACATGGTAAAAAGGTATTTGAAATAAAAAAAAACAGTATATAAACCCCTTTAGATCTTTGGCATGAGTTTTTTCTTACATCATCCTTGAGTTTTTAAATTGACACTTTCATATTTGATATATGGAAAAGAACACATGCAATGTACATATAAACTATGAAGCAAGTGAACAAAACAAAACAAATACTAACCACTTCATTAGCCCTGAACTGGACACTGCTGTAGCTTACTGAGGGCTCCTCCTAGGCCTAATCTCCTGCCTTCCACACGGAAGGAAACAGTATCCTGAATTGGTGTTTATCATTTCCTTACTTTAAAGATAATGTAACCCTAGCCAATATTGTTCATTATTTTTTGCCTTTAAATATTTCAGAGATGGTATTATATAGTACCTGGTCTTGCACATCTTGTGTTTTTTTCTACTGTCTCTTTCTTAGACTTGTCCGAGTGGTTGAATGTTCATTTATTTTCACTGCTGCATAATATTAGCATGTGTGAATATAACATAACTTATTCATTCTTCTCTGATTGATAGGTATTTGGATTGTTCCTAGTTTTTTTTTCACCTTCCACTGTGAAGTATCTTTTGCCAAACAGACATTCTTAATTGTAATGTAATCAATTTTAACTCTTTTATGTTATGATTACTACTTTCTGTGTCTTGTTTAAGAAGTAGTTTATAACTTTGAAGTAATGAAAAAAAATTCTGTCATGCCAATGGCCCTTTTAGGGTCCTGTAGAATCCCATGAATAACCAGCCCTGAAAGCTGACAACACGCTTTGTTACAGGACTCTTGATGATGGGCAATTTTCTGTTAGGGAAAGGAATGTGTCTACATGAAGAGAAGTTTGCAGACAGGCGTTTAGAAGGAGCAAGACTTGGTCATGAATACAGTCTCATAATTTCTCTCAAAAATTTTAAAGTTTTATTGTTGACATTTGAGTCTTCAAGCTATCTGAAATTGATTTTTGTGTGTGTATGGTATGAGATTGAGATCCAATATTATTTTATTCTAATAAATAGCCAATTTTCTTGGGAAAATTTAAAGAAATAGTTTATCTTTTCCACAATAAACTACAGTGCCACCTCTGTTGTTCATTTACCTGTGGGTCTCTTTTTGATCTGTTCTTTTGGTCCATTTATGTGTTATTGTGCCGTAAGCACACAGTCTTAATTATCACTTTTTATAATAGATAGCAGGTGAAATTTTCCTGTATTCTTCTTGACTATTCTTGGGTCTCTGTATTTTCATAAGAATTTTAGAATCAGTTTGTTAAGTTCATTAAAAAACAGTGTAGGAATTTTTAGTAGAATTGCATTGCCCCAAAATTGCACTGTTAACTCTGTATAGTCAATTCTTGGAATTTAGTCATTTTATCTTAGTTTCAAATTTATTGAGACACACTTTTTTTTTTTATTGTATTCTTGTTATCTTTTAAATTTCTACTGTTGTCTGTGTGGTAAATCCCCTTTTCATTTCTAATGTTGTTTTTCTATTTTTATCAATCATCTCATTGAAATTTGTCTAATTTAATAGTCTTTTCAAATGATCAATTTTTGAAATATTTTCTGTGTTGAAATAAACAAAGACATTCAAAAATGTTGCAATAATAACATAGGGAATATTTGCTTTGTTATTTTAGCTTCCTTCCCTCACCATGCACTACATAGACACACATGATTCATTTTTTCTGAGCCATGTGAAGAAAGGTGGCATATAACATACCCCTTTAATTCTTAACACATCAGTGTGACTTTCCTAGAAACAAGGGTATCCTTATATGACCAAGGGGCAGTTAGTTATTCAACTCAAGAGATCAAATATAATACTTTGATTTACATCTATAGTCACATTCTATTTGTAGAACTTTTATATTTGACTATTAATTTTTATTTGTTATTCTGTACTTTTTCAAAACTGGTGATTGTTGAGTTTTCACTTTTTAAAATGGCTTTATAGATGTATAATTTATATACTATAAAATTAACCCAATGAGAGGGTGAAGTTTGATGATTTTGGGGAAATGGATACTGTTATGCAACCATCACCACAATCCAGTTTTGGTATATTTCCATCAGTTCAAAGTTCCCTCATGCTCACCTAGAGTCAATCTCCACTTTCACTCCTAGCGCCCACAGTGACAACCACTATTCTAACTTGTCACTATAGTTTTTTCTTTTCTGGAAATTTCTTAAAAGCAGAATGTACTAGTCTGTTCTCATGCTACTAATAAGGACATACCTAAGACTGGGTAATTTATAAAGGAAAGGGGTTTAATTTACTCACAGTTCCACATGGCTGGGGAGGCCTCACAATCATGGAGGAAGGTGAATGAGGTGCAAAGTCATGTCTTATGTGGTGTCAGGCAAGAGAGCTTTATTTATTTGTGTCTTTTCTCTTTTTTTTCTTAGTCTGACTAAAAGTTTGTCAATTTTGGTTATCTTTTCAAGAAAACAACGTTTTGTTTCATTGACCTTTAGTATTATTTTCTTCATTTCAAATTAATTTATTTCTGCTCTGATCTTTATTATCTTTTCTTCTACTGATTTTGGGTTCATTTTGCTCTTGCTTTTCTAGTTAAGATACATCATTAGGTTATTTATTTGAAAATTTTCTTCTTTTCTGATGTTGGCACTTATAGCTATACATTTCTCTCATAGTACTTGCTTTTATTATATCCTGGAGGTTTTCATATGTTATGTTTAAATTTTTATTTGTTTCAAAAAATATTTGAATTTCCTTCTTAATTTCTTTGTTGATCCACTGGTCATTCAGCAGCATATTGTTTAATTTCCATATGTTTGTATAGTTTCCAAAATTCCTCTTCTTACTGGTTTTGAGTTTTTTCCCTTGTGGTCAGAGAATATGCTTGATATGGTTTCAATTTTTTTTTGAATGTTTTAGCCCTTTTCCTATTTGTCCCAAGAATATATGCTGGTGGCACTTACAGCCTCAGTGTTTACCCCGAGATAACTTAGCCAAAAAAATCTCACTTTTATTATTATTTTTGTATCACTATAGTATAATGACTCAGGAAACAAAATACATCATTCTCTTTATAACACTCTGTCTTTAGTAGTGGTATTTCCATTAAAAAATATAGTAATTATTAATCACTGAAAATGTCAGATTCTAGAAAACTTAGCATTCCTATGTGTGATGTTAACATCATTCTTGAACAATTGTTGGCCAAAGATTCATTTGATGAATCCATTTTTTCCAAAATAGATTATTCTGATGATCCAGAGGATTCTGATGTTAGTTCTGTTCAGAAATAACTCCAATAACTTTTTAAAAAATATTTTATTTTCAGATTGAAATTTGCTTCAGCATCAAAGAGCATGCTTATGTAAAATTAAATGAGCACTGGCAGACAGCTGCACTTTTTTTCCCTAAATAGTTAAAGAGTTAAGACACGTTTTGTGACCTTACATATGGTCTGTCCATAAGAATCATCCATGTGCTGAGGAGAAAAGTCTGTATTCTATGGCCAATGGATAAAATGTTCTGTAAATATCTATTAGGTTTATTTGTTCTCCAGTGCAGATTAAATCTGATGTTTCTTTGCTTATTTTCTGTCTGGGAGATCTGTCCAATGCTGAAAGTGAGGTCTTAAAGTTTCCAGTTATTATTGTATTGGGGTCTATCTCTGTCTTTAGCTCTCATAATATTTGCTTTATATATCTGGGTGCTCCAGTGTTGGGTGCATATATATTTATAATCATTATATCCTTTTGTTGAATTGACCCCTTTATATTATATAACAACCTTCTTTTTCTTTTCTTACAGTTTTTGTCTTGGAGTATATTTTGTCTAATACAAGTATAGCTAATCCTGCTCTTTTTGGGTTTCCACTGACATGGAATATCTTTTTCTATCCCTTTATTTTTAGTCTATGTGTACCTTTATAGGTGAAGTTTGTTTCTTGTAGGCAACAGATCACTGAGTCTTGTTTTTTCATTCATTCAGCCACTCTATATCTTTTGATTGGAGATTTTAGTCCATTTACATTCAATGTTACTATTGATAAGTAGGGACTTACTCCTGCTATTTTGTTATTTGTTTTCTGGTTATTTTGTGGTCTTCTCTTCCTTCATGTCTTCCTTTTAGTAAAGTTGATTTTCTCTGGTAGTATGCTTTACTTTCTTGCTTTTTATTTTTTGTATATTTATTGTTTGTTTTTTTTATTTGAGATTACCAGGAAGCTTGCAAGTACTATCTTATAACTCATCTTAAACTGATGAAAGCTTAACACTGAATGCATAAAAAAACATGCAAAAAGAAAATTAATAAGAACTGTACACTTTAACTTTGTCCCCCAACATTTTAACTTTTTATTCTTTCTCTTTATGTCTTATCGTACTGTCTTAAAAAGTTATTGTAGTTATAATTTATTCTTTCTACTTAAGTAAAGAGTGGTTTACACACCACTATTACAGTGTTATAGTATTCTGTGTTTTTCTATGTGCTATTACCACTGATTTTCGTACCTTCCGATAATTTCTTCGTGTCCATTAACATTATTTTCTTTCAGACTGAAGAACTCTTCTTTAGCATTTCTTGTAGGACAGAAATCTGATCTGGTGTTGATGAAATCGCCCAGGTTTTGTTTGTCTGGGACAGTCTATATTTCTCCTTCATGCTTAATAGATATTTTTCATGGGATAAAACATTCTAGGGTAAAATTTTTTTTTTTCTTCTGCACTTTTAATATGTCATACCATTCTCTCCTAGCCTGTAAAGATTCCACTGAAAACCCTGCTGCCAGACAGGTTGAAGCTCCATTGTATATTATTATTAATTTCTTCTCTTTTGCTGCTTTTAGGACTTTTCTTTATCCTTGATCTTTGGGAGTTGGATTATTAAGTTCCTGGAGGTAGTCTTTTTTCAGTTAAGTCTGCTTAGTGTTCTATAACCTTCTTGTACTTGAATGGTTTTTTTTTTTATTATTTTTATTATACTTTAAGTTCTAGGGTACATGTGCATAATGTGCAGGTTTGTTACATATGTATACTCGTGCCATGTTGGTGTGCTGCACCCATCAACTCGTCGGCACCCATCAACTTGTCGTTTACATCAGGTATAACTCCCAGTGCAATCCCTCCCTCCTCCCCACTCCCCATGATAGGCCCCAGTGTGTGATGTTCCCCTTCCCGAGTCCAAGTGATCTCATTGTTCAGTTCCCACCTGAGTGAGAACATGCGGTGTTTGGTTTTCTGTTCTTGTGATAGTTTGCTAAGAATGATGGTTTCCAGCTGCATCCATGTCCCTACAAAGGACACAAACTCATCCTTTTTGATGGCTGCATAGTATTCCATGGTGTATATGTGCCACATTTTCTTAATCCAGTCTGTCACTGATGGACATTTGGGTTGATTCCAAGTCTTTGCTATTGTGAATAGTGCCGCAATAAACATACGTGTGCATGTGTCTTTATAGCAGCATGATTTATAATCCTTTGGGTATATACCCAGTAATGGGATGGCTGGGTTATATGGTACTATGTTGATATCTTTCTCTAGGTGTGGAAAGTTCTCTGATATTATCCCTTTGAATAAACTTGCTACCCTATCTCTTTCTATATCTCTTCTTTAAGGCCAATAATTCTTAGATTTGCCCTTTTGAGACTATTTTCCATATCTTGTAGATGTGTGTTATTTTTTAAAATTCTTTTTTCTTTTGTCACGTCTGTTGTGTATTTTCAAATAACCTGTCTTTAAGCTTGCTAATTCTTTTTTTCTGCTTGATCAATTCTGCTATTAAGATACTCTGATGTATTCCTCAGCATTTCAATTGCATTTTTAAATTCTAGAATTTCTGTTTGATTCCTTTTAACTACTTCAATCTCCTTATTACATTTATCTAATAGAATTCTGAATTCCTTCTCTGTGTTATCCTGCATGTCTTTGAGTTTCCTCAAAACAGCTACTTTGAATTCACTGTCTGAAAGGTCATATATCTCTCTTTCTCCAGGATTGGTCCTTGGTAATGTATTCAGTTCATTTAGTGAAGTCATGTTTCCGCGGATGGTGTTGATACTTGTAAATGTTCATTGGTGTCTGGGCATTGAAGAATTAGGTATTGTAGCCTTCACAGTCTGGGCTTGTTTGTGTCTGTCCTTCTTGGGAAGGCTTTCCAGGTATTCAAAGGTACTTGGGCCCCAAACCCCATAATGCTATGGTTTTTCAACTCAATAGAGTATCTCGATAGAGATACCACCTCAGTGGTCTTGAATAGGATCTGGAAGAATTATCTGTATCACCAGGCAGAGACTCTAGTTCTTTTCCCTTATTTTCTTCCAAACAGTCTTTATCTCTGTGCTGTGCCACCTGGAATTGGAGGTGAGTTGATGCAAACACCCCTGTGGTCACCACCACTGGGACTGCTCTGGGTCGGACCTGAAGCCAGTGCAGCACTAGGCCTTACCCAAGGCTCTTCCCTTCAGTTCCCTCAGTTTCTGGGTGTGTCCAGAGATGCTATCTGGGAGCCAGGGATTGTAGTCAAAACCTTAACAATTTATCTGATGTTATATTCTACTGCAGCTAAGTTGGCAATCAAACCACAATACAAAATCTTTCCCACTTTTCTCTCCCCTTTCCACAGGCAGAGGAGCTTCTCCTTGTGGCCACCACCACCACTGGTCTACAGGGGTTCTGCCAGGCCACTGCTAATGCTCACTTAGTGCCCAAGAGCTCTTCTCTCAGCTTGTGGTAAGTGTTGCCAGGACCAGGACTCATCTTTCAAGGCAGTGGGAACCCCTCTGGCCCACGGCAGGTACAGAAATGCTGTCCAAGGGCCCAGGCCTGCACTCAGGGACCTCATGAGCCTGCTTGTTGCTCTACACCACTGTGGCCAAGCTGGTACCTAGGGTGCAAGACAAAGTCCCTTTTACCTTTCTCTCTGCTTTTCTCAAACAGAAGGAGTCTTTCACTGTAGCCACCACAGCTGGGAATGTGCTGGGTCACCTGTGAAGCCAGCATGTCTCAGAACCCAAAACCTACAGCATGCTGTCAGGATATCACTGCCGAGTATTCAAGGGACCAAGATCTTTTTAGTCAGCAGGTGATGAATACTACTAGGACTGTGTCCTTCCCTTTAAGTCAGCAGGTTCCCACAGTGTGTCTAGAAATGTCATCCAGGAATTAGGACCTGGAATGGGGGCCTTGTTACTCTGCCTGGTGCCCTATTCTGTTGTGGCTGTTCTGTTATTCAAGATGCAAGACAGAGTCTTTGCTCTTCACTTTTTTCTCCTTAAGTGTAAGGAAGGAGTCACTTTCATTGTTGAGCTGCACTGCCTGGGGTTAGGGGAGGTGTGGTGCAAGCATTCCCTTAGATGCACCAGCTGGCATTTCCCTAGGTCATGTGCCACCCTAGTTCACTGGCTCTAAACCCAGCCTAGCACTGGGCATTGCCTAGGAATTATAGTCCTTGTCTCCTAGAGTCTCTTCCCAGTTTACCTAGGACTCCAGAGCACTTCAGCCCGTGGTAGCAAAGGCTTGTGGAGAAACTCAAGTTCTGATCCCTGAGATGGGTGATTCCCCTCTAGCTGATCCAAATGCTCCCTCCTTGCAGGGGCACTGGCTGAGCCCACCATGGCTTTATTCTCTGCTGAGACAGGGCAGTGTTGAGTTCAATGTAAAGTCCCCAGTCACTGTGCTCTCCCTCCCCAGAGTGCACAGATTCTCTCTTCACACCACAAGGCTGCTGCCAGGGGGATAGGACAGGGGTGGTGTCAGTGATTCAGGACTGTCTCTCTTGCCCTTCTCAATGCCTCTTTTGGAGGCAACACAAAGTTAAAACCAGGTATTGTGATTGCTCATCTGATTTTTTATTCTTGTGACAGTGCTTTTCTATGTGTAGATAGTGTTCCTGTTGGGGGGGGATGAAGGGTGTAGGCTTTTATTCTACCATCTTGCTCCACTTTCTGTTACCTTTTATAGCTGAATAATAGTCCATTGTTTGCATACACTACACTTCGCTCATCCATTCACCAGTTTGTGGACATTTCAGTTGTTCCCAGTTTTTGATCATTATTAATAATGTTCCTATGAACATTCATGTACATGCCTTTGTGTGGGTATATGTTTTTATTTCTCTTAGGCAATATCACAGCTAGGTGTGATATTGCTGGGTTATATGGTGAGTTTATGTTGAACTTTTTAAAGAAACTGCCAAACAATTTTCCAAAGTGGTTGTATTAATTTAACTTCCTATTGGCAATATATAATGGTAATATATAAGGGTTTCATGCTTTTACATTTTTGTCAACACTTGGCATTGTCAGTCTTTTAATTTAAGCTATTCTAGTGGTTGTGCAGTGGTATCCCATTGTGGTTTAAATTAGAATTTCCCTAATAAATAATTATAAACATATTTTCATGTTTTTATTCATCATTCATATATCTTCTTTAATGATGTGTCTGTTTAAATCTTTTTTTCACCTTAGAAGTTGAGTTGTTTTCTTTTTATTATTGAATAGTATGTTATAGTTTTGTGTTATAGATATGTTTTTCTTTTATTATATATATTATTTGCACACATTTTCTCATAGTCTGTGGCAAGTTTTTTCCTAAGAGTTTCTTTTGAACACTAAAACTTTTAGGTCTGATGAAGCTCAATTTATCATTTTTTTCATGTCTACGTATGCTTTTGGTATCATATCTGAGAAATCTTTGCCTAACCCAAGGGAAAAAATTCTTCTGGAAACTTCTAGAAGTTTAATATTTTAGCTCTTACATGTAGCTATATAATCCACTTTGAGTTAATTTGTGTGGTATGAGGTTAGAGTCTAAACTTATTTATTTATTTTTTTGCATGTGAATATCAAACTGTTCCAGTGCCATTTGTTGAAGAGATTATCCTTTAAACCACTTGACATCTTTGTTGAAAATTAATTCAGCATACACATGAGACTTTTTTACGGGCTCTCTCTTCTGTTCTACTGATCTGCGTGTTTATACCGATGGCAATCCTACACTGTTTTGATAACTTATTTTTTATGCTGTGTCTTATATATTTAAATATTATACCTTTTATTCTTTAAATAGTTTATATTAGTTATCTGCTATTACAATATCTGAAGTCCTTATGTGTCCAATAAAAACGTTTGTTGTTTCTGCTGATTCTCAATCTTGGTGCTTGTTTGCTTGCCTGTTTAGTGATATTTTTGAGCTCATATTTGGTTGAACTTTATCTGTGGGAATCCTGAAGGTCTATTTGGGAATTCTTGTATCCTTAGAAGGTTTGTATTTGCTTTTAGCAGAACCAGGCTGTCAAATCAACGTGAGACCAGGACTGGGACAAGAGTTAATCAGGAGAGGATGTCTAGGTGCAGAATTTAAGGAGGCACTCACTCCTAAGGTCATGCAAGTGTGCCTTCTTAAATTTGCACCTTAACTGCCTCTCTTGCCTCACCCTAGTTCTGGCCCTGTCAGAGACTACTTTAATTCATTTCAAAGTTCTTAATTTACTACGTGGTTCAGGTTCATCTTGCCTGTAATGCCAGTGGTCCTGAAGCTCAGTCTCCTGGGACTTCTTTAATCCCCTTCTAGGTTTACTGGCTCAATGTAGGAATATCAAGTTCAGTTCTCCTCTTATGCAAGGACCCCAAAGCTGTTTTCTGATGTTAGTAATAGGAATCTACACTCTTGGGCAACTTGGTTTTCAGATTGCTACTAGCTTATCATCATTCTCATTCAGCTTTTTGTTCTTTGTTTTAGATTCTCCTTGTTTTTATCATAAACCATCAATGCATAAAACATGTTAATTTACCCAGGATTTAATTTTATTGTAGTAGGAGAAGCTTCCAAAATATGTAGCCTATTGTATATTTGGAATAGTGATACTTAATTTCTTTAATGACATTTATTTTCATGTTGCATTTGACTAGAAAAATATAGCTTAAAATCTTTAAAGCAGAATTTCTTTTCTTCCAGGATGATTAGTAAGGTGAAAAATGTAGACAATAGGCTTAGTAATAAGTAATTGCCAAGATGATTGGTTTGACCTTAAATAGTAGAAAAAATTTTATTTGGACTCCTTCATTGGTTCTGATGTCCAAAATAGTATTGCCAAGTGCTTGGTGGTTTTCTTCCTTGACTGTGATTAAGCCCCTGCTAAGGAGGTGAGCTGACCATGCTCACAGAATGCTGATTTGCTTTCTTAAAGGACTCTGCTTACAAGAAGGGCTTCTGCATGTGGTATATGCTCTGAAGCCAAGAAAAATGAAATGTGAAGCTTTGCAAGTTGGAACAGAGTTACAATTTCACACTAAACCTATGGTGAACAAATACTCTAATTATTAAATGTTCTACTTCAGTGATAATAGGAATGAGAGACAGTTGATTTAATTAAGAAACCAAAGCATTTTTGTCAAAATACATAAACTTTGTTAGAGAATGACGGGAAGAAGAAAATTAAAATGATCTTTTATCATTTAAAGGCCAAAGCAGAATCAATTGGCCTGAGTTTTAGTTCCATCTAATAACAACATAGACTTCTTGACCACATTGTTCTTTCCTATATAAAGAGGCATTGGGCCACCAGCTGGGGAGGCTATGTGCCTCCTGTTTCACAGATGTCATGAAGTAGTGTTCATAGCCAGAGACAGGCCTGGGCTGGAATAAAAACGGTGCCACTATTAATTAAGTGAACTCGGGTTACTTAGCATAGCTAGCCTTAGCTTTGACATAAGAAAACTGAGATAATAACTGTACTTACTTTATTAGGTTGTTTAAGCACTGGAGGAAAATATTGCATGAAAAGTGCTAACAGTGGTTGATACATAGCAGATGCTGAATAAATATAGTTAATATTTTTGTTGTTCTTTGCCTGGTTGAGGTAATTTGTGCCAGGTAAGTTATATGCATGGATCTTTATCTCTTTCGATGTAGTGTTATTGACCTTAAAACTGAATGAGAAAAGATACATCGTAAGTTTTTCTGGAATAGCTGAAATGTGAATATCACATTACCGATGTCATATTGCAACCACCCTATTGAGAGGTAATTTCTGTAGTTTAGTTTTAGTGGGCATTTTTTGCCATTACACTTTAGCTAATCAAGTTATCATAATTCAGAAGGAAAACATAAACATTCGGTTAGCATTGTTTCCTTATGTGTATATAGGCAGATGCTGGTTTTAAACAACTGAGATAACCAACTCCATTTTAACCATGTTCCTCATCTTGTTATTTAAGTGAAAAATTACCATACATCTCATTATACTGTGCTGATACGTTGAAGTCCTACTACCAGTACAATGTGAATGTGGCCTCTTCATTTTCCAATACCACTCCGTGGCTGGCATAAAGTAACAGGTTTAGCTTAGTCATTTGTGTTCATCTCAGACTGTAAAGTTTGAAAGAAACATTTAAGAAAAATTTTCTGACAGGAAAAGGGATAGAACAGTGTTTTGGTATCTCAGGAACTTGGACAGAGAGGTTTGCTCAGAAAAAGGGTGGGTAAATGCAATATATGTGTGTGTGTGTGTGTGTGTGTGTGTGTGTGTGTATCTTAATATACAATCTTATGAAGCCGTTCTTGAAATAATCAGCATGAAGCTATCAGGAGACTTTTGTGATTGCCAGGTAATTGACTTCACATGTGGGCTAGGGCAAATTGCATTAATTGAGTTGATCACAAATAATAGTCTCAAGCATCACTACATCATGTGAATAATTACCTCAGGTACACAATACTATAATTAAGACTCTGGTTCTAAATCATACTTACTCAATTTGCTCTTGCCTGCTAAGTGAGACATCTCAAGTGGCTTAAATTTAGCAGCTGACACTGTAAGGTTTTTACTGTAGGGTTAAGAGAGAACATGCTGCTGGTCTGTAGAAAGACTGTATAGCCTTAGCTTTTGTAATCTTAAAAGACAGTCAGATCAAGCACCTTAGTGAGTACAGAATGTTGCATTAATGGGAGGTGAAACAATGCTGTGAGTGAGCAGTCTCTTTAAGCCAGTTCCTAAAAAGTACCAAGAGCTTCCATTTTCACCCCAAATATCTAGTGGATCTTTTGACATTTTCACATACTAACCCTGATGGTTTCTTTCAATGATAAAATAGATCCTGGGCTGGGCCTGGTGGCTCACACCTGTAATCCTAGCACTTGGGAGGCCAAGGTGGGCAGATCACCTGAGGTCAGGAGTTCGAGACCAGCCTGGCCAACATGGCGAAACCCTACCTCTACTAGAAATACAAAAATCAGTCAGGCATATGGGCATATGCCTGTAGTCCCAGCCACCCAGGAGGCCAAGGCAGGAGAGTCACTTGAACCTGCGGGGGCGGAGGTTGCGGTGAGCTGAGGTCGTGCCACTTCACTCCAGCCTAGGCGAAAGAGCACAACTCTGTCTTAAAAAAAAAAAAAAAAAAAAATCCAGAGAGGGGGGTTCCCTGATCTTGAGGGTGAGAGTTCTCTAGTCTGCTGTCTGCTTCTCTCCTTACGAGCTCCATTCCTCTGCAAGCAAGCGGTGGAGGCGATAGTGCCTGGATTTCTACTCAGAGGGCCTGGCTTTGCTACTGGGCTCCTTTCCTGACAAGCTAAGTGATGTGGGTGAGCAATTTAATCTTTCTGAGCCTTGTTTCCTTTTGTGAAAAAGGGAATTACTAGGATTATGAAAAAACAAACAAACAAAAAAGAGATAATTGGGACTAATGTGAGGACAGTATAAAATAATGAATATAAAATGCCCTGTACATATAATATTTTAAAATACCAGGGAAGTTGGTGTGAGCCCATAGTCCCAGCTACTCAGGAGGCTGAGGTGGAAGGATCGCTTGCGCCCAGGAGTTTGAAGCCAGCCTGGGGAACATAGTGATACCCCATCTCTAATTTAAAAATGTTGTTATTATTTTATCTCTGTGTAATTAATCTACTTTCCTGCCCACCCCCATGCCATTTTTCCCTTGATTTGGCCCTGCCGCCACAGATCTGCCTCTCTGCTGCATCCCAGGCCCTAGTTGTTCTCTTTGATCAGACTGATTCTCCTCTGACCTCATGCTTACTGGCTGGCCTGTAGTTTCTTACTCTGCAAAGGTCATTCAACTATTCACTTAGGTATTTTTATGCCCTTATTTATCACTGACCTTGCCAAGGTTTGTTATTTATTTTTTTCAGGCCCTAGCTGTTGTAATATCCTCCCAACTGGATCCTAGGTCCTAGTCTCCTCGGTGATAATTTTTGGGTGCCTTTTAATGATGTTAACTTCTTCCTTAGCCTACTGAGAAAAATCACTCTCTCCAAGGGCTTCCCTCTAGAACTGTATTTCTTAAATGGGCCACCTGTACCAGAATCACCTGGGAACTAACAGAAGTGCAGACTTCTGTGTCCTACCCAGACTGACTGCATCAGATTCTTCATAGGGGCTAAAGTCGACCTGTCTTTTGAAAAAACATTTTGGAGATGCTTGGACACACTGAAGAGTTTTCCTACCACTTCTTCTCTTATCCAGATCCTTAGTGCTTGCCCTCTATAACAGTAACAGCAATGATTACAATCATTAACAACATACATCAATGGCTTGCTAAGAACTACTCTAAATGCTTTTACATTCATTATTTCATTCTTAAAACAAATATATGAGGTATGTATGTATTATGGCTACCATTTTTTCAGATTAGTAGACTGTACCAATACTACCAGTAAGTATAAAAACTGGGATTCAGTTTCTGGTTTAATGTCAGATGCTTTTTTTTTTTTTTTTTTTTTTGAGATAGGATCTTGCTTTGTCCCCCAGGCTGGGGTGAATTGGCACCATTACAGTTCACTGTACCCTTGACCTCCTGGGCTCAAGTGATCCTCCTACCTCAGCCTCCTGAGTAGCTGGGACTACAGGGTGCACCACCATACCCAGCTAATTTTTTAATACATTCTTTTGCAGAAAGAGTCTCATCATGTTGCCCAGGCTGGTCTTGAACTTTTGGGTTCAAGTGATCTTCCCACCTTGGCCTCCCAAAATGCTGGGATTGCAGGCATGAGCCACCGTGTCCAGTCCAGATGCTGTATTTTGAATTACTACATTACAACTGTCTCTGTACTTGGAACTTGAATTTGCTTCTTATCTGTGGACTTCTTGGCTTTGATATTGGTCTGGCTTATTCCACATGCCTATTTGCTGACTTCCATGATCGTACCCTGTGCCTGCCCAGAATACTGTTCTTCATCATCCCTCCTAATTGGGCTTCTCTCTCTCAGATTTTTTTCCTTCTTCTTTGTTTAGGTATAACTCAGGTTCTTGGTAAGATCACCCCATCCTTTGGGATTTAAATAAAATTAGCGTAAACACTGTAACTCTTACAATGTGGAAAGGTCAACTGAAGTCTCTACCAATATATCTGTGAATTCAATGAGGCTTATGTTCTTATGGTCATTTGTTCCTGAGGACTCTCAAATTCATTTGTCCCACTTTCTGCAGTGGTTCTATTGACCCTAAGCTAATCCATCCATGGAACCTAGTCCCTTTTCCTTGATTTCCCCAAATTCTTTTCTTGGAATGCACTGCATGCGTGTGTCTATGTGTACATGTAGAAATGTTATGAATTTGAATTGGTATAAAGGATTACATGGAATTAAGTTAAGATTAGATGTTAGATTTCCTGTTCCTTTCTAAAAGAGTTCCTTTTTCTTGTTGAAAGGGATTTTCCAGTTGCTAAATTTCTCTGCAGGCTATCATGTTGACTATGTCCCTGATTCCCGTTCTTCGTTTTTCCCTTCTCTACCTTTCTTCATTCTAGAATTCTAAGAGGCATCACAAGGCTTAATTGCAGGGTGGGTGTTACAAACAATGAGTGTTATATGAATACCAATTTCACTGTCCGATCCAGTGGCCAAGAAGTCATCATTGAAAAGGATGGATTTATTAAAATTCATTTCAACAGAAGTATCACTTCTCAGTGACCCAGTTCAGCCATTCTGTCATTCCTAATATAACATTTAAGTTTACATGCTTTTATCCAACACTAAATATGTATTCTTGGACCCCTCTCTTGTGCTGTCTTCTCAACATGAGGGTAAATATTTGTGGGGAGGAGGCCTTAGGAGATGGTGTGAAGGCAAGTGGGATGGACTTGGCATCACTCCTACTAAGATGAAAGATAGGTGAGGTCATTTGGATCAAAATACCTACTCATGAACAGTCTGCTAGCATAGCCCCTGGGAATAGCTACTGCCATTCTTCTCATCTCTTCAGCTATTAAGGCTGGATCTAGCGTATATAGTGGGATGTCTCCATTTCCTCATTTTTCATAAACTCTTTGACTCCATTTCAGTGTCTACTTCCAATAAAACCACTAATACTATTCTCATTAAGGTCACAAGTGATGTTTGTAACATTATTTTCAATGGAAAATTATTTGTCCTCTTTGTTTTAAACCTCGTAGCAATGATTGGTATACTTACTCTCTCCTTTTTGTTTTTGCTCTTTAAATTTTTAACAGATTCATGAAGCAAATTCATCTATTTTAAATGTACATATTGTTGGGTTTTGGTAAATGTATGCAGCCATCGAGGCATTACTACAATTCAGTTTAAGACTGTATCATCCCCAAATGTTCCCTTATGCTCCTTATGTACCCAACTGTCCCCAGGAAATCAGTAATCTGCTTTCTGTCGTGACTTTTGACATTTAAAAAATTTCATATAAATAGTGAATAATATAGTATGTACAAATTTGTCTGGTCCCTTTCCCTTAGCATGATATTTTGGAATTCACTCATATAGTTGCATGTATCAGCTGTTCATTCTTTTTTATTGCTGAGTAATGGTGTGTTGTTTGGATACATCATATTTTGTTTATCTACTTGTTGAACATTTGTATTATTTTCAGCCTTTTGTTATACTGAATAACTCTGCTATAAACATTCACGTAAAAGTTGTGTGAACATATGTTTTCATTTCTCTCGAGTAGATATTTAAAAGAATCATGTGATTCATTTTCAATTTTATAAGCAACTGCCAAGCTGGTTTAAAAAGTATCTGTACTGCAAAAGAAACTGTCATCAGAGTGAACAGGCAACCTACAGGATGGGATAAAATTTTTGCAATCTACCCATCTGAAAAAGATCTAATATCCAGAATTTACGAGGAACTTAAACAAATTTACAAAAAAACCCAAACAACCCCATTAGAAAGTGAGCAAAGGATATGAAGAGACACTTCTCAAAAGAAGACATTTATATGGCCAACAAACATATGAACAAAAGCTCAACATCACTGGTCATCAGAGAAATGCAAATCAAAACCACAATGAGATACCATCTCATGCCAGTCAGAATGGTGATTATTAAAAAGTCAGGAAACAATAGATGATGGCGAGTCTGTGGAGAAATAGGAACACTTTTACACTGTTGGTGGGAATGTAAATTAGTCCAACCATTGTTGAAGACAGTATGGTAATTCCTCAAGGATCTAGAACCAGAAATACCATTTGACCCAGCAATCCCATTACTGGTTTTATACCCAAAGGAATATAAATAATTTTACTACAAAGACACACGCACACATATGTTTACTGCAGCACTATTTACAATAGCAAAGACATAGAACTAGCCAAAATGGCCATCAATGATAGAGAAAGTGGATAAAGAAAATGTGGTACATATACACCATGGAATACTATGCAGCCATAAAAAGGAATGAGATCACGTCCTTTGCAGGGGCATGGATGAAGCTGGAAGCCATCATCCTCAGCAAAGTAATGCAGGAACAGAAATCCAAACACTGTATGTTCTCACTCATAAGTGGGAGTTGAACAATGAGAACACATGGACACAGGGAGGGGAACATCACACACCAGGGCCTCTTGTGGGGTGTGGGTGAGTGGAGGAGACTTAGAGGAAAGGTCAGTAGGTGCAGCACACCACCATGGCACACGTATACCTATGCAACAAACCTGCATATTCTGCACATGTATCCCCTGCCCTTTTTTGGAAGAAAAAAACTTGTTTACAAAAAAGTAGTGGCTGTGCCACTTTGCCTTTCTCTCAACAAGGCATGAAGATTTCAATTTCTTTGCAGCATCAGTGACACTTTCATTTTAATTATTCTAGTGGATGTGTAGTAGCACCTCATTGTGGGTTAAATTTGTTTTTCCTAATGATCAATGATGTTTTTAGCCTGTCATGTGTTTGTGGGCCATTCATACATTTTCTTTTGTAAAATGTATGTTTAAATATTTTACAAATTTAAAGAATTGAGTTAGTTATATTCTTATTGAGTTTAAAAGGTTTTTAAAAAAATATATGTATTCTGAATGAAAGTTCTTTTCATATATATGTGTGTGTGTGTGTGTGTGCGTGTGTCTTACTAATAAAGTTTTCCAATCTGTGGCTTGCCTTTTATTTCTGTTTATAGAAACCCATAGGCCAGGCTCAGTGGCTCACGCCTGTAATCCCAGCACTTGGGAGGCCCAGGCGGGCAGATTACCTGAGGTGAGGGGTTCAAGACCAGCCTGGCCAACATGGTGAAACCCCATCTCTACTAAAAACACAAAAATTAGCCAGACGTGGTACCACACACCTGTAATCCCAGCTGCTCTGGAGGTTGAGGCAGGAGAATTGCATGAGACCAGGAGGCGGAGTTTGCAGTGAGCTGAGATCATGCCACCGTACTCCAGTCTGGCCGACAGAGTGAGACTCTATCTCAAAAACAAACAAACAAACAAAAACAAACAAAAAAAGCAAACAAAAACAAAAACCCATAAGCTAAAGTACTTAATTTTGGTGAAGTCTAATTTTCCTTTTTTTCTTTTATGGCTAGTGTTTGTTATGTGCTGCATAAAAATATTTGCCTAATCCAAGGTCACAAAAGTTTCTCCAGTGTTTCTCCTTAGGTGTCCTAGAATTTTATAGTTTTATCTGTTATACTTAGGACTATAATCCATTTTGAATTAATATTTCTATATGGTATAAGAAATCAGTCAAGGGTTTTAAAAAATATATGGATATATAGTAATTTCATAACTATAAAAAGTAAGAATTCCAAGACTCTCTTTTCCCTGTAGAATTAATTTGGTAGCTGTAAAAAATCAATTGACCATATAAGTGTGAGTCTATTTCTGTACTCTAATGTCTATTTTTATGTCACTACCATACTATCTTGACTAATGTAGGTTTAAGTCTTAAAATCAGCTTATATATGTTTTTTACTTTTTTAAATAAAATTATCCTGGTTATTCCAGGTATTTGCATTGTCATATATTTTTAGAATTGACTTGCCAATTTCTCCCAAAAGCCTATGAGAATTTTGATTGCAATTAAATTGCAAATTGAGCTATTGATCAACTTTGGGGAGAATGGCTATCTTAACAGTATTGAATCTTTTAATCAATGAACATTGAATATTTCCATTTTTAAAGATGTTTTAAATTTTTTCTCGGCAATCTTTTTAGTTTCCATTGTACAGGTCTTGCATACCGTTTATAAGGCATTTTGTTTTTTATTTAAATTGTTTTGCTAAATGTTTTATTTAGGCTTTTATAGATGGATTTTTTTTTTTAATTTCAAGTTCAGATTGTTTGCTGCTAGTATATATAAACCTACAACTCATTTCTATATATTGATCTATTATGACCTTGATAAATTTACTTACTTTAGTATCTGTGTTGTAGATTTCTTTTTTTTTTTTTTTTTGAGACGAGTCTTGCTCTGTCGCCCAGGTTAGAGTGCAGTGGTGTGATCTCAGCTCACTGCAACCTCTACATCCCGGGTTCAAGCAATTCTCCTGCCTCAGCCTCCCAAGTAGCTGGGGTTACAGGCACATGACACCATGAAAGGCTAGTTTTTGTATTTTGGTGAGACAAAATACAAATACGTCTCACATGGTGAGACGGGGTTTCACCATGTTGGCCAGGCTGGTCTCGAACTCTTGACCTTGTGATCTGCCTGCTTTGGTCTCCCAAAGTGCTGGGATTACAGGTGGGAGCCACCCCACCTGGCCTATGTTGTAGATTTCTTAGAATTATCTGCATACAAGACCATGTTGCAAAAAAAGAACATTTTCCTTTTCTAAGTTGCATGTCTTTTATTTCTTTTCCTTGTCTTATTGCATTGGCTTGGATATTTAGTACAAGGTTAACAAAGTGAGGTATCCTTATCTTCTTTTTCTCATATTAGGCAGAAAGCACTGCACTGTGCTGCTAAATATGATGCTAGCTGCAGGTTTTTCATAAATGCTCTTTATTAGGTTGAGGACCTTCTGTTCCCTTTCATTTTTAGTTCACTAAGACTTTTTATTGTAAATATGTATAATATGTTGCTGGATTCAATTTGCTAAAATTTTGCTAAGGATATTTGCATCAATTTTTATGAAGATATTATGAAGAATATGGGTTGTAGTTTTCCGTTATGATGTCTTTGTTGGAGTAATGCTGGCCTAATAAAATGAATTGGAATTTATCTTTTCTTGTCTATTTCCTGCATATTTTGGAAGGATTCTTACAATTTCTTTCTTAAATATTTTGTAGAATTCCTCAATATAGTCATTTGGGCCTGATGCTTTCTTTAAAGGAGGATTTTTAAAGAGTTATGACTTCATTTTATTTCACTTTATATAAATCCATTCAGAGTTTTAAAACTTTTAAAAAGTGATTATTAGCAGCATGTGACATTAGTTACTAACATTAGTAACATTAGACTTTCAAGGAATCTGTCTGTTTTATTTACATTGTCAGATTGATTCATGCAACATTGTCTATAACATTCTCATAATCATTTTGATTTTCATAATGTCAGTAGTAATGTTGCCTTTACCATTCCAGATATTGCTAATTTAAATATCTTTTTTCTGTTCTTTGTCAGTCTATGTAAATGTTTATTTTCTTTATTGATATTTTAAAAGACTCAGCTTTTAGTTTCATTGATTTTTTTCTATTATCTTTTCTCTATTTCACTAATTTCCATTCTGATCTTTATTATTAACTTCCTTCTACATAATTGATATTTAATGTCATCTCCTTCTCCTCCTCTTCCTCCTCCTCCTTGTTCTTCTCTACTTAAGGTAGAAGCTTTGATAATTGACTTGAGGCCTTTCCTCTTTTTTAGTATAAGTGTTTAGTACTATAAAGTTTTCTTTAAGCACTGCCTTAGATATAGCCTACAAATCTTGAGATGTTGTGTTTTTATATTGGTTCAGTTTAAAACATTTTCTAAATTTCTCTGTGATTTTTTTTCTTTGACTCATAGAGGATTTAGAGGTTTTATACTCATTTGGGGTTTTCCAACGTTTCTTTCTGTGATTGATTTCTAATGCTATTTTGGTCAGAAGACTTACCCTGTGTGATTTCGATGCCTTAAAATTATCGAAACTTATTTATTGCCAGCATGATCTATCCTGGTGAATATCGTATTTGCTCTTGAAAGGAACGTGTCTTCTGTTGTTGGATAGAGTGTTCTATAGATGTCAAGTTGTTTGGTAGGGTTTTTCAATTCTTTTACATTCTTTATATATTCAAGCTGTGTGTGGGCTGAGGCATGCATTCAAAGGCACAACATATTTACACATCTCCTCAGGCTTTCTGTATTTGCCAGGCTCCCTGAAGGTCTCCTGCATTCATGCCTAACATGGAAGTTATTGAGGATGTTTGGGGAATTTGTTATATCAGTACTTCTGTGACTCTTTCACTTCCCACATCTCACAGTTAAATTTTTCGTTGTTCTCTTGCCTGCCCTGAGCTGGATCTACCACCCTGATAAATAAAGATATAGGTGTTTTTTAGCGTGAGCTGCATTGGATTGAAATGGCCTCTGGCAAGAAGGCTACCCATTCACAGCTGAGTAGCACTTTGTTATGAGTAAACAATTCTGAGGTTGTTCCTTGCCTTTGGTTGTTTTCCAGCGCCCAAACATTGTTATTTTTAATAATGTTGCCCACTTTAGTACTTGATTTACGTGGAATGGAAAAACCCAGTCTTCTTATGCCATCATTACCACAAGTAGATTTCTATTCCTTCCCTTAGAAACATTCTATTTTCTTGGCTGTCATGACAAAATATCTTGTTACTTTTCTGGCCATTCTTTCTTCAAGTTTCCCTTAAATATTAGAATGTTTTAGCCTTTAGGATAAGTCACCTTTAAAAGGCGTAGGTTTTTGTTTGTTTGTTTGTTTGTTTTTTCGTCTTCTTATATCATACATTCCTCTTAGGTGATCTCATTTATTCATACAGCTTTAATTGCCACTGTATATTACTTCTAAAATTTTGCATCTCCAGCCTAGACTTTTTCTTTGAGCTCCAGGCACTTATATTTTCAAATTATCCTTTATCTTTATTTATCTCTTTTATTGGCAACTCAAAACACAAGTCCCAAATAGAATGCAATCTTTTCTCTCTAACCTGCTCTTCCTGCAGGATTTTTTTTTATCTTACTAATACTGTCATCATTCACCAATTTTCCTGATATGTCCTTAGTATATCCATCCATTCCTCTCCCTACACCTCCATAAATAACCAATCATCAAGTACTGCTAACTTCCTCTCCTGTCTCTGGCATATGACCACACATGTTCATTGCCATTGTCATCATATGAATCTAAACTATCAACTTTTTCTTGAAGTACTTAAGATCTTATTTCTTTATGAAACAGGGTCTCACTTTGTCATCCAGGCTGGAGTGCAGTGGAGCAATCACGGCTCACTGTAGCCTCTACCTCCAGGGGCTCAAGGGATCCTCCCACCTCAGCCTCCCAATTAGCCGGGACTACAAGCACGCACCACCACGCCCAGCTAATTTTTGTATTTTTTGTAGAGACGGGGTTTTGCCACATTGCCCAGGCTTGTCTTGAACTCCTGGGCTCAAGCAATGTGCCCACCTCAGCTTCCCAAAGTGCTGGAATTAACAGGTGTGAGCCACTGTGTGCCTGGCCACCTCCTTATTTTTTTCTACAGTCTTGTTGGGTCATCTTTTAAAGAGATACATCTTGTTATCACCTTTCCTGAAAACATTTCTATATTTTTCTTGTGCTTTTAGGATGAAAGTGAATCACTCCACATAGCCTATAGGACTCTGCATGGTCTGGTCTTTCCTGACCACTCCAGGGTCACATCATGCCACCCTCTGCTTCACCCTGGCACAAGGCAAAGGGTCTTCTTTCAGTTCCTCAAATATGGATCTTCCCTAACTCCCTGAAACAACCCTATTATTTGCATTTGAATACACTGTATCTCTTTATGACTTCTAGTGCATTTATCATGTAGTTATTTGTTTAAGAAGTTCCCTACATAGCTGTGGGCTCCGTACCCAAGGACCTGTGTCTGTTTTGCTCACCAATGTATCAACAATATCTAAGGGAATATCAAGCACAAATCAGGCTCACAGTAAAATTTGCTTGATGAATAAATGAATGCAAAAGAATACGATTTTGTACTTACTGGTCTTATGGCATCTATGTATTGTTTCTGATTCACCGTATATCCAGTAGGATTAGAGAATCATAGGATTATGCAGTCAGGCCAGTACAAAGATTATAGAACTAAAACAGGGCAAATTCTTTCAGAGTTCCCTCCTCTAAACTGCCACTTGACTGCAGACAGTTCTCACTATCCTTAACTCAGCTCCTCACCTTTTCCTCATCTCTTTTCAGTATTTTAGGATTATTAGTTGGGGTTGGGTAGGAAGCTATTGGAATAGTGAAAAGAATTTCCATTATTTGGAAACGTCGGTCAGGTATTTATTAACAATTTTCCTTAATATTTTTGTTCTGTTTAGACACTGCAATTTTCATTGTGTTCAATATGGAAGTTTCTCCCTTTAAGGTTTAATATATGGTATTATCTACAAAATAGGGAAAACATACAGGCTCTGACACCAGCATATCCCACTTACTAGCTATGTGACCTTTAGGAAGTTTCCAAACCTTTCTATAGTTTTGTTACCTATAGGATGATGTAAATGATAGTACCTATTACATAGAATATGAAGACGAACTTATAAGAATGTTTGGCACTGATTAAATACTTAATAATTGTTAGCTTATATCTAATATCTGGATGTCAACTTAGTTTTTCTTGCCATCCCTCTCATTTTTCCTCCCAAATTATAGACCTAATTATTACTTAATTTTATAGAACCAGAAATCTCGGGGGATTGGAATTCATTTCTTGATTCCTCAGTTAAATTATACATTTCCAGAAAGTAGGAACCATGCCCTATCACATAAAAAGTTTTCAGTAAGTGTTTGTGAATGGGCTTTCTTTAAAGGTATTATCTAATTCTGACTTTCCACTCAAGCTGTCTTTCCCTCAATTAGTTTAAATCAGTGTATTTGTTGTGTCCCATCAGAAACCCCCATTGTTTCTACTAGAGCAGGCTAATGTCAGAGATCATACCTTTTTAATTAGCACTAATTGAGGCAATTAGTTACCATTAGTAAGCAAGGCAAACACAGAATAAGCCAAGTTTGGACCTATGGGCTTTTTAAAGTCTGTGGTTTCTGGGACTTGCTGAAAATCCACTTATTAAAATGTTTAAAATATCAAGGACCATGAGACTGCTTTGTCATCAAAGCAAGGCCAAACAAAACAAAACATAGAAAAAAGAGTCGTCAGCATCACACAGGGTCACCAGCTGCTGTGGATACCTTTCAATCAGTTGGAGTTAGGAACTAATAGCGCAGCATACAGTTGATAGAGGTGAATGAAAATTAGGTCAATTGATTGAACTATTTTAACAGGTGCCAGGGTGCAAAAAAACACCAAAACCAAAAATCCTTAACTTGATGTCCTGACATCTTTAGGACAGTCAGCTGAAGTCAAATGTGCTTTCTGGGGGCTTGGTCAGCAAGCTGATCCATATTTGAAGGAAATTTTCCATTTCTCTAATTGGTTGATGTCATCCAGACAGTACCTACCTTAGTTTTGTTGCTGCTGCTCACTCTTATTCCCAGCTGGAAGCACTCACATCAGAGGCTGGAAAGAGGAATGCTAGAGAGACTTTGCTTGGTTTTCTGTGGTCTTCCCACCTTCATTTCTCCATGGTGAGCAATGCTGATTGAGAAAGAAAGGGACAGTGGCATTCGTCAGAATCGCAGCTGCTTTAATCAGTGCCAAGAGCTCATAAGATCGAGAACAACTCCCCAGCCTTTATTTTTCCTTATATGGTATTTACTATGTTGTCTTTCTGAAATTAAGGTACAAATCAAACCCTTTTCCCTTTTCTTTCATAATTCAATTTTGAAAAGTTACTTATTTTTATTTTTCAAATTTTCTTGAACTCTATTTCTATGACTAACTTGAGTTGTAGTTTTAAAAAAATTCTACATCCCCCTCCCTATGGCCATTCAATTTTCTCTTGCACTCTATTTAAATATATTTCCAGAGAATGTGATAAGGCTGGTCAAAAAGTAGATAACTTGTAATCACTAACTTCAAGTAAATCATGGAAGATTAACTTTATCTTTCTATAAAAGATGGAATAGTGTGTGAAATGGGCAATTTGAATATTTTCAGGATAGAGGATTCTTGCCTTACTTGATTGCTTTAAACCAATTGGAGAGATAAAAAACATTGAACACTTGCTCTCCCCAGCTCTTCTCCTACCAGGCACTCTCTCTCTTTTATAGAGCTCACATTGACAACATAATGAACGCACCGCACAGCTGTCAAAGGAAATGTTTGAGCACTTGTGAAATTACAGGCTGCTGCAGAAATGACGTAAGTATGCCATTACCTCTTGCTGCATTTAGAACAAATAAGCCACCTGCCCTTTAGGTATTATCTGATCTGTTTGAATAGACTACTATATAGACCCACATAGAAGACTCCAAACATTTTCTTCTACAATTCTGCTCAAAGAACTGCAGCTTCAGCATCTCGCACTCCGTTTTCTCAGTGCCTTCCTCTCCAGCTCCAGCCTTTGCATACATTATATAAACAGTCACACATCTAGTCTCCTGTGCTAAAGGAAGCCTCGTTTTTGTGATCACAGCTACCTAGCCTAGGGCTGCTGTACCTGAGAGCTGTGTTCGTCTGACTTCAAAACCCTGTGTACTCTCTTACCTCTAAAGCAAATTGTGTGATCATGAATCCACCTCACAACTAAAATGCCTTTTCCAGCAGACATAGATTGAGTGTCAGAAATGTTTTCTGATTGTATCATCAGTCTGAAATGGATAAATTAACTAAGCTATGATGGCTGCCTTACCATAGCTCTTATCTCCTCAGCAAGGAAGAGCCTTTTAACTTTGTGCCCTCAGGAGCACTACCCTTGCCTCTCCATGCTCTTAGACATCACTGTGGTTCAAGGGCATTTAGTGCCTCCTGCACCTGACACATGAGACTGAGGAAGTCAAGAAAATTTAGACAAAGAGCTTATTTGCAAAGGTATGGGCAGGGTATTGAGGAACCATCAGGGATAATGTGGTATTATTAGAGGTGGCTACTACTGCTACCCTTAGGTCTGGAGGGGTGAGGGGAGAGAGCAGCTCCTGGACTTTAGAGACACATGGGGGGTGGGCTTGGAGGGGGCCCGCTGACAGGAGCCATGACTTTCCATTGGGACAGGACACAGCCACCCAGGGTAAACTTGCAGGGAGGGAACTGAGGAAATATGTACCCGAGCTTACTCTCCTCCTTCTCCTGGATCGCCTGTGGGCCCTTGCCTTTAGCTGAACATTAGAGGAAACTAGAGGAGGAGAGTTGGTGAGGCGGTCAGTCTCTCAGGAGAGAGAGCAGGTGCGGGAGAGAGGAACGTGGCTCTGAGGGCGTGCAGAAGATATTCAGCTCACCTTCTGAGGAGAATAAATATCTCATCCTAATGTTTTGTTCCATAGTTACCTCTCCCAATTTCCATTCATTTATCTTTTAAACTGCAGCCAAAGTATTATTCTTAAAGCATAGCTGATTGTATCATATCCTTACTGAAAGACTTTTAATGGCTCATTCCATAGAGCATAAAGTTCAAAATCTTTATCATGGAATTCAAGGCCACACATATCTCCTTTCCAATTAACTTGTGAGCCTTTGCCAAACACTTCCCTTCTACCCCAATCTATTTCCTTAACCTGATAGTGTCCCAGGCTTTCCCCTCACCCCGTTCCTTTGTTCACTCTCTTTCCCTCATTTAGGTTGCTCTTAACTAACTCCTGATAAATTCTTCCTTCCTCTTTAAGGTTGGTCTCAACACATCACATTTTCATGAAGCTGCTGTCTATCATCTTAGTCAGAAATAATCTTTCCTGCCAATATACTGCTATGACGTTTTTATTTGTTATTTTTCCTGAGACATTATAACACATTCTGTCTTATGATTCATTTTGGACATCTGAACATGCCTGTTGTTAGAATATGAACTGTACAACCCTCGCTTTATGGCTCTGGGTCTGATTAGAAAGAATTCCTGTTCACATGGGTAGAATTGTACTGGCTTGGGATATACCAGGAGTGGCCAGAGATGGATAGGATTCATGGGTGAGGACAGGTCGTGTCTGAGTAGGAATATAGATGGAAGGGCAAGAGGTGCTATTATTCTCAGTAGTGAATGAAGATCTGAATACAGGAAAAAAAGCTGAAAAGGAATCAGCAGTTAGAACAGTTCTGGAAACAATGAGTGTTAGGGTGGAAATAACGTGAATGGGCACAACTCCCTGACCAGGGACTGAGTTGTGAGGTCCAGAGCTGTGCTGAGGGGTTCTGGTCCTGTGACATTGTCTCTCTGGCTGGCTGTAATGAAAGGAGTTGTTGGGTCAGTTCATAAGCATGAGTTCTTCAAAGGCAGGGGCCATGTTTTTTTCATCTTTGTGGTTATTTGTCTCTCCTCCCCTTTGGTCCCCTTGACGTAGTGTCTGGAACTTAGCAGGTGCACTAAATATGTTTGTTGAAATGACTGGAAGTCAGCAGATTTTATTTATATAAAAATATTGTATGGAATGTAAAAAGATATATGTATACATAATGATGATATTTTAGGAACAGTTAAAAGATAGCCTGCTCTAAATATTTTTAAAAGTGCATCTTTTCTACGTTCAGTGTTGCATTTTTTCTACGTTCAGTGTAGGCTGTTATACTGCCCCCAGGTAAACTTGATTTCAGTAATGTCTGCATAACTGGGGTGCATTGGATACCTGACATCTGTATCTGAAGATCAGGAGGTAGTCTGAAAATAAAGACCAGCGATGAAGAAGCCAACAGGTGTTCACTTAGCCACAATGGACTAGTATTAGGAAGGGTTATTGGAGGCCCATACCCGTTTACATGTATATTGTAGTCCTCCAAGTATACTGATAGATGATGTTTTATTCCAATGAAAAGGGCTTGTTGTGCTAAGTGACTGGCTTTATGTGTTCAGCTATTGCTGCATCATATCCCATGCTGAAGGCAATCTACTTTAGTTAGTTGACATTTTCCAATTATTTCCTAGCACTTTTTTTCCCTCTATATCTGTTGAGTCAAAATCAGAGTTTAAAAAACATTCAGAATTCATAGTTCATAGTAAAAACAGACTGTAATATGCTGAGAACTTGAAGCTTTCATCTGGCCTGTCAGGAAAATCCCTCCAATTCTAATTTGAATTAGGCCAGAGATGCACAAAATAATTTGAGTAGCTGCTGGTTAATGAGCTGTGGTTTACAGGTTGGGCCACTGCAGGCTTCCCCTGGAGTACATTGCCTGCTAAGTAATCCACTCTCATTATAACCACAGCCCAAGGAGCAGCCCATTTGGAGGCGATGTGATGATGTGATGTTATATATCACAAAAATTAGAGGGACAGAACAATAACCGGTAGGTCATCTCGACTCTCCCCTGCCAGGGCAGGCTTGTTCACCACACTGGTTCCTTGAGTGCTTTTGTCCAGTCCTGTTTTAAATGACCCAGGCAATGGAGCTCAAGCCTTTTCCCTTGAGAGGCCATTTGGCAGCCTAATAGGCTTTGCTGTTAGCAAATTCTTCCTTGATGTGCAGCCTAAGTTTTCCTTTGCTCAATTTCATCTCATTACTGCTGTAATTCTGCTTTTGTGCACCCCAAACGATCCCTCTTTCTCCTGCATGTTTACCGTTTCCTTATGCTCATAAATGTTTTCCCATACCTCTTAGTCATTGTCTGGCCACAGAATGTTTGCCACAGTCTTTAAAAACTTTTGCTCTTCCTCCACCCACATTTGCGATTCCCCTCTGAGCTCTTCCCTGTTTGATCAAAACTTCCCTGATTTGTAAGGGCTGGAAGAGCACACCATATTTCATGCTAGATGATGTTTCCTAAGGGCAGCATTGGGGTGTTCTTCCCCTACTCTGTGACAGATGCATTTGTGTACACAGCCTAAAATTGCATTGCCTTTCGTTGCTGCCAAAGCACACTGAGAAAGTTGAGGTCTGATGTACTATCAGGGCTCACAATCTACTGAACAAGAGAGAAGAGTTACTCACCTGGCGCTGGTGATTGTACATGTGCATTTGGTCATTTTTCTTTTCGAAAGACTCTGCTTTAGGCTCTTGGCTTGATTAAAGTTTGATTAAGGACTGAAGGAAAAAAACAAATTGCCCAAATAACAACATTAAAAATAATAATACCTTGTTCTTTGAAGCAGAGTATTCATTTTTTTTTACCCTATAATTGCAGTGTGATGATGGTAAAGTGGTAAGCTCGAGCTTTGCTTATTCCCCTTCATGAAAGGAATGAAGCACATGATGTTGATAAAGAGATCCTTTTTTTTTTAAAAAAAAAAAGAGTTGCAATTTCTCAGTTTGAAGGGGCTGGCAAATGAGAAAAAACAGAAATGAGAAATTATTAAACTTCTCCTTCCTTTTGCTCTTCAAAGGTGAGTTCTTGCATATGCATAAAGGCCAGACTTCAGCTTAAAAGATTCTCTAAAATATTTTGCTGAACTTAAATTATATTTCATGGAATGCTGATATATGTCCAATAAAATAATACTTTTTACAACGTCATGTGATGGATAATGTGTAGGTATGTTTGTTATCTAAAATACTTCCTCCAGTAATCATAACATCATGAAGCAAAAGCTATTTGTTATTTGTTGCTATTTGTGATTCAATTTTTTTTTTGGTCTTGAAATACAGATGGCTTATTCGCTCAATATGTGTCAACTTGCTTTGGGGGTTATATCCTAGATTGGTTTTGTTCCTTCATCATTTGAAGTGATGTGGCTTCATTTGAAATAATGGTCAGGAGAAATATTGTGCTTTCTTCCTGCTTTATCTTAGCTTACCATGTATCAGGTAGGCAAATATTGCATTGACACATCCATCCTCTGCAGAGTTATGCTGCAGGAAGAATTGCTGCAATCCAGGAAGTATGACTGATGGTGAAGTGGCCGTCCATGTGCCAGCTTAGATTTTTTGACCTGTAGTCAAAAATTTCATTGACAATCTGATCAAAGTATAGCTGGGTTATACTGCTCTGTAGCATTTTGGCCAATCATAGGACATTGAGGTACACTGGTGTGGTGCTGGTCACTCTTGAGGTCACATAGGAAGGGTAAGTTTTAAGTTTAGCCTACCTACAAGGAAATGAAGATTTCTTGTTAGAGATAAGAGCAACACATAAAACTTAGAAAGCTATAAATGTTAGTGAAGCTAACGTTCTATATATTTCTGCTCCTTTGTGTTAAGTGGTACAGAAAAGCCTAAAAGTGTAATTCTAAGTGAGGAAAGGAAGAGATCTTGGGACACAGGCCTAAAAGTTATGATGAGCATTTATTGAATGTTTGTTATTTTACAGGAAGAGTGCCAAATACTTTAGGTGGGTTATCTTTTAGTCTTCTCTAAAAATCCCCAATTTTTTACAGATGGGGCTCAGAGAAGTTAAGTAACTAGACTAAATTAACAGAGATATTAAAGAGTGGAGTTGAGAGTCATGCTCAGGGCATTTTTATTATAGAGCTTATGCTATTAATTGCTACAAAATAAGTATTTTCTTTATCCTTTTTTTTTTTTTTTTTTTTTTTTTTTGAGACGGAGTCTCGCTCTGTCACCCAGGCTGGAGTGCAGTGGTGCGATCTCGGCTCACTGCAAGCTCTGCCTCTCAGGTTCACGCCATTCTCCTGCCTCAGCCTCCTGAGTAGCTGGAAGCGCCTGCCACCATGCCTGGCTAATTTATTTACTTATTTATTTATTTATTTTTTATTTTTAGTAGAAAGGGGGTTTCACCGTGTTAGCCAGAGTGGTCTCGATCTCCTGACCTCGTGATCTGCTCACCTCAGCCTCCCAAAGTGCTGGGATTACAGGCGTGAGCCACCGTGCCTGGTCTTAAAATAAGCATTTAAATTGCACATTGTAGTATGAATATTGTTAACAGTTTGAGTGAGGATTTTGTTATATTACTTGACATTTGACCAAGAAATCCAGTAACACCTGACTTCTTCCTCAGGCCCACAGCTACTTTTCTCATGAGGTCCCAAGAGAGAGATGTGCACAAGAAATAATGGCAAACTGTACATGAGGCACTAATCTACTAACAATGTAGGGCTTTGCATGTGACCCAGCACAAATGGGGTTCTTTTACCATCTGTTTCCAAATAAAAACCACACCAGGACACAAAGAATATCAGATTACCCAACAACACTTGTGGCAAGAAGAGAAGAAAAGATGGGTAGGTTTATCCAAGGATATAGGCCCTGGCTTAGCTTAATGCTTTGGAGGCACAGGGTATCGATAAGTGCCAGAGAGAGATGCCACACACACATACAAGAACTAATAATGCTCTGTCGACACAAATATTGATTGTGGTGCGATTATCATCATGGAATCTGATTCCACTCATGTTAATATGCAAGAGAGAGAAGGGGCATAGAGACCCTTCTTGTTACTTTTTATGGCTGCATAGTATTCCATGGTGTAAGTGTACCACATTTTCTTTTTCCAGTCTATCGTTGATGGGCATTTGGGTTGATTCCCTGTCTTTGCTATTGTGAATAGTGCTGTAGTGAATAATACCTGTGTGAATTTACTCAAGTTACTTAACTTCTCTGAGCCCCATCTGTAAAATATGGGTTTTTTTTTTTAGAGAAACTTAAAAGATAATCCACCGAATGAATTTGGCACTGTTCCTGCAAAATAGTAAGCATTCAATAACTGCTCATCATAGCTGTTAGGCCTATGTCCCAAGATCTCTCCCTTTCCTCACTTACAATTGCACTTTTAGGCTTTTCCATACCATTTAACACAAAGAAGCAAAAATTCATAGAATGTTAGGTTTACTACCATTTATAACTTTCTAATTTTTTATGTGTCAGTCTTATCTCTAACAAGAAATTTCTTATTAGGCCCTTCTTATTACTCATATGGCAATAAAGAGGAAGGGAAGCAACCGGGCATCTCATGATGGGGGAGAAGTATGCTCAAAGACAACATTAGAGCTAGGAGAGTCTTTGGTTTTTGAAGATACAAAATTGGAAGGGCGGCTGGGTCATCGGACGGCAGATGCCATGTAGATGACTAGGTTTACAATGGGAAGAGACAGTGCTTGAGGTGCAGATTTGTAAGTAATTTGCAGAGAGATGCTAGGAAAGAGCAGAACACAAATAAATGGAACCTTCAGAGAATTCACCGAAAAGGGGTCATTAGTAGGAAGATACTCCAGCCAAGGGAACACAGAAAAAATAGCAGTAGAAGTGGGTGGGGACAGAGCGGTAACTCCAAAAAGAAGAGGGGTTTAAGAAGCAGACTTGAATTATACAAAAACCATTTAGAGAGGCCTAGAGGGACGTAGACTCTAAAGAGAATTTTAATCAGAAGGGAATTAATAATGACCTTTGAGAAGTGGTTTCAGTAGAATGGAAAGAATGGAAATTCAGATTATAGGAGTCTGGCTGGGGGAAATGATGAAAAATAGAAGGAACAGTTCTAGAATACATATATTACACTTGTGAAAAAAAAGTAAGACAGTGGCAAGAGGTAGGCAAGGCTACAGATTATTATCATGTATGTGGAAGACAAGTAGGGGAAAGTAAAATGCTGGCCTGATAATGAGTTGCAGTAATACTTAACACTATCTGATATTTCTCATTTATTAGCTTGTTGGTTGAGCGTTTATTGTCTGTCATCTCCAACTAGAATATAAGGTTCAGAAGAATGGGGTTTTGCTTGCTATGTTCAAAGGGGAATGCTTTTGCTGGAATATAAGCTCCACTAAACTTTGTCTCAGTTATTCTTTGCTAGGTCCCCAATGCTCAAAACAGTGCCCATCACACCGTGAGTGCTCAATGAATATTTGTTGAGTAAATGAATGAATTAATGAATCAACTCCCAGTTTCTGCAATAGTGCTTAGTATATAGAGGGTACTTGCACACCCACATTCATTGTTTTAGAAATTAACTGTGAATATGAGATGAAAAAAGAATAAGAAGTAGTGGTGAGATCCAGCTGAAGCTGAATGGTATATCTTTGCAGTGGGTCAAAGTAGCACGTTCTGTATCTTCTAAGTATTCTTAGGAATACTTAGCGGCCAATTAATGGATTAATATTATTGATCAGAGGAAAACCATGTCTTTTGTGACTCCATTGTGTTCCACATGCTGTTCTAAGTGCTTTTTCTGTTTTAACTTATTTAATTCTCATAATAGCTACATGATGAGCACTGTTATTCTCATTTTACATGGAAGAAACTGAAGCACAGAGAGGTTTAGCTAAAAAGGATGGTTGAAATCAGTCAGGATTGGAAATTACAGCCATCGTGACATATTAGAGGTGGGAATTTCAAATATGATGTTAAAGATGACATTAAAATAGCTTTCTCTGAAATTCAACAGGGTAAGGAGCCCAGTGTGATAAGGAGATGAGCATTCAGAAGTGAGTGAGAGGGAGTCATGAAATGACTTGGTGCAAGTGATGAAATCAGAACGTCAGAGTCCAAAGGGATCTTAGGGATCTGCTATAGACTACATCTTTGTATCCCCTCCAGATATACATGTTGAAACCTAATCTTCAATATGATGGTGTTAAGAGGTGGAGCCTTTGGGAGTTGAGTAATTTCATGAGGGCAGAGAATGGAATTAGTGCCCTTATAAAAGAGGCCCTGAGAGAGGTCCCTCACCCCTTCTGCCATGTGAGGTTACAGGAAGAAGAGGAGGTACCAGGAAGTGGGCCCTTACTAGACATAATATCTGTGGTGTCTTGATCTTGAACTTCCCAACCTACAGAACTGTGAGAAATAACTTTCTGCAGTTTATAAGCCACCCAGCCTATGGTGTTTTGTTATAGCTGCCCAAACGGTCTAAAACAAGATCCTTTAGCAGAATTCCCTTACCTTACAAAAGCACTTTACCTCTAACAGAAATTCTGCATTTTCTTCAATTAACAATGTAGGCCACAAATCACAGTATTATAACACTACCTGCAATTCGGTCACCTATAGAAATGACAGATATTTTCAGATATTTATGATTGTAGCAGTTATCTCGAGGTATCGTTTATAATAGTCTCCAATTCATAATTACAGTGTTTATTGTAACTGCCAGTAGATCATTTTATTGATTGTGTTAATAAAGTAGCATAGATATTACTATATATTACAATTTTGTTTTCTAAATATTTGACAACTGTGCAAACTGTGTAAAAGTAATAACTTTTTTCTATAATCCTTTTATTTTATTTTATACATTAAAAATCATTCTTCTGAGAAGGATTTCACAGGCTTCATCAGACTGCCAAAGGGGTCTATACCCAAAATGATTACCTCTAGAAATAGAGGCTTACAGAGCTAGTGGGACCCAGGACTGGATAGCTAATTAGTGTCAGCACTGAAGCCAGACCCATATTTTCTAAGTTCTGATTGAGAGAGTCTCTCACGGCTACCAGGAGGGTGCATTTGGTGTGGAGAGAGTGAGAAGTTCTGCTTGTAGAAATGGAGGAGTAACAAGGGCAAGTGGGATGTGAATGGTTTGAGTTGGGCAGTTGGGGTCCCTGTTAATTTCTTCTCCTTCTCCAACTCTCTCACACACATGTTGAGAAAGTAAATCTTTCAGTCTAGTGTGGTGAAGAGTGTTTTGTGAGCAGATTCTATCTTAGAAAGTTGTACCCAATATTTGATGAGCTTTTTATTCCATTATCAAATCCCAACTTATCTGCTCATTCTCACCATGGGTTGGGTCAGGACCAATCTCTCTTGGATTCTGACATTATCCTTCTGCTGTATTATGCTTTCAGAAGTCTGCAGAGCTTTTCCAGAAATGTCTTAAGATCACAACTTTCCCACCTTGGATGCTGCCTCCTTGGGAAGCTTCCCAATGTTCTCTGTCCCTGTTAAGGGGAAGGGGTCTGGATACTCTATGGAGAGGGATTGAGTGATAAGAAGCAAGGAAATTCTAGAAAGAGAGTAAGACTGACTGGGGACATTGGACTGCATGTAAAAGGAATTCAGTAGGACACAACCAGAGAATCTAGCTGAAGAGGCGTAGGTAAGTATTAGGTTTAGGAGGTAGTGGCATGGTTGAGAGATTTGCTCAGGAAAGTTTTGTGAAAAATGCTGGAGGGGAAACCTCTGAGGAGCACTTCAGTGAACAGGTGAGCATGACGGATAGATCAGGAACCTTGCGAGAAAGCAGGAGAAAGGACCTAACCTTGACTGGGTATGTACCATGTGCTAAATATTGGTAGACAACATATTATCTCATTGAATCTTTAGCAGCTGTGTGAGATGGTTGTGATGCCCATATTACAACATGAGGAAAATTAAATTCATAAAATCAAATGACTGACTTGCTAGTGTTACAACATAGAAATTGGAATTTCAAGTCAAGCTTAACTTATGCCAAGCCCCTTGAATTTTTCTGTTTCATGATGGTTTCCAAAGAATAAGGAGGCATTTGGAGGGCTAGGAAATAGGACAAAGCAATAGGAGATGCAAAGGGGTGTACATGGATATATGTTCCTCATCAATACAGTCCGAGAAAGAGGCAGAGAGAGACACTGAGGGTTTTACTTTTCCTCTCAATATCTGCTATTGACTTTGACTACTCCCCTCCTCCATATGAGATATGGGTTTCTTTTGGAATGAAAATGACTACATTCCTGTATTATAGTAACACAATATAACAGCCCTCTAAATAGGATGCTAATAAAATAAGAATACATTGCAAACATCTTTGCTTCTTGAGATTTTTATTGTGGTATCCTGCTAAGAGTGAACTTTGTTTGAACTGCAATGAGTAAACTATTTGGGAAACACACTTTTTTTTTCTTTTTGGATATAGCACACAAGAATAAACTCTTCTCACTGCCAACTTGTAGTACCACATAAACCTGAGGAGAGATTTTCTCGTTGCTGGGGATGATATGTAGCCTTCAGACAGGCAGGGGCCAAAAGAGGATGGCCTCATTCCATGGAAACAGAGGACACTGGCTTGACATACATACTCGAAAAATATGAAACGTCTCATAATTCTGGAGAGAAAATATCCTTTTGCCATTTCTGAAAAAGCAAAACATTTTAAAATTTGCCTTTCAAGTTTTTTCTCATCTGATTAACTTTCTGGAAAAATAGAATATTTTCCAAGTTAGATTCTAGTATTTCTGTGCCATACTCTTATCAGGAAAGTAAACTTAATAAAAATAAAAAAGCCATTTTTAAAAAATATTTTACCTTTCTTTGTAATAAGCAGTCATAAAGTTGAGAAAATATAAATAAACATTTTGAGAATGAGAAATATGTACAATGAGTCACATTAATGAGTTCAGTTGTCAGAAATGCTTATTATAATCTCATCTTTCATTCGTTCAGTAAACATAGTAAATACAATCAGTAGGGTAAAACTTTAGCCATGTAAAGGTTTTTCTGCACATGTCTGTGAAAAAAGAACCAACAATTTAATATTAAGTGATTTTTTTTTGAGACGGAGTCTTGCTCTGTCACCCAGGCTGGAGTGCAGTGACATAATCTCAACTCACTGCAACCTCCACCTCCTGGGTTCATGCCATTCTCCTGCCTCAGCCTCCCAAGCAGCTGGGACTGCAGGCGCCCGCCACCACGTCTGGCTAATTTTTCGTAGTTTTAGTAGATACGGGGTTTCACCATGTTAGCCAGGATGGTCTTGATCTCCTGACCTCATGATCCGCCTGCCTTGGCCTCCCAAAGTGCTGGGATTACAGGCGTGAGCCACTGCGCCTGGCCACTAAGTGATCTTTTAAAGCTTGTGTGTGTGTGTGTGTGTGTGTGTGTGTGTGTGTGTGTGTGACCTTTCTTTCCCTTAAATACCTCAAAGTGTGTTTTTTTTTGTTTTTTGTTTTCCCCTATTAGGTACTCTGGACATATCTAAATATCTCCAGGATTACAGTAAAACAGATTTTCTGTATTTATTTCTTCTTGGATGAACATTTGGCTCTACTCTTCATAAATCTTTCTTGTTTGTTTTTTTGTTTATAGGTGTCAAATAACTAAAGGTATGGAAAAACAATATTTTTTACTCTGCAATTTTTCTAGGGTGTCAGGTTCGCTGAGAGTCCTGGCTTGTTAATGTACCTGACTTTTCCGGCATTTATCACAAATGTAAATGAACAGTCTGTGGTGTAGCCTGTTTTCAGGATTGCTCTGATGATCATGTTGCTATGGTGATAACAGAGCATACAGGTTCATGAGACACTATTAGTAATGCAGCAGCTTGAAACTTAATCAGCGCGCTGCGACTTCTCCCCCATATTTCAATATCGCTTCGGCAAATTGAATTCCAGGCAGTTGTCAGTCCGATGTATTCCCTGTGGTTTCTCCTCTGCAAAATTGCCTCTTTATTCTATACACTGATGATCATGGAGTAATTGAAATCTGCAGCTGTTTGTCATGCTATTTATACAACTCTGTCTTGTAGCCAGCAACCTTTGTATGGCGTGCACTGCAGGTAACAATTAGATCGAGAAACCTTTTTTTGGTTGAACAAGTGAATGATTGTTTTCCCAAAATACTCCTGATTTTGGGTACTTTATGTGATACCTTGTTTTGTGGGGGAAAGTTCAGCCAAGGTTTAATCACAGTCCATTATGGCAGCATGACGGGGGCTTTGCATTCTTTGCTTCCAATGGTTGTGAGATAACTGGAGTGTTGGGTATAAGGGCTCACTCCTCAGGGAAGGTACCCCCCTGATTCCCCAACAATCTGTTCTCCAACGGTGTCAAAAACAGGACTCTCCAGCTTCTAGTGGCCCTGAAACATTTGCAACAATAGATATGAAAACACAATTCACTGTGGAAAAGAAAGCAACGATCTGGGGCACGTGGCATGACTTGGGCATGGAATAATGCTTTCTCTTTAGGCTGCTTTGTTAGTAGGGAACTTAAGCCCTTTTCCTCTTTCCCAGTGAACTGATCCATTATCAAGTCTCCCTATTGCCCTTTTTGGGTTGTTGTGAGGGTCACTACATGATTTTTTTTTCTGAATGTGAACTCCAACGGAACATAAACTGAGCTGTATTCGAAGCCCAGCAGGTAGAAAATGTTCCTTCTCTTGTGTTCCCTGTAATATGAGCTGAAATAAATGGGAAGCTATTGGCTTTCTCCTCCGAGCTGAAGGTAGATGATTCCACTTGTTGTGTTCCCTCTGTTAAAAAGAGAAAGGGAGAGAGACGGGGAGAGAGAATGATAGTATGAGATGGGAATGGAGGATTTCCTATTTCTGTAAAATAAAATGATGAAATTACTGGACAGGAGCCAGGCCTTTAGAGATTCAGGAGGTAGTTGGTCTGTCTCCTCTCTCCAGGGCCCGTCAATAGTCCTCTCTCCTGCATTCTGTCCTTTTCTGACCATTGACTGAAGACCGCAGTTACCTGCTTTCCAGTTAAGCCGCTCCCTGCTGTTGTGTGTCTTCTCTTTTCTTCCCTTCTGCCCCCTCACGCTCTCCCAGGTCTCTTGCTGTTGTGGTATTCAGACACTGACATTGTCTAGGCATTCTTTGTGTGTTTTAGAAGTTATTGGAGGTCAATCTGTGAAGAGTCTTTTGTTGTTGTTGTCGTTGTGGAATGCCAGCTGGGTATAGAAAAAAGAAAGTTGCTAGAGAGATCTTAATGGAATAATCAGCAACAAACATGAGTTGCATCTCTATACTGCATAGCCAATGCAAATCTGAGAGAGAATTTTTGCACTGTGTTTTGAAATACTGTTTTTTTAAAAGAAAATTTTTGGGAAAGTTGTTCAGCAACTTGACAGTGTTCTAACTTAGCTCTAGCTGTTGCTTTCTGGCCAGTGTGTTGCAGTGTGATATCGATCTCTTCACAACAGATGGCTTTATATGTGCATAGAAGAGCTGATGGCAAAGCTGAAACTTAGTGGATATTGGTGAACTGATGACAACTGATGATCTCAGAAATATCTCTTTAGCATCACTTAGATTTATCCTTTCTTTGTCTTCTTCAAGTTTCATAAGTATTCCCCCTCCTCAATCTCTTTCATTGATACTTAATTTAAATGCCAATGAAATTTCAAGGGCAGAGGTATAACCAGGACAGAGGGCACCAACATTTAGAGAATACCCAAATTTAAAATAATGTTTAAAAAAGATTGCTACATTTACATGTTTACAGCATATGCATGCCTTCAGCTTGCAGGAACAACTGATCTTAATACCTACTTAGCAAGAATGTTTGGTTAAAACAGGAGGCTACCAGATGGCTCAGCATTGTTAATAGCGCCCATCTGAGAGTAGCATCATGAATTACAAAGTTGAGGGCAAAATTTAAGACTCCAGGTGGCAAAATTAAACAAAAAAATTGCTTAAAATTTTTATTTTTAAAAGGAAAAGAAACGAATGCTGAATTGCAAAGTGGAAATACTCTTTTGTAATATGCTAATTGTTAGTAAGTTATACAGAATGTGCTGTGACTTGATTTGCTGCAAGTTAACCCAACTTGCTTAGAATGGTTGTGCCATGGGGTCTTGTATTTTTTTTTTTTTCTTTTTTGGTGCTAGGATTATTTGTTATGACTCAAACTGCATACTGATGATACTAGGGAGTCTGTAGGCTCATCATCTTGTGCTTGTGGGGTTTTGTTTTTGAGGACTCCAGTAATCCTTTTCGCATCACAGAAGGAGTTTGTCCAATTCTACCTCATGGTGGTTTTGCAGTTTTGAGCCACAGTAAACCGGTGTATCTCAAGTCCAGAATAGGTGCTTTGTGCGAGGAAGTTGCATTTCTCAAACACATAGCCTAGGAATTGGACCTTAGTCTTGAGATATAGGAAGATCCAAGTATTTTTACCTTTCTTTCTCTCCCTCTGTGTGTCTGTGTGTGTATTTTTCCCAGGTAAGTTAAGAACAATGTAATCACTAGCGGAAGTGCTATGATTGTGTATTTATAGTAGTACTGCAGAGAAAAGTTATACGTACTGTTCACTCAGGTTACATAAAACAGACTAACAATCCAAATCCATACTTCTGGAACATTTGGTTTCCCATTTGAAACCCAGGTACAGTATGTGGCCTTGCATAGCGCTGACTCTGTTTACTTATTCATTTATTCATTGAACACATTTGTTGTACTGTATACCAGGAACTTGTGGGTACAGTCAAGAGCAAAATAGACAAAAATCCCTGTCCTCATGGAGCATATAGTTTATTTAAAGGCGACAGACAAAGAGCAGGATAAGTGAATAAATTATACAGCATTTTACATCATGACAAGTGCTAAGGAGAAAAACAAAGCAGGGATGGAGTATAGTGCTATGGTGCAGGCGAGCTGCAATTTCAAATGAGCGATTAGAGAGGGCTCAACTGAGCAGGCAACACCCGAGCAAAGATCTGAAGACGGTGAGCCATAGAACTATTGGAGAGAAGAAGAACCCAGACAAAGGCAAAGCAGAGCAGCCAGGGTGAAGGCTCTGAGGGAAGAGAGTGCCTGGCACATAGAAGAGACCACTGTAGCTGGTGTGTGATGTGTGAGCATAAGGTCAGTGGGGAGAAGTGAGCTAACTATGAAGTGAGGTGGTGGAGGGCTTCCTGTAGGACGTCAGGTTCAACTGTGAGTCAGATGGAAAGTGACTGGAAGAAAGGAGGTGCATTTCCTGAGATAGGGGAGACTGTAGGAGAAGCAGATTTGGGGTAGAGGGTGGTGACTAGGAGCCTGGATTTGGCCATGTTGTTCGAGGTGCCTGTTAGACTTCCAAGTAGAGGTGCCAAATAGGCAGTTACATAAACAAATCTAAAGTTCAGGAAGAGACCTGGGTTAGAGACACAAATGAGAGTCATTGGTGAAAATGGTGTTTACAGTCATGAGGCTGGATAATATTCACAAGGCAGCGTGAAAGCCCATCGGAAGTTGGTATTGATGAATTTAAGTGAGACCAATAGCACGTCTGGGTGTTTTCCTTCAGCCCTGTTCACCTGCTGGTGTATGTGCCCAGGGTACAGAGTTGGATATAATCAGGGTTGGGTTTTTCCAAAACAGTATGACAAAGCAAAAGGGGGAAAGTGAGTAGAGGGTGTGTAAGGAAGTGATTACAATAAGGAATCATGGAGTTTGCCTGGTATGGAGGGTAATGAACATATAAAGGGATGGGTTCACAGAAAAGTGGTAGGATCAGTGGATTATACGTCTTGGGGAGCTTCAGGGTTCTTCAGTCAAAACCATAGAAGAGTTGGAGTTCATTGCAATGATAGAGTTTATGGCTATTGTCTGATGGTGGGCTATACCCATTTCAACTGCTGTGAAGTCAGTTTAATAGATCAAGGTTCAGCATTATTAAATGATATAGGAAAGAATGAAAAATATGAGAATATATTATAAGTAATAAGGACAAGCATTGCTTTTTGAAATGTTTGTTTCAATTTTATATATATATATAAATTACGCTCATGTCAAGGTCTATTTGCATTGGGTCATAGTGTAAAGTATATTTCTTAATTTAGAACAAGGTCAAACAGTTTGTAAAACACTGTAGGGTGGGTTCATGACAATGCATAGCTGAGGATAAGGTTATTGGAGGTGTCTGTGTGCTCTGAACAGTCTAGCAAAGAACCAGCCAGTTCCTGAGCCAACATCCTGTGTGGAGTGAAATTGAAAGCCCAGCATCTCCAAACCAAACAATCGTACACCTGTAAAAGCCTGTGTTGCTAGATTTGTATGTTTCCTTCAAAACTAGATGAAATACCTTTAAAGCTATTCTCTCCCTATCCTTTGAAAATTAATAAAAGCTCTAATTGTTTATTGGTCCTTTTCTATCCAATGGAGAAATATGTATTTGGTCTTACCTGATCTCCTTCAGGCCAAACAAAAATTTTCCCAGTTGCACTTTTATTTTCATGGACAAGGTAACATTATTTAGAAAATATATGATTTTTCTTAGATTAAAAATAAAGTATTTCTAGACACCTCAATTTCATGGTAAAACTATTTTTTAAAAACTTTTATTTTAAGTGCAGGGATAAAAGTACAGGTTTGTTACATAGATAAACTTGCATCATGGGGGTTTGTTGTACAGATTATTTCACCATCCAGGTATTAAGCCTAGTTCCCATTAATTGTTTTCCTCATTCCTCTCCCTCCTCCCACCTTCCACTCTCTGAAAGGCCCCAACGTGTGTTGCTCCCCTCTATATGTCCATGTGTCCATGTGTTCTCATCATTTAGCTCCCATTTATAAGTGAGAACACGTGGTATCTGGTTTTCTGTTCTTATCTTAGTTTGCTAAGGATAATGCCTCTAGCTCCATTCACGTCCCTGCAAAGAACATGATCTCATTCTTTTTTATGGCTGCATAGTATTTCATGGCAAAAGTTAATGATATATTAAACACAATACAACTTTTCTGAATAGGTAAATCTTACTTAAGCAGATTATGTTCCAAAAATTCATTTTATGAAACATATTTGGAATTTAAAACCATGTCCCCATTAAAAGTGTTATAATTTGATGGTTGTCTTGTCATGCAAGTCTTTAGAATCCAGTGGATGTGAATTATGAATAAAATATATTGCCTGGATCTATAACCCTCATAATTACTTCTGAGCCCCTTAGACCCCTGGGAAGTGGAAGTGGGTGTTACTGGGTTGATTTGGGGACAGGGCGAGGCTGGTAGGTGGGTAGGTTTATTAGTTTCCTAGGGCTGCCATACCAAATAGCACAAACTGTGAGGGCTTAACACAACAGAAATGTATTTTCTCATGGTTCTGGAAACTAGATGTTCAAAATCAAAGTTTCAGCTGGGTCATGTGGGCTCCCTCTGAGGCTCTGGGTAGAATCCTACCTTGCCTCTTCCTGCCTTCTGGTGGTGGCTGTCAATCCTTGGCATTCCTTGGCTGGCAGCTTCATCAGTCACCTGCTACCCCTGTCATCACGTGACCTTTCCCCCATGTGCTGCATCTTAGAAGGATGCTAGCCATACTGGGTTAAGGACCTCTCTTACTACAGTATCATCTAATCTTAACAAATTATATTTGCAATAACCCTATTTCCAAATACGGTCACATTCTCAGGTACTGAGGGTTAGGACTTCGACGTATCTTTTTGGGAAACACAGTTCAACCTGTAACAGTGAGCAACTGGGAAGCTGCAGAAGGGCAAAAATCTATAGAGCTCTGTGTTCTCCAGTGGCTGCTGTGTTCCTGGCAAAACCTCAGAGAGCCCCGTTGTTTGGATGTGGGGATAAGCATTGCTCATAAGTCAATTAATTCATGAATGCTTCTGTTTTACAGGTCACAGTTACTTTGAGTGGAAATAAACAAATAAGAAAATTCTGTACTTAAAGAAAATTGTCTTCACAATCAATAACATTTTTGTTTGAACCATGTCCTAAAAGCTTTCATTCCTCCTCTGAGATTCTAGCAATATCTCCATCAGTGTGGACTACAATATTAGGAAAACAAGAGGATAACTTTGGGGGAGAATTAGGCAGAAAGCAAGGTGTGTTATGTAACACCTGGGAGGCTAAAGAATGATGCTATTGACTGTGAGCCAAATTCAACTCTCAGCACACTGCTCTTAGGCGATGGACAGGAGTATGTGAGTGGCTGAGAGCAGGGCTGAGCTTCGAAGCAAATTGCTTTTTCTACAAATGCTCTTTTATTTCTAAGCTCACTTCAGTGCAGATGTGTCTCCTTCATAAGTGAATCTTAAGGATCAATTTATAATCTTGGATCCACTCTGTGGAGATTGTGCTAGTCTTTGTCAACAGCAAATTTTAAGACAAGAAAGCTCAGAGAAATAGGGGATTAACATTAAGGCAGCTTTTATTCTTCATTAGTTTCTTAGAGAAATATTCTTTCATGTAAAAGGAATCTTGGTGTCCTAGTTTATCTTTTTCTCACCATTTAACAGGTATAATATTAAACAGAATTAAAATCAGGAGTAGTATCACATGCTTATATCACCTTGTTATATTTTAGCAAGCTTTTTAAAAAGTCGAGCATGCACAGAGAAAAACTTAAAAGAGTAATAAAGGAATGTGCTGAACAGTCAATCTCCTTCTCACCCAAACAGCACATATTCTTGTTTTATCCTTGTAAGAAATATGAAAAGTTGTTCCTTTTAGTGTTGCTTTCATTTTGAAGTTGTCACTCCTGCTTCCTAGCCGGCAGGACTGGTGTGGCAAATTGCTTTTTCCGGAAGAAGAAAATGGTTTACTGATCATTTTGGTCATCAAGATCGGGAGTTTAAAAGATGGTGGTCAGGGTGAGGAGTGGAATCCGTGCAACCAGGAGTAACCCGCGAACTGTGACTTTCTCACCTGGGTCATCTGCATGTTGTATCCAGAAGTCGGGAGAAACGACATTCAGGAAGATATGCACACATTAAAATTGGAATGGGAGAATTCTGCAGAATATGAAATTTATCTTCTCATTAGAAAAAAAAGAAGAATGGGCCTGAAAACTGTCCCTGTTTGGATGGAAACTTAAACAGCCCGTGTTGCAAATAGTCCTCGTTAAAATGCCACCTGTGTGCTTTAGTGCTCCTGAAAAAAACTACCAACAGCAAGGAAGGGTCAAACCTGCTCAATAAATTTTAAATGATGTTAATTATTCCTATGCAACTCCATAACGTAGTTTCTGGTTTAAAATCGTGAAACTTGCTAAGGTCTTTTTGCTCCTGCAGCGTGGACCCCAGTGAAAAGGCATTATAAAAGGTTATTGCAGTCTGGTCTGTGAAAGACCTGTCGATTGAGAGGGAAGAAAATGCAAGTAGACATTATAAAAGATTACTTTCTGTGCTGCTAATGATCACTTTTGGTTTCAGTTTTCCTGAATGTTCAGGAAAGAAAGAGCTCACAGGAAAGGAATTTATTGCAAAAGAATAATTGCCCAGTACATTACATGGCACGGTAGGGTTATAATGAGCATGAGGAAGTGCAATATCTAACCAACCCTTGGAGTTACAGTAATAGTTTGATTCAACTTCCTTATACAGAATGCTGAGCAACCAGAGAGGTTTTTTTCTTCTTCTTTTTATTTTTCCCCCAAAGAATCGGACTGCAATTGTTTTGAAACTTTCTTTGGGGAAATGCAATTAGTGACAAGATTTAATAAAGCCAAGACAACTGAATGCGATGAGATGAGCCCCTATTCTTTTGTTCTTTCTATGCAATGTGAGAAAATAGCAAGAAAACGATTACATTATAACTAAATGAATTAAACAAAGCTCCAAAACATAAATTAGAATTTAACTATGCCATTAAAAACTAATTTAATTTGCAAGCCATCATTACTAGATAATAAAGACCCATTGCAAAATGTACAGCAATATCTTGTGAACATGTAAAAAAAAAAAACAAGTGATAAATCTCATTGAGCAGATGAGTTTCTGTTGCATTAGCAGATACAAATGCTGAATACATGTTTCAGTATATAATGAGAGCTAGCAAGTAATGGAACGATTGGTTTCCTTATTATTATTATTATTTTTTGCCATAAATGGTTTTGTAGTTAAGGGAAGGCCTCAGGGAGAGTTGGAGAAGCACAAGTAGTACATGGACTTGGTGCAGTGAAATCTGCTCTCAAACCAAGACAAAAGGCATTTAAATATTTTGTTTGACAACATATGAAATATATTGTAGCCTACTTCATTCAAGTGCAAACAATATCTTGTTTCAGCTAATTGAAAATCTATGGAAAATACAGTCTTTTCCCTACAGTGTATGTTATTCAATTGTGCTGGAAATAACAAGATATACATAACAAATTCAAGAGATGTGAATAAAGAATTTGTTTAGTTCTGGGGTAACCAGTTTAAAACTTACTAAAAAAATACCATTAACTTTTTTATCTGATCAGAATAAGATGAAATAAAGTTTCAGAAAATTCATGTAATCAGAAATGAGTATTAAATGTATGCTGTCTAATAAAACAGCTAACGGTAAGCATTTCCGCTTCTGTCTATACTGTTTTGCCTGAGCCTGCAGGTAGAATCCAGTACCATTTTACTGACAGCCATCACCGAGTACTGCCAGCAGATGGCAGTAAAACTCCGCTTTTCTAATCCAGCCTACGAAAAATCTAAAATCTAAAATCATTGTAACTTTTTTTTTTTGTTTAATGGGATCACAGCATTAATATAAGGTGGAGATGAAAACTTATGTATTCCCCCCGGTTGTGTCATTTCCTCTGAGGCTGTGCATTGACTTTGTGTTGCGATTGGACTTTGGCTCATCCACATAATTATGCTCCCAAATAGATTTTCACAAAAGGTCACGTGCTGCATTATTGTAGGAATGGTTTTATTAAATTGCTTAGTGAGTTGATGCAGTTAGACATGTTCATTTATGTTTTACATTCTGTCATGAAATCTTAATGTTAAAAAGAGTTAACACTTTGTTTAAATGTCATCTCATCTATGCAGCATTCCGTAAACTTATCCCACTGGGCTAACACCCGTCTTCTATGTTGCATTTACCCATTTACAAACCTAGAGACTAGAGCTTCCTGCTTCACCTTGAGATTTTCTGTTTATTTTTCTGCTGTCTCACTCGATTGTAAGCTTCTTAAGGGCAGGTGTTACATTTTGGGTCTGAATCCCTGGTACTCCTCCACCCAAATGTCACTTTGTAGGTGCTCAAAAGAATGTGTTGAATTAACTCAAGTCTCATCTGAAGGCTCAGAGGAAGTATTTTTTTAATATATTGCTCCATTTTACAGAGCAGTGAAGTGGTGCATTTAAGGACAAGTCAGGGAATCTTGGCTTAAAAAATGAAGCCCAAAACTCCTAACTTTAATTTTGCTGAACACACAAACAAGAAACTTTACTGACTGTGGTAATTAATAGAAAATGATATATTGAGTTGCATTGCCCAACTCTGAAATGGGGCCACTTTCTAACATACAACTTTCTTACAGTTCATTACCAAGAATGAAAAATTTTAAATCTAATGAAATGGCAGGGGAGACAGAATGTCAATATTAAGGTGAAATGAACCTTTAAATGCAGAATTATCAATAAATGTATTATTGATTTTGGGAGAGTAGTCATAGATACAGTCATTTATTTGTGAAACCACTTACTTTTTGTAAATGATTTATTGTAGATGAAGTGAAGAAAGACTATATTTTATTTCAAAATTATGGATGCAAAGAGATGAAATAATTATCCAAATGATCCTTACGCAGACTACATTTCCTTTATTTATATTACTTTTAATGTCGTAGCATTCTTTAATATATTATGCCCTAAATGACACCTAAACATTTCAGAGTTAAAAGGCTTCGTCTCTAAACTATTATTAATAAGGAAACGTTTACTGAGCCCCTGGGACTTTCAGATGGAGAACATTTCTCCCACAACTCAAGTTTACTTGTCTTTACAACTAGATTTACTGGCTGCACACAGCAAAGAGAAATGTCTGTGCTCTGCCTCCCCCATTCCTCATTGCAATAGACTCTTGCTACTACCAGTTATTGGATCTTCTTGTCTTCAGAAGAGATGGATTCTTCCTGGCACAAGATTTTCCTGTCAGCACTGGGAAGACAGTCTGGAGTGCAGAGCCCTGGGTGCCATGCGCCCTGTTGGTGGCTCTGATCACTTATTACTTAGGGGGTGCTCTCATTCACACACTCCTAGGTTTAGGCTTGGCAGGTCTTGTTGTGCCATAATTCATTTAAATGTAATTCATAAGAGGAAAGGAGAAGGCGGCTGAATGTGAAGCACAGACACAGCCCTTCTGCATTTGAAAGTGTTGTGCAATTTATTCTCAGTGATTTGGATTCACACAGGCCCAGTGAACAGTTAAAGCTTTGTAAAACCCTCTATTAAAGAGAGGAAAGCTGAGGTACCAAAGGAGTTTTATATATCAGTGGTCGAGATAACAAATGATGATGATAATTACCTTCTTATCTATGTTTGTTTTCTAAGGACCAAATAAAACAACATAAAATAAAAATGCTTTTGAATATGTGTAACAATTATAGTTGTCATTATTATCGAGGGTGAGTACAGGTTTTGGGAGTGGGTAGGCAAATTCCATGTCATAGGTCTCATGATTTGAAGAACAGTGATTCTGGTCAGTTGCAACTCATGTCATTATGACACCAGCTGGGCAATATTCTGTGACCCCTCTGCCTTTTACAGAGAAACAAACTAGACCACACCTCAATAAAAACCACACGGATAGGCCCATTTTCACAGATCCACTTCTACTACTGCTGTTTTTCTGTGTTTAGAAGACAGTGGGTGGCTTGTGGGCAGGGGTCAGGTAGACTACGTGGGAGACAATTTTCTCTTGTTTTGGTATTCTTAGTGGCAAAGGTCATTATCCACAGGGAGTTGTTGTGAATCCAGAGGCACCTGCTTATTTTTTTTTTCATCACATTAATTTACATGAAAGAAGCTGACTTGGCATTCATTCCTCCCTAATAGGGGAACTCTGCCTTCAGGCGGTGGCATTTAGCAGCAGGTTCTGCCATTTCTTCATCCTGGTGGTACATGGGTATTGCTCCTCACAGAGTTAAATTGTAGTAGAGAAATGCGAAAAGAAAGCTCAATGATGCTGTCTTGTATGGAACATAATACACTTTTATAACAAACAGAGCTTGATAAAATACCAGCAACAGGGAGCACAGTTATTTATTGCTTCAAGAGAAAATCAAGCAAAATAGCTACAAATTGCCTAAAGTACATTCCTCCCATCTTTCTTGAGTTTCAGTCTCTTTGGCTATAAAACCGAAAAGGCCTTTGTTATTTCCCAAGCCAAGATTAGCCTCCCTCAGTGTGCAGTGCCTGCTTTGGCTTCCTGTGAAGGAACGAGCTTAAATCTGACCCAGAGAGCAATTACCTTAGAATGATTACAAAACACGTGCAAAAAGCCGAGCGTGCACCTGCTGGTAGACATACATCCGAGGCTATGGCTTGAGAACAAGCTCATTAGAGTGGCATCTCACATTCTTGTTTTCTACGATGCCTTGAGGCATCAGCCAAGATGCTGAGGCTGCCTTATCTTATTTCATAGAAAATAGGGAAAAGTTAGATGAGTCGAGTGTCAAATTAAGAAGAAGAAAAGAAACCTTCAGGAGAAGTGCCAGAGGAAAACCTGTCTGTTCTAAAACCCTGTTCGCTATTTCTGATCCACACTGCAGTACTATGTCATGTACAAGACAGTGAAAGGCTTACATACAGACACACCCCCTGGAAGAGAGCTATGAACCCCACATATCTCCTAAAAATACTCAGTACTTCATTAACATGGCAGGCTTCAAAGGGTTCCTGTTCCTAACGGGAAGGTTGCCTCTTTTAGGCTGCAGTTGTGGCCATGATGTCGTGAGAGTATATGGAAATGCTGTGTTCCATGACCGCAGCACATGACCATGGCTTGTCATTGAAACAACATGTATTTGGTAGTATATTCTGCAATCTTTACTCTGTTCTTCTCAGAAAACTATAAGGTCAGTTAGAGTGTAATTATCAAAAGTAGAGAATAAAGGACATCCTAGTTAACGATAAGGACTGGCAATATATGGAGACTAGTAAAATAATTGAACATAAATTCTATATGTCTAATAAGCTTCTCGCATAACATCAGTGAGCAGAACATGCTGCTAATGTTACACATTTGCAATTAATCTTCAAATAAATGTTAAAAAGTATAATGGAATTATTTGTTAAGTCCAGTTTAGAGATCAGCTGCTGTACAATATATTGGGTTAGAACCATGACCTAGACAAGCATCTGAGCAAATCATTGAAGTGCAGATATTTAGCCTGGTGTGGTGGTGCACGCCTGTAATCCCAGCTACTCAGGAGGCTGAGACAGGAGAATTGCTTGAACCTGGAAGGTGGAGTTTGCAGTAAGCCGAGATCGTGCCATTGCACTCCAGCCTGGGCAACAAGAGTGAAACTCTGTCTCAAAAAAAAAAAAAAAAAAAATCAGTAAATCAAAGTATTGGTTTGTTTAGCTTTCTTAAATGGAAACCGTATAAAATATTTTACAGAAACCAATGACTAAGATGTGGTAATAACCTTTATCAAAACATTGAGAATGACTGCTTAAAATAACACAGTTCGTAAATAGCAGAGGAGTTGAAGCAAATGCAGAAATTGAGTATTATCAGCTAAAGCCAGTTTTGATTTTTCTGAACAACATTGTTTCACAAGAATTAACTGGTTGGATAGCTTATCAATCTAGATAAATATTATAGTTTTATATCAGGAATACAGTATCTTTTATAGTGTTTATATCTTTCAATTCTAGATGATGGGTGTGTGTTTGGTTAGTAGAGTCCATTCTGTCATTATGTAAATCACCCACAAATTATTATTTCATCAATTCCATGAAGATTGATTGAATATATGCTTGGGATTGCTGGTGTTACAAAAATGTTTAGGACTTGGTCCTTATTCTCAAAGAATTTATAGCCTGGTAGAATTATACAAAAGGAGCTTATAAGTAACAATGAATTCAAAGTGGTGTATATTTAGTGCAGAAAAGTTAGATCTAGCAGTGTTTGGGTGGCTTCATTTAAAGTTAGAAATCATAGACTGGCAGCTTAGCCACACACTAGTGGTTTGACCTTGGCAGGTTGCATAACTTTTCCCAGCCAAATTTCTTATATTTAAATAGATTAGTATTTTTTTGCAAATATCAAATGATGTATGGAAAAGGGCATTGTAGTGCACTTGGTTAAATTATAGGACTGTAATTAGGATTCAGATGGGGATGACGTTGCATCTGATTGAGAGACTTCATTAAGAAAGGGGTGATATTTAATCAGAAGTCTTGAATACAAAGCTCAATTTTCAAAGCTGGGGACATTTTCACCTAAAGGAACAAAGATACACGAAGTAGAAACAAATTATATTTCTTTTTAAATTTTGGGAAAATGTACATAACATAAAATTTATCATTTCAACCATTTTTTTAGTGGACTGTTCAATGGCATTAGGGCATTCACATTGTTGTACACCCATCGTCACCGTACATCTCCAGAGCTTTTTAAATCTGAAACTGAAATTCTATATCCATTAAATAAGAACTCCTCATTTTCTTTCCTCCCAGCCCCTGACATCCACCATTTTTTCTTTCTTTCTCTATGAATTTGACTCTTCTATAATAGATACCTCGTGTAAGTTAAATCATATAATACTTGTTTTTTGTGTAGAAGTGACACATCCATGTGTCAGAATTTCCTTCCTTGTAAAGAATGGAGAATGCTCATATATATATATATATACACACACACCAATATTCCATATATATGTGATATATAGTGGAGTATTATATATTAATATGTAGATGGATAGATGTATCTCACAGTTTATTCATTTATCTGTCAATGGACACTTGGGTTACTTTCAACTTTTGGTTATCGTAAATAATGCTGCTATGAACATGAACGTGCAAATATCTGTTCAAGTCTCTGATTCCAATTCTTTGGGATATATACCCAGAAGTGGAATTGCTCAATCATATAGTAATTCTATTTATAAACTTTTGAGGAACTACTATATTGTTTTTGCGTAGCAGTTGCGCTATTTTACATTCCCACCAGCAGTGTACAAGGGTTCCAGTTATCCTTACATCCTCACCAACATTTATTTTCAGTTTTATTTTTTAAATAACACTTATCCTAATGGGTGTGAAGTGATGCCTCATGGTGGTTTTGGCTTGAAATTCCCTAATGAAATTCCAGAGCATCTTTTCGTGTGCCTATTGGGCATTATATATCTTATTTGGAAAAACATCTGTTCAAGTCTTTTGCCCATTAAAAAATTTTTTTTTGTTGCTGTTGTCAAGTTGTAAGAGTTCGTCATATATTTCTGGCATTAAGCCTTTATTGGACGTATGATTTGCAAATATTTTCTCCCACTCTGTGGGATACCTTTTTACTTTGTTAATAGTGTCCTTTGTGCAAAAAAAATTTTTAATTTTCTGTTAATCCGACTTATTTTTTCTTTTGTTCTCTGTGTTTTCAGTGTCATATTTTAAAAATCATTGCCAAATCCATTGTCATTATGCTTTTCTTCTATGTTTTCTTCTAAGAGTCCTATAGTTTTGGCTCTTACATTTAGATCTTTGATCCATTTTGAGTTAACTTTTATATAGTGTGTAAGGTAAGGGTACAACTTGATTTTTTTTTTTTTTGCATGTGAATATCCAGATTTCCCAGCACCATTTGTAGAAAAGACTGTCTTTTCCCCTAACAAATGAGATGATTTTTGAAGGAAAGAACGTGCATAGAGTAGTTAAGAATCGAGTCAAAGAGCAAGCTGACAAGTTCATTGTGATTATATCCTAGGCTACATGTTAGGCTCAGAAGTTCGGTCTTAATTTAGTAGAGACCATGGTATTACTGATTAGTAGGGAGGGTGTATGTAGTGTGAGCAAGTTTGGAAGCAAAAGAGAATACAGTAGATATGTTTTCTTTTATTTTATTAACAACTATCATATCTAGTACAGAAACACTTACATTTGTTTCTGACCTACAGATACGTTCACACTTTTGTGATCTATAAAGCACTGTTAATGAATTTTACACTTTGAATTGTTTTTCTCATCAAAAATGTGATTGCTCATAACATAGAATTTGGAAAATACAGAATGTGATGAAGAAAAAAAAAAAACCCACCAGTCACCATTTATCCTACAATCCAGATGTTACTGCTGCTAATATTGGTTGCCTATAAGTTCAATTTTATAAACATATGTATTTTACACAGGTAAAAATAGTACTGAATGTGAAGTTTTCCTTCCTTTTTTCGTTTTGTTACTGACATTATTCTGTGAGCACATTTCCTTGCCATTTTAATGAGTTTTAAAGTGTGTTTAAGTACTAAGTATTGCAAAGTGAAGCAGCAGAACTGGCTCTAATCTTGGCAACAGCACAGACTTGCTCTCTAACCTTTACCAAGACACTCAGCCAATCACAACCTCACTTTCACTGCCTGCAAAATTGGATAATACTTGCTACCTATTCCCCGGGGGTGTGAGGAAGAGCAATGAGGTAATGCCTCGAAATTGCTTTTTCTTCCCTGTAAGAAAGGTGCTATGCATGTAAAGATTATTATATCATATTGGGCTGTTGCTGAGCCACAGTGGAGTGAAGGCAGAACCACTTTCTTGCCTTCTCCACCATCAGCCCCTTCATCCTATCTCTGTGGGCTTCTTGGCCTGCTTTCTATCCGGAGGGCTTATCACAGAAGCACACAGCTGCTTTCTGTTTCTGCAGCTTCAGAAAAACATTTATGGTTTAGAGAGCAGTCGTTCTAGATTTGATTAGTGTGTTATGTACTCACAGACAATATCACGATCATCCAGTGGCACCTCGGTATTCCAACTTCATTTATTCCTTTAGTTATATTTGTCATTGTTCTTTAGGTCTGAGGTGGCTGCCGCTGCTGCTGCTGCCACTGCCCGTGTTTCCATCTGTGTGAATGTGTGACCTGCTGTCCTTGCTGCACTCCCTAACTATGTCATTTGTCTGTTCATTTATGGAGTTGGCATCTGTTTGCATATCTTTCTTTTGCCACATAATGGAGTGGACGAGATGACCATTTCATCCCTTTCTTCTGACTACAGACTCCAGGACCATGTATTACATCTGCCTAACAAACTGTGCCTGTAATGCCATTTCTCAAGAATTCGTATTGTGGATTTCTGTGGGGAAGTTGACTACCTTATTTATTTTGTGAGACCAAGGCTTTTGTCTTTAAATGGTAACAGAATGATTTCTGTGTAATTTTTATGAAGTTAGAAGTCAATAGATAGAACAACTTTCTGCTAATAATCTCTTACGTTGAATGCTTGCCATTGACAGTATTTTTATGGTAATTTTTGTCATCTCTTTAATAGTCTGTTATAGGAATCACAGTACATATTTTAAAAATGAGGGTTCAGAGCCTTTGCGTGGCGGAATCTAGGTGTTAACCCAGGCCTCCTAAACCTAGCCCAGTTTTCTACCCACTGCAGAGGGAGAGGAGAGGTAAATGATTTTCCAAGGACAGCAATAAGAAATAGGAAATCAAAATAGAATTTATGATTGCTATATTTTAATCCAGCACTCTTGTTTCCTCCTCTAGCTTCTGTGATGTTAGTCTAAAGAGACTCTTACCTTTTTGTTTTGTATATTGTATGGCATATGAAACAGCACTCTGGACAGTCAGCAAAGGTTTGAGGTCTTATTCTGTTCTACAGTTCAAACAATGAATTTTTTTTTTTTTTTTTTTTTTTTTTTTTTTTTTTTTTTTGCCACAGAGGCCTTTGAAAATCTTACACGTGTGGACAAAGCCTTAAGTGTCTAGAGAAATCTGCCCAAGTCTGAGGAATATTTGAAAGAACATTTCTGAATAGCAGTCTTTACTCTTGATTTCTATTATGCTTCATCTGTGCATTTTGAAATGCATTCCTAGCTTGGTTTTATTAATCCTACCACCTCTATGACAAAAAAAGGAGCCGTTGTTTATCTCCATTCTACAGATGTACAGACTGAGTGACAGGCTGTGCCTAGGGAAGCTCTTAGGCTTTCTGACTTGCAGTATCTAATAATGAGAGCATGTTCCTCTCGTGCCCTTTTGCTCCATGTTATTTTCAATTTGCTTTCTTATATGGAGAGGACATTTTCATCTTTTATGATAGTTTCAAGTTTCATTTGCACCATCAAACCTGTAAATTCTTTTGTTCTGTAGAAAGCCTGGTCAGGGTGACATCTGTCTCCTTTTTTGGGAGGGAATGATAATCTAATAGATAGGAAGATCTGCACCAAAATGAATCATTTTCTTTGCTTTAAGTCTGCTTAGTTTATCATAGGCTAAAAGCTTAGATTTAGATTTAAAAGGACTGGCTATAATACCTATGATAGTGCCATTTAAAAGTATAATACCATAGGCAACTTACTTTTATTTCCTAGTGCTGCTCATCAATATATAAATATAGATTTACCACTCTTAGAAAATTAACTGGAAATCAGAAAATATATTCACTACTTTTTTAAAACTATATCCAGGAAAACTAAGAATGATTCTTCATTCTGCATGTATAAAGGTACACGTAATTGGCATTACAGACTCATTCTTGCTGGACATTGTGCTATGGAATTTTTGTCTATGTTGATTTTTTAAAAACAAAGGACAATCACAGCTTAACTAGAGCTATGGGATGTGCTTGATGACCCAGCTAGCAAAGAGTTCTGGACCTTGTTCTGCACCTTGTTCAATACGTGCATGCTGAATGGATAAATGAATGAATAAATGAATGAGTGAACGAGTACATAAACTGAATTAGACAAAGAAACCTAAAGGAAAGAAACTGGACATTAGAGGTCAATTCATGCAATACTTCATAACTCAATAGGGAGAGTCACCAAGGCTATATTAATTGACCCAAGGAAAGGTAGGTAGGAAAGGCCACAAACTTAGATGTGATGTGTATGAGTAAGTTTCCAATGAGGAAATATAATTTAGGGAAATAGCAAAGGCATTGAGCCTCACAGGCCAGGTACAACTCTCATAGATTCATTTATTTAATAAACAAGTGTGTATTAACTGTCTATTCCGTGCCAGGCACGGCGCTAGAGATTGGAGCTACCAAGGTCAGTCAAGTCGTAACTTCTCTCCTTAAGCTCGATTCACGTGGGAAAAACAGACTTGAAACCAAGTGGTACCAACGTAATATGGTTACTGATAGAGTAGAAATTTCTAAGATTCAAAAAAATCTGTAGAAAGGGTATGATCAATTTTTCTTGTCAGAGTTAGAGAAAGGTTTTACAGAGAAAGGAACAGCAAAGATTTTTGTTTTATTTTTGTTTCATTTTCAAATACCCCATTTGTATGCAACCTGCCATGTGGATGCCTAATGGGCAATCCATGGACGGCATCTTTTACCCTCACACCTCTGCTATCCCCACTTCATAAATAAGACAGTTGAGGCTGCCAGAAGCCAAATGAAATGTGCAAGTTTACCCAGCGAATGTGCCCATCAAACCCAGTTCTGTATGCCTCCACAGCTCCTGCTCCTGCCATTACGTCACGCAGGGTCTCCAGGAGAGAAAAGGAATCCATCAGGCAGCTAAGCAGCAGGAAGGGAAAATTCTAGGCATTGAGAATGATGCCTCAATTTAAGGGAGATGCTCAAGAGATGGAACATCAAGGGAATTATGAGCTACTCCTTCTATTAGAAGGTAGGATCGCTATTGTGTCTATAGTTGTCTTACAAACACTGTAGTTAATAAGGGGATTTAAATGTCCCTTCTAGCCTTGAAGTTTTATAATAGCTAAGAAATTATCACTGATCTCAAGGAGCTTATTAAATTCTTCATTAATTTGCCAAATATTTTTGACACCTACTATTTGCTGGGCACTATTCTAGGTACTGGAGATACATTAGTAAGCAACATAGTAAAGGCCCCTGCTCATATGGAGCTCTCATATGGAGAGAAATTAGATGCCAGACAAGCAAGTGAGCAGTGCCAGACAGTGACCATCACTATGAAGCAGAAAAGCAAAGTAAGAGGAAAACAACGGTGGTGTGGCTGACATACGAAGTCATGGTTGGCCTCTACAATATGTTAATATTTGAGCAGTATTATCTAATAGAGGAGCTCAGACATGTATCTAAGCAGTCACAGAATGAGATAGTATGTGATGAAACCTATGGAAAAAAACCAACATTTAAAGAAAGAAGTGGCCATTTATTGACTACTGCTCACACACTGGACAACACTCACAATATTCCTGAAAGGTGCCATCTGTCCCATATGAAAAAACTGAGACCCAGAAAGGGTAAGTAACTCTTCTAATGACACACAGACTGAATTCAAACTCAAATTTGTCTGAATCTGTAGCCTGTGCTCTGCCCACTCAAAGGACTTAAGAGGCATTTTCCCCTGAGGCAGAGGTGGGAGGCTTAGAGGAAGATTTCTTGATAGAGGCAGGGTGGATTTGAGTTTCAAATGATGGGAGGGATTTTGATGTGGGACCCTGAGACAATGGATGGGAACAAAACACCCAAAGTAAAAGAAAGCAGAAGGGAGAAATGCAGGGTTTGCCTATGGACAAGTTGGTTGAAGTCCAGTCTGAGCGTGGACCCACAGCAAGTCATGAGACCAGAAATTGAAACAGACTGAGCAAGATCTGGAGGGCTCAGCAGAGGAGTCTGTCCTTCATTTAGTACATGATGGGAACCATTGACGGTGTTTCCCAAGAGAGAACCGCTCATCTGTAGGATGGAGAAAGCATTTCGGTGGACTGTTTTAGTTCTCTGCTTTTCTGCTTATTTTATTAGACTCAGTGGACTGAGTAGTTTATTGTCAGTGATCATTATCCACACTTGCTCCTTTCCAGATTAGGTCTAGCATTAACCTAATGCACTGTTACATCAGGAAAAGGTACTTGGACATAGCTTTGAATGAAACATTTCAGATGTGCCAATTCTCAATTGATTCCTTGAGAAGTGGCATTGTCCCAGACGTCACATTGCTAGATGAATGTAGTGCTTTGGATGAAATCCATCTGGATGAACCAACCCCCAACAAATTGACAGGATGCTGACAGGATGAAGAGGTAGAGGCTAGAAGTGTTGGCATTACAGCAAGCAGTCAGGGAGATGTTATTCACAAGAGAAGAAAGAGCACAACTAAATTCACCTTTGCTCTCAGTTGGAGAGCAGATTACATTCTTTACAGCAAAGTGATGACTCAAGCCACCCACAGTGGAGGGAAAATAGACTGGGGCCAGCTCTTTAAGGAAGAACTCAATAGTATCATGAGAAACCGATATATACCAACGTGGTGCCATTCAGGGTCAGACTCCTAGAGGGTCCTTCAGGCATTTTTGGTGGCCTATTGTATAATCTGCCCTTTTTGGGCTTTCTGTCTATATTTTTTCCCCCTGTGTATTATATATCCCGGTCTCTGTGTATCAAGCTGCTATATGCCAAAGGCTATAGTCAAAACGTGTTTGAAAGTCATCTTTTGGTTATATTTTCCATTCAGAGACATGGTTTTACAATAAATTCCAATGCAAGTGTTCAATCTATGAATGAGATTTGGAGTGAGGTCTGTCAACTCTTGAAATTGTTTGCAATTTTTTTTTGCATTTCCATGCATTTTCAGAGTAGCAGTCATGAAATTTTAAAAGTTTCTGTTATCCAACCAAGGTCAAACTTCGGTACTTCTCTGGAATTTGTCTCCTTCCCTCCCTCCCGCCCTCCCTTCCCTCTTTCCCTCTTTCCCTCTTTCCTTCCTGCAAAAACAGGAAGATAAGAGATGTCTAAGTAATGATACCGGACTCTTGAAGGGGTGAAGACCCTATGTCTGCTTTTTCTCTAATTAGAATAAAATGTTTCTCCTGACACTGGAAAGGAGGAGTGAAACCGCCCCTCCTCTTTCTCCTTCTGATGTGGATTATTTTTTATGCAGTAGATTGTTCGCTCATTAGACACTTCACACTTGGTTCCCCTTAGCCTGACCCCAACACACACTTTAAAAGAAGCGCTAGAAAATAGCTTCTATTAAAATTGCTTCAATCATACTTCTCTTAAAGGGCCATTATCTATTAAACGGAACAAACTATTTTGAACAAAAATATAAATAACAATTTTTGAATAGAGATTTTTACTTTCTTATTATAGCTAAAGAACATGTGTGGATTTAGATACCCGAGTACCTAAGGAATTACTGAAAGACAACTCTGACAATGGGGCAGTTCTAAAGAAACAGCTCTTCAAACACAGGGGTGACTTCAAGAGGCATGTTCAGGGGCTGAGCTGCCTATCGATTCATTTCCAGACATCAATACCTGTGGCTGTGTGGCATAAAGTCATCCTTTTTTTTGCCACCTGCTCCTGTTAATTTCGTATTTCTTTCATCATCTTTAACTATTCCTTTCCTGAATCCCACTTTGTGAATATAAGAACATTTGAGGTTGCCATTTACTTCTCATTTGAGATCTCTTGTACCTTTTAGTTTTCGTTTATAAATATAAATTTGATAAAGGTTGAATCATCTTGTCTGTTACACTTTCCAACACTGGGAATAATTTCCAGGGCACTGCATATTAACTGGATCCAGGGGAGCCATTTTGTCATTCTGAAGAGTTAATTGCTTGACTCAATACCCAAACTTCTTCAGAGTTTATTTTATTCCTCTGAAGGATGAATGCATAGTGCCCCCCAATACCACAATATCTTCTTTCATTGGCCTTTTGCATGAAATTATATTACGAGTGTTTTATTCTTGAATATTTGGAAAAGTAAAAGATGTCTTCACATTGAAATTCTGGGGGAAGTGATTTGGTAACTATGTCCCATAGAAAGTTCGATTTATATTTCTCAAGTATTTAACTTTAATTTATTTACAGTTTTCCAGAACTGAATGGCACAAGGTACTTATTAGTCCATATTCAAACCTGTCCAAGTCATTGTTAGTTTTATCATTTTCTTACCGTGTATCAACTGAATTTTTCCACTTTGTGTCACCAGCACATTCCATCACCTTACTGTATTTTCTTTCTTTTAGGTCAGCAAAGTAACCAAAATCAATACTAATGCTGATCCTTATGACATGCCACGAGTCACTTCCCTCAATTTGGTGATGCTGCCACTCAACAAATAGATATCTTTGGCTTCAATATCCTATCCAGGTTATTATCCACTTCAGCAACTTGTTTCTTATGGTTCATAGTGTGTCTTCTCACAGTGTACTTCTCTCAAAGGAGAGCAGGCTTCCTATTAAAGAGGCTCATGTCTAGAATCAGAGATCCTTTTTAAAGCATATATAAGGACCTTTGAGGAAGCTGTGGTTGTAGAATAGCACATTACTTCTATGGAAAAAATAAACCTAAATTGTGCTTTAATGGGAGGGTGTATTACTATTGGACAAAATCAGGAATGGGAGACAGATTACTTAGATACTAGACAACTCCCTGATTTGTCTTTGCCACTGTGTGATCCTAGGGAAGACACTTACACGTTTATTTGTTTGATTTTCTCATTATACTAAAATCCTCATTACTACTAATGAATGCATTAGGTTGCTGTATGATATCAATGCCATAATAATGTGTTGAGAACATTATCCATGAAGAAAGAGATTTAATGCTTACCATCAGACTGAGAAAGAAGAGCTGCATTTCTCCCTTAGAAAAGGGATTTTATAGACATTTATCATAAAATACTACCAGATCTAATATCCTGGAAAAAGTCTGACCCTCTAATTTAGACACAGATCTATTCTAAGAACAATTCTGAAGCTGAATCAAGAGTTCAATCAATTCTCTTGTAGGTCATAATAAATGAACAGACACTTCAAAGAAGTTACTTATGTTACTTTTTCTAACTCTGTAACTGTTTCTAAAGAGTTAAAGAGTAAAAGATTCAAGAGTTTGTAGGGACTCCACACATCACTGATAATATTGCAGCCTTTCAACATCAGACACATACGCTTGTGCTCTAGATTTCACTATTTTTAAATTCAGTCAAGTTTGTTGTGAAGTTTTTGAGTGTGGTTTATAATATACACAATCTGGCATACTTGATCTGCCACAAAAAGCTATGTCCCCTGTGCTGAGTTACATCATGTTTAGAACCTGCCACTTTGCTCTGTTTTCATCAAGGCAAATGGTTGGATGACTAATTACATTGGTATTTAGAAAAATCACAGTGGCAATTTCAGCCTGAAATAATTTAACTGGTAGATAATTTTGTAGTGTGTGTACACTATTAGCTAAGTCAAATTATCAGGTTAATTTTGATGGAAAAAAGGGCCTCACGTGAATCCTGAAGGCGATGAATCAGAAACACAAAAGTGAAAGAAATAACTGCAGAATCAGAGGAGAGCAAAGAAGGAAGCAAGGTAATGTTTATGCACCTCGTAGACATATCACACTGCCTTTCCTGTCTTTAGGCAGACACGGGCCACGTTAGGGTCTAGCTGTCTCTAATCATTTTAGCTGTTGCTTTAATGAATGTCAAATTGCCACAATCTCCCCAGATTTCAGTCAGGCAGACCTTCTGAGGAGTCTTTTACCTTGTTTTCTTTCAACACAGCAGGAATTGTGATGAAGAAATTAAATCATTCTTCATAGACAACAGGAATAGGTTCCCCAAAGCTTTTATGACTTGCTGTCCTCCTGGCAACAGCATTAACTGAGTTTCAGATTTGTAGTTAACATTTTGAGAGATTGCTTTTTGAGGATAAAAATAAGGCTCTGAAATAACAATATCTCTCAAATGAATACAAATCCCCATATCTCTGTATTACTCAATAATTTAAGACACAATTCTATAGAAATACGCAGGCACAGTGAAACTTTTGTTTACAATTAAGAAAAGGATGAAACATACTTTATTTCTGGTATGAAAATATTCATTGAGTGTTTATTATGTGTGAGGGATTGTGGTCAGTGCCAAGTATATAATTGAACAGAACAAATATGTGTGCTTTTATAAAGTCTGTATTTATTATACTGGGGATACTGAAATCTTAACAGGCAGTGATAAAATAGACTGATAAAAGCTGTGATAGAAGAATTAGGTGTAAGGATCCATGGGATACCAAGGAAGGGCACCACTCAGCACCACTGAACCTAGATCTGGAGCTCACAGAAGGCTTTCTGCAGGAGGTGACAGATTAGCTGAAATTTGACCCATGTCTAGAAGTGTGCTCTAGCAAAGAACATGTAAGAAGATTCAAGAGAACACAAGGAGCAAAGATGCTGAATGCAGTGCAGTAGGACTGAATGATGGGGGTAAAAGCGATGGTGCTGATGGTAGAGAAAGGGGAGATTAGAGAGGTGAATGGGATCTACACGCCTAAGTATATTGTAAGACGGGTTAGGGTGACTCGATTTTAACCTGATGCCAGAGGCTGGTATTAAAAGAGTGAAAATGGAATTATTAAATTCACTTTAGAAAGATCAGTCGAGTCATTAAACAACAGATGACAAGCCGAGTGTTCAGTATCTCAAGTGTTAGGGAACACACAACACATGTTTAGATTTATATTCAGATTCAATAGAAATGAACTTCTGTTTCTAATAGGATGGAAATCTAGATTCTTTGACAGACCTCTGGATAAAAGCAGCTGTAAATCTCCCTCATCATTAGATCACGGGTGTTCCGGTAAGGAGTTAACTTCTCAGAGGTCAGAAACTATGTGAAAGTGAGAACCCAGTCAGAAAAGTGGAGCGATGGGTCCAGCTGTTACTCAGAATGTTTGCCAAATCCAGGTGGCTTGACTTTCTGCTATTTTGTGTCCCACATAGCATAGAAGGTGTGAGAAAAAGCTTAGGGCCTATTAAATACGAGAGTTACAACAAGAGACTTAATGCAAAATTGGAACTCCAAAGCCCCGTCCCTTCAGGATAAGGAATAAATAAAAACTGGAAGGAATGCTGCCTGCCTTGCCGCCCCATCACAGCGAGGGAAATCACTTATGTCAAAGTTTGATATCAGTTGAAGGAAAAAGGATATGTCTGTAGAATGCGTAGCCACAGGACAGTCCTCAGGTACGTTTGAGGTGCTGTGAGATTGGTGTGTTTTAGGAAAGTGGAAGAAACACATACAAATCCCTCTCTGGAGGAATCCATCTTCAACCCAGTTTCCAATTCATTCCTACGACTCTCTGAAGAAATATGAGTGAACAGCCCAAATCCCAAAACACAAAAAGAAATAAAATAAGAAAGCGAGCGTGTTCAGAAACAGATAGTAGCATTGTCATCTTTGGATAGTGATAGTATTAGAAAAAGAACAGAAAAAGTATATTTTGTATGTTTATTAAAATAAAATATATTATTTAAAATAAATAGGAAAGTAAGAAACAAGCAGATATGAAAAAATAGAAGTTTTAGAAATGGAAAATATATTGTTTTAAAAATTAAAAACTCAATATACAGGTTTAATAGAAGATTGGAAACAATATAAGAGAAAATTAATGAATTGAAAGATAGCTGAAGAAATTGTTCAGAATAAAGTATCAAGAAACAGGGATGGAAAATATAAAAGAGAGGTTCAGAGCACAGGATACAAAGTAAGAAAGCACAGCATGAAAGAACTCAAATCAGAGTTCTGGAAGGAGATGGGACAGAGAATAGGAAAGTTAAAATGGTTTAAGAAATAATGGCTATACATTTCCCAGAATTGTTAAAAGATACCAGTCCTCAAATCACAAAAGCCTAATGAACCCACCCAAGAAGGGTGAATAACAAAATCTATATCTAGACTAATCTTAAAACTGAAGAATCAAAAATAGGTTATTTTATATTTGGTATAAAAAGTTTGTTGTAAGAAGTTTTACGCATATCAACATCATACTGTTTTAGTTTTAGCTATTTCACAATGTTACCGAAGTAATTAATTATAACTTATTTTCTAATCATAAGATCATCTTGGGTAAAGCTCTGGATCTACTTCATTCGTTTATTTATTAATATTTATGTATCATTTTATCTTACGTTGTATGTAATTTTTAACTATATTACTATATGGTAATATAACTAAGACCTTAGGCTCTTAGAATAAAAAGCTATCACAAGAGTCATTTCTTGCTTTTTTTTTCAAATGAGAAAATAGAGGCCTATAAAAATGAAGTATTGCTTTTCGTATTACAAAGCCAGTTAATAGCTGTGGAGTCCATGTCTCCTGAATTCTAAATAAGTAGTCATTCTAGATGACTAATGACTGGTTGGTACCATTTTCCTTCTTTAGTGGAGGAAGGGAAAGATCCTAGTTTAAATTATAATACTGTTAAGCTCACACAACAGGCAAAATGTACTTTGCTGAAATAGTGTTAGTAAAACTTAAGTAAAATTGGAGTCTTTAAAAATCAGAAGTTCAAGGGCACAGTAGGAAAAAAGGTTGTTCTTTTTGGCTCAAAGTCACAAGTTGCATTTTAGTTAACCACTAAATAATAATATTGAATGTGGGATTGCTATTACAATTCACAGAAACTCCTTTCCCCAAGACCACTGAGAACAGACTGAATGAAAGTACTCTCTCTTCCAAGACGGACAATGCTTTTAGGAGATGAAGCTCTGTTCCATGTGGACTACATTTTAATTATAAATTACATTTATATTCTAAATTAAGAAATTGTATGTTCAATGCAATTGATCACATACCATAATAACTTCTGTCTTCTTGCTGTACCTGGCCTGAATATTAACGGGAACATTAACACCCTTGGTTTTTTAACCTCCAATGCTGTATAAGCTCTATAACCCTAATAATGGCTCCTAATTTGTTTTTAAAAATAACTATATCAGGATAATGTTGGCCTCATAAAATGAGTTAGGGAGGATTCCCTCTTTTTCTATTGATTGGAATAATTTCAGAAGGAATGGTACCAGCTCCTCCTTGTACCTCTGGTAGAATTCGGCTGTGAATCTGTTTGGTCCTGGACCTTTTCTGGTTGGTAGACTTTTAATTATTGCCTCAATTTCAGAGCCTGTTATTGGTCTATTCAGGGATTCAACTTCTTCCTGGTTTAGTCTTGGGAGAGTGTATGTGTCCAGGAAATTATCCATTTCTTCTAGGTTTTCTAGTTTATTTGCGTAGAGGTGTTTATAGTATTCTCTGATGGTAGTTTGTATTTCTGTGGGGTTGGTGGTGATATCCCCTTTATCATTTTTTTATTGCATCTATTTGATTCTTTTCTCTTTTCTTCTTTATTAGTCTTGCTAGCAGTCTATCAATTTTGTTGATCTTTTCAAAAAACCAGCTCCTGGATTCATTGATTTTTTGAAGGGTTTTTCCAAAGCCTGGCAGAGACACACACACAAAAAGGGAATTTTAGACCAATATCCCTGATGAACGTTGATGTAAAAATCCTCAGTAAAATACTGGCAAACCGAATCCAGCACCACATCAAAAAGCTTATTCACCATGATCAAGCGGGCTTCATCCCTGGGATGCAAGGCTGGTTCAACATATGCAAATCAATAAATGTAATCCAGCATATAAAGAGAACCAAAGACAAACACTACATGATTTTCTTAATAGATGCAGAAAAGGTCTTTGACAAAATTCAGCCCTTCATGATTAAAAACGCTCAATAAATTTGGTATTGATGGAACATATCTCAAAATAATAAGAGCTATTTATGAGAAACCCACAGCCAATATCATACTGAATGGTCAAAAACTGGAAGCATTCCCCTTGAAAACTGGCACAAGACAGGGATGCCCTCTCTCACCACCCCTATTCAACATAGGGTTGGAAGTTCTGGCCAGGGCAATCAGGCAAGATAAAGAAATAAAGGGTATTCAATTAGGAAAAGAGAAAGTCAAATTGTCCCTGTTTGCAGATGGCATGATTGTATAGAAAACCCCATCATCTCAGCCCTAAATCTCCTTAAGCTGATAAGTAACTTTAGCAAAGTTTCAGGATACAAAATCAACTAGCAAAAGTCACTAGCATTGTTATACACCAATAACAGACAAACAGAGAGCCAAATCATGAGTGAATTCCCATTCACAATTGTTACAAAGGGAATAAATACCTAGGAATCCAACTTACAAGGGATGTGAAGGACCTCTTCAAGGAGAACTACAAGTCACTGCTCAATGAAATAAAAGAGGACACAAACAAATGGAAGAACATTCCATGCGCATGGATAGGAAGAATCAATATCGTGAAAATGGCCATACTGCCCACGGTAATTTATAGATTCAATGCCATCCCCATTAAGCTCCAATGACTTTCTCCACAGAATTGGAAAAAACTACTTTAAAGTTCATATGGAACCAAAAAAGAGCCCGCATTGCCAAGACAGTCCTAAGCAAAAAGAACAAAGCTGGAGGCATCATGCTACCTGACTTCAAACTATACTGCAAGGCTACAGTAAGCAAAAGAGCATGGTACTGGTACCAAATCAGAGATATAGACCAATGGAACAGAATGGAGCCTTCAGACATAATACCACACATCTACAACCATCTGATCTTTGACAAACCTGACAAAAACAAGAAATGGGTAAAGGATTCCCTATTCCATAAATGGTGCTGGAAAAACTGGCTAGCCATAAGTAGAAAGCTGAAACTGGATCCCTTCCTTACACCTTATACCCAAATCAATTCAAATGGATTAGAGACTTAAATGTTAGACCTAAAACCATAAAAACCCTAGAAGAAAACCTAGGCAATACCATTCAGGACATAGGCACGGGCAAGGAATTCATGTCTAAAACACCAAAAGCAACAGTAACAAAAGCCAAAATTGACAAATGGGATGTAATTAAACTAAAGAGCTTCTGCACAGCCAAAGAAACTACCATCAGAGTGGGAGAAAATTTTTGCAATTTACTCATCTGACAAAGGGCTAATATCCAGAACCTATGAAGAACTCAAACAAATTTAAAAGAAAAAAAGAAAAAAACCATCAAAAAGTGGGCAAAGGATGTGAACAGACACTTCTCAAAGGAAGACATGTATGCAGCCAACAAACACATGAAAAAATGCTCATCATCACTCGCCATCAGAGAAATGCAAATCAAAACCACAATGAGATACCATCTCACATCAGTTAGAATGGCGATCATTAAAAAGTCAGGAAACAACAGGTGCTGGAGAGGATATGGAGAAATAGGAACACTTTTACACTGTTGGTGGGACTGCAAACTAGTTCAACCATTGTGGAAGACAGTGTGGCGATTCCTTAAGGATCTAGAACTAGAAATGCCATAGACCCATTACTGGGTATATACCCAAAGGATTATAAATCATGCTGCTATAAAGACACATGCACATGTATGTTTATTGCGGCACTATTCACAATAGCAAAGACTTGGAACCAATCCAAATGTCCATCAGTGACAGACTGATTAAGAAAATGTGGCACATATACACCATGGAATATACTATGCAGCCATAAAATAGGATGAGTTCATGCCCTTTGTAGGGACATGGATGAAGCTGGAAACCATCATTCTCAGAAAACTATGTCAAGAACAGAAAACCAAACACCACATATTCTCATTCATAGATGGGAATTGAACAATGAGATCACTGGACACAGGAAGGGGAACATCACACACCGGGTCCTGTTGCGGAGTTGGGGGAGCGGGGAGGGATAGCATCAGGAGAAATACCTAATGTAAATGATGAGTTAATGGGCGCAGCACACCAACATGGCACATGTATAAATATGTAACAATCCTGCACGTTGTGCACATGTACCCTAGAACTTAAAGTATAATAAAAAAGAAAAAGAAAAGAAAAGAAATAAATAAAACATTACAAATTGAAAAAAAAAACTATAATTCTTATTTTCAGTAATTTCTAGGCTCTTTTAATTTAATGTTTGTTACACATCTTCACAATTTCATTTAGGTGAATGGCGAAAATTTAAAAGAAAAGAAAAATTTTTATGCCATAAGACAAATTATGCTGTAAGGAAACAATGCTGTAGAGTTATGGAAGAATATAGGTACAGTGGTTCTTGATCTACATATCAAAGGAAAGTCTGCATGTGATCTTGTAAGTGTCAAAGCGAAGCCATTTTACACAATTATGCAGGTACTCACGCTAACTCTTATGTACCTGTCAGTAACTAAGGGAAGCATTTTGCTAGGAGAGAACCATTTTTCATGAAATCCTACACATAACTGTCTTTACAAAGTCCGTGCCTTTGTTAGAACAAAGAATGAGTAAAGGCGACCTCTGCACACAAAATGAATTAGAAAATTTCCCCTCAAAGTTGGATAACATTATTTTCCTGTATGTTGTTGTTGATAGCTGTCTACTATCATCCTTGCCACTAGATGGCAGCAGCACTCTTTCATTCTAAGACTCCTTTTCTTTTCTTTTCTTTTTTTTTTTTTTTTTTTTTTAAATCGCTCACTCTCCTGGATAGTTGTTCTCAGCTCTGCTGTGCGATGATTTAAACAACGCTTTGATGCTGTAGGATGTTGGTGTTCACAAATCAGGTCTATCCTTTTCTTTTTTCTAAAAAGATAATATACTGCTTTTTCAAAGTCAATTAACATTTAGGGCAAATGAAATGGGGGAAAGCAAAAGGTCACTTTCTAAAGGGTTGCCTTGAAACCTTTTGGTAATATTCAGGTGTCATCCAGGAATTGCAAATCACTGGGAAAAGAAAAGAAATAATAATTAGTTCATTTGTTTCTTGATAACTCCCAATAAGATGGCTTAATACGACTTTTCTGCTTTATTTCGTAGCAATGCCCATGGTGTGCTCAGAGTGCCGCCTGGTAATTTTTATGTCTTGCAGTCATGAAGGCAATTGGGATGCTTTTGGGCCAATTCATGCATCAGGACAGGGGTGATGGAGAGAATGGCTAAGATCTCTGGACTGTGTTGCGGTTGAATACGCTTTACAAAAGAGAATTGTCCAGAGAGTGGCATGAGACAGGGAGAAGTGAGTAACTTCCTCAGAAAGGTAATAGACCAAAGGACGAAAGCGATAGGGCTTTCTTCTACAAATAATCAGCCTCCATTCCAACCTCCAAACAATGCTAAGTGAACCTAAGCTTCAGAGTCAGTAAAATAAGGAGGCATAAGTGTGGAGAAACTTCATGTTTTGACCTCAGATGCCCTTTGAAAATTTAGATAGTTCACCAGATGAATGTCTCAGAATATAACAGCTCGAGGTTTTAATAACTGACTTGAATTTCATTTAGAAAACATGCCTGGGCACCCAGGAAACAATAAGCAGATTTTAAAAAAGAACCAAACACATTGCAAATGAGGTTATTAACAAACTGACTTTTAAATTTACTGCTGGCAGGGGGCCCGCCTGGACAGGTCGAGTCAGGGCCGTGCCTGGCTTACGCCTCTTGCAGCACGCCTCACCGTCGAGATCGCAGTCACAGTTCTTTCCTATCTTTTTATATCTATTTTAATATAAAAAGGCCTTCACTCGGTTTAATAACCTTTTCCTTGAATAAGGAGTTTCTGTTTGCAATCACATGAATAGAAAAAGACCTGCTCCAGAAACTCTGGGAGATTATTGCATGCCTAGCTACAAAAATAAGGTTTTGAAAGAGCAGAGGGGATGGAATAACTACATAATGAGCAAATTCTTGTGAGGTAAATTATTATTCGGGATTTTTGAACTGGTCTTTTATAAAAGGAAATAATAATAATTACAATCCTGCAAATACTGTTGCCTGGTGGGAGACAACAGTAGCTTTGCTGGAGATGCCGCTTGGCGCCGGCACTTTGTTCTCCTCCCACGTCGCAGCCTGAAACATTATAAACCCAGGAAAAGACGCGCATTCACCCGAAGAGCAATGTCTCCTTGCTTTGATTTTGTGTACATTTCAAACCATAAAGGGATGGCATGATGACATATTTCTTTTCACCTATAGGGGTCAGGGTAAAGTTCGAGACTGAAGTTAAATGATGTGGGTAGATTCAAACTGCAAGGTTTCATTATTAGAAATATTTTTTTTTGTTGGGGTGTGGGTGTCATCCGAACTTCCACAGGTCAAAACTGGCAATCGAATAATTGAAATTAATAAAAAAGCCAAGGAGAGGATGCGTTGGAAGCTGTACTCACAGGTCAGAGTCTGCCTCTCTAGTTCTAATATGTCCACTAGAATTTTTTGCTTCACGAAGCCTTGGCTTTTGACCGTCTCCACCACTTCTTTTCATATCTAATAGGACCAACTTTATTCCCAGTTCTCTAAACTATTAATGATAACAAATGTCTCCCTTTGTATTCAGTTGGAGATTTTGGCTGCATTTTGACAGAGAAATTTAAAAGTCAGAGCTGGTGAGAGCCATTAGGAAGGTCTGGTAGAAGGGGATGAGTGGGGAGGCGTGATTGTTTTTCTCCCATCATCAGGCTCTCTTGGCCAGGGAAGCAGTGGTTGATCCGAGAGCAGTGCTTACCGTGCTCTTGACCTATTTCTGGTCTGACCGTGTTCTCTCTCTCTGCTGTCATGAAGAACTTCTGTGTCTGTCTTCCCCTCAGCTCCCCCATCAGCACATTCACTATATGTGACACAAGATTGTCACCAGAATCAGCCTGGGCTTCCCCTTGTCAAAAGGACCCTCAGCACTTAAGCCCCCTTTTCCAGAGTGACTCAGCCTCTGGCAGGTGTTACGAGCTAAAATTGAGTTTTGTGGCAGCTGCTTCTGGAACCTCAGAGACAGTGCTGCATGCCCGGAACAGGGGGACAATGAGAAGCCTGCCCATCCTGTGTGCATGAGCCAATGCCCGTTCCTCCCTCTGGAGTATGTGGCTGCTTGAAAATAAAAGTTATTTTCACTTATGTGAAAAAATGTGTGTTTTTTTTCTTCCTTTGCTTGTTTACTTAGTTTTCACCATTTAAAAATCATGCAGCATCTTCATTAAGGGGTAAACGTAAAAAACATTACTCCTACTTGCATTTTTCTCTAGGTGCCAACATACCTCGGCAAGCTTTCAGACAACAGTCACCTAGCAACTACTTTTTCGTACATTAAATGATTTCAAACTCTCACATTTCCCTCCACAAGAGCTGTGTATTTTGCCTTTTTTTTTTTTCCTTCTTACAGCTCAAGGAAAGAACAAACAAGAATGAGAAAGTATATTGTTTAATGATAAAATATCAGTTTCAAACAATTGCTTTTAGATATATAAATATTTTCTGTAATAGTTTGCTAATCCATTTCTGACTTTCTATTTAAGTGGCAAGGTATTAGTTAGAATTAGGTTCTACCGAAAGTGACAATAACACTAAAGTTTAGTGGGTTTAACCAGAAAGAAATGGAAATGCAGTCCTGGGCTAGTGCCCCAGTGCCAAGCATCCCTGGGAATCCAGATTCATCTCTCCTGACTGATCTGCCGTCCTCAACATGCAGTGACTGTGTCTTTGTCAGAGATGGCAGGGCTGGATTTTGGATCCTCATTTCAGGCATCAGGAAGAAGAAAAGAGAAGTAAAAAGACATACTACCTCACTTTTTAAAATTTTATTGTTTGAGACAGTGTTTCATTCTGCCACCCAGACTGGAGTGCAGTGGCGCCATCTCAGCTCACTGCAACCTCTGCCTTCTGGTTTCAAGCGATTCTCCTGCCTCAGCCTCCCGAGTAGCTAGGATTACAGGTGTGTACCACCACACTCAGGTGATTTTTGTATTTTTAGTAGAGTTTCACCATGTTGGTCAGGCTGGTCTTGAACTCCTGACCTCAGGTGATCTTCCTGCCTTGGCCTCTCAAAGTGCTGGGATTATAGGCATGAGCCACTGTGCCTGGCCCATTCTCCCTCTTTAAGGTGACTTCCTAGTCATTTCACCAATTGCTTCCACCTATATTCCATTGGCCAGGACTTAGTCATAGGGCCATACTTAGCTTCAAGGTGGTCTTTGTTTTGTGCTTTCTTGTGACGAACTAATATGCAGACAAATAATTTCCACCACTGCATCAATAAGGAAGAAGATGGATACTGGAGAACACCTAATAGTCTCTGCCACAGGTCAAATATCAACATTTAGATAAACTGCAAAATTTATATTTCATCACTAACTTTTGTTTACTTCCAGAAGAAGGAATGCTTTCTTCTCTTGAGAGCAACAGATAACTTATTTAACAGAGGTGAAAATGTAAATGTTATTTGAGTTGTAATTGTTGGCTGGTTCTGAAAACATCCTAGAGGATTAACTACAGTCTTAAAGCACGTGAACAATATTGGAACATGATCGTGCTATTTGTCACCCTGGGGAATCTGGAGTAAGGTGCATCCTGGTGGCCAACCAAGGCCATTTTTATTAAATAGTGTCCTAAAAAGAATATCTGTGTCCCAGAACTGGAGGCAAGGTTGTAGAGTACCAATCATTAAAAGAAAACTTACCTAAATGGAGGAAAGTGTGCTGAAAAGCATCTAGGGGTTATGTAATGCTGGTGACATTTTAATGATACACTTGGGTGGAATGAGAATGAAGACTGGAAGTTCACCTACAGAATGGGGCTCCAGGCCTTCACCAGTTTCCCTGTTTCTTGGGTTGGCATAATCACCCCTTCACTGGTTGAATTATTCTCTTGGTTATTTCAACACAATTAAAACATATCTAGCATATGGAGGCCTGATTCTTACTCCAGAGATGTTGCTTTGTTGATCTGGGGTGGGTTCAAACAGCGACAATGTTTAGAAGTTTCCCAGATAATTGTAGTGCCAGGCAAGGCTCCAGGACCAGTGGGTCAGATGCCTTCAAGGGAGACTCCTGTGAATCCATGCAATAATCTCTTAGGGAACGTCATCAAACTATTAATGCCAGGAATAATGTTCTAATCTTTGGAAGGTGGCTCAATGCACACATTAAATAATCGATCATTTCATGTTAATGTTTTTTGAAGATTCAATAGTAGTTAAAAGCAGTGACTTGGAGTCATATCTGTGTATGTCCAAAATTCAGTTCTACAAATTAATAACTGTGTGTTCAGGACCAGGTACTTGTTTCCTTACCCAAAACCTGGAGATTTCTTTATGAAATATCTGTCTTTAGAGTTTGTGTGATGGTTAAAGGAATGATTTACATAAAATGCTTTGTGAACTGCCTGATATAATTCAAGAGCTCATAAAATAATGTTTTATTGTTCCATAATTGTATTTTTTGTAGGGCATCTTTAAAGATTGCTAGGATAGAAATCATTAGTATGCTTTTGTAAATTAAACAACTGTAGGTAAGTTAAAGACCTTACTCTGGGTAATTGGGTTAATCATATTACTTAATCATATTTGTTGAGTACCTCCTACATGGAAAGCTCAACTGCTTTAGGCCCAATGAGAACATATAATATACATGTAATATTCAGTGCAGTGAGGATGGCAAGTCATGTGTAGAGAAGGGACAATGTAGAAATATGAGGTGGTATATTTGTAGCAATGATTGCATATCAATTGCCAAATCTGTTTTCTCCATGTTGCATTTTAGGGTATAATGGAACATGTCTAAATTTCCTTTGCAGTTACTGTTATCATATGACTTAGTTATTGCAATTGAAATGTGAGTGGAAACGACACGTCATTTCTGGATCTGGACCTTCATTTATTGGGTATATCTTCCCTTTCCTACTAAATGGGACATGCATGTGACAGAGTCCCAGCTTTGACCATGTGGATCATAACATACTGGGGAATGGGGGAGCAACAAAATGAAAGAATTCTGTATCCTGAGTGGCAATCCTGATGTGAGCTGTACTAGGTGGTTGGGCAAGAAGTAAATGAACTTTGTTCTTTAAGTCAACAAGTTGCAATCCTGATGTGAGCTGCCCTAGGTGGTTGGCAAGAAACAAATGAACTTTGCTCTTTAAGTTAACAAGTTGTGAGGTTTCCTTGATAGGAATGCATAAGCTCCACCCCGTAGATACTATTGATTACACCTCAAATTGGTAGCATCTTTTAAAGACAGTGACCCTGTAGAACAGTGCTTCTCAAAGCCAAGTTCCCAGGGTGGCAGCAGCAGCAACACCGGCAATATGTTAGAAGTGCAAAATCTCAGGCCTCGCCCAACATTTTCTGCATCAGAAACTTGGAGGTAGGGTTCAGGTGTCAATGGTATAAGAAGCTCTCCACATTCTTCTGAAGCAGCCTTAAGTTTGAGCATCACTGTTATGAGGGGAGAGGAGGTTGGGAAGGGGTAGGGGGGAGAGGGCGAGTAGTGCTTTAAGAGAATGGGCATTGTAAATAAAATGCCTGGCTTCAAATTCTGCCACTTACTCTGTAGGTAACCTTGGGCAAGTCAGCCTCTCTAGTCCTTAGTTTCTTTATCTGTAGAATAGGGATAGTTATTATACATCAAACATAGGGTCACTGTAAGGATTAAGCAAGTCAATATGCATAATGCATTCAGAACAGTGCCTGGCATATAAAATGTTAGCTACAGTTACTATTTAAGCAATGAAGTTGTGTTAAAGAGTGGAAAATTAATCTACACAAACAAAGGGATGGTAGAGCAGGGCCATGTAACTTCTCTGTGGTGACAATGTGTCTAATATTTATGAAGTAAGTAACATGTATTTATTGAGCATTAGCTCAATGCAAGACACTATGTTAGGTGCTGGGATAAGCAAAAAGGAAGACAACACAGGTCGGCGGTGAAGGACCTTAAACCCCTAACACCAGCCTAGATTCTACTGTCTTAAAATGATCCACTTTCCAAAATTTTAGGCAATTTCTAGACAATTTCAAAATGTGGTTCTCAATTATTCTCATACTCATTAGAATACCTGCCAGGGGGCCAGAGTTAAAAAGCATAAAGGCATTTAACTGCTTGTCTGTCTGCTTTCAATCTTCTATAAAAGGAATTCTTTTTATCAGAAAATCTGGGCTTTCATATCAAGTGATGATTTGACATTAATGCATATGCCTCTACAGAAGTAATCAAAGAACTGAGGTTTTCTATCAAAGCACCTGATTGCACTTTAAACTTTATTTTTCTATGGTATGGCATGAACTGAGAATACTTCTTATGATTTAGGAACGATTATGCACTTCTATCTTCCACCCGACTCTATATATAGTAAGTAGTAAGCTCCGGCTTACAAGTATGGTAAACTAATCACAGAAAAGAAATTCCAATGTTTGGCATGAAGCACAGTTCATCACTGCAGCTGGTAGGGCATATATTTCAACACTGAGAAGGCCTTGCTAGTTTATTTTAGACTAAAACATTAGCAAATGTACACAGAAAAGGCCATAGGATTTCATTTCTAAGCAAAATTTAGTCAAATATTAGGAAGTTTGCTCTGTTCTGATATTGCTTTTAGAACCAGAGATGCTGTTTTCCTATGGGATTCATGCTTTTTCTTATTAGAAGCTCAACATCTGTTCCTCAGCAGTTGAAAGAGAATATGGCTAATGGATTAAAAAAAAAAAAAAAAGAAAAATCAACAACAACTTCAAATCTCAGCAATTAGAATGTAGGCTTCTGTGGCTTGGCATCCTCAGAACATATATTCTGAAATAGGATAAGAGGAAAGAGAGGTTTAGGTTGAATATCACAAAAAATTTCAGAAAGGCAACAAATTTGGAAGGAACAAAAAGTCTCCCTGGTAGGGGAGGCCACACTCGGAATCAGACTGAACAAAGCACAGAAACATACACTGAGAAGCACTTTTGACCAGTAGAAAAATGAATCTGATGCCCAAAAGATAGTTTTTCCAATTTTAATACGCGATTTTCTAATTACTTTCTAGAAATAAAAAAATTAACTAGTTTGAGAAAAATTGGGATACTTTCTGTGAGCATTGACTCTTGCTCTCCTTCATGTGATTAAAAACTTTAGACAAAAAATCAGATGTATTTTAAATCCTTTCTCTTTCTCCTCTAAGTATACTTGAACTATGATAAATATAATAATTTGTTATTTATAAAAGAAAAAATGGAATGACGAATAAGCGTTTGTCTTTGTGGAGAAGAAATTTCCGTCAACCTCATCTCTATGGCCTCCTCCTAGAAATGAGCCATCATTATAAATGAGGAGAAAGGTATCAATTAATTATCTCCCTACATGTAGGTGCGCATAAGATCCCACGCAGACAGATTTACACAGTTACAGCTAATCTGTCCTCCTGGCAAATGTAACTGAAATGTAACTGGAAGCTTATCCTCTTTTTTTTTTTTCCTGAGAGAAAAATTCAGGTGAAATTCACTGATGTTGGTAGAAAGCCCAGTCGCCTCTGTGCTGATTTGTTCTGATTTATGGCTTTGAGGAACAACTGTGCAAGCTCCTAAGTTTGGTTAATGCAGGCTTTGCTTTTCAATTAATTTACGATTTCAGGCACTGTGTAATTCCAGTATTAACAATCCAGTGTTACCAATAAAAACAGAAATCCCTTCCTGATCCCTGCTAGGTTGCAAAGTGGAGAATATAGAGGATTATGATTTACCTCTGTGTACATTCTCAGCAAGGCTTGAAGGTCCTTAAAACATGACCCACACTAACCAACCTTAGGTTTCCACTGTCTACTTACTACTGTTTATAGCTCAGTTTCCTCCAAAATGGGGATATTTACCCAGAGATCTGGGCTCAGTCAGCTCTCTGCTTCTTGAGTAGCTTCATTTACTGCCCATTGAAATTCTAACCCTCTTTCAGGTTCAGGTCAAAAGCCACCTTTTCCATGACATATTTTTTCATCCTGACTGCTGCAAGCCATCTGGTCTCCTGCCCTCTCCCATTGTTTATGTCTTCCTTATTGTCCTCCTCATGGTCTGTCTTCTGTACTGACTGGAGGCTTCTGTTTCTCTCCAGCAGATTATACTTGAGGTAAAGACTGGGTCTTATTCATATTTCCTGTGGCATCCAGGGCAGCGCTGTGTGTAGAGTGTGTATATGACATTAAACCCATCCTCGCAGAACAGTGAGTACAGGCTTTATGTCAGGCACCAGGTGAGCACAGTGAAAGACTATAAATTACTACCCTCAGAAAGTCCTCAAACTGGTTGGGCAGTGGAGACTTGTGTAAATATATTTATTCTATGAGAAAGAATTTGAGGGAATTCAAATGACAGAAAACCATGGTATTCACAGAATGGAAAAATTACTGTGTGTATTGGGGTAAGGTATGAGGTAGGTGATGTGTGTCAGAGAAAACGTGAAAGAGAAAGTGTGGGCTAGAATATAAAAAAGTCTAGTGGACAAAGATCAGAATTGATAGGGATGCCAAAATTCCACATAGAAAAGATCTAAGGAGTGAAAGATCAAGCCAGATGACCAAGTTTTTTCAAAGCTCTTACAGGTTTGGGGGTAAGCTTATAAAAGGCCCTTATTGCCAGTTAAAAATCTTTGTAAAATAACATGTCAGGGAGACTCATCTGGTGTTTGTGTGCAGGAGAGGAGATGGGAGGGGAGGAGGTGAGGGGGCAGGTGGGATGAGGGAGATGAGGCTGGTCGCACTAAGGTGCTGCCCATGTGGTGCAGTCTTTGGGACACACGTACAGGACACTGCACTGTGTAAAACATAATGATTATTTATGCTTACAGGATAAGAATGTTCACAAAGGACTCATTGCTTTATAAAAGGCTTAGACATACAATTCCTTTAAGAACAGTAAGCACTTCTGGTGAGCACAAAATTATTTTTCTTCAACTTTTATAAAACTCTTTCAGAAACATAACTAGTGAGTGATGCAAAGCACATCTGTATCCAATTATGTTAGAGCACCAATATATTTCTGGTTTATAAGGAAGAGTATCCAGAACAGAAGCTCTTGCACTATTTCACTCAGATTTTAAGTCGTCCTCAGAGTCCTACTCTTTAGTAATCTCAGAAGTGCATATTCTAAGCTGCAAAGGGATAGACAAGACAGTGGAAAAACTTTCTAAAAACTTACATGTTTCTCCTTAAAAACTGCTGCAATGACTTCTTAACTTCCTTGAGATATAGGCGATTCACAAGCCCACTCAGCCATCTGTTTTGCTTGATTTCAGACCATTTTCGTCTTTTCCAGAGACACAAAGGCAAGTAATGTATGTGTATCTATGTGCATGTGCTTGCTTGAGTGAGGGTGTGTATGTGCACGCGTGCACACACACACATACACACACACAAGTTTGGATTGTGTTCTCCATATGAAGTTTTGAATCTGTTCTTTTCTTGGGGCAGTATATAACCAGTTATTTAGCAATAATGTTTGCTTAAAGTTAACAGTTTTGAAACACAGAATCTTTTTAAACCTTATTTCTCTTTTAACAGCAAAAAGCAGCTTGGGTGATTATAGCAAATTTTCAAAGTCAGTGCCACTAAATGTCCTTTATATGGTAGCAGAATTAGTTTTTATTTTCATACAATATTCAGGCCATATGAAAGCAGACGAACCTAGGAATGCCACAGCTGACAGTGATTCCACTCACAACAATTGAGAGGAGCATAAATAACCTCTCCTCTCTAGGGACTATATACGCCACTGATTCTTTTTGCTGTGGTTTAAGGTCTAAAGGAGAATTGTCAAACAAATAATAATGCTAGGTAACTTTTTTTTTTTTTTTTGAGACAGAGTCTCACTCTGTCACCAGGCTGGTATGCAGTGGCATGATCTCGGCTTACTGCAACCTCTGCCTCCTGGGTTCAAGTGATTTTTCTTCCTCAACCTCCCGAGTAGCTGGGACTACAGGTGCACGCCACCATGCCCAGCTAATTTTTGTATATTTAGTAGAGACTGGGTTTCACCATGTTGGCCAGGATGGTCTCGATCTCTTGACCTTGTGATCTGCCCGCCTGGGCCACCCAAAGTGCTGGGATTGCAGTCGTGAGCCACCACGCCTGGCCAATACTAGGTAACGTTTATTGAACAATTATTAAGTGCTGAGTCCGTTCCAAGCACTTTGTATGTATCAGCTGGTTGAATCCTACAACTACCTATATAAGGTAGATACTATTGCTATACCCTTTTACAGATGAGGAAATTGAAGCACAGAGGAATTGAACAACTTGTCCAAAGTTACAGAGCTGGGACGGCTGTGGTTTGAACTCAGACAGTTTGACCCCAGAGCCTGCCCTGGAACCAGTTGCTCTAAGAACCAATTGTTCACCTCCTTTATATTCCTTCCAAAATTCCATGGCATTACGCTTTTTTGGAGGAGTAAAAGTAGAAAGAAGGAAGCCATTGTGAGTGGAATGCTCATATATGCTATCCTATTTCATTACTTAATCCTTATAACAACTCTTCAAGGTAGATATTATTCATGTGGGTTGCAGACGAAGAAGCTTGCCTTATAGTTTGTAAGTGGCACCAAGATTTGAATCTGAAACTAACAAATGACACTTGTTCAGTGCCAACTGTGTGCTGGATGTTTTATATCCATTTTCTCTTTGATCTTTATAATGATCTTGTAAGGCAGGTGTCTTTGGGAGTCATAAGAATGAGGCAAGTAAAGAAAGTCTTGAATGGGTTTCAGTAGCTCTGGATTGCAGTGCTATACTGCAAGAAGCATCTATCCATGGGATGAATAAGAAACAGATGTATCCATCACACTTAACTTACTTTCATTAGGAGACAGTAAGACTGTGAGAGAAAGAGCACTGGGTGAGAGTCATATATTGGTGGGAAGCTGACTGAAATCAGGGAAAATACCTCACTGGGGAGTAAACATCATACATTTGGTTGAGATGTTTCTTGTTGTGGAGAAGATGATTCCCATGGACACATTTAGAGCTGAATGCTTGATCTTGAGGTAGAAACCATTGGTTTTCCAGTGAGTCCCTTTATACGTCTAGGTCAGCTTGTCCCTTGTTTGAGATAGGTGGGAGCTTCCCATGAACCACTTCCATGATGTCTAGTTAGTATTCATGACTATAACGTTTTCTAAGATTCTGAGTCATAGATTTCTCCTATGTTGCAGTTATTCTAGGACCCATAAGTGTACAGCTGTTGAAAAAAAAGCTTCCTGGTGTCAGTAACAGGTACAACTCTCATTTTCCAGATGACGATCTAAAACTCAGAGGGCTCAGTATCTTCAGTTCAGGTCCAGGATTAGACAATAAATGTCAAAGCTAGGATTGAAGTCAGATGTATTGACTACTAAAACACATATATTGGAGTATAGCAATATGCTGTCTTGCTTGTAGAACTGTTAACCTCTTTTGATTGTATAATTTTTATTTCAGCAGTTTCTTTTGTTATTCAAACTATGTGAAGCTATTCCAACAAGCTTATGTAATAGAGAATAGCATCAAATGTTTGTCAGTAATCTTAGCTTTCCATTTGACATTAAAAATCAGAGATTTCTTCTTTTCATGGTCATGCCTCTGGTCCTTAAATTACCGTAGAATTTTCTAAACATCCTGCAGGCCTCAACTCTCTTTCCTTTCCAGAAAATTGTCAGAAAAAGCATAGATAAGATTACTAAAACATAGATAAGATCACAAAAATTTGTAGTAGCTCACCATTGCGGATAGCAATTGTTCCTGGCTTCCATGCCTGTGAGTCTCAGCTTTGGAGAATTTTAAATATCCAGGTGCTCATGTTTCACCCTAGACGGCTACTCCTAATTTGGGCGCTGAGCAGATAGATTATGTATGTTTACATAATTTTTTAATTATAAAGAATTACATGTACATGATAATAATATAGGGTATTTTCTTGACCCCTTCATGGGACTTGCAACAGGGGCACCTCATTTATTCAGCCCACCCTGCTCAACCCCTCACAGGAGGGAGCATGAGTGAACGAGTACAGGAACCAGATGCTTTGGTGCTGGCAGGAGCAAACTCTGTGCGGGGCCCTGCGGCGGCACCCGGGCTGGTTGCTTGTGTCCCAAGGCCCCAGAAGGCATGTTACAGTGCTCTCTTATTTCTGCAGTCTGCAGACAGCAGTGTGTTATCAGCTGAGTGGGCCCTTTGCCTCATCATATGGGGTGGCTGCCTTCTGCCAGTGAGGGCAAAGGTCCAGTGTGGCAGCCTTTTTGGGTACCTGCACCTGGTGCATCCTGAATTCATGTCCTGTGCCCAAGAAGATTGAGGTCATGTGGCAGGATTGAAGGATAGTGAATGTGGATAATTTTATTGAGTGATGAAAGCAGCTCTCAGTAGAGAGGGAGAAACTGGAAAAGGGATGGGAAGGGAAAATTGCTCTGCACTGAAGTCAAGCTGCCTCTCTGCCTCTCTTCTGAAGTCAAGTTACTTTGTCCAGCTGTGTCTCTGAAGTGAAAGTCACCTCTCTCGTACATCCAGCCACTTCTTCCTGCCGTTCAGTCGCTTTTCCTGTCTGCTGGATGAGTTTGGGGTTTTTATATGCACAATATGGGGGCAGGCAGGTGGTAGGTAATACTGTAAATACTTACAGTGGTATTACAGTGATGGTAGTAAATACTTACCGTATTTACTCTCAATATTGGACAGTTTTGGAAAAGGCAACATTCAACTGGTAAAAAGACATTATCAGAAAGAACCAATCAGGAGAGAGGGGACACAGGGATGGAAGTTCTCACTTTGAGCTGTGAGGTTCAGGCTTTTTGGATCAAATGTTGAGTTTTACCAGAGATTCATCCCAGTCGTCTAGAATTTCTCTGCCTCCTGTTGCTATCAATAATTTTCCCATCTCCCATTCAAAAAATCCCAGCTGAGTGCAGTGGCTCATACCTGTAATCCCAGCATGTTGGGAGGCTGAGGCAGGAGGATTGCTTGAACCGAGAAGTTCGAGACCAGCCTAAGCAACATGGTGAAACCCCCTGTCTACAAGAAATACAAAAATCAGCTGGTTATGGTGGTACACACCTGTAGTCCCAACTACTTGGGCAGTTGAGACAGGTGTATTGCTTGAGACCCAGAAGGCAGAGGCTGCAGTGAGCTGAGATTGTACCATTGCATATCAGCCTGGGCCACAGAGAAAGATCATGTCTCAACAACAAAAAAAATCCCAGCACCAAAGGGCATACACGAAAGTGAAAAGTCCACATCTCAATGTCAAATCCATTCTCAGGCCTTAGGAGTAGCTTCTAACTGCTGCAAGCTTTTGTTTCTTTGCAGCTGGCTCCATAATACTGGATAATGCCTTCATAAGAAAAGCTTCACGAGTGAATCTGATTCATACCAAAGGTCACCAGACACTGATCAGAGAATGAGGAACAAACTCCTTGAGCTGACCTTCAAGGTTCTTCATAATCTTATTCTTTATCTACATTCTGTGGATCCGATATTCCAGGCACGGGCATTTTCAAGAGTCTGATGTCTTTTCTTACATTGTAATCTCGGACTGGTATGTCTTAACCCACATTTCTGCACATTATTATTATTATTATTTTTAGCCTTCATGTACTCACTTCAAATGAAATTCCTCTATGTAAGTGTCTTCTAAACTATTTCCCTATTGATTTTTCTTTACCATTTTTATTTGATATTTCCAGAGCACAAATTTTATTCTATTCAGAGCTATTCAATGACATTGCATGCTATGCTCATTTAAACTCACCAGAATCCAACTGCAGATCTTCAGAAGAGAGAGAGAGAGAGAAAGAGAGAGCAAGAGATACTGCATAGGGATCTGTTGTTTCCGCAGCTGGAATCAGTTCTCCTGTTGTTTCTTATGGTGTTGGTGCTTGTGAGGCTTTTAAAGTACAGTTTGAGTCTACTCAATTTTCACATTACTTGCTGATTTTAGAACCCCACTCTCCCAGCAAGATACTAGTCCTAGTTAATTAGTTGTTTGCATGTGTCAGTGCAACCTTCTTCTTTGATCTGTATTTGGCTACTTACACACAATATACCAGAGTGCTTTCTAAGCACATTATTCCCTTTCTTTTTCAACTTGAGGAAGGAAGTTAACTACTAAGTATAGCTTAGTGTTTAAGGTTCCAGGCTCAGAGCCAGGCTGCTCAGGTTTGCATCCTAGCTGAACCACATTTTGGGGTAGGATGACACATATTTTTCTGGTTTGCCCAGGACAATCCCTTTTTATACCTTCCGTTCGTTCTAGCATCCTGTGCAGTGAGTGCCTCCTTTCATGCTCAGACGTGTCCTGGTTTAGACGATTAACTCTATTATCCGTCTCCTTTGGGGTAACTTAGTACCTTTAAGTATCAACTTTTTCATCTGTAAAATGTGGAAAATATCATTACTTAAAAATTATTTCTAAAACATGATGAACAGAATTCTGCATAGAGGAAACTTCTAATAAACGTAAGCCACATTTCCCTCTTCCTTTGTTTTCTGGGGAAGGGTGTGTGCCTAAGTCATACTCTCCCAGCTTGTTCACCAATATTCAGGAATGTGGCTTACTCATGTAATACTTCTTCCTTATAGTATTTACTCTCAATATTGGAAAATTGTAGTAATATACAGATTTTGTTAGAACAAGACATTATATTGCTACATGTCAAAAAATGGTCAATATATATATATGTGCATATATAGAGATACACGTATGTGGTCTTCTCTGTCTCTCTCATCTTTCTGTACATATATAGACACACATAAAAATGTAAGTTTAGACAATCTTAATGTGAATGCCCCCTTCTCCCTTACATAAGGTACTCTAATGCACTACAAAACATGAGGAATGTTCAAATAATCTCAAGAATTATAATCAATCTTTTATGCCTTTATGAGTTCAACTTTCAAAACCTTTTAAGAATAGAAAAAATCAGAAATCAAAATTGTTTATACCTAATTAAAACACTAACTAGTGCTTGGGTCTAATAGGACTGGGGGATAAAAAGCACATTTTAGGAATATCCTATAAAAAATTCAAGGCAGAGACAAAGGCAATGATTAATTAGGCAACAAGTATATTAACATAAAACTTCATATGAAATCTATAGATTCCCAAGCTGCTTATTAGACCTTGGTAAGTCGTTGAGAATCTGAGCTGTAAGAAATGAAGCTCACTTAAAAAAATAACTACCAAGAGCAGACCAAACGGTCTTCGCTTGATAAACCTTGCTCTGCCTGCCTACAGAGTTGAGGCAGAAGCCATCTAGAATGCAGTCTCCTTCCTAAGCCTCTGAGAAGCATGTCATTACTCTTTCCACTTTGAAAAAGGAGTCTGTCAATCAAGAAAGCTTATTTTGCAGGTCCTGGAGGGGAGGAATAACACATTCAGTTTTACTCCCTCTTATTCTTGGTAACACTTCATCTCAAGTGCCCATTAACCAGCACACTCAATAACTTGGGCTGAATTATGATGAAAGCACTCTCCTGGGAGTCCAAGGCATCTGCATCAAACAGTCGTTGCCATTAGTTTACAAGGATGCATAAAATCATAGACCAACATAAGTAAAGTATGGCCAACCCCCATCTGGGAACCACAAAAAGCCGACCCTAATGAAGGATTAGAGGAAATCCCTTTGTTCTCAGGTTCTCTCAAGTCACATCACCTGTACTACCTTAAGAAGTCAGTGGGTTACACCTCATTTCTTCTTTTTATAATGACATATGTGACACTTCATCCTGGGATTCAGATCTTAATTTTTCAGTTCCTTTTTTCATGTCATGATAAAAAATTCTGGGGAATATATAGTGTCAGCTTCCTTTCAGATTCATCATTTCAATATTTTCATCTGCTACAACTGTTTAATTAGGAGAGGCTTCTTTTGGTAGGCTCCTTTTGTATAACTTTAATGAAACTGAAGAGCATGAAATGTGGTTTCCCTGCTTTTAAATGAAGCTACTTTTATAGAAATAAGATGAGAAATGGAGAAATTGTTGAAGTCACAGTGCATGAAATTAAGGGAGCCCGAACTGTATTGGCAATAGTGCTTTTTTTTTTCTTCTTAAGTTGATGTTTTTGAGGAGCAAGGTTGTGGTTGCTAACAAACAGGGTCGATATTGTTTTTTCTTTCTTTTTTTTTTTTTTTAAGTTCATAGACTTCTCACAGACATGCCCTTAAGGATTCAATTTGTTGTTGTTTAGGAAAATTGTATGAAGCAAACTATGTGTGATAGAGGGTTATTTTCAAACACTACAAAAGCAAATTAATGATGGCATCTAGTTATGAGATAAAAACCTGATATTGTGCTGAATCTTATCTAAAGCAGGATTTAATGTGTAGGATTGAAATAGAATAATTATAGAAAATTTCAAGCAACTTATGCTATAATCATAAGCCATGTACTAGACTAGGAGGCTCTACCAAACCAATAACGTGTTAGTTATGTGGTCATCATCAAATTTTCTATCATACTATTCTGAATCTACAAATATAAAGGGAGAAGATGAAGCAGCAATTTTCCCTTACATTTAATCCATGCAACAAGCACTTCGGAAATTCAAGTATCAAATTCAGGACGTCTGTATTGCCTTGCTATACAGTTTAGGCTAACTTGATAACTGGCAAAATATTTTTTTCAGGTTTTGGAACTGATTTTAAGTGCCAGTTAAAAATTATAAAGATATTGAGTGAAATTTTCCTCCTGACTTATAGGTGATTAGCACTCTTAGCTTAGAACAAGGAGATATTAAACATCCCCAGATTTAAACAAAGTACTTCCAAGAGCCAGTAACAATTGGAGCCAGAAAACTTGATCAGGAATTTGTTAGCTCATGAACCCCAACCTGCACTCCAGCTCCCTCTTGCTCCCCATCTCGAACTATATGGAGAACTGAGGCAACATGGAGAAAGAGAAGCTCCCTGGGCTTACATTTCATGCTGCAGATGGACTGTCCTGTCCTCATGGGATAGCTGGGCATTTGGCAGTTTCTACCCCATCCATCGTGTACTATGGGGAAGTCAAGAACTGAGGACTTTGGGAGGTGTGGAGCCAGATCTAGCTTCCTTTTTCAGAGAACTGAGATGTGGGAAGTCTCCCCAGGGCTTCCTGATAAACTCTGAAGACAACTCCTGAAACAGTCATCTCTTGGACTTCTGGAATTCAGAGGGCAGAGATGATCATTCAATGATAGCCAGGAAAGCATAGACATCCAACAAGGAAGGGACTACAATCAAGACAGTTTGTTGAAAAAAGTTTCCCCCTTTCTTTCTCTCTTGCCTCCCATCTACTTCTAACCCCAAATAAGTTAAGCCTTGAAAAAGTAGAGGGATGAATTAATCTCCCCCTTCCCATCCACTTAGAGATGCTGGGCAGGGGTGAAAGAGCTGGTCTTGCGGTGCTGTCCACACTCAAGTTTCTGCAGGCAGGGGGATGACTGAGGCAGAGATGAGATGTAAATGGAATATGAAAGAAACTAAACCAAAGAGTGTTCTAATAACTGAGATTAAGCTGAAATGACTGAAATGTAAGAGACGTGCTAAAACGTTGGACAAAACAACATTGAAAACAGTGATTGGGAAATAAATGCCCATATCCAAAAAGTCAGTAAAATCAGTTTCTCTTTGATTCCCTTGATCATGTTTGATCTCTTTTTATAATTTTCTTTTGAATCTAGGATAGAACCACTGAGGTAATCACTCTTAAAATTACTAAAGTTAAGCAGATAAAAACAAATGCTTTTTTTTCATAACTGAAAACCTCTGGTGTTTCTTATATTTAATGACACATGAAAAATATTCCCCAATAGTATGCTCAGTACCTGGGTGATGGGATCATTCATACCCCAAAACTCAGCACTCAGCATCACACAACACAGTCAGGTAACAAACTTGTGCACGTACCCGCTGAATCTAAAATAAAAGTTGAAAAAAATAAAAAAATATCAAGAGAAGAGATTTCTGGAAAAAGAGAACAGCAGCAGCTACAATAACAACATCCTTGAAAGCCAACAACGTTATTCTGGCTTCTCTGTTTGTATAAATCATTTAAAACAATGCAAGGCCAAGTGAGTAGTGTTAAACTTATTTTTATAGAAAGATTAAGTTTCTACTTTACCTCTAGGAGATGAATTTTCTATTCTCCTTATGTCTCTGTCCTAGGTTGAGTTTTCTGAGACGCAGACTTACAGTAGAAAGTGGTGTGTGGGAGGTTTATTGGAGAATACTCTCTGATTGACACTTGAAGGGGCATGGAAGGTGCAGGATTGGGTAGAGTGAAAGGCTGAACTGTGATGCAGTCACAGCAAAGGCTGGAATGATGCTTCCAGTTGCCCTAAATTGCAGCCAGGAGGCTGGCCCTTTCTTTATTCTCCACATAGGCTGGTCTTGGTTGCAGGATGCTCTTGGGAAGGGAATATGACCTGACTCAGCTGAGAACTTCAGCCGTCAGTACTCCCAGCAGTGGTGTGCTGGCAAACCAGCTCTCTGCGGCAGGGGGAACAAGGCGGGGAAGAATTAATCTTTATTTGTGATGTTCACCAGTGTCCATGGTGTAACTACTCCCATCACTGCTGATTTCAAACTATTGTCATGATGTCACTGAACAATAGTTATGAAGAGATGCTACAATTGACTCTCACAGGCCAGCAAAAGCTGGCCCCAGCACATCATTGGTTGAGTCCTTGGAGAGGGGACCTTGATGTGCACCATGTCATCTACCACACTGACTTCTTTTCATGAAAAGCAATACTTTTAAAACTTAAAGAATTTTCAGCTACATGGGACACATCATAATAAATAGTTGCAAGTTTAAACTTAGTGAAATTAAATAACCCAGAGTGAGAAAGTCATTTATATTCCACGATATCCCAACAGCCTATTCTGATTTGGCAGTCTCAGGCTCTGAACCAACAACAACATCTGCTGACAATTTATTCTCTATTATCTTCTACCTGCTACTTAACCTACTGGATCAAACAATTTTGTGTTCGCTGTTCCCTATCTACCTGTAAGTTGGAGTGTTCACTAGTAAAAATTAAAATTTAGCTTAAGAAATTTTTTCATGCCCGGATTGGAATGTCTTTATAAAGTTTTCAAATATATATCATGTACTCCCATCCACCCCTGTGTTCGGTCAATTTCTAATTTGTTTCCCTATAATTTCATCCTGATTGACTTTCTGAATGCTTAGGAAGGGCAAAAAATATAAAAGGGCTGCTGAAAACAAAAGGGAGAATAATGATGGTGCACGTTGTTGACATTTCAGTTTTCTGGAAGCCATAGAGATTGCTAACCTCAGAGGCATATTCACTTTTCTCACCCATTCACCAGGATGAATTTTCTATTCTCCTTATGTCTCTTAGACTCTCTCTTCCTTTGTCTACTATGGAGTTGAATATAGTAGCACAACTTCTTTCATTCTTGTCTTATCTAAGAAAAAGATTGTATGCTTGGAATGTAGGAGGCATACAATAAATATATATTGTTTTGTTAAATGAGATTGTATTACTTTAGCAATTAAAGGAAAGGAGACAGGGCTTATGAAATAAGACACAACAGGAATTATCAAGACAATAAGGTATTGGCACTCTTTGTAAAAATAGTTATCACTAGTCATCACTGAGGTGTAAAATAGATGTGTTTGATTTTTCACCCATTTGATTTCTTAGTCTGTCTTCTGTGGGTTGATTTCTTTTATTTCTAGAAATGGCTCCCTGGAATTGCCTTACCTTAGACAAGAAAGTTTCATAGTCCCTACAAAGGGAAAGAAATGTGAATGATATATTAGTCATGGCAAAGGCTAAGCTGTTGTAACAAAGGGAACTAGAAATAAAATGGTTTGAGTAACATAGAGATTACTTTTCAGGTAACACTTTAGTCAGTCCAGGTCAGTGTGATAGGGGCAGCTATGTTTCATAAAGGACAATCTTTAGGGACTCATATTCCATTTAACATGGCTGTGTTTTATGTCATGAAAAGGGGAGAAGTCCAGAGCAAGACATTTCTTTTCAACAAAGTAACAGTGAAGTTTCAGAATGCACACATTGCTTCTATACACATTCTACTGGAGGCTGGACAATGAAGTTTCTAGTTGGATGCTTATTAAAATATGTGAGGGCAGTACTTGGGGGCAGCTAGTAATTTGCCACTCTGGCCTCCTAACTATCCATGTATATGCTTTCTTGCCATACACAATTCCCTTGGGGTTCTTTCTGAATGCCAGGGAAAATAATTATGGCCTCATTTATTATGGCCTCAGATGGAAGCTCAGGAATTCTGGGTGGTGGTAGTTCTCTCCAACAGGTCCAGATGAAGTTCTGCATAATCTGGGGACCATAAGACAATAGACAAATTATCAGCCTAGAATATAACTGCAACTGAATGGGAAAAACTCCCATTCAGAAAAGGAAACAATTAGAAACATGGAAGTCCTGAGTGATTAAAGACTCCCTACCTCAGCAATGGAGTACGGTCCATATTTGGCCCTTCTGGCCACCCCTGTTTCTGCTTTCTGGGATAGCTCCCTTGTCCATCTCTACTGTGGACCCCAGCTTTATCCTTTGCAAGAATGCTACTTGTGAGTTTTTCTCTATTTGAAATAGGTATTGAGTATGAGTTTTTATAGCAGCTTCTGGCTGAAACAGCCTGTGATTTCTTGGGTAGTACAATTTCCTGGAAAACTTGGCCCTTCAATACATTTGCTTCCAGTCATTTCTATTGACAGATAGCCTTACATAAAGATTTTTTCTAGACCAAGTTCTTATTTTTGCTGATTCTCTTACATTTATTGGCATCTCATCCTATTCTGTCCCTCAATTCCTTAGTTAGGTTTGGATTGGAAGATCACACTCTAATTGATTTCCGAACTTTATGCATCTCACGCCAAGAAGTCTTTAGGAGAGGTGATTGAGAGAGGCTCCAGGTAATAGACTTATGTTCTGCTATCCTTGGGTGTACAACCAATTGTACCTCCAGTCCTTTGCGACTTCAAATTTCTAGAGTCTCAGGAGAATTACATTTCTGACGGCAGGCAAGGAGAGTCTTACTTAGCTCTTATGTAGCTCTTTCTAAGTCTGCTTTCAAACAGGCAAATTCTTGCTTGAGTTTATCTCTTTCTTATGTATCTTGTTAAAAGTGGTTGGGAATAATTTCTTTTTCTTTTCTCACTGCTTCTCCTAGAGCAATAGGCTTCTTGGGCATACAGTTTGCTTTCTGAGTTATTTAGGTGGGCATTTTACCAAGTGCTTTAGCACGGCATAACCAAGAGTGTAGAAGTACACACTGTCTATTTCTTCTGCCTACCACCTAGTTTTTAAACTAGTTTAGAAACATATTTTAGGGTTTCCTACATAGTATCATGCTTCCAGGTACTAATATCTGTATTATTATTATAACTTGCTACTGTTATTATAATTATTCTGTATTATTGCTAACTTCTTAGCTAAGCCAAGGTAAAGGTTATGTTGCTATAACATGGATCCCTAAATACAATGACTCATATGAGAAGTATTAGTCTGGCTGGTCCAGGCTCTGAGGGCAGTTCTGCTACACAGTGTCACTGATGGACTTAGATTTCTTCCATTTTGTTGTCCATCAACCTCCATAAATGCCTGTGCTTATGGACAAGAGACAGAATGGATCTGGGGGATCCAGTTAGTAGTCATCACAAATCATTAACGAGTAGGCCCAAAACGTTTCCAATAAGGTTAACTAATGTTTTAGACATCACTACACTATGCTATCAATCTCATTGTCCTCTTTCATGAATAATAAGAATCTTAAGCCACTCTCCACAAATGCCTTTTTAAATGGAATCATGAAGTCATCCATTGCTTTTTAATTGGAAGTAGTCCAGCTCCGTTAGGAGGCACTGGGACATGTGTGGAGATGTGTTGGGTATTTGAGATGTCTGGTGCTATGGTGAATGTTAGTTCTCTCCTAAAATTCATATGTTGAAATCTAACCACCAATGTGATGGAGTTAAGAGGTGGGAGGAGATTAGCAAAGCTCTCATGAATGGAATTAGTGCCCTGATAAATAAGGTCCCAGAAGACTGCCTTGCCCCTTATTCCAAGTGAACACACAGCAAAGGGATACCTTGTATGAACCAGAAAACAGGCTCTCACCAGGTACTCAATCTGCCAGCAACTTGGTTTTGGACAGGATTTGCCAGAAACAAATTTCTGTTGTTTACCAGCAACCCAGTGTATGGTATTTTTGTTACAGCAGCCTGAACAGACTAAGACACTCGGGTCTGCTACTGGCCTATAATGCCCAAGAGCCTCAATTTAAGGTGAGGGGCATTCCCTTGTAATTAAGCATTGTCTCAGTGAAAATGTATGAAGAAAGTAATTTCTTATTCCATGGCCATCATTTTCAGGTCAATAGTGTCAGATATGAGACTAGAATGCAGATTTTCTGACTAGCTGTTGGGTTTACTTTCTAAAATCCGATCCCCAAAGGACAATGTTAATTTGCATTTTTTAAGAAAACTGTGCTTTTAGTCCCCACCTGTTCTATGGCAGCAGCAACTTACCTGCATAATTCTGTCTTTCCTTAACATATTTGAAGAGTAAAACAACTGTTAAAAATAGAATGACAGTTGTAGGGGAAGGAAATAAAAATCTAAATTCAGTATCTCTATATATACATATACAAATAGGAATATAAACAGACAACTATAGACTATAACTATAAAGCTTTAAGACTTAATTTTTGTATGAGGCTTGTGAAATCAATCTCCTTGCTTTATATTCATGCTTGATATATGTGGGTGCTATGCTTTCCCCATTCAAGTGAAAAATGTCCAGGAGTGAAGTGTGGAGGCCTTAGGTTAGGAGTGATTGAACCCACGGCCAATGGACAGAACCTGTGGATTGAGCGTCAGATCAAGGGCTGGTGTCCAGTGTGCTGGGACCAAGAAATCAAGAGAAGGAAGGAAAAAAAGGAGCCACCTCAAGTCAGGAAGCACACAGGTACCATTTCAGACCCAAGCTAGCAACAGTTTCTTTATCCAGGTAGGTGGTCAGGGAACAAGCCGGGAGGCACCAAGAAAAGGGGGTATTGACAATGAATAACACAGTGCAGCCTGGGTGTTTGTTATATGTTTCCTGCTGCAAACCAAATACCAGCAACAACAAAATAAGGTAGGAATAAAACATAGCAATGTCAACAACAACAATAAATACCAATAACAGGATTCCTAGGGAAAACCGTCATGGCATACGGAAGGGAGAATGAAATAAGGAAATAGTAAATATGTCATCCTGACTGGAGGCACAAAAGTTAGCTATAAGGGCAAACTGTAGCGTGTGTTTCTTAGCCTATGGAGTACGTAAAAGAGCATATTGTGACTGCAGAGCCAACAATGCCACTGAGAAGGGATGATGTACCATTTGCCTTAGGATTTTTGTGTCTTTCCCTTTCATGTATTGTTTAAATGATCAAAAAATCTGTTAAAAATAGGGATGACAGTTTTTGTAGAAAGAAATCTAAAACTAAGTACATCATGATGTGTACATGCATAAATAGAAGTATAAACACGGAGGCATGGAAAAAGGCACAATAAGAAGATCGTGTCACTGACAGCAGACTCTACACTGGGAGTGAGTACGGAGATGCACCCTTTTCTGTAGGTCCCTGAGCTGTTTATTTTTATATGAGCATTGTGAAAAGGGCCAAGAATGTGTGAACTTAGTGTAACAGGACAGCTTGTTTGCTCTTTTTAGAGTCTACAACTGTCAGGTTCTGGAGCCCCTCCGAGTTCCCTATAGTGTTCTGATTTCACATGGCTTCATATATGGTTAAAAAAGAGTGAAACTTACTATTTGCCTCCTTAAAAACCTGTTCCATCTTTACTGCTGTATAGTTGCTGCTTAGTAGCATTTTCAAATCCATTATCAGAGGAGGTCACCTGAAAGAACTTACTCCTTTTCTCAGAACTCCAGCACAACTGGACTCTCTAACTTTTGCATTTTTTCTGTGAATGGTTCCCTCCCATCCCCAGAATAGAGAATTTAATTTTAATTTTTTTGTTTTGAGGATAGCTTCAATTTAACAACTTATTTAGTGGGTGTGTTTGAAAGATGAACTGGCTCGCTACTCACCAGCCAATGTACCAAACTTCTCCTTAGTGTGTGTGGTCTAGTCTCACCTCAATAGTTTAGAATGGGAGGAAGTGGCAGATAGGCAACAGAAATGACAAGATCATTCTTTGTCCTTTCCCCTGTTCCTGACCTATCTCACTCTTGAGTCTTCTGTGACACAACTGCTTAGGTCATCCAGGTATTTCTTTGCCTTCCTCTGGATTCCAGTCTTCACTGTGGCAGGTAATCTCTGTGGCTGCTGAGAGTGAATTAAGAGAGAGAATCTTGAAAACTTAGAGCTTTAAGGGATCTTAAGGACTATCTGCTCCACCTCTCCTTTTGCAGAGAGAAATGGAATCTCATGGAACAGTATCTAGGGAAGCCAGTTAGGGCAGAGTCAGTCCTCGAACCCAGGTCTTCTTCTGGGCTGTTTCCAATAGGCCATGCATATTTTCTTGCTGTCGGCAGGAGAATGCACAATGGTATCCAAGTATTTGCTCTATAAATAGACACTTCTCAGGGTGCTTTATTCCTTATGTTCTATATAATAACACTGTCGTTAGCAGCAATTTCTGTCACCACACAGTTAGCAAACAGAAGAATAAAAAATCCGCTATCCTCTTCTTTTATTTTCCTTTCTATTTTGTGACTTTTCTCCAAGGAAGACCTGAATAGAATCTCAGAAGAGGAGGAGGAATGTTTGAATCCCCTTCTCTGCCCTGTGTAATTCTTACATTTGGAAAAAATGTATCCTTGTTCCAATTTTCTAAGAAGATGGTGGATTCCTCTGCCCCAGTTGAAAATCTTCTCTTCATATCAGTATCCTCTCAGATTTAATCTTGAAGTGCAAAATGTTGTCTGACTGCCTTGGCTAATATCTCCAGTAGCTACATGCCATTGTAACCAGGGTCACAGAAATCATTCCTCACAGATGGCTGCATCCCCTTCTCTTTGTGACAGTGTCTCTCAGCCAAAGTGTTTACAGGTGTGTATTTCCTGGTGGATGCTTGGGTTTGTGACTGCCATATGGTGTCAAGAGCAACATCTGCATCAACATTTTCTGGACATAAGTAGCTGAAAAGCATTTGTTAGGGATTTGTGGGAAACACAGAGGTCTGTGTAGATAGCCACAGTAAGATATGCTCTTTATTTGTCCATTCATTTGTACTTTTTTTTATTCAACAGTTATTTCGTGCAATCTTACTCTGTGCTAGGTGCTGAGGCTACTGCACTAAATGAGACCCAATCTCTGCTCTCTAGGAGCTCATAGTGTAGTCAGGGAGGTGGATTAAAATGTGAATTATTACATAACCCAGTGTGATACTCATTCAGACAAGGTGTATTGAAAGAATCATAGAGGGAGAAGAAAGAGATTGCATTTTGCTTGACCTATGAAGGGAGAAAACTCTTCCGGTAAAGGTGGTACTTGAATGAGTGATGTGGTTTGGCTGTGTCCCCACCCAAATCTCACCTTGAATTGTAATAATTCCCATGTGTCAAGGGTGGGGCAAGGTGGAGATAATTGAAACATGGGGGCAGCTTCCCCCATACTGTTCTCGTGATAATGAATAAGTCGCATGAGATTGCATGATTTTATAAATGAGAGTTCCCCTGCACAAGTCATCTTGCCTGCCATGTAAGACATGACTTTGTTCCTCCTAGCAACATAATTGTGAGGCCTCCCCAGTCATGTGAAGCAGTGAGTTAGTTAAACCTCTTTCCTTTACAAATTACTCAGTCTTGGGTATGTCTTTATTAGCAGTGTGAGAATGGACTAATATAGTGTTTAAGAATAGGTAGGCATTGTCCAGGTAGTCAAGGAAGGAAAGAAGCCCCAGACAAAGGAGAGAGCACATGCAATGCATAGAAGAGGGAGCATACATGTCCTCTTTGGAAAATTACAATATTTGATATGGCCAAGGAGGATCAGGCAAAAGAGAAGGCTAACAGAACGGTGGAGTCCTAGATCACTGACAGTCTTCTCAGACAAACTTGGATTTCGTACTTTATCATGAAGTTGACGGAAAGCTATTGAGGCATATTGTGATCAGATTGACAGATTGGAAAAGTTAGTGTGCAATAGGGTGCATTGGGGGGAGGTTGTGAGACATAAGGCAGATGGATGGGATAGGAGTCAAATGTAGTAATCCAAGCAGAAATGTTGGTGGCTTGAAACAAGGCTATAATCATTGAGGATTGACTGAGGGGTCCAGAGCTGTTGTAGTGCTAGACTTGATAGGATCTGGTAACTGGCTGAATGTGGAGATGAGGCAGACTAGAGTGGCATCCAGCAACTAAACTGGTGCCATTTACTGTGTCAGGAAGAGAAAGGGCAGGTTTTCTGATGTGTGTGAGGTTGGGATTGGGGAACACAGAGAAAAAATCCTGTGGTGCGTGCAAATGAATCCATCTACGAGGCTGTAGGGATCACAGGTCTGTGGCTCCACAAAAATATTAAACAAAAATTTAACTTTTTGGCCATCAGCACATTTTTTTTGGTAGCTGAAAACATGCATATGGATGTGGTAATTAGAAGGAGAGGTCAAATACAAGAGTGAGTGTAAATCAGATTTCTGGATATACTATGTAACTCTGGACAAATTCCCTCATGTCTTCAAGCCTTGGTTTCCTTATTTATATTATAGGAATATTCATAATAGCTATCTTATGAAGCATGTGAAGTCCTTAGTCAAGTGACAAACTGTAAATACCAATCAATATTGGCTACTATTGTTGATATTAAATTGAGAGTTTAAGGTGGGAGCTAAAAGGAAGACTGCAGATGAGGGATATCTATGATTTCAGAGAGAAGCAGAGTAAGTGGAACAGCCAGAGGGTTGAGGGTAAACCATGAGAAAGAGGCAGCTTAGAAATGGGAAAAAGAATGTATTTCAGAAGTGAATGGCTAACATTGTCAAGTGCTATTCTGAGCCCAAGAAACAGTACGTTTGGCTAACTGTATAATACTTTTCAAGAATAAACACACTGGAGTGTGGAAACAAAAGGCAGACCCTAGTGGTTTTAAAGGTAAATAGAAGATGAGATGATAGAAGCATGGAGTGCAGACTCCTGCTTTAGTACATTTAGCTATAAAAAGGAAGAAAGTCTTAGTATCTAGAGGACTTTTTGGAGAAGAAAGAAGGCTTTTCTAAAGATGAGAGGAAACTGGCATGTCATAAACTGAAGGAAAACAGAAAAATATGCAGGATGCTGAGACCCAGGTTAAACCTCAATGCTGATCTCTTCTTCTTATGCACTATAGAGTGTGTTTAGTTCTGAGGCCCAAGGTCATAGGAGAAAAGAGGTAGAGAATTAACTTTAGCTAATTACCAAGCATTGTGCAAGATGATTTCCATTCGATCATTGATTGAATCAACATGGAGACCTGGCAAGAAAGCTGCCCATTAATAATTCATATTTCCTACCCCAAGAAACTAAGACTCAAGAGAGGAGACAATCCATCCAAGGTCACAAATTAAAGTTGGGCTTTGACCAAGCTTCATCACTTTCAAAGACTGTATTGTGTCTCTTGAACTATGCAGTGGGATTATTCAAACAGCAGAGTTTTGGAGTGTGCATATTTATTATGATGGATGGTTGCAGCAAACAGTATCGACACTCTGCCCACACCATCCTTGGATCACTTCGTCATCTTCCTGCACACTGGATCTCATTGTTTCTTTCCCTACACCTGCTCCTCTTAGTTGGAAAGCTGCCCTCAGGTAGCAGGAGGAGGCTTTCCTGTGTATGGGGAGAGTAAGAATACCTAGAAAATTAGGTTCACTACAGCTACTGCACTTCCTAGACCTTAAGCAATGCTTGATGGATGCTGTGGTGTAATACACAGTTCTCTGATCTCTGCTATACAAACTCTGAGGTGTGACTTACACTGTCACCAGATTTCCTTCAGGGAATTGAGCTAGTTACTCTCCATGGCACTTCGCTTGATATCACATCTTCACCTGGCCTATGCAATGGTTTCCTATTTGTGCGGTAACCAATTCTCATAATTTGAGTGACTTAAAATAGAAGAAATATATTATATTCTATTTTATAGTTCTGCACGTCAGGCATCCTGTATGGTCTCACTGGTGCTTCATTTTGTAGGCTCTACGGGAGAATCGTTTTCACTGTTCATTTCCTTGTGTACTGGTTGAGTTCCATTCTCTGTGGCTGAGGTCCTGTTTTCTTGTTGGTGGTCAGTTGGGCCTCACCCTTAGGTCTTGGAGGCCTCACTCTGTTCCTTGCCCATGACCCCCAACATCTAAGAGACAGCACAGAGAATCACATCCTTCTCATGCTGCCTTCTCTCTGACCTACACTTCTGCTTTCCTCTTTCACATTTATAGACTCTTGTGACAAGATTGGGACTATCCATAGAATCCAGGGTGATCTCTCTATTTTATGGTCTGCTGATTGGCAACTGTAATTTCATCTGCAAGTTTTAATTCCCTTTTGCCATATAAGGCAACATATTCATAGGTCCTGGCTATTAGGAGGTGGACATCTGGGAAAAAGGCAGGGGCATAATTCTGACTACCAAAACTTCCTCTCCTTGTGGTCATGATGGCAGCGGTGGGCTGTCTGGAGCAGCTGCTGCCATTATGCCAGCTGTAGCAAGGAGGCACACCCAAGGCTACATGCTCCATGGGGCCAGTGGGAGCCAGGGACAAGCAGGAGCCCTGCCCCTTCCAAGTTGGGGCTGGAGGTCCCTGGGTGCCACTGCAGCCATCCAAGCCATGGCTGTAGATCCGTGTATCCCTGTGCTCTCGGGGCCATGGAGCAGGTAGGAGCCCCACCCTCCTGGTTGCAGCTGAAGCTGCCAAAGTTGCAGTTGCAGACACAGGCCTCCCTGAGATGTTGGCAGAGCTGGGAGCACACAGCACCCCCACCTCCACAAGGCACAGCTGCAGCTACCCAAACCATGGCTGTGAACCCAGGCATCCCTACACTCTTGGAGGCCCAAGAAGGTCCCCCCTGCCCTTGCAGGCTTGGAAGTGCCTGCTCTCACTGCCTGCCTTCTCCCTGCGGTCGGCACCTGCTCCCATTTAGGAGGAAAATTGGGATTGAGCCCAGGCACTGCCACAGCCTGGCTGGGTGTGCACACACTTGGGGCAGTGATGATAAGCCAGCCCCTGGCTGCCTCGGCCCCCTTTGGACTGTGGGCACTGACGATCATAAGAGGGAAGTTGATGGGGGGCTGAGGGAAGCTCAGGACTGGCCTGCAGGTGCCCCTGGGCACCTACAGCCTGGGCACCATGAACAGCAGCAGAAGGTAGACATGTTCCTGGGCAGAAGGGGGCAAGGCCCAGTGAGGCTCCACCTTCAGGCCAGGGTGGGCCTACAGGCTGGGGGCCAGGCTACCAGTCCCATGGACAGGAGCGGGAACTTGTGGTGCCTTTACTGGGCCCACTCATGGATGCCCATGGACCAATTGGTACATACTTTCTCCCCACTGAGTCCCGTAAAAGCCCTGGACTCGGCCAGAGCTGAGCAGATGTCAGGACAAACAGCTGCAGAGAGGAGCAACCCACTCCAGGGTCTCCTCTCTACTGAGAGCTGGGGAGACAATGAGAGGACCTGCCTGCAGAGAGGAGCTACCCACTCCAGGGTCTCCTCTCTTTTAGGAGCTGGACACTTATCGGGACACCCTGGTTGTGGAAAGAAGCTACTACTGCGAGTTTCCTCTGAGCTGTTCTATTGCTCAATAAAGCTCCTCTTCATCTTGCTCACCCTCCACTTGTCTGCATACCTCATTCTTCCTGGTCATAGGACAAGAACTCAGGACCCGTTGAATGGCGGGGCAAAAGAGCTGTAACACAAACAGGCCGGAAACATGCCCCTTGCTTGCCACATTGTGGACAAAGAGAAGGAGAGAAGAGCTGCAGCCCTTTGGGGACCCCAGACCTGGGAGCTCCTCAAGCCAGGGCTGTGACTCCCTGTTTGGGTGCCTGTGGTTCCTGGCATCTCCAGGCTTCTGGGTGCTACCACATTCCCTGGTGCCAGCCACAGAAGCTGCTTGCGGTGCGCCTGGTCCAGCTGCAGCCTCTCAGAGAGATGGCACCCATGACAGCACCTGCAGCTACCCAACCCCTCTGCAGCAGCCGGCATGTCTGACTGTGCAGTGGCCAGGCCCCATGCTTGCTCACACACCCCTCATCACTCCATTCCTGACTCACCCTTGGCAGGTGTAAGATACAGGCCAGGAGGGTGAGCTGAGCACAGCTTGCCAGGCTGAGTGGGCGGAACCAGCCTGGTGGCCCCAAGCAAAACTTGAGCAAAGACACCACCAGCCATGGAGGTTTCCAGCCAGAAAAGTGACACCCCAAGGATGCTGTAACAGTCCCACTTTTCTACTCTGTCTACTGTTTTTTTTTTTTTTTTTTTCTGGAAACACTTTCTAATAAACCACTTTTGCAATCATCTTTTCCTCAGGGTCTGCTTTTAGAGAATTCAGCCTAAGACAAAGATGAATACTCTGAATTCAAAAATTGTTTTGGTTAGTGAATTGGGAATGGCAAGTGGGGTGCTTAGGCCAGCACTTCAAGTACAGGCAGACCACAACCACTACTGTGCCTGTGTACATCCTTGCTGGACTCATTGGCCTCTGGCAGCTACACAGAAAGAATAGGAGAGACCTTGCTAATGAGATTCTCCCCACTCACCTGAAATCCTCTGCACCTCAGCAGCGTGGCGCCATCGGCAGCCTTGCCTACCAGCGTGTCTCTGTGCACAGCATTTATAAATACAAGCATGTGATTCTGAGCAACTGTCAAAGGCGGCTGCTCATTAGTTAGCACAGATTTCAGCCAAGGCTGGCCCAGCCCTGATGCTATGTGGTGAGGCATAGAAAATGAACATGCTACCCAGTTCAGGGTCAGCATGCAAAACAGGAAAGGGAAAAAATGGAAGCCTGACAGCCTGTCACAATGATTATTAGCTGTCTCCCAGAGTCCTGAGGGCTCCCATCACCATGCACACATTTGGCCAGTCAGAGTTCCATAACAACTCTTTCTCTCACACTTCCCTTGCTGTGTGCATCACTTGGATCTGTTTCATCATGCACCAAATTCCTTGTTCTCTAGGTACACAGATGCTCCAGTTATACCCACTGCAGCAGGGTCCCTGGTGATGCAGGTATATATATTTAAACCTAGGACATTTTCTGATGTGTTAGCCAGGTGGAACGTAGGCTCTGCCAGATGATAAAACAGGGAGGGAGTTCAAACAGAGCATGCCCCGCTGAGCAGAGTTTACATCTGGTACTTGAAAATACCACTTCAGAAATCATTAGTTGGAAGGCCGTGACTGAAGGAGGCCTCTTTGTTAATGGTTGTAATATATGACCCACACTTACTTTTCCTTTGCCTTCATTCCCTTTCTTTCACCAAACCTAAAGCCCCAATTTATACTTCCACTTCTCTTTACAACATAATCCGTACTCCCTGAAACGTACACCTACATTCCAGACTCTACATGACAGCTACGTTCATAATGCCACCCATGAAAAGGCTTTTATGATCTTGATTTTTATACTTCTCAACGTTTTTTACCACTACTTTCAAAATATACATTCTTAATATCCCAACAAAGGGGAGCAGATTAAAAAGAGAAAAACCGAAAATAATTCAGTGAAGACCTAATAAAAGATGCAATCAATCAAGTGAATGACAGTAGCAGTTTCTTTTAACATCAAGTCTAATGGTTTCTTTTTCTAGTACAAAAGTGCTCCATTAACAGTGTGAGTCTTTTATTTAGGTAATTCACACGAGTGGTTGCCAGATGTAGTTTATTTTCAGGAGGGCACACTTAGAGAAGCAGCACACTGAGCTGGAGACAGAGTTATCTCCATCTAACGTACTCTCTAATGACCTTTCAGAGTGAAAATAACAGTGAAATCCTAAAACTGAAACCCTCAAAGTCGGATCCAAGGAGCACTTCACATTTACAATGATGGTTGGAGTCAGGGCTGGTCCATGGAGGATTGTGGAGTGTCTCTGCCCCATCATCGCTCCTCCATGCAGGGCCTTGCTTTGCCAGGGCCTCCCCTGCACTGCTGCAACTGCCTGCTCTAGTGACCAGGCCTGCCTGAGACTTCATATCTGTGCTGACTCCCTTGCTTCAATCAAATCTCACCTGTTTTGAGCCCTCTTTCCCTCAAATGGTTCTTTTCTACTAGGCACTTCAATCAATTCATGTTCACTGAGGTATTCGCTGTGTAAAATGATTGATACATTTCTACTCCGAGGACCCATTAAGTAACAGACACTTTCTGAAGATGATGCCTTTGACCCACTGAAACGGCTACAATGATGTCAGGTAGAGAGGAAAGTAAATGGGCTTGTTCTCAAAGACGCTTGGATTGAAATCTGGACTTGTCATGCATTAGCTAGTGCCTTTGGATACACTCTCTCCTAAGACACTTATGCCCTAGCTTGATGAAAGTGTTGGTGGGGCACCTAAATTATATTCCTTCATTCAAAAGTATATATGGAATATCTAATATTTTGAAGACTAAATGATAAGAGGTAGATTAAAATACCTAATGCAATGTCTGCCTAAAAGTAATTTTCCGAAAAAATTATTAAAAAGATAGTAAAAATTTTTAGGAAGATAATTTTGAGTATGTATAACTTTTGTTCTCTTTCAATTCATGACATGTTTATATTTATATCATCATCTTGGTGCTTACCCTATTGACAAGGGTAGGGCTGGCTTTGGGGGACATGTAACCAAAGTGCTTCACAAGATTTGGAGAACGTGGAGACCCAATTCTAGTGAAATGTGATAGACAGTCCTGTTCCAGGCAAAGTCCATCCAGTGTTGAGAAGATAGGCAAATAAACGTCTTGAATTAAAGATAATTTTTTTGTGACTGGATAAATAAATGGCTTCTTGGGTTAATAATCTAGAGGATACAAAGACTCAGGGCAGAAACTCTGTCGTAAGAGTAAGGTGTCTAGGGTTTAGGTTTTGGGTATACTATTTAATAGTTACATGCCTTGTGCTGAAGGCATTTAAACTTTTCATGCCTTCATTTCTCTTTTTTTTTTTTTTTTAAGGTGTTTGAATGTAGCAATTTTCTCTAGTATTGTTTCCAGGTTAAGAATTCTTGCAAACCGTGCTCTTGTAACATCTCATTGCAGGAGTTGCCATTGTAGAGGCTTTATTTGGGTCAAGGCTTGATAAAAATCCTCGTGAGCACTTCAGCTTCCTTCCACATTTTATTTAGTTAACTTTTCTCCCTTTGTCTCTTCTCTCACCTTCTCTCACTCTCTCTATTAAATCTCTCTTTGGACAGGTCAGGCTATGAATAGAATTTACTTAATAAAGGGCTTGCTAGAGAAGGACATCCGTAAAGAATTCAGTAAACTGGCCGGATGCAGTGGCTCACGCCTGTAATCCCAGCACTTTGGGAGGCCGAGGCGGGTGGATCACAAGGTCAGGAGATCGAGACCATCCTGGCTAACTCGGTGAGACCCCGTCTCTACTAAAAGTACAAAAAATTAGCCGAGTGTGGTGGCCGGCGCCTGTAGTCCCAGCTACTCGGGAGGCTGAGGCAGGAGAATGGAGTGAACCCAGGAGGCGGAGCTTGCAGTGAGTGGAGATGGCGCCACTGCACTCCAGCCTGGGTGACAGAGCAAGACTCCATCTCAAAAAAAAAAAAAAAAAAAAAAAAAGAAAGAAAGAATTCAGTAAACTATTTTATTAATATAATGACAAAGAGAAGAATAATTCAGATAAATAAGTGGGATACTTATTGAGAACGGGTAAAGAAGGGCTTCTAAAACAATTAGCAATTCTTGGGTGAGGACAAAATGTCATTGTCCTGAAGGTAAGCAGAAGGAAGAAAAGCAGATCAAAGCTATGTGGCTTGTTCAATAGAGCATATAAGAGTAAAAGCTAATGTTTACTGAGTTTTCACCTCATAGGTACTGGGTTAAGTGCTTTAGTAAAACCTTAACAAGAAGATACTTTTAATAACCTGACAAAGATAGGAAACTAAGGACCAGAAAAAATAATTTTACTACCCCAAATTACACCATTAGAAAGTGGCACAGTCAACATATGGATTCAAGCCATTTGGCTCCAAATCCAAGGCTATTTCTCACTACTATTTTCTATAGATTTTCAGATCTGAAATATGGGTTTGGGCAGAAATGAGGTACAACCTTACATGGTGGTCCCTTGAATATGACAGATTCTGGGAAAATCAAAAGGAAGCTAATCTGAGTTAGATTAGAAAGAACATTGTTTTCTATTATTCTGCATACCCCCTTTTTAATGGGAGAAGGTTGTTTTATTGGCTACTTGGATAAGAGTAATGGGAACCATTTCACTTTAGCATTCATAATAAGGAACACTTTAGCATTCGTAGGTTTTCTGAAGTTAGGTAGTTGTGGATAGCATGGAAAAACGTAAGGTGAAAAGCATTTTAGAATGGAAAAGTGTGTGTGTGTGTGCGCGTGTGTATTTGTGTGTGTACTTGTTGAAGTGCTATTTGGATGACTCACTGAGAAGATAGGTTAATGCATTCACTGAATTTTTTAGCTCTTTAAAGAATAATCTACTCTCCTGCCTCATGCCAGACAAAAAGGGCTTCCCAAACAGACACATAAAAAATAAAATAAGGTATACCAAACTGTGTTGTCCTTGAACCTCTCTTCATACACTTGTTTAAAATTAATATACTTGAATAGAATAACCCACCTATCTGTGGCACCCAGTGGCTTAGAGCTATATATAATGCATATTAATAAACAGGGAGAATGTGGCTCCTGCCACACTCATTTTGTTTTCATCCTCCTGACGGTGTTCTTGCTGTCAGAGGTGTCTTCTCAGATAATAAAAGGCAATACAAGACATACACACTCATTCCTTCCTCCCCTCAATCCTCTGTCCTGTCATCTCTGAGCAACAGAACCTTCCATTAATGTTCATTTTAATAAGCCAATTTCATTGGGTTTGTAAGTGACAACTTTTAAATGAGTGGGGATCCATGCCAGTTTTTCAAAGGGGGGCATCAACATGTTACTCTCTCACAATTAAGTTTTAATTAGCAAGGTCATTGCTAATTTTAAGAGAATGCAGCAGGGCACTTTCTCCCTCCCTGCCTCCCTATTTTGGTAATGTCTTGATAATGGAATGATATATTTTATTCGGATGCTTCCAGATAATGTCAGTAATGTCAACAAGGCGGTAAGCCAGAGCTAATCCCTTCAGTACTTACACATAGATTTTCTCTCTCATTATAAATCTGCCTTGTGTGTATGTCCTGCTTTTGTGACTCAATGGATAAAGATAAACAAGGTTTTATAAAGCTATTTTTAATTCATTTTTGCTCACTCCAGTTAGAATAGTTTAGAGTTATTCAGAAAGAAGAAATAAAACTTGATACTAAGTTTGGGCAAAAGTTGCAAGGGGAGAAACCCCAGATGTTTCTAATGGAGAAAGACCATTTACAACTGGGGACTCAATAAGAGGGTAAGTCAAATCAAGGCTGTTTGCTGGGGCACTGCTGCCCACCTAAGTTCTTTCTGTAGATTCAAGGACGGTGGGTGGGAGAGCTGCAGTTTGCCTTTGTCCTCTACAGTCTCTGCAGCATTTTGGCCTCCCAGCGGCTTCTGAAACATCTGACCATCAATTTGATTGCACCACACATGCTATTGTTGGTGCACTCTGTAAATCTCTTTGTCTACAGCCCCCACATTATGTGTAGAAGGTGAAGCAGATGCTTAGAGTAAGCTATGGGGACGGTGTCTATCAATTACAACCCCCTTTCAAAAGCTCAGGTACAACTACTTAGGGCAGGCCAGCTGCTCTAACAAATTGAGTAAAAATCTAAAAAGTTCAAAACAAGTTTATTTTTTCTCAAATAACAGTTCAGGAAGTGTTCTCAGTAGTATGCTTCTTTCAGAATCATCCCATAACACCGAGTTCAATGTATAATTCTGAGCTATGAAAGATAAATATACGTATATGTGTGTATATATGTGCGTGTGTGTGTATATATATAATCCCTTTTCCAGTCTAATGCCATATATACCTTCTTTTTTTAAAGTTTTGAGTTGCTCTTAATTGACACATAATAATTGCACATATTTATGGGGTACAGTGTGATGTTTGATCCATGTATATAGTATGTAATGATCAAATTTTGATAATTAGCATATCCATTACTATCGGGGGAACCCCGCCCCCAATATTTCAACGTAGGTTCTTTCTATTTTCCATAAGCGTCGGTCAGCTGAGAAAAAAAGAGAAAGAGTACAAAGAGAGGAATTTTACAGCTGGGCCTCCGGGGGTGACATCACATATCAGTAGGACCGTGATGCCCACCTGAGCCTTAAAGCCAGCAGGTTTTATTAAGGATTTCAAAAGGGGAGGAGGGTACAAATAAGGAATAGGTCACAAAAATTACATGCTTCAAAGGGCAAAAGGCAGAGCAAAGATCATGTGCTTTTGAGGAAAAAGGACAAGGGCAAAATCAGAACTACTGTTAAGGGTTTATGTTCAGCTATGCACATATTGTCTTGATAAACATCTTCAACAAAAGAAAACAGGGTTTGAGAACAGAGAACTGGTCTGACCAAAAATTTACCAGGGTGGAGTTTCCCAGTCCTAGTAAACCTGAGGGGACTGCAGGAGACCAGGGTATATTCCAGTCCTTATTCAACCACATAAGACAGACACTCCCAGAGCAGCTGTTTATAGATCTCCCCCACAGGAATCCATTCCTTCCCCAGGTTATTAATTATTAATATTCCTTGCCAGGAAAAGAATTTAGTGATATCTTCCCTACTTGCTCATCCGTTTATAGGCTCTCTGCAAGAAGAAAAATATGACTGTATTTTTTGCCTGACCCCGCAGGCAGTCAGACCTTAAGGTTGTCTTCCCTTGTTCCCTGAAAATTGCTGTTATTCCGTTCTTTTCAAGGTGCACTGATTCATATTGTTAAAACACACATGTTTTACAGTCAATTTGTACAGTTAACACAATTGTCACAGTGGTCCTGAGGTGACGTGCATTCTTAGTTTATGAAGATAACAGGATTAAAAGATTAAAGTAAGACAGGCATAAGAAATTATAAGAGTATTATTTGGGAACTGATAAATGCCCATGAAATCTTCACAATTTATGTTCAGAGACTGAAGTAAAGACAGGCATAAGAAATTATAAAAGTATTATTTGTGAATTGATAAATGTCCATATTAAAATGAAATCTTCACAATTTATGTTCCTCTGCCGCGGCTCCAGCTCGTCCCTCATGTGGGGCCCTTGACTTCCCGCAACACATTACCTCAAACGCTTTTCATTTCTTTAAGATAAGAGCATTTGAATTTTCTCTTTTTAGCTATTTTGAAATATATAATGCATTTTTGTTAGCCATAGTCACCCTATTGTGGAATAGAACATCAGAGCTTATTCCTTCTGTCTAACTGCAGCTTTGTACTTGCTGATTAACCTCCCATATAAGTAGAAAGTAGAATAGTTACTAGAGGCTGGGAGGAGAGGTTAGATATATCCTGTTTGTAAAGTTCCCAAAACACTTCGATGTGAGATGTTTATAGGAGATTTGAAGTTAATTGCTGTGTTGTCTCTTTAAAAATACTGAAGCCTGGATTGGACTTGTAGCCCATTACTGTGATTATCTGTGTAACAACTGTTGAAGGAGGTGTAGTCTGGTACTGAGCTCTCAGAAATGGGAACTAGAATTGGAAAAGACTCCATAGATCTAGTTCGAGGGGAACTGACAATGAATCGAATGTAACTGGAAAACATATTTGTGGCTGCAAATTAAACGGTCCTTCTCATATGAGACTGGGGTAAATTTTTGATTGGTTTTTAATTCCTACTTTCTTGCTTGAAGTATAAACACTGTTACTAAGGTAATTTTTTGAAGTGAAAAAGCATGTGTGTGTTGGGATTCAGCTGGATAAGTGGTGTTCACCTCAGTGTCATGACGATGCCAGCTGTTGAAGAGGTTTTGTAAATGAATTTTTTTTATCAAGGTCTCAATTTTCTGGGATCTTATGTGGCTCCTTCTGGCTGTGTAATGTAGAGGGAGTAGGAAGATGATTATACAGTCAGAAAAGAGAGCAGCATAGAATTTCAACTCAATACAAACAACTTCTACATTGACATGCCATCAAGTTTTCACTGTAAACTCTCTAACTTAAGCCCCACTAAAATCTTCCTTGTATTATTTGGACCTTGCTATGGTTAATTAATTTGCTTTCCATACCTACATTGTTGAAATACCAAATGTATATTCATAAGTAATGCTAGCGACTTTTTGTCTTTCATAACTGCCAATATTCTTTCCTATGTTAGGAGGCCACATTGTTATTCTTTAGGAAGGCTATAATTTTTCCAAAGAGGGGCTGAATGTTATTGCAGAACCTGACTGAAAACTTACAGGAAAAATGTGTGGAAAGCAGAAAGCAAACACATTGCATCTCCTACCCTGGGCTTTCACACAGCTCCCACAGAGCTACTGAACTCTTCCTGAAACTGATTGATTTTATCTGTAAAATAGGTGAAAAACGTATCCCAGCAAGATAAACTCTGAACTGTTCCTAAGTTAAAAAAGCAACAAAAAGATATAAGTAGAGCTTTCATTTGAAGTAACAGAAGCACATGAGATAGAATCCAGTTACAAAACTGGAAATGTACTTACACTTCTAATACGGGTTGAATGCCAATGTCAGACCTGTCGAGAAGGCAGTTAATATTGTTGTCTATATAAAGAGTGTTTATGTTTACAAGGCAGTCTGGCAAGCCAAATCTTTTCCTCCTATATCCCTATCAATACTCAAGATCTCTGTAGCAGTGGGTCATTCAATTCAACAAATATTTATTGAATAACTATTATGAGAAAACCAGTATATAAGATTCTCCAGGATTTAAAAAAAATAAGCAAGACATAAATCATAGTATTGAAGAATTGTAAACTTGATAATAATAAGACAGGTAAGCAAATAAGATAGCAGGGCAGAATATAATATGTCATTAGACCCTATACAATCATATACTTAAGGACATAAAAGGATCAGTGAAAATATTTTGCACAGTTGAATTAAACATTAATTCATCAACATTAACTCATCAACAATGAACACAGTTAAATCAACATTAACTTTTAAACAAAGGCTATGTGTTATGTTCTTTATAACACTAAGTACTTAACAGAGATACTATATTTTGTAAATTTTTCAAATTGCTGAGGCTGTATTCATTGGATGTTCATTAGCAAGTTTTATACCATGAAATCATTGGAAAACCGAAGCATCTCATATAAACAGTGAAGAATGCTTTTGGTCATTTATTTCTCACATTTAGTGGGTTCTTGATAAATTTTTTATGAAGATCATAGTGAGGTAAATTTCAAGTGCAAATTTGGAGTCAAATTAGAATTCTTGATTGCTTTGAAATAGTGATATCCCTGGGACTAGGGATGTCTTGAAGAAGTGACAAGAGTTATGGGAAGGTATTTGTACTCCAACATTAGTCAAATTGCAATTAATGCATAAAGACTCTAAAATAGTCTTTGCTGGGCCCTCAGACCCATGTATGCTTGGGTTACTTTTATTTTTTCAATTGTTCTAGCAGCTTCTCCACATAAAATTTGTATTGTCAGTTTATCTAAAGTTTTACAAGAAATACATATCTTGGAGGAGATTGGGAATAGGTGGAGGCTCTCATATTTCAGCTTTAAGGCTACATGTTATTGGAGTGTAAGGACTGAATTTTCTATTACACTAACATTCCCAACGGCATAATTCAATAAATATTTATGTGACTCAAAATATAAAAGTTAGCATCACTTCTGCTTGAGGTATCCAATCTGAGGAATAGCCACACTTTGTTCGACGTTTTCTTTTTTTTCCTTTTTTCTTTTCTTTTTTTTTTTTTTTTTGGAGATGGAGTCTTACTCTTGTCACTCAGGCTGGAGTACAGTGGCACGATCTTGGCTCACTGCAACCTCTGTCTCCCGGTTCAAGCCATTCTCCTGCCTCAGCCTCCCAAGTAGCTGGGATTACAGGCATGTACCACCACGACCAGCTAATTTTTGTATTTTTAGTAGAGATGGAGTTTCACCATGTTGCCCAGGATGGTCTCGAACTCCTGACCTCAGGTGATCCACTTGCCTCAGGCTCCTAAACTGCAGACATTACAGGTGTGAGCCACCGTGCTTGGCCTGTTCAAATTTTTAATTTAACTTTTAATTTATTTTTATTTTATTTTATTTTTTTACAGCTCAAACAGCCAGCAGATGTTGTGCCTTTGAAGGGAGTACTGCATTGTGTGGGACATACTCTGAAATATAAGTCTACTTTCCTCATGCATTACGTCCTACCAAGCTAGAGAGAAATGGAGACAGTACACTAGTATAATATGGCCTTGAGTTCAAATTATAGAATTCAAACCTTAAAATATTAAAATATATATGAGATTGAATCAGGCTGTGCTTACAGCTTGCTAATAAATCATATTTTCCACTCACTGCTCTGATTTTAAGAACTAGCAGTTGGAAACTAGAGGCATAAAAGAATAGGCTTGGAATGAATTTTAAGGAATAATCTAGTTCATTTTTCTGCCGTTGGCAGATTTTGCCTAAACTCTTCCGTAGTGGGGAGAATCTCTCCTATTTGAAAATACCTGCTGGGAAGGAAATTCTAGCATTCCCTATAAAACTATTATGATCTGTGGAAACAACTTGTTTCCTTCAAAATATATAGTTATCTCAGTTATTTCGTCTCTAGTAAAGCCCATTGCAGGAATAATAAATTCCAGCACAAGTGCCACTTTTTTTTTAAAAAAGGTTTTAGTGGAATACATTAGATGGAGTGAAATATGTATTCAACAGTAAAGAAAAAAGTTTTTTCTTCCAGATCAAGGTTAATTCTAATAAGGAAATAGAAAGTCCATTACTAATGCCTTTGCATGAAAGCTCACTTCCTCTTGAGTGAACCTGAAGGATGTTCTTGCATATCAATGTTGTACCAAAGGCTTTCATTATCTCTGTGGTTTTGTTTATTTAAATATTTTCCCCACATGTGATTTCTTCATGTATAAACTAAATAGATGCAAATATATGTGTTTTTAAGAAGTCTGCAAATCTTTCTTTAATGAAGGTGCCCTTCAGTGCAACGGGCCTATTTGGGGATTGTTCAAAGATGGATTTACTTTCATTAATTTTTTTTTATTTTACTTTTGATCAGAGTTGGCAAAGTACAGATCAAATGGAAACCAAATGTCTCCTTTTTGATATTATTCAATACTCTTCATCTTCATGAGGCTCCTGATAACTGATTGTTCTCAACACATCAGGATTTAGGCCTATCTCAAGAAAGGGTTAGAAATATCTGATATTGTTGACTCCAGGAAAACTATCTGAGATAAGCAGAGAAAATAATTTGGTTAGTAGATTGTACGATTTAAGCCATTAACCAGATAAGCATGGCAATGTGCTGTGACTGAATAGCAAAGAACTCACCCTTGTCAAAAAAATTGAGCTTTTTTTCTAGCTGTGAAATTAACTATCAATTCATATGCACTCTCAGATCAAAAATGGTGGTGCACCAGATGCACTGGTGCATGAGAATGGAAGTAATTGTTTGTGGTTTTCATGAGAAGATTGCCAGTTTGCAGCATTTAAATTATACACAAACTGCTTTTTACATCTCTAATTGTAGCTCTGTTGTTTTCAGGGAGGGTTGAATTGACATTGACAAACATAGACTTAGAAAAAATACAAAGACATGAAAACAGCACTAAATTTGCCCCAAAAATGATTCAGTGAATAATGCCACAGTGTTCTATTTATTCCTTGATATGCCAAAATTTCCTTTTTTTTCCCCTAAGGAGTGATGCTGACTCGGGTAAGTTAATGAGAAATAGTAACTGCAGAGAGGTTGAGTAAATCAAGTGCATGACTTGTGTGAATTATTTTATGCCTGCCCTTTTATTTATTTTTAAAGAAAGACTTGAATTTAACGTAATCTTTTGCCTGTTTCTTTTCTTTACCTCAAAATTTTTCATTTACTTTCAGTGCTTAATTGAACTGTACCAGCTTTTGCCCATTCAAATCTTGCTATGATAACATTTCAGTTCTGGAAAACAGTAAAAACAGGATCTCATTAAAAATATTCTACTTATCACTTTTTGCCTCAGTTTTTGACTTTTCTGTAAAATAAAGCCACTAACCTCTCAGGCCTAGAGAATGAAAAATTGGCGTATCAGAGAAATAAAACAATGGAACAAATTGGTAATTCAGATTTTGAGTTTGTAAAGCCAATTGAGTATGTAGCATTAATTCCAGTGCACAAATGATTGCAACAAAAAGATTGCCAGATCCACAATTCAGTATTGGTTTCTTTTGAAAAACAGTTTTGATTGTTAGAGGATCATATTGAGTTTAAAATATAGTTATGTAGATAAACAATAGCTTAGCAACAGGGAATTCAAGGTACATATACTGGGGAAAGGGGCCATGTTAAAAGCAGAAAACTAATGAAAAAACTTTAAGAAAAATTCTACATTTGGGCAATGTTACAAAGAAAACTGTCCACATTTTGCTTGGCACAGCACTTTGAAAGTTCCCGCAGTGAGAATAATTAGCAGAAGTCATTTATGGATATACTTCCAGAAGAGCTGGGTCTTATGCGCATTTGCAGAGGGGTGTACTGGGGATATTACCTTTAATACTCTAAGGAAAACGAGGAGCTCTTTGTCCCATAGTGTTCACATCCTCTGAAGGAGGGAGGAATACTGCACAGCAAGCTAACTTGGTGCTTCTCTACTGTGTGCCACTGACTGGGTTCCTTTTCTTTGTGCCTGATTCAGTGTGGCCTGCAGGATGTAGACCATCTAGAAACTGACTTATTTGCTCAGTCTCATTCCCACCCTTTACATCTTTGTTGCTCTTGCTTGACCACAGTCTTCAAAAATATTGAAAGAATGCCATGTGAAAAATGGAGTAGGCTTAGTTTGTGTAGGACCAAAGAGTGGAAATTGTAGAACAGTAAGTGTTAGCTCAATCAAAGTGAAACCTTTCTTATGGGTTTAACAATTTAAAACTGGAGTGGGCTGCCTTGGGAAGGACAAGCTCTCCAGTGATACAGGGGTATAAACAGGGAGAATGGTCAGTTAATGGTCAGGGAGGTTTCACAGGAGATTGAGTGGGAGGACAGAAATGACCTGTATAGTTCCTTTCCTTTCCAATATGTACTTTGTTTTGGTTTATTTTAAAATTCATTCTCTGCTTTTGCGTCTTGAGCATTGGGCCTGTTACTATTCCTCGTTGTTTAAGCGCTGTGGGGTGCTGCTGTGTTGCGAGGTGGTGGAGGTGGCAGTGCATCAGCAACACAGATTTTTTTTCTGTATATTACATCCTCTTCCTCATCACCATTCCCTCTTGTTCATGTGTGATACCAGCAGAATGGCCACCAAGGATTTAGTAATACATTTGAAGAAATTCACAATCATGTCCCTGGGTACCCAAATTTTCTTTTACTTTTTGGAAACACATCTATTTGCCTGCCAGTCCCACATACGGTAAAGAAACTATAAATTACAGCACTATAATTTAATTTATAAATGACTCCATTAAGCCATTGTTACGACCTCTGTGGTTTACCTGAAAACTCATTCTCCCCATCGCCAACAGCAGGGCTTTTCAAGACAAGCTGTTTCTCAAACACAATGATAATTCTACTAACCTCTGACTGAAAGGCAGGAGACCTCAATTAATTTTCTAGGAGATTTTCCAGTAGCCTATGTCTTTTTTATTATTATTTGGTTTCTATTTTTGTATGACAAATTTGGACTGAATCACCTGAACTCTCTTGTCCTGGTCTCTTTGTGGCCATTGGCATGTGCGACAAGAGAATCTTTTGAAATATTAATATCTGTGCTTTCTTTTCTCCCATTTTCTTCTCAAAACCTTTCCTGTATTCAATCACAGATATCTATTTTGCCTCTGGGGAGATGTAGGATTGTTCCATGGGACTGGAAATAGGAAGAAGTAATCAGTCAGGGGGTGTGTGTGTGTGTTTAAACTTCCCAAACAGACTTTTGAGAATAAAAAGGGAAAGCCTGAGGGTAGCAGGGCAAAGAGTTTATATCATAGCAATAGATCTGGGAAAGGAGAATCATTCTAGCCTCCCCCTACCCCTACTCTGTGATCTGGAAAGATGGCTAAGTGGGGGAAAGGAGGAGAGATGATTGATTATGCCCCAAGAAGAGGTTTGCAGTCAGAGAGGAGAAAATTTGGGGAGACTTTCTGGGGAGGAACAGGTCTGCCCAGAAGATAGGCCAGTGCCACTGGTGGACATTGCATGGAGGACGGAGAAGCTAAGATGATGCCTGCACGTCAGCTATGCTTGCCTGGCAACTATGTTCCTCCTAGGTGGCAGAGTCAGGTTAGTTATAAGTATCATGGTTTGTGAACACTCCATTAGTAGTTCAATGACATATCATTTATGATTCAGCCAAGGGAAGCATGCCCACCTAGGCCCAAGACTTCACAAAGCCCCATGTCAATGATTTCATGTGGACGCTCCTTCACTTCTGCACCAGTACTTCCCAAATTGAAAGTGGGACCTCTTACTATCCAGATTAGAGGTGGTTTGATGGAAAAGAAGTCCCAGCACTGATACTTGATGAGACTGACGTATTGTGAAAACTATGTCCATATGTCCATTGCACATAGTTCACATAGTTTTCTTTTCTTTTCTTTTTTTTTATTCTCCTGCCTCAGCCTCCTGAGTAGCTGGGATTACAGGCGCCCACCACCATGCTCAGCTAATTTTTTGTATTTTTAGTGGAGATGGGGTTTCACTATGTTGGCCAGGCTGGTCTCGAACTCCTGACCTCGTGATCCACTCACCTCGGCCTGCCAAAATGTTGGGATTACAGGCTTGAGCTACTGTGCCCGGTGCATTGTGCATAGGTTTATGGGATATTTAAGCAAGATTAGTTCTTAAATCTTTGGCTAATGACTGTAAATATGGGAAAAAGATCATTGACTTTAGCCACATTATCACCATAGTTTTAATAAGGAAAGCTAATCAACTAGAGACAGAGAACCACGGCATCTTTCCCACTGTCTCTGTCCCTACAGAAAAGTATCCTATTATATACAATTGTACTTTGCTATTCATGTGTATTGACCACCCCATACTCACAGTGACCAAATCCTATATGCTGACAGTGCCTAGTATAAGTAAACAAGATAATACTTGATATTTATGAAAACAGATACTAACTCTTTCTGAGGAATCATAGTAAAACAAAATATAGATATTTTCATTGGAATGGTTTTATCCAGTGAACAAAGAAGTATGCCCATAGTGACTCTATTAGTTACCCATTACTATAAAACAAATTACCAAAAACTTAGTGTCTTGAAACAATAATTAATCATTCATATCTCTAACAGTTTTTGTGGGTCAGAAATTCAAAAAGTGTTTAGCAGGGATGGTTTGTCTTTGCTCCACAATATCTGGGGCCTTAGGTAGAAGACTAAAATGTTGAAGGTTAAACTGTATTGTATTCAGGATATTTGCTAACACAGCAGATTTTAGGTGCTCTTACCATATACACACAAACAAGGTAACTATGTGAGATGATGGATATGTTAATTTGCTTGACCAGCAATCATTTCCGTATGTTTAAGTACATCTAAACATTGTATTGTACACCTTAAATGTATACACTTTTCGGGGTTTGAATCATCCTAAGGTGCATTTACTATCATGTCTGATGATAGATACTGATCGTTGGTGGAGGCTGAACGGCATCTGTTGGCTGGAACACCCACATGTGACTTTCCCCTGAGGCCTGCGCTTCCTCACAATATGGTGTTTGGATTACAAGGGCAAGTATCCATAAATAGAGAGAGTGACAGAAAAATAAAGGCAGAAACCATTGACTTTTATGAACTAGCCTTCAAAGTCAAGCAGCATGACTTCTGCTGAACTCTATTGGTTCAAGAAGTTAAAAAGATTCAATTTCAAGGGAAATGAACATAGATCCCACCTCTGGATAGAGAAATATTAGTGTCACATTGTTAAGGCATATGGAATGGAATACTTATTGGTATAAACTTCTGTGAAAAATGTTATCTGCTATAGTGGACTGGTGTATTCAGAGTACAATAGGTCAACAGACCTATTGGTGAATTCTAGTAGTGCACAATTTCCAAACAAAAAAGACAACCAAGAACTAAAAACTATTCAATGGTTTATAATAAACCTCTTGGCAATTTTAGATAAAGTGACATTCTCTTGAAATAAAGAAAGAGACTTTCATCAAAATTGACTTTCAATTTCACAGATATGTAATTAATTTGTCTTGGAATGTAATAGAGATATTGTACGTTGTCATGATTTATATCTACCAATTTTATCTCAAGATGCTTTGTCATATTTTTCTACTTTTCCTATTTTTCTCATTTAAAATAATACTTTTTGATAACTGGGATGAGAGGATACCCTCAAACTTTTAAATAAAATTATTAGGCTAGAAAGCAAATTTCATATTTTATATATTTAATTTTAATGTCTATATGATGAATATATACATTATTAAACAGTAGTATATTAAAATTATCTAAGTGGAAGAAAAGTACTTCTATCTTTCTCTTTCTTTTTTTCAGTATCAGTTATGTTCCTTTAGGCTATGACTCCTCATAAGGACTTAACCATTGTGCATATCTATTATCTCCCTAACAATTTGAGAAATGGGACTTCTGAGGCAAAGTGGGTGAGGGCTCTGGTTCTCCTTCTCTGAGTCTCTTAGCTCTGCTTCCTCCCTGTGCTAGCTTAAGCTCAGGCCAGTTGCAGCCTGGCTGCAGTAGTTCTAGGTGTCACATTTACAGACAACAGTGAGAAGTGCCAAGGAATGGTCTCTTCTGAAGTTTCCTTCTTAGGAAAGAAAATTTCTTCCAGAAGATCTCCTCTTCCTATAACTCTTTGGCTAGAACTGGGTCATATGCACACCTCAGACAGCTACTGGCAAAAGAATGAGACCATCTTGATGAATTTCTACCAAAGAAGATATAACTCTAAGAGCTGGGAAAGGGTCATGTTTCCTAAATCAGGAGTTTGTAAACTGTAGCCCATGGGTCAAATTCAGCCGTCTGACTGTTTTGTGAAAAAGTTTTATTGGGGCATAGCTACACTCATTCATTCACATGCGGACTATCCCACTTTTGCACTAAACCTGCAGAGCTTAGTGCAGTTTAGTGTGCTGCCCTAAACGCTGCAGTTTTAGTTTAGTTTAGTTTAGTTGCAGCACAGACTGTGTCACCTCTAAAGGTGAAAATATTTACTATGTGTCTCTTTACAAAAACTGTTTGCTGACTCAACTTAAATAATAGAACAAAACTGGGCTCTGTCTCTCAAGGAAAAATGAGAAGATGTTCCACAGGCAACAGTGACTAAATTCCTATTTAATTTTCCAAAAAAGTACCTTATGCCAATTTTTTCAAACCTTATAGACAATATTATATTTACTTTGTGACATCTTATGCTGTGATTTATTTCAGTCATCCTGTTAGTTGTTAAGGTTATTATGTACTGTATATAATTTTACAGTTTTTCTATATTCTGGATTTCAGGATAAAATTTACTGTCAGGTTAAGATTGTACCTTTTTCCTTTGCCTTATAAAGTAGCCGTGAAGCCCTATTGACCTTTAATTCTATCAGTAACCACATCACATTTTCTACTCAGTATTCTACTTGGCCAAAATTTACAGAATGAATTAACTAGAATAAAACTTTATGAAGGACCCATTCTATTTAAATATTAATGTGGTTTTTATTTCTATCCACAGGTCAATTTCACTCTAAGCAGAGACCAATGCAGATGAATCCTAACTACTTTCTGAGAAAGCCTGGGGTACAGGGGGCACTCAGAGTCGCTGTTTGTGTGTGTAGGTGGAGGGGCACCAATTCAGGCATGTTTCAATTCAGACATTTTATAATAGAGAAGGGAAAACCTACCTTCTACTCAAGGACGAACTGGTTATAAGCAATCTGGAAAATCGACTTCCTAGGTACTATAGCCTTGAATATATTTGTCTAAAAGTTTAATTATGAGAAACATGATTAGTTGAGGGCTGCTGGAAGATATGCAGTCTAGCTATATATCCCCTAGAATATAGATACTTAAAATTCCATTCTTCAATCAAGCTTCATTATCTGAGAACTATATACTTGGGTCGTATTATTTTGATTCTTTTTAGAGTTGTTGTTATCAAAGACATCTTTGTTATTATGCCCTCATTCCATACTGCAGAATGTTGTCAGAAGTAACCATGCACAAATCACTATTGTACAAATTGTAGGGATGTTGAAGATAGTGTGGGTTCTACCACTACAGGAACTGTATGAGTTTAGCACTAAAACTGTACCTCTTCTGAGTGTCTGGGTTGTTTTTATAACTTATGGTTGATGAGAATTTTTTCAAACACAATTACATATGGACTTCACATAAAGCATATCAGAACAACAGGGAAACTGGTGAAAACCAGGGTGGCAGCTGGAGGCACCCACTCCACCTCTCCATAGCACCCTGAGATAGTTTTAAAGGGAAATCCCAGGCTCTGCTGAGCTAGATTAGAATCTACCCATGAACTCATTGCATTTCCAATTGGATTTACCCACCAAAAAGTCCAAACACAAATTTGGAGTTCAACTTTAAATTGTCTAACTTACTTTGCTTGGCCTAATGATTCAGACCTCACTTTACCTTTCTTTGAATTCTATATCTTTAATAGCAACAACAAAATCTTATTGTTTAAAAAAACACATTTTTATAAAATGATACAAATTCTTTTTCAAGGAGAAGATATAATTTGATAATTACAAATACTTCTAGGATTGTGACCAAGAATTTCATCAGGGATTGGTAATAAGCTCATTATGTAATTGTTTTATGCAGCACAGTAAGCCCTCTGTCAGATTCTTCCTGTAGTATTCAAAACCACAGGTAACGCAGATTAGCACCTATATTTTAAATGTGTTTGCTGCCTCCCTGTCATTTGAAAGCACAGCTGATTAAAGTGAGAATTGTAGGTGGAGGCTTCACCTTATGAAAGTTGGTCTTATTTGTTGCATGGAATCTTCTTTTCTCTTGAGATTCAGAAATTATATTCAATCTAGTTCCCTTCATTCTCATGAAGCTAGCTGAAATTCTAGCTGGGAACATGCTCCATTTTTTCATCTGTTAGCTTTTATCACAGCAGTGTGACAGACCTTTCAAAGGGCTTTCTTGCAACTTCTCTGGGATTTTGCTCCTGCTCTTATACAGACTCTTGACTTTTCTAAAAGCATTCAGAGCCTGTACCATGCAAACCACCAGATACACAGTCTTTGACACTCTCCTATGTGGCATTTCTATAATGCTTACATCTGTAAAAACCCAGGTCTCTTTGGAATAAGTTGAAAATATTTTAAAATACTTTTTTTTTTAAGAAAAGTGATATGCAGATATCTTAGCAAATCCATCTGTCTCTGATATAGGCAGTGGGGGAGGTTCAAATAAAGGGTCCCTGAGTGATAGTTGGAGTAAAAATAAAATGTTCATGAGGGCAGGTACTACCTTACCTCTTTTCCTCCCGTCAGACACCCTATTTTACCTGTGCAACCCTGTATTCCATTGTGGGTCCAGAAAGAGTTTCCATGTTCTGGTAGCATTACCTCCTCTTCTGCTTTTAGTTCAGCAGCTTAAACATTTCAAGAAATGTAAATGAAATAACACAAATAGGTTCTTCATTCTTTGACTTCATATTCTCTTTAATTGGACAGCTGTATTCGAAGAGTGGCAGTTAATAGATAGACTGAACCTGGGCAGATAGATAATATGAAGGATAATAGAATCCTGATCACTTTCATTTCAACACACTCCCAGAATAGCTACACTATCTGAATAAAAAATAGTGGTGAGATTAGCTGCTTTAGTAAGGACAGTGATAAACCAAAAAGGGTCTAAAGGACAAGGTTCAGGACAGGGAAAATATTAGAGAAAAATACCATATGAAAAAAAGGTGAAGGAACTAAGCATATTTGCCCAGAGCAGAAAAAAGTGTGTGTGTGTGTGTGTGTGTGTGTGTTTGTGTGTGTGTTTATGGAAGTGCAGGGATGATGGAGAGAGATTTTTAAGGGCCATCATATATAACATGTAAGAAGTAGAAAAGATATCATTAGATGCAAACTCTGTGGCTTAAGAGGCTGCAATATATAAAATAAATTTTATTTGCAATTAGTTGATAGCAAATAGAAAGCTCTAATGGGGAAAAACATCATTGTCTGTCACTAAATTTATGGTCACCGATGGTTTTCCAATAATTGTTATACCCTTCCTAGAGGTGCTATGAAGGCATCCTGCATACCGGTTGGTTTACTCAGAGTAGAAGTCTCTCCAACTCGGAACTATCATAATTCTCCAATTTTAGTTCAGTCTGGCATTTTTGTTCCTGATTTCACCTGGCTTCAGTTACGTAGGTTTCAAAACAGTCATGACTGTGATATTCTTCCTAGTGTGCTCTTAGATATTGCTATTGAATTATGACTATTCTTTGACTTCTTGATGATCTGAAGTGATACAGACAGCTGGAAATTTCTTTTTCTTTTAGCACAGAAAAGCTAAGCATGGCTAACTGTGGCACCTCTTTCAAGATGGTGGTTCACAGTGTTCTTCCTATGCCTAGCTCTTGCATTAGTCAATTTCTTCCCACCATGGGTGGTATAGCAGCTTCTTTGGTTCTGTAGGGAATAAACTGTTTCCCTAAACATCAAAGTTACTTCTGAAATAATTCAGGGGATATAGAGAATGTAATCTAATAAATTCTAAGTGTGAATATTATTATCAATTGCTTAGGAAGGTTAAAAATTGCCTACTCTCTTTCTTATCAAACCACACACTATTGCCTGTTTGTTTCTTAGAGAATATATGTTCAAAGGCACAACCAAGGCAAATGAGCATTCTTTATTATTTAGGACCTGTGACCCCCTGTTGGGGTTCAAAATGACTCACTAAAATTAGGGCAATTCAAAGAAGGTCTGATAAAGATACTACTTGCAAAGGTGTGGGAAGGGAGTAGGGAAAGTACACGGGATAGTGTACTTTCACAGTAGGCACTAACACAGTGGTCCTCTTACCATCTCCAGGCCTGAAGGGAGGAGGGAGGAGACAATTACTAGCACCTGGAAGGAGGGGGTCGGGTAAGTAGCTGTGAAAGCTTTGAACCAATCTGAGACAACCTGGCAGGGAACCAGGAAACAAATATCCAGACTCTATGACCTGATCTGATCTCTCTCTCCTCTCTCCTGCCAGGACTCTTCATTTTATACATGATAGCCTCTGAAGCAACAAGTAGAGTTTGTATCTGATGATAGCTCTCTACTGTCTCTGGTGATAGCCCTCATAGTCTCCCTTTCATGTAGTGCATATGCTCGGGCAGGCTCCTGGAGCAGGGGAGACCCTGGAGAAGGGTGGAGGGTGAATCTGAATGGGCAAATGGCAGATTGCTGGCACCCAGCACCCCTGCCCTGGCAGCACGGGGGATCTTGGACAGACCTTGATTCCACCTTTTATTCTTCTCCCTGAATGCCTAGAGCAGATCATTTTGGACCCCTTTCTCTTTAGGCCTTCACTTTCAATGCCATCTGAGATATTACTACATGAGTAATATGAAGAGCAAGAACATGGAGGAAGAAAATAACTGTGCCTTACCCTTTTTTCACCAAAGGTCCGTTCTCCAGCACAGGGGCCCCGAGCAACACATTTTATTTCCTCTCTGACTGTGGTGGGACAGAGTTTCACTTTTCATAGGGGTAAACTAAAAGGATTTCACTGAGTTTTTCCCTTGAGTTGGGAATGAAGAATGTCAAGGGGCAGAACCCATAGTCATCCTGAAAGTTTTAGGGAAACTTCCTGTCCTGAAATTTTGCTCAGAAAATAGCCCTCAAAACAGTGCTAGTTCAGGCACACCTACTTCTACTGATTCTAACGTTACAGATGTGGAAGACTGGCCCATCAGTACTTTTCTTCCTCTATTCTCGTTAGAGAATAAACATTTTAGAGAGGTGTTGGCTAACATTACTCCCTCTGTTTGATATCACAGACTGTGTTTGACATTTGCTTCTTTCTCACATATTGCTGCGTGAGAAATCAGAATATGCAACTCAGCAAACCCAGGGCAAGAATTTGGTCTGTAATGTCACCTAAAATGTCATGCTGAAAGCCATACCAAGATTTTAAAATAGATGCCTTTAGCACATTTTTTTTTTTTGGTAAATCTGAGAGAAACCATGAGTGATTTGCAAAACTTGATGGCAGTTGTTTAATAAACAAAATAAAGGTGGTAGACTGGGAAAAATATGGGATAAAAGCACAGAACAGGCGACATGGAATGTGTAAGCGCTACTGTTTCTTCATTTTCTGTTAGCCTTACTCAATACAACCAGAAAAGTAATGTTCCAAAGATAGTACTGATACTCTCTTGGTCTTAGCAGAGTTAAATGAGGTAATAATCATTTGTGTGCATTAATATGTAGACTATTGGCACAAAATGGGAAGTTAAGAGATTTTGTGTGTTGCAATGTGATACAGAAAACGTAATTTTGCTGATTGTATATTTTAAAAAAGACTTAACTTGGCTTTCTGGCAAATTATTTTGCTACTTGTTAACCTAGACCCGGGTTTGGCAAACTTTTTATGTAAAGGGCCAGATTATACAGGTTAAATACTGTGAGCTTTGTGGGCTAATGATCTGCCACAGCTAATCCTCTGTCATCATTGTCCAAAAAAAAGTTGCCATCTATAGTACATAAATGAATGAGAATAGCTGTGTTCCATTGAAACTTCATTTATATAAACAGGCATGAGCTTGACTTAGCCTGCAGGCTGTCATTTGTGAAAATTGACCTAAATCTAAACAACTGTTTGTCTATGGTTTCTAAAATTTTATATATTAATGTTTTGAAAAAATGGGGCAATACAAAGAAATGGAAACTTTCTTAGTTTTGGAGATACTCAATAAATTGGGTATTTTAAAAGTCCAAATTCCCACTGTTTCATTTTAAACTCTTAAGTACAACATGGTCTTAGATATTTTGTTATTATAAATTAGAGTTATGAGGCACTTAACAAGAATTTAGGATATTAGGACATTGTCACATTCCTACCAGTGACCACCAGGAAAGAATGACACCTAGCTAGGTACTGTAAAATTTGATAGATATCCTGGAACATCTGATGTTTTCATGATTTCAGAGCCAAATATTATCTTGTCAAATAGTCCATTAATGTGATACAGGCATAGCACACAGAAGCATGCATTTCTTCTTATTTGAAATGGATTCACCAAAGTACCAAGAAGCTATATAAATATGAGTAGAGAAAATTTCTCTCTAATTTGAGAAGAATGCATTTAATCAGCCATAAGTTGAAAAGAAATTGTGATTTTTTTCCAGTTACTCTTTTCTTTTTCTTTCTTTCTTTCTTTTATTTATTTATTTTTTGCCTATGTCAATGCCCTTCAGCTAAAGACCACCAGGAACACATTTATATTTGAACAACTTTTGTGTACTAATTACAGTGAGAGAGAACACACATCGTGGGGACTGACCGAGGCAACCTCAAAGTTCCCCTTAGTTTGACTAAACTTTCGACAGATTTCTTCCTGACTGTAGGTCCCTGACCTCCCTGTCTTAGAACATCTACTTCAGAAAACTTGCAATTATAAGTGCTTTCTCTATCCCTTCAAGAAATAAATCTTCTCTCAGCCTCTTGCCAGTTTTACAACCCAGAAATATCTTTTTCAAGGACCTGGAAGACATCCCTTTGAAATGCAATCATCAAGAAAGAGAGAATACCTTATTTCCTACTCTCTGTGGGAATCAGGAGCTTAAATGTAATAAGTGCCAACTAGCAAACAGAAATGGCCTAGTCACAGTGACCCACCTCCCTCCCATGTCCTCCAGTGCTTTTCCACTAGCTCGCCCTGGTGCTTGACATCTCTTCTGCCTTTTGTGTCAGAGGACTGAGTTCAGTCCCTCTCTCCTTTGCAGTAGTCTTGAATAAAGTCTTCCTTGCCTGTTTAACTCCATCTGGTACAACTTTTCTTTGACAGAAACGGTGGGTCATCTCAGTAAGGGGGAGTTAGGACTTCTAAGATTTGAGTTATGGTTGGGTAAATTTGGGGAGGATCTAAGGAAGTGGGAACTTACTCTGTCAGAAAGCAAAGAAATTCTATGAATGAATCTGTCAGTGAATCTTATTTATAGAGAAGGCAGACTAGAGAGGACAACAGTGTAACTGGTCAAGAAGTAGTAGCAGTCACTCATTTAATGAGAGAGGGGACATTTTGTGTTTTGTGGGTTGCACAGTTAACTTGTTTTGGTCTCAATTTATTATGGTCTCACAACAACCTTGTTTAATGTTGAAGTTCTTTGAAACAATGTATGTCCAACAGATGAACAAAATGGCCTGACTGTGAGCATCAGACCAGCTTGTAATAACATCAAGACCTAGCTGCCAGGTCAGATCAGCTTCCAAATGTCAGGGGCGGCTATTTTTCCTTCTTACTTTCTCACACCAAAAAGAAAACACTGCTGCCGCGCTTACAAAGCGTTTTAAGGCATAAGACAAAATAATGGTTTTGGAATTTATATTTTTAGAAGATCAGAAATGATCTTATATACATATATACACAGGCATGTACGCTTACTCTCTCTCTTATAATGATCATGAAAATTGTGTCTGATTTACTTTGATCTTGATGAACTAGGAAGAAACTTTACCTTAGGTAATGGTATGAATAAAATGCCATCAAGAAATTACAGGATCAGGGGTATTTTGTCTATGCTCACCTCGTAGATTCATGATCAGTCTGTGTTCTTTGTGGTTGATAACTGGCAAATTGAAGACTTATTTTGTCTTGGAAAGAAGGTCCTATTTATTCCAGGGGCTCATTGGTTTTGCTGAGTTGGGCAATTGTTCTTATCAATAGGGTCTTTGCTGGAGATGAGATGAGGTTCTCCCTGGGTGAATGATATTCTAGAACCAAGACTCTCAACTGGTTGTATTTAACCTGCAAGGCCTGTTCTTGTATCCTTGAAGTGAGAATACATTTGGCTGAATTCTGCAGACTCATTTTGATCTGAGTGAAATATTCTTCTCAGTCCACTGGATCTTCAGTTCATTTGTGTAAAAGACACTGTGCACTCATTTATTCATTCACTTATCCTTCCAGAAATGACTGAACGCCTCCTATATGACAGATGCTGCCCTAGATACTGGATAAACATTAGTTAATAAAACAGAATTTTATGGATTGTAGCATTTACAGAGAGACAGACAATAAACAAACAAATAAATAAAAATATATCAAGTGTTATGAATAAGAACAATGGTTATACTAAAAATAACTGCAGGAAAATAAGCACAAAGATTTAGCCATCTCTGAAGAGCTGAATTTAAGCTGAGACTTTAAAGTTGAGAAAGAATCCGTCATGTAAAGACTGATGTGAAGAACGAATTCCTTTCACTCTCCTTCATAGTTGATGCATCAGCATAGATTTAATTAATAGCCTGATGCCATTGTTTTGTTTGATTTATACAACATTTACTTGCTTGGCTGGGTCTCAACCCTCATTAAATTGTGTTCTTTTACGTTACCTTTACACTTAACATTTTTATTAACATAGTTATTATTACAGCTTGACCCATAATGTCTCACAAATAGATGTTGCTGTTAAGTTGTATACACAGGATGCTTTATCTCACTTTCAAGAATCTGTTAGTTTTCCATGGTATTAAGGACATTTTTTTTTTTGTAAGAGTTTATGACAGTGAGTAGTATCAGCTTGTATTTGTAGGTTTGATATATAGGTTAAGATCCAACAGCTTATCACAGTTTTATATAGATCAATATAGCTAGGAAAAGCATGAAGGCATGGTTCCCAGTCAGTTTAAATCTTTTTGTCATTTCCAATGGCCTGTTGACAAGTTTAGGATCTGTCTATTGAAAGAATGGAGACACAGAAAGAGATAAAGAGAGACAGAGAAACTTTCTGTCCCTTCCTTATTACCTCCTCTGAGCTTTTGTGTGTTGCAGTCCCTGTAAGTGACATGACCATCTTTCATTTACCTCTGATTATAAATCTTGATCAGATAGGCTTCTCCCTCTCCTTCACCTTGCACATTCAAGTAGTCACAGAATCTCTTCACTCAATCTGATTTTGCTCTCATCTTTCTACCTGGATGTTTTCTATCTTGAGTCACTATTGTTCTAGGTCTGTGCTGCCCACTAAGATAGTCATTAACCACATATGGCTATTTAAATTTAAATTCAGTATTTAATGTTCTTCCATTGCTTCTAAACCCCAGGCACATCAAATACATAACCTCCATTTTTTATGTAAGCTCTTTTGTCTGCTTGAATTTTTGTTTTTAAAATTTTGGACCACCTAACGTCTGCTGATGCTTTAAAACCTGCTCACATTTTATCTCCTTCATGAATTCTTAGACTTCCTCCACCAGAGTTGATAGTTCCTTTATACTCACATGGCACTTCTATAGCATATATTATGTTTATTTACAATTTATAGCTCATGTATTTATGTCTCCCACTCATGAAATATAAACTCTCAGAGGCGAGAATAGTTTCTTTTTTTTAAATCATTGTATCTATAGTATGAAGGACAGTATCTGGCCCATTTTAAATCCTAAATAAAATATTCCTGAAGAAATAAATGTAGGAGAGAAATAATTGTAATGGTAATAATTAATGCCTGGAAGGTCCAGTGAATACTGTCAGATCTTCTTTTTCTTTTTTTTTAATAATAGAGTTGGGGAAAAATCAATCTGAGAAAAGAGAAGATAACCATAGAAATGAACTGAAGGAATGTCAAAGGTTTAATTTTGTGTTATTGTTAATGTTAATCCTCTTCAGGCTGTGTAAACTTTGTTCAGTTAAGCAAATACTGCAGAAGACAAAGATTTTATATTTACTGGGAAATTCACAGTTGCAAGTGTCTGTGTGTTTCCAGTATCCTTAGGAACCTTAGCAAATAACTAACAGATTTGCATTTTCTTTCCACCTAAAGTGAAAGGCCTCTAGGTCCCTCACTGAACAATGACATTAAATAAATACTTAGAAAACAGGCACAGAGTTGGTAGAAAGGATTTGGGTTGATCTTTGATTTTGGAATAGATTACTCACAGATATTACAGCCCAGTAAAGAGAATAGAATTAAAATTACATTTATAATTATATCTGTACTCACTCCATATGCACTGTTAGCATAGGCTTTAAAAATCATGACTTTTATATATCAGGCAGGTCAGGTAATTTTAAAACAAATATTCAGTTCACAGTGAAGCAAACTCATGGAGTAGGGAAAAATGAACCTAATATGCCACAACTTTTTAAAAAATTACATTAAAAATGCATGCATAGTATTTCACCACCAAATCACCCAATTTTATAGCATATGTTTAGGGAGCAGGAACATTAAATTCATCAAACTCACCTAATTTTGGATGCCCCATAAAAAAATAATGAAAGAAAGTCAATAAATCCGAATCTCTTTCTTATATTTATTTATACAAACTTATATTTTCAAGAATTTACATAATAATTTATATGGAGAAATGTCCTGTGGGGATTTCTGTCTTCAATCCTTGTCAGAGCATTTTGACGTTAGCCAAATTTATGAATTTTGTTCTACATATAGTAAAGAAGGAGAAAAGAAGATGGCAATTTCCTGAAAGTGACAAATCAAGATTCTGAAAAGTTGAGTGGAAAAAATTCTTGATTTTCACTTGTAAAGCAGAGATTTGAATATCAGTGTTATTCGATGCCAGGTATATTATCACTGACTAATGTATAGAAAAGGGAGTGGATGTGCTCCATGGACCCTGGGATGATGCGAATGTTTATTTGCTAATATCTAATTTTTAATTTGTTCCTAATTATTTAGTTGTTTTAAGTATGTGTTTTTGTTATGAAATATAAGTGTGTGGTTTTTCATTTATTTTATTTTTAAAAATAGGTTACCTCATCTTGAGGTGTCAGGGTCATTCACTTTCTGTTCCCAAATAACTGGCAACTACTTACATGTGGTAGCAGCGGAATCTGAAGGATTCAGGGAAACTCTTTTTTTTTTTTTTTTTTTATTATTATACTTTAAGTTCTAGGGCACATGCGCATAACGTGCAGGTTTGTTACCTATGTATACTTATGCCATGTTGCTGTGCTGCACCCATCAACTCGTCAGCACCCAACAACTCATCATTTACATCAGGTATAACTCCCAGTGCAATCCCTCCCCCCTCCCCCCTCCCCATGATAGGCCCCAGTGTGTGATGTTCCCCTTCCCGACTCCAAGTGATCTCATTGTTCACTTCTCACCTATGAGTGAGAACATGCGGTGTTTGGTTTTCTGTTCTTGTGATAGTTTGCTAAGAATGATGGTTTCCAGCTGCATCCATGTCCCTACAAAGGACACAAACTCATCCTTTTTTATGGCTGCATAGTATTCCATGGTGTATATGTGCCACATTTTCTTAATCCAGTCTGTCACTGATGGACATTTGGGTTGATTCCAAGTCTTTGCTATTGTGAATAGTGCCGCAATAAACATACGTGTGCATGTGTCTTTATAGCAGCATGATTTATAATCCTTTGGGTATATACCCAGTAATGGGATGGCTGGGTCATATGGTACATCTAGTTCTAGATCCTTGAGGAATCGCCATACTGTTTTCCATAATGGTTGAACTAGTTTACAATCCCACCAACAGTGTAAAAGTGTTCCTATTTCTCCACATCCTCTCCAGCACCTGTTGTTTCCTGACTTCTTGACTGGCTTCTTAAAAGCCTAGTGAAGAGGTAGTTCCAACCTTAAATACTGTGGGAGTAAGAGTGTCACAGCAGGTCACAACAGAGGTCTTGTCCCAATTACACACGAAGTGGAAGAGCAGAAGGCCTTTGAGATTCCCTCCAATTGTAGCATGCAGGCCCAGTGGGTCAGTCTGCTACAGCATACATCCACATGGCTGGAAAAAAAAAAAAAAAAAAAAACTGCTTCAGAGTCTTCCCTGAGCAAATGCAGTAATTGTACTCACTAGAACATGTTTTCTCCCAGAGGCATGGTGATTCTCTGAGGGAGAGCACTGGGCTCTTTGGAGAATTCTTAGAGCATTTCAAAATTTTTTAGGGGATTGTGTTGTATAGTCCTGGCCCACTTTAGAAAATAGTACAGTATATTTTTGCCTCTAAATACGTTTGATTTTCATAACATTTTGTCGGCCTGGATCCTGGAACTAGGTGACAATTTGCCTCAGCAAGAGTCCTCTATTTTCTTTTATGCATTGCTTCTTTAGAAAGAGGCAAAATCATTTTGCTGACAAAGTAATTTCTAAAACTTGTCTAAACTGCATTCACTGAAGCCAAACCAGTTTATTCTCTTTTCTAAAAATCTCCCCAAATTTTGTCTTAGTATTAAATTATTTCTTTCCTTTATAATCCTCATCTAGTTGGTATGGTTTATATTACCTGCATTATTGCCTGATGATCTTTTTGTTTACTTCCATTAAGAAGCAGACTTCTTCTCTTTTGGTTCCTTTATCTGGTCCTTTAAACTTACACTAAATGTCTTTGTTATTTATATATCTAAAATGAGTGATCTTCCAAGAATTCTAACTTCATTAGTTGAAGCAGATGAAGAGCCCTCCTTCAATCAACTGTGGCTCACCACCCTAATCAATTTCTCAATATGACCCTACTTAGCTCCAGGAAACATTTTCACTCAGGCATGTTTCTTAGCCCTTTTTATATATTTATAATATGGAAAGAGAAAAACAGTAAGAAGTTTTCAGTTTTGAGTATAAGCTCAGTACCATACTTGTATTAGTGGAAGAGAGGGGCAGGGTAGTACCTTATTACAGATTCCTATGCTGACAGGTCGAGCACATACTGAGAATTCAGGCAAATGATCCTTTAACTCAGTGTTAACTTGGATGGGGGAAGAAGGGTCTATGTGAAAGTTTCAGAATGACCCTTCCATTCTTTAGAATTTTCCCCAGTTCCCTAGAGTATAATAGTCTTTCAAATGCAGGCCTGAGATTCTTCATATATTCAGGATGGGTTAGAAACACACTGCCTCTTATGATCTTTCTTTTTTTTCTTCTTTCCTTATGGGACATTTAGTTCTGTTAACCAGTGTTCTCTTTTCTAGTCTTTTTGGGTACTGGTTGTCCTCAACTCTACTGTTGCTCCTCTTTAGGCTCCTCTAAGGAGATGGGGGAACCAGCTTGGACCACACGACAGAGTGACCCGAAGACAAACAAGACATTCACACTGCAGTGTTGCCCATTTCCCAGCAGATTCTCATATATGAATTAAGCAAGGGCTCTGTTTCCTTCTTGTCACTACTAATTGACCAGTTTTGCCAAACTCTGATTTTGGTGTGTGCTTTGCTTCAAAAAGGGAGATAGGAGGAAAAATTAAACCATCTATTAATAACACCTTTTTTTGCTAAAAAGTATCCTTTGACCTCTTGAATGTGGGATATGATCAGTTTCCTGTTAATGGGTAAAGAAGCCTGTTGAATTAATTGGGTTATCATGGATAAATGGAAGGAATATATGACGCTATTTCTCTGCTCGAAACTCTCCGATTGCTTCCTGTCATAAAGATAATGAAATCCAGTCTTCACTGCAATCTAAAAGACAAAATACAGTCATATCCCTGACTTCTTCTCCAATTCATTCCTAACCATACTTTCTTGAACATACTTCTCTGTCTCTATTAGCCCAATTGCTATTCCTTGAATACATCAAATATGATATTGTCACAGAGTCTTTGTGCTTGCTCTTCCTTCTGCTTGGGACACTTTTCTTCCAAATGTTTACTTCACATATCTAGTCAACTGTTACCTTCAATGAGAGGCAACTCAACCACTCATTTAAGACAGCTTGCCTGAACAGCTTTTATTTTTCCCATTGTCCTTATCATTAGCTGAGATGATATTATATAAACCACTGGAACAGAGACTTTATTCTATTCACACTGCCACATCTCCTAACAGCTAAAGAAATGCCTGGCTCATAGGAATCAGTCAAAAAATATTAATTAACTTTATTTTTATTAATGGGTCACTTTATTGGCTACTACTCTGACCCATAAATGGGCTGAAGTTGCAGTTGTTATTGCTTCAGAGATGCTACCTTTTGTGTTGAAAGTAATGACCAAATGATGAATCAAATACCTATGGCAGGTATCAAGAGTAGATTTTACACAGGCCTGGGCCTTAAGGCCCAAGATGGTAGAGACTATTAAGGCAAAAATACAACACAGGCTTAATTCATTCAGAAAACACAATCAAAGTGACATCTTCAGTCAGTTATGACCCGCAATTCACTGAAGTGAGTTTGCATTAATATTTCATCTTTAATAACAAAGTTATCTGAAACATGGGCAAGGTGCTATGATGACATACTTCTTTACCTCCTTCAGCCAGGATTGAGTAATTCCTGGGGTAAGTAGGTTTTCATATGGTGTTATAGGAATAAAAAGAGATTTGTTTTTGGTTTGGTGGCTCTCTGTCTTGATCCATTTTGACCAAGAAACAGATTTAAGAGTTAATTATATGGAAAATGTTTCAATTATTGAGAATAAAAATATTTAAAACTCCTGTATGTCATATTCAAATGGACCCACAACCAGAGAAATTTAGTGAAATTTATTTAAATATTAACAGAAATGTCTGGAAATGTCTGGACATGAACAGAAATGTCTTTTTCTTTGATTCACGTTGGAGTATCACATGCCCTTTCTGGCACCATGGCCATGCTCTTGTAAGGGTAGGAGGTAGAAAGAAAAATCTGTCTCACTCCATGAAATTTCCCGTGGATTTAACCACATCAGAATTTCTTTGGGATTCTGATACAAAGTTAATTTAGTTAAATAGAAGTTATAAGTCTGTAACTGACTTGAAAATAAATCTTGTAATATTTCTTCTTTGACCATAAACTTCATCTCAATAACAACATTACACTGCCACATGTAGATTTCAATTAGATCCCAATTTTGACTAAGTATGGCTTTATATGTATTTAGTTTTAAAAAATTTCCTTTTTTTGTGAGTTACAATCCTTACTGCATCCCAGCAGGTCCAACGCTGTTTTCATCTTTTTCTTTCAGTTGCAACTGTAATTCATATTCTTAAGGTTAGGAACACAAAGCCTGCAACCAGCTCATTAGTAGATTTGGTCATTATGCTCAAATTGTACATTAATTTCACCTGAATTACTTGAAGACAAGCAACACCACCACCAACAAAAAACCTGCCTCAATATCTGCTTCCTTAAAGGTTATTGAATTCAATCATATTGAGATAATAGCTTTAAATTAACATTTATATTGAACTTTGCAGATATGCAGTTCTTAAATTTTTGAACTTGGTTACTCAAATCACAGAAATTGCATCCCAACTAGATCTTCTGGCCTCCAACCTTTCTCTTAGCTCACTCATTCATTATCTTGTCACTGAAGTTGTTTCTCCAAGTCACAGATAGGGTTATGTGTCGCCCTGCTAGGAAACTGGCTATGACTCCTCTCAACCTATGGAATTAAGTTCAAATCCCATTGTGTAGTGTTCAAGACTATTTATAATCTCATCTCATCCTGCCTTTCTAACCTCATCTCCTGCATACACGCAGCTACTGCCACATGTACCTTTTATGCACTGAATTTAACAGATGAGCCATAATTTTCTAGTCATGCATACATTTTCATGTCGCTATACTTGTGCTTATGCTTTTTACTCTCTCTGAAATGAGCTTCCTCCTCTTTTTTATTTGGTTAAGTCCAACTCAACCAATATGTCACCTCCTCTGCAGTCTACTCTGACCCTCCACCTCTTCCCTTACCTCAGAAAGAAGTTATTACCGTTCCCTCCAATATTCAGCATGAATGAAGAGAAGGCTGTTACTAAAAAGTAAATATAAATTTCTTCACCATATATTACCAGTTAAGTCACTGGATGTATATTTTATGGTATTCTATTTATTTTAAACTGAAAAGCTTCATTAAATTACTTGTAAAATCTGTTCTCTGTGATCTGTGTTCATAGAACACGTAAAGAAACAGCATTGCTATTGTTGGGTGGGCCATTAGTCCTGTGAATTGATTAGTCTTACACAAAGATCACAATGTCCACCAGTTCAAAAAGAGGTCATTTACGCAGAGTACTTTGGGGCCCATTTCTTGTTTGGATCTGTTTGCCCTGAGTTCCTTGGAAAAGGACCCTAGCTCCAGCCTTCATCTCACAGACCCATTCGCATCAGCTGATCAGCCAGTGTAGAGGAAACTAAAACAATATGACACGTGCTTGATAGGGGAAGCAAGAAGATATAGTGGGATTGTTATAGAGGCTTGAGGAAAGCTTCCAGAAGGAAGGATCATTAACTTGAGAATTGGCATGGGAGTTGGTATTAGGAATTAGCTTAATACTCAAATTATACATGAATTTTACGTGAATTACTTGGAGCCAAGTAACAACAACAGTAGAAGCGTTCTAATGTTGAAGCAAAAGAAATTCATTAAGGATGGCGCATGCTGGAGTTGGTGTATGCATATGTGTAGATGTGTGTAGAGGTGTAGTGGAGGCTTCCCGTAGGGGGAGAAGATGAGAAAAGCAGAGATCAGATATTCAAAAGTCAAATATATATTTTTAATCAAAGTATCTTTTAAACATTAATGCTTTCTTTATCTGGTTATTTTTAGAGTTCTATTAAATTAACATTTAATGAGTGCCTACTATGTGCAAGGTGCCCTGTTAAGTCCTTAGGAAACAAAAAAAAATTTACTATCTTAGTATGGAAGAGATAAAACCTGCATACAAATAACCATAATACAAGGTAGAAAGTGATACATGCTACAAGAGAGACAAAAATAAAATGCTACGGAAGTTCAGAGGAGGGAGAATTCACACATTTATGTGTGGCTAACCTATTTTTACTAACACTATGATAATCTTAGCTATGTGGCTTATCTCAATCATGGTGATGCTAATTTTGCAACTTCTTTGACCTTCTGTAGGGTATAGTCCTTAGAAAAAACACCCTATTCATGAGACAAACTTGATCTAATTACTGAGTGTCTGCAGGCTGATTACTAGAATGAAATTAAAACCTGAGTTTCAGTGGGTTTAAGCTGTAGAGGAATGGAAGTAATATAAATTGAAACTTACCATTTCTAAACTTGAGGACTGTGCCAGTTAAGTGTGGGCCAGTGTAGAGTTTTAATTACTGGGAATGAGTGAAAAGAAAAATTAAGAAAAGAAAAATTAAGTTGGAAGAATTATTAATGTCCCAACAGTAGGCTTTTATTCTGGGTAAATGGTCTTCCTGTGAAGGAAAAAGTTTAATTTGTGAAGAGACACACTTCTTTCACTGTAAGACACTTATGCACCCTATCTGAGTGGACATCACCAAACTAGAGGGAGTCTATCCCATTAATAGACTCATGTATGTAGCTGGTGATGGTGAGTCTATTTTCCCAAGCACCTGCAGGCTCAGCTCCACTAGTTGGTGAGCCCAAAATCACCAGGCCGGGTAATGGGATATCCCAATGCATCAGATGAAGAGATTAGAATTAGTTCTGTTCTAAGTCCAGCCTTGTGCTCATTGAGCTGTGATCATTTTTTTTGTAATCCCTGCTGAGTTTACCAGGCTTCTAAGACTGGAGTTCACATCCTTCCATCTTTAAGCGCATAGTGTTATCCTGTCAGCAGAAATAATTGTTAACTTTCCATCCCCTTGAAATAATACTGGTCAGAGCCAATGTCTTGTACTTAATCTGATCCCTCAAGCAAACATTTCTAAAAGGCAAATGTAGTAATGCAACCTAGTGGAAAATCTCGAGACTCAGAGTTGGATTTTGGATTCATTTGCTTGGTAATTACGTCACTGGGACAGATTGGTATACGTCTTTGAGTTTTCATTTAGTCATTTGCAAAATGGATTGCTATGGGATTAAATGTGAAATATAAACATAAGGCTTTAAATGCTGTATAGGATAAGGTATTATTTATTGAAGATCAAAAGCTCTTTGATAATTAGGAGTGTTTTCTATTTTCCCAAATCTTACACATAGGGACATTTGTTACAGCCATTCAATCTGGAGATCAAAGTGAAGGTGTCATTCTTCTAAACATGCAGTTGGAGACACTTGCAGAGAGTAAAGATGAATGTGATTTTATTTACCTTTCAAGGGTGTATATAGACATGCAAGCTAATTAAAAGATATGCTCACCTTGGTAAATACAGTAAGCTTAAAATATACCTTATATTTCTTTTGTAAATGGTATATTATTCCATCAACTCCATTTTCATACATTCACATAGAACGGGAGTATTTAAGTGAAAGAATATTTCAGAAAAAAGAAGGAAGGACAGGATAGTAATTACAACCAAACTTGCCTTGTGCTGACAGCAGCCAACTCATTTATTAAGTCAATGTAGTCAAGTAACACAGCAACATCACACTTGATTGAAATCTTGGCCAAGTCTGACAGATGTTCTCTACTCATTGTCAATCTCAAGTATGTTTTAATGAGTTTTAAGTGACTGGAGCTCCCCTCTGCAGATGCCACTGTTGCAGAGATTGTGAACAGATTCTTCAGGGCAATGGGTTTTGTATTTAATAAGTGGTTCATGGTAGGTAACCGGTAGAAATCATTGCTGAAAATGCGATCACGTCTCTGGAAACAGACACTCTCAGTCTATAGCTGATGAGCCTCTTTCAAATCAGTTAAATTCATAATAGTGCTCCAAAGCTGGTCTCTGTGTATAACATCTCCAATCTTAAAAGTTGATAAAAGTATTTCAAAACCTCAATCTTTTTGGAGATTTTAGAAGATTCCTACTTTAGAAGACTCACTGGAAACATTTTAAAATTTGCTTTTTTGTTGTTGTTGTTGTTCTTCAATGAAATTGCATGTCTAAGGACAAAGGGGGTGGTGAGAGTAGCTTACAAAGTAATTCTCATTTTTTGTATGTATTAGAAATAGGTTTTAGATTTTTTTAAAGCAGTTTTCAGAAAGATAGTTTGACATTTCTACTGGCTTATGGACCTGCTTTTTCACTTTAAAAATTATTACTTGTGTAGAGAAAAACCACGAGGATAATATTTCCTTTGGTCAATCTCTATCTCAAACAAAATGGTTTGTATATTTTGTATACTATGCCATAAAAATGAATATTGCTTAGCTGCTGTGGTGTATTAGTTTTTTCCACACTAGAATAAATCGACTTCTTATTACTAGCCTATCTCTTCAGTATAAGTTTAATAGTTCATTTCTATTTTATTTCTTCATATGTTATATATAAACCTTTTAATGATCTAAAATGTCTTTTCATAATGGTCTGAATTGAACAACAATTTCTAAGAAACTTCTTTCATCTTATGATGTAGAAATTGTTTAAGAGCAGATACATTTCTGAGGGGAAATAAAACTCAGTATAAATCACAGGAGATGTGTTGAAGTCCTGATTTCATTTATCCAACATTTTGTCTAAAGTAAATGAAACTTACAAATATTAAAAGAGTGCATTGTCAGATTTCTGATATTTACAACTTTTCATGCTTCATGCTTGATTTAAAACCCAAAGCCTGTCAGAAAGCCAGATGGCAAGTAAGGACATCTCTGATGCATTAATACTTAGCTCCTGAGAGGTAGAAAATGATTTATTTGCTTCTGAGAAGATGTGGGCTAGGGTAGACCACCCCTAATGTGTAGTGGGGGAGTGATGATGGTTTCTGTGTTAAGAGGACTTCTTTAAAAATTATTTATTTATTATCTGTTAGGTTTCCATAGCTCCATGCCCTTTGAGTCTTCAGAGGCTGGCTGCTGCATGCAGCAATTAGTTTGTGCCAGAGAGAAAATGAGTGGTGAGAGAAATATCTGGGCTGAAATGCAGTGTGTGACAAACACAGTGGAATCTGAAAGAGTTGCTTGTTAGTTAGAAATTAGTCATGGGCTAGCCCAAGGGTGGGTGCATAGTAACTTTAGATTATTCATTCTTTTCTTTTTTGGGCAGCCTTGCCCTTCTCTTAGGCATGGTATATTCTCTGGGGAGTTGATAATTGCACTGCCAAAAGTATACAACATTTAAATGGAACACCAACTGAGAAAAAAAATTTGCAGCTTGGAAAGGCAATAAATAAGGTGGATACTGGGAACGGGAGGCGATCTTTCTTCTCTCCCAGAGAGAAGGGCAGTAAGCGGTGAGGTTGCTCATTGTAGGCTGATTACAGAGTGCAAAGATGGTGGGTTGATTGAAGGTGTGTAAATAGACCACAGAATCTGTTAATCCAGGAGAGCGTATTTGTGTGTGTTCATTCGAATGTAAAGCCAAAAGGTGGCTTAGATCAACTGCAATATTTAAAGTTATTGTTTACCGAAGCAACATTCCAGTGTCCTTGGCATTCTTATAAATTGTGGGCAGAACACATGGGCTAAAATATTCAACCTCTGAAAAAGTGCAGCTTTGAAGCTGTAAAAAGCCACTAACTGCCTTAGTTGATTACATAGCAGGCTCTTTAGACCGCCAGTTTCTCGGCAGGCATCCCTGCCTCACATTTTCCTATTTATTTTTGCTGAAACTCTACCATGGATTTTAACCTGAAAGAAAAAAAAAACATGCAGGCATTTGTTTAAGAAGAATCAGGAACCTCTCTGATACGCTATGTGAGCTGAGAAACACCGGTGTGTCAGGTTATTGTATGCCACCAGCTGTAGCCACTTTAGCTGGAGAGCACTTTGTATTCTTCTTCTTTAAGGCAGTAATTGGTAAGTATATTTCTGCCTGTAATCAATAGCTTTTATATTCAACATAATATTTCTAAACAAAAAGAAATATTACGTTCAATGTAAAAGCTATTGATTGCAGAGAGCAAATGTCCTTTCCACATGCCACTCCACATGGCTGAATAATCCTGAAATTCTACAGAGCTACCAGTGTGACAAATGCCTCTGTCATTAATTGGTTCTTCATTCTTTGAGACCCAGGAAAGAAAATTTCTTTAACCAAATCTCTAGTGAAACAATGTCTTGTATATAAAGAGAATACCATGTGATATGAATCAGAAAATATTATTTGAGCCTTTTTTCTAGTAGTGAATGAGTTTTTAGACTGTGTGTGTATACCTTGAAATTTATATGTGTATATGTATCATGTCTATTAGTATAGATATACATATGTGTATACATATCAGTATCTACATATATGTATATATTGACTCACATTCTCTTATATGTATATGGTATATAATACATATATCAGTGTATATGTCAGATACATAGATAAGTATATATACATGTATATATGTGTGTATATACATACACATATGTATATCTATACATACATATGACATCATATGCCAGCATATATGTACACATATGCATTATACATGTCAGTATATACATATATTTATATACATATAAATATACTGATATATATCAGTATATATATACACGTATATGTATATCAGTATAAATCAGTATGTGTGTATACACGCATATACATATAAGAGAATGTGGATTAGTATATACATGTGGATCGGTATATATAGGACATATACATACATAGGTATATCAGTATATATGTATACATATATACATGCAAGAGAATTGTAACAGTATATAAATGTGCATCAGTATATATAGTATATATACATATATAGGTTTATCAGTATACATCAGTATATATGTATACACATATTACATACAAGAGAATTATATCAGTATATAAGTGTGGATCAGTATATATATACTGTATTTATAGATATACTGTGTATATATATATACTGATCCACATTTTCTCCACTGATCTTTCCCATGACTGGTGTGTATACACACACACATACACACACACAATCTACATGTAGTTGACTTTTGAACAGCGTGAGAGTGAACTGAATAAGTTCATTTACATACATGGATTTTCTTCCACTTCTGCTACTGCTGACACAGCAAGACCAACCCCTCCTCTTCCTCCTCCTTCTCATCTTACTTATTGTACAGACGATGAGGATGAAGACTTTTATAATGATCCACTTTCACTTAAAGTATAATAGATACATTTTCTCATTTTTATGATTTTCTTAACTACATGGTTTTCCCTCTGGCTTACTTTATTATAAGAATGCAGTAATAGAATACATACAACATACAACACTATTTAATGAATAGTTTATGTTATCAGTAAGGCTTCTGGTCAACAGAAGACTATTAGTAAGTAGTTAAATTTTAAGGGGGTGAAAAGTTATCTATGATTTTTGACTGTGCAGGGGATTGGCACCCCTAACCCCTCATGTTGTTCAAGGGTCAACTTGAACAACATGTATGTATGTATGTATGTATGTATAATATATACACCTACACACACATATGTATACACACACATACACGCACACACACACACACACACACATATATATATAAGTCATAGGGAAAATCGTATATCTATGACATAAAGAGAGAGATATATATATGCCCACATATACACATACATGTTAATCCTCACTGAACAAATCTCTTCCCTGATCTTCTCCGTGACTGATATATATTGAACTTCCCCATTATATCTATATCTCTGCATACCATCTAACCTTGTTATATATTTGTATATATGCATACACACGTACATACCTCCATTATATATGCATGCATGTATAATCCTTCATCACCTGGTCTTTTACATAACTAATTGTAAACCCTTCCAAAGCAGCTCATTCTGGTCAGCAAAGCGGCCTCTGACCGAGTTTCTTTTTCTCTGTGAAAGCAAACCTGCTTTTGTTGTAGCATTTAGTTTTTAGTTTAGGATCACCGGCCAAGGCATACAGTTGTGCAGGTTGTGTGCCGCACAGGAGCATCTCCCTGAGTTGATAGGCGCTTTGCAGTCCACTCTCAGTTTTCTGAGCTCAAGGCTGCCTCCACCTTGATAAAAGACACTCCTTTTAACCTATGTGAAAATGCTATCTACTATGGAAGTCATGGTGGAGATATGTTTTCATAACAGGGGTAGCCTTTTTTTTTTTTTTTTGTACAACATTCTTGTATGAACTAGCAGTAACTTTGCTGGCACGATGACCTATGAATTTAGCTGATGAATTAGGTACTAACATTGTTATAAATTAATATTAATTATAACAATTAATAAAAAAGGTGATGAAATAACCATCTCGAACATTTCTCCATAAACAGGATTTTTATTTCGAGACCCACAGTCTCAGACGTAGGTTCAATGGAATCACTAGGGACCAAACAAGAAGAAACATCAAATAATCTCCCACCACTGAAATCAGCTCCCTCTAGAAAGGGGCTACAGAAGAGACAAGACAGCTCTCTGAATTTACTTGGCACATGAATAGAATTCAGGCTCCAAAAGAGGCCACCTGCTACCCTTTATAGGTGCTAAGAAATACCAAAATTAAAAATACAAGAAATACGATACTCTAAATAGGGAAGGTAAAAGAATGGTAATGAACTTTCAGAATAGACAAGTAGACTGCACTGGTTGCTATTAAAAATACAATCCACAGGCAGAGAAACACTTGCCCAAATTGTACAGGGATGCTACAGCACTCTTTAAACTTATAATGAGGCATTGTAAAAAATATTTGTCTACTGTGCATGTATCTGTGGATTTCTGAGTTCACTCATCAGAGCAGGCACTACTTTTAGGGTTGTGTGTGTGCACGCGCGTGTTTGTGTGCATGCACATGCATGCGTATTGGGGGAAATTAATTTCTTTCAGTGTTTCAGTTCCTAGGCAAAGCCACATAAAGAGAGTTGTTTGATGTATGAAAAAGTGTCTTATACAGTATTAAATCCAGGAGTTTACTATTTGGGGGACAGACTCACATTTTATGGCAAGATCACTATTCACTTTAGTGTCTTCTGTCCTTTTCCTGGCAGAAACATCCTGCAGAAAATTCCAAATAGCTATACCCTCAAGTCATAGTACCAGTAAATATCTTATTCAAAGCAGAGAGGCATATTTCCCAAAACATGCTCTGGGCTGTAAGATCCTACTGTAAATCTTAACATTTTTAGTGGTCACGGGTGGTCACGGGTTGATGTTGAATGGGAGCACTAAGTGGAATACCTCTGTTAAACTTACTTTTTTTCAAATGTGACAATTTAAAGAGCCCTGGTTTGTATAGGATAAGACACAGATATTCATGGATCCAGGTACCAATACACACACACACACACACACACACACATACAATCAATTATAAATTACTTTATCCCAATGTAATAGTTCTAAAAATATTTGTACCAGCAGAATAGGAGAATCAATAAGCAAATTAATTAATGAATTAATTGAATTTATGATAATTTAGAATTCATTTTGCAGACATAAGCTCGCATAAATACACCAGTTACAGAAAACTTTTTAACTACCAACCTCATCGCAAATAATACCACATACACAAATACATGTACACATATATATGGTGTTTTTTACTTTTCTGGATTTCTCAGTTTTTAAATGTAATTGGATTCAAAATATATTGTTATGATTTGAATATACAAAAGGCAAAAGTTTTGCAAACCCTGTAGGAACTTAATTTAAATCACATGACCAGTATTAGGAAAAAGTAGAATAGCATGCTTCAAAACAAACGGCACTTTTGATTTGGATAAATATATTTCTTCTAATATTTAAACCTGAAAGCTTTCTTAGTTGCAATATACTATTTATGGTAATCTGAGGTGTTGTTACTGAAGATGAAAAATACTTAACCCATTAGGTGTGCCTCAAATGAAAACTCCATTCTTTCTTTTCTGCTCTGTATAAAATCGGAGTTCTACATAACCAGGCTAAATAAATTCACATGCTATGGACTGATGCATAGTGTTTCTTATACACTGACCCTTATCTAAAAAGAGGGATCTGCTTTGCATCTGAATATATAGTCAACTTAAATATGCTGATGTTAGAAATGAGAATGAGTGGTTTTTATAAGTACAGTTGAGAGAACATTTCATTTAAAATGCTGAAAACTCTGGTTTAATATATGAAAATAAAGCAGCCAAGAAATGTTTTGTATGTTCTAGATTTCATCCTGCAGCCTTTCATAAAAAGGTGAGATGACAGATAGCAGATGGATTTACCTTTTTATTTAGCTGCCAAACTACAAATCAATTTCATATAAACAGATCTCTCAGCCAAATATAGCTTGACAGTAATTCTATAAGATTCATCAAGTCAAGGAAAGTGATTATGTCTGATGACACGAACTAATGTAAAAGTAAGATATATCACAATTTCAATATATTAGGTGAGAGAATCCATTAAATACCACCTTTTAAATGAAAATGCTTTTCTGTGTACTGATGATTTCAGTATTCATTTACTTTTTAGAATGATAAATAATTCTTACACTTTTCACATTGTTACACAGAACAATGTGAAAAAAAATTTACTAAAACAGTTTTCAGGTTGCAAGTGATATACAGTGTGTAAAATTATTTAGAAACATCCAGGTCAGTGTAAGGTTTTAAAAATATTGTTATTTCACTTATTAGACTAACCGTGTATATTGGAACTGCAGTTAAGTACTTACATTTAAGTAATTACTTTACTTATAAGAGAAGAAACAAGATGTGATGTGCATAAAGCACTTAATCACTTGTAGCTTAAAGCCTATTTTATTTCTCCATAATATTTGGAGGCAGACCTAAACCAGCTCCAGAAAAGTGATGGAAGATATTCTGTACATTAACGAAAGCCTCTCAGTCTGCACTTAATTCTGATGTAATGACATCTGGCCAACATCCTAAAATGAAATTTTCAATAAATGCTGGCAACTAACACAATTCATTATGGTTTCTCCTGGTAAAGGATGTGGGTAAAAATTGCTTTGGCTCTAAAAAAGCTTTCACTTCATTATGAGACTGGATCAATCACCATCAGCAGAAGATACTCATTGGGCTACTTGTTTTGCAGCTGTGATGCATTTTGTTATCAGGGCCTGCTGAAGACACTAAGAAATTTTTTTTATTAGGCAACCATTATTGCTAAACTCCTCTAAGCTAAATGCATTTTAAGTGTATTTCTTTTTTAAAGAGAAGGAACAATCAGTTTGACACGAAACTGGCATTAGATTACCTGTTCATCCTTATAAAAGCAATGCCATTTAGATGGCATTTTATTGTAGTTTTGCACAAAAAGAAATGATAATATATATTTCTCCATTAAACTAAGAAAGAGATCAGGTTACTCAGTGATCACTATGCATTTGAGACAAGTGGAGAAATTAAATTCAAGTCCAGTGCCTCCCTTCTTCTCTCCCTAACCTCCCTCCTTGAAAGGAAAATTTAAATGATGTTGTAAATTGAGTAGTGGTATAGAACCAAAGCTGACAGCCATATCTACCGGCTCCAACATTTCACATCTCCATTGATTTTTGTTTGCATTTTTGAGGCCTGAAAATAAAAGAAATAAAACTTTTCTGACATTAAAATGAGTTTTAATAACTATCTCACTAAAATCTGATGTATAAGCATTATTTTGCATTTTATGCTTGTGGTTTCTAAATATTCTACAATATATTGTAGCAGATTCCTTTGGACAAGCTGTATTTAATTTTTTACTACTTTCCTCTCTCATAGGTCCTCTAGAAAAAAAAATTGCCGTGTCTTATGTTACCCAGAGTGTCACTTAGTCCCTTCAGTCAAATTCCTTTTATTATCAAAGAAAAATTCAAAAGATTGCCTACCATTTCATAGGTAGTTTATTCTGAATGTGTCTAAAGAAAAACACATAAATTGGAATACATGAGTATGTACAATGGTTCTCACATGTTAAAGAAGTGTGAATTGTTGCAGATGAAAGAGATATTTGAGAACAAATAAGCATGCTGCAGGGATTTGGAATGACGACTGAAAAATTCCAAAATGGAACTTGTGAGCCACTTCAGATATACAAGGTAGGATTTTGTTCTGGCGTGTCTCCACCAGCAAAACACGGGAGGTGATTTACCATCAGTTGTCTAGTTGCTTAGTATTTCACAACTGATAAAGCACTAAAGCTTATCGGATGGTCTTATCATACTTCTACCTTCTTAAAACTGCTTGAGTAGAGTAGTAAATAATTGGCTAGAAAATATAGCTGAGAAACTTTTGGGAAGTGGGTAATTCTCAACTCTCCCACACTACCCTATTAGTGCTATACAGGAGTCTTATCAGAAAATGTGTTTTGATGAATGTATAGGCTTCTCCATGGACCCTAAATGGAATAAGGTTTTGTTTCTATGTTTGGCATAGATAAATAGCAATTTCATTGTCATCTCTTTTAGCTCATATGAAAAATTAAGTTATATAGTTAATAGAACACTTCTGAAGTTTTGCTAAATGGCTAAAGAGGAGAAAAAAGTAGATCTGGAAGGTTATATATTTTTACTAGTTTAGGTAACATCATTTTTTGTAACAAGTGAACACTATGATATTCTAATAGCTCAAAAACTTAGGGGTAGTTCTGGGTTGTTAAGATATTTTGCTTCACATATCCATTCACAGATCCAGGCCAATAGATCTACTATCTTCAGCTTACAGACTCTAAGGTTGTCCTGGGTATTAACGCCTAGGTAGAAGGTAGAAGAATATGGATGGTTTTAAAGGTCCAGTCATGGGATTAGTGAACTTTACATTCACTCATATTTTGTTGATTAGGATTCAGTGACATGACCATAGCTATTTATAAGTAAGCTGGAAGCTGTAGTGTAGACGTGTGTTCAGAAAGAAGAGGTGAACAGTCATCAAGTCTCAGCAACAAAATTGTACTGTATTCATTCTTATGGAAATGAATGGGAAAACAAAATAGAACTTTTTTCATTTGGATGCTACAGAAATTGTCATGAAACTAGGTGGAGATGGAATTTCTAAAGATAAAACTTCTGGGATTGGGATAAGAAGGTGGGATTTGGTTTGAATTAAAAACTAATTAAATAAAACCTGAATTTAATGATTGGCCACGAGCTCTCTCCTCTTCTCCTCATTCCCCTTTTACCCGCCATTCTGCTTCTCTTTGGAAAATTGTAAATCATATCACAAGCTGTAAATACTTTCTAGTCTGATTCAGTCAATGCTTAGGTATTTTCAGCAATAGTATTAAAACATTTAAAACATTTTAATTTATACTTACATATTAATATAAGGGTCCTTACTTAAATTCAAATATTATGCATAATCTCAGTTTGCAAGTCACACAAAATTGGACCTGCTTTGGTTGAAGTAGCCATGGGGACCCAGAGTCCCAGAGTCTCTCCCGTTCTGCCTGCCCTAATCCCAGCTTCGACCCCATGTCAGACCTTAAAGAGACAGAGTGAGAATAATTGTTCCACTCTAATACCACCAAGAATCACGTTAATAGCAAATTTTTAGGTGCTTACTCCAGATTTCAGCTGCACCTATGTCTCCTAGTTCTCTAGTGTGTTTGGGTCATTCTGTTGGATGGTGTTTAAATAAAAATGATTCAATCCCTTATTCACCTCAACATCATCTATGGTTTCCTAATCAATATTTCTAAATACTCTCAGATGGAATCTATTTCTTCTGAATTGCTTGTTATTCCCATTTGTTGAAACTGACAAATTCTCCATTGGTCTTTTTCATCTACGCTCTTTTCCATTTCTGTCTATTCTCAGTTGATCCAAATGGGCAATCGGGCTCCTATGCCTTAATTTTCATTTTGAAATTCACAGAAGACAATTGTGTGAACAGACTATTACTGAAGGTGAGGGGTCACTCTGGAAGGAGATTGCATATTTCATCAGAGCACAATAGACAGACAATTTATTCTGATAGCTATCTCCGTCCTCAAATGTGGCCAAACCACCTGCGTGTTTCTCACTGGCTGATTTTGTTCACATGTCACAGCCTCCTCCCATTTTGCTGGGCCTTCTCCCCTACGGCTCCTAGCCCCTCTGCTTTTCCAGGTTCCCAGGACTATTCATACTGTCTGTTTATAGGGCACCTCGTGGAAACTCAAATAACTTTTTTCTTTATCTTGCAGAGTTTTATTTTGTCTCATTCACTGTCTGATCTGGTCATGGCAAAGAAACTGTTCATATATATATATATATATACACACACATATATATATAAAATAGCCTTTCAAGACTATTATTTGTGAAACAACAAATTTTCTTACCTAAAAAAATTTGCCAACAGCTTTTAAACTAACACTCTTAAGATTAAAGAAAGATACACTGAAATGAACGCACAGTGGGACCTGTATGCTGAGACAGAGATATTACATAGAGAAATTAAGACAATAATGTCCACATCTGGCTCTCAATAGAGACAATAATTATATATGGATTTTATCCTCCACACCTTACTACTTCCTTCCTTTACTTTCTATTGTGTATATTGTCTCTTAGATTTCTAACTTTCTTTGCATTACTGTGCCATTTGACTCCATAGTGCATTGTGGTGAATAGAGGGTTGTGTGGCATCTCAAATATGCTAAGCAAAAAACTTGACTAGTCTGTTTAAAAAGAAAACCACTTTCTGATCTCCAACACTTATGATTTTTTATGATCTCACCACATTCACATTTCTTACTCTGTTATCACTCTCTGGGCTCTCCATCTGATTTCCATAATGCATGTTCATAGTTCATGTTTATTACAACAGAGAGCTAAGTTAACTTATAGCTTTTCTGCATTTATATTTTTCTCCCAATTTTAAATTTTAAGAGACACCAAGCCAAATCTGACAGTTACCTAATAAAGCTGAAATTCTGTCTACAATTGGAGTACCCTGGGATGTTGACTGCCTTTAGCTCTATGAACGCACACTGTATGCTTGTGTTGCATTGATCAGAATGTGTCTGCCTGCAGTGAGCCCTAGGCAAGCTCTGGGCCATGAAACTTAAGGGGAGTGAGGGATGGTGTAATCATTGTGAGAGCAGCTTAGATTCCATCGATCGATGCTCATGACACCAACAATGAACTTCTCTCTAGAGGGGCGTATTGCAGTTGTGAAGTCAAGCAAGTATAAATGTGATGGGGTGGAACTTCAATTTTTCTCCAAGTAAAGAAACTAGTCCAGAGGTCACAGCTGATGAATGATGAACTGCTCCTTTCTTTGTGGTGTCTGTAAAAGTGGGCTAATATTCATAAAAATCTGCTGATAATCCCATAAAAGTTCTCCTTTAATTCTAAACATATACCTTTGCTTTAGATTACTAGCAAAAGGAAACTAACTTTAAAAATATGGCTTGATACAATATGAAATTGTGAACAATAGCACTAAAAAAACTCTCTTGGAAGTGAAATGCTGATGGTCTGATGGATTTATGATTGAAAGAACCTATAGAAGTTGCCTGGTGCAGCCTCTACCATAGAGCTCAAATGAGTGCTAGTGGTCATTTCAATCTATGCATGGGACATCTGAGTGGGGAAAAGCTAGCCTTACAGTTACAATTTTATTTATTTGGAAATTGTGCTGAACTGAAAGTTGTCTTCCTGTTATCTATAGTTTTAATCTTAGTTCTGACATTTGGAGTTATCCTGCAGTACCTCCTAATCTTTCTTCTTAATTCTTTCAAATATTTGATAATAGCTTTTATGTTTCTACTATGTAGACTTTACCAGTCTTTGTTAATTCTAACATTCCTCAAATAATGTAATTTATAGACACTTCTTTTTTTTGTTGTTGCTATCCTATGGACAACTTTAGCATGTCTGTATCTTTTTAAAATGTAAAGTCCACGACAAAATGCAGTGATCTGGTTTTGGAGGGAAAAATTCATAGTACAGTGTGAAATTTACTTTTCTCTTTTTTTGGCATTGATATTTATTTACAACCCAGAGTAATATTAGCTATTTTTGCAGCTACATTTCATTATTATCTTATGCTAGGCATTTTTTGAAACAAGAACTGCTCTTACATTAGGTTTCTTTTACTCTGAAATTCTATAGTAGATTTTTGAATTATTATTTGTTTTTTATATTTATTCCTATTGGGTTACACCATATTGGCTACAATCAACTCTTCCAATCCAATATGAATTTTTAAAATTAATCATCAATAAATGAATCTAAATTTTAAGTTAGTTACATATACATGTAATAAAAATGTCTTATCTGTTTAATGAAAATGCTTTATGTGACTTAATAGATCACTGATAAAAATGAAAACAAGGTAGGATGAAGTACATGCCTCAACTAGTACTCTGTCTTGAGGCCTATATTAGTATATTAATTTACTGTTTGGCCATAGCTGAAACAGCTCTGAATCCCCTGAATTCTACTATCATCTAGCCTCCAAATCTCTTAGGGAATCATGGGAAAATTGGTCATATTTCTTTCTGAAATCCATATTTATTCCATCTAGGTTATTCTTCTTTGCTAATGTGGGGATTCCATTGCAAAGGAAATAAAATTGACATGATTTATTCTCAGTGGAGCCATTGTAGCTGCTAGTAATTACTATTTTATGTGGAAAATACCCACAAAACATCCACTTAAACATTTATTCTTATGAAATGTGATCTACAAAATGGCATCCCTATGCTGCAGAGCTCAAAATGGAGTTAAGAAGCCATTCTAAGTAGGACTCTCTCCATGACCTTGCACAAGAAAACAAAGACAAAACCAAAAACACAGGAATTTGCCTTGAATCTTTTAACTGCCAAACTGCAATGATCATAACATCCTGGAAAGCAGCTAAATTTCACCAGTGCTGCAATTTCTGGGACAGTGACAACCAGTGAATTATGGCTGCCTCAACCAATGATAGTTCTTTCAAAACAATTTGTGTAATCACCGTCAGCATTAAAATAAAATATCTTGACTCCCCTCCCTCTCTTTGGAACACAATTTGGCCCTTCATCAAATCTTTGTCTCCTGAATGGCAATTTCTAAGACCCCCCAAAATGCCTTGTTGCACTGATTCACAGTCTGGTCTCTTACCTCTTCTTGGTTGGCATTCTCAAATTTTGCCTGAAGTGGATATAAAGTTACCATATCATTTGGAGAAGGTACAAGGGCACTTAGAAGAAAGCACTTATGAGAAGTTGTATCTACATAAAAAATTCAATTCTAATTCTCACAGGCAGAATATATATTTTGTCTCAATAAGATCGGATCTGGAAGAAGGCCTGCCCCCTATGGATTCATTGATGGGCTCACCTGTGGTGGATAGGAGTACTACAAAAAGGCAGAGCAAGAGTTGGAGGCAAAGGCTGATAGAGCATAGCATGCTGTAATTTCCAGAATCTACTTCCATTCATTTTTGAAAATTGGAGAGTTTTTCAAAATTATTTTCAGTTTTTCTAAATCTTTGCATATTGTCTAGATATGTGCCAGTAGCCATTCCACAATTACATATGGATATACTTTTACTATTCTTGCATGCATTTCATCTGTGTTTGGAGTCTAAAAGGTAATGTAAAGTAATTTAGTTTACTCTTATCATTTCCTCTTCTAATTTATACTCTAGTCCCCTGGTAACCAAGTCTGTTCCATATTTTCCAATGTGAGGATCACTGTCTTTAGTAAAGAATGAAAGTGAAATGGAAATTGAATAGCCCTGCTTTCTCTCTGTCTCTGGTTATCTTTGTACCACATGTCTCAAATACTGAGCCTGTGCCTTCCTTTCCCTAAGCATCAAGTAAAACAAATGTTCATTGTATGCTAACTCTGTGCTAGGTATGAAGCTAAGTGTTTTATTTACATTAATTTATTCAATTCTCAGAAACCCGATGGAGAAGTATTATTATCCTCATTTTACAAAAGCAGAAACTATAAATCAGAGAAATTAGGTATATTTTTCAGGGTCCACAGTTAAAAAAGCAACAAAGCCAGCCTTAGAATCAAGTCTGTTTTAAACTCTTATTTTCCTAAGCAATATATCCTGTGATGTCATTTTACAATTTTTAGCATTTTACTTCAAAGCCTCAGTATGGGGCTTTTACCATCCTAATTATATTCTTTTCTTCCTCCAGGTTTATAATAATGTGTTTTGTTTGTGTTTGGTTATGAGGATTTCCTTGCATTTTTTTAGACATGCCTTTTAAAAATCCAAGTTCAGGTGGCTGGGGTGACCCACAGAGAGGAAGGAAGAGCAGTGTGGTATGGCGGCCCACCTGAGAGCCACACAGGGCAGGGGACCCCCCATACCCCCGGCCAAGGGAGGTGGTGAGTGAGTGTGCTACTCAGCCTTGGAAAGCATGCTTTTTCCATGAAACTGTGCAACCCATGGATTGGAAGATCCCACTTGTGAGCCCACGCCACTGGAGCCTAGGGTCCCAATCAGAGAGCCAGTCAGATTTTCAATAGCCATTCAGCTAGAATCTACTTAAGCCTGCCGAGTTCCCGGTAGGAGGGCGGCATCACCACAGCTGCAGCTGCCTGCTGTCTATGCCATCTGAGTTCCTTGGAAAGGGGCAGCAGCCAACACTGCGACCTAAAGCTGCCTAACACACTAAGCTACTGCGGCGGGGCGGGGGCGGGGGCGGGGGCGGCGAAGGGCGGCAGCCATCTCTATAGTTTCAGGCCACACTTTCCCCCTGCTGGAGCCAGAGAGGCTGGATGGCTTCGTCCCAAGCCCAACACACCAGCTGTGGCAGACTGTGGCCAGAGTGCCTCTCCAGGCATGGCCCTGACCCATCCCTCCTCACTGGGTGAGGCCCTCTGCAGGAACTCCATCATCTCCAGCCAGGGACTCAGGAGCAGAACTCTGATCTCCCTGGCCCTGAGCCCCTAGTGAGAGGGGTGGCCAGTCTCCGCTGACCAGAAGATTGAGTCTTTCCTCCTGCTAGTTGTGAGGAATCCAGGTAGCCCAGATGAGTGGGTTTCCCCCCAGTAAAGCACAAACCCTCCACCAAGAGACAGTCAACATGCTTCATTAAACTGGTCTGGTTCCCTGTGTCACCCAACTGGGTGAGACCCTTCAACAGGGGTTGTCAGACACCCTATACAGGAGTGTGCCTGTTGGCATCAGGTCAGTGCCCCTTGAGGTCAGAGATCCCAGGGGAAGTAGCAGGCACCCATCTTTGCTGTTCTCCAGGCTCATCTCCCAGGCGCGGGGGCAAACCATATAAATAGAGCCTGAAGTGAGCCCCCAGCAAATCGCAGCAGCCCTACAGAATAGGGACATGACCATTGAAAAAACAAAGAAACAAACAAACAAATAGCAACAATAGCAGCATCAACAAAAAAAGTCCCCACAAAAACCCCATCTGAGTGTCAGCAGCCTCAAAGACTGATACTAGGAAAACCTCATGAAGATGAGAAAAAATCAATGAAAAATGCTAAAAACCCAAAAGGCCAGTGGGCCTTTTCTCCAAATGATCACAGCAAGAACACAGAACTGGATGGAGGATGAGATGCACATAGTGACAGAAGTAGGCTTCAGAAGTTGGTTAATAACAAACTGCTGTGCTAAAGAAGCATGTATTAACCCAATGCAAAGGAGTTAAGAACCTCAATAAAATACTACAGGAGCTGCAAACTAGAATAACAAGTTTAGAGAGGAACGTAAATGACCTGATGGAGCTGACAAAAAGAACATGAGAACTTTGTGAAGCATACACAAGTATCATAAATCAACCACGCAGGAGACAGGAAATCAGAGTTTGAAGACCATCTTGCTGAAATAAGGTATGCAGAAAAGACTAGAGAAGAAAATAAAAAAGAATAAACAAAACCTCAGGGAAATATGGGACTACATAAAAAGACCAAACCTATGGTTGATTGGAGTACCTGAAAGAGACAGGGAAAATGGAACCAAGTTGAAAAACACACTTCAGGATATTATCCAGGAGAACTTCCCCAACCTAGCAAGACAGATTAACATTCAAATTCAGGAAATACAGAGAACATCACTAAGATACTCCATGAGAAGACCAACATCAAGACACATAATCATCAGATTCTCCAAGGTCAAAATGAAGGAAAGAAAGTTAAGGGCAGCCAGAAAGAAAGGCCAGGTTACCTACAAGGGAAACCCATCAGACTAACAGTGGACCTTTCTGCAGAAACCCTACAAACTGGAAGAGAGTGGAGGCCAACATTCAACATTCTTAAATAAAAGAATTTTTAACCCAGAATTTCATCTGACCAAACTAAGCTTCATAAGTGAAGGAGAAATAAAAACCTCTCCAGACAAGCAAATGCTGAGGGATTTCATCACCACCAGGTCTGCTTTGGAAGAGCTCCTGAAAGAAGCACTAAATATAGAAAGGAAAAACCAGTACCAGCCACTGCAAAAACACACCAAAATATAAAGACCAATGACACTACGAAGAAACTGCATCAACTAGTGTGCAAAATAACCAGGTAGCATCATTATAACAAGATCAAATTCACACATAACAATATTAATGTTAAATATACATGGGCTAAATGCCCCAATTAGAAGACCCAGACTGGAAATTGGATGAAGAGTCAAGACTCATTGGTGTGCTGTATTCAGGAGACCCATCTCACATGCAAAGATACGCATAGGCTCAAAATAAATGCATGAGGAATATTTACCAAGCAAACTGAAAGCAAAAAAAAAAAAAAAAAAAAAAAAAAGCAGGCGTTGCAATCCTCATCTCTAACAAAACAGGCTTTAAACCAACAAAGATCAGAAAAGACAAAGAAGGGCATTGCATAGTGGTAATGGGATCAATGCAACAAGAAGAGATAACTATCCTAAATATATATACACACAATACAGGAGCAGCCAGATTCATAAAGCAAGTTCTTAGAGACCTATAAAGAGACTTAGACTCCCACACAATAATAGTGGGAGACTTTAGCACTCCACTGTCAATATTAGACAGGTCAACGAGACAGAAAATCAAGAAGGAGATTCAGGACTTGAACTCAGCTCTGGATCAAGTGGACCTAATAGACATCTAAAGAACTCTCCCCCCAAAATCAACAGAATATACATTCTTCTCAGTGCCACATGGCACTTATTCTAAAATTGACCACATAATTGGAAGTAAAACACTCCTCAGCAAATGCAAAAGAACGGAAATCATAACAAACTGTCTCTGAGACCAGAGTGCCATCAAATTAGAACTCAGGATTAAGAAATTCACTCAAAACCACACAACTACATGGAAATTGAACAACCTGGGTAAATAATGACTCCTGGGTAAATAATGAAATTAAGGCAGAAATAAATAAGTTCTTTGAAACCAATGAGAACAAAGAGACAATGTACCAGAATCTTTGGGATATAGCTAAAGCAATGTTAGGAGGGAAATTTATAGAACTGAGTGCCCACATCAGAAAGCTAGAATGATCTCAAATTGGCAACCTAACATCACAATGAAAAGAACTATAGAAGCAAGAGAAAAAAAAAAAATCCAAAAGCTAGCAGAAGACAAGAAATAATTAAGATCAGAGCAGAACAGAAGGAGATAGACACACACACATACAAATTTCAAAAATCCAATTAATCCAGGAGCTGTTTTTTTTTTGAAAAAATTAACAAAATAGATAGACAGCTAGCTAGACTAATAAAGAAGAAAAGAGAAGAGAATCAAATAGACACAAATGATAAAGGGGATATCACCACTGACCCCACAGAAATACAAACTATCATCAGAGAATACTTAAAACACCCCTATGCAAATAAACTAGAAACTAGAAGAAATGGATACCTGGACACATATACCCTCCCAAGACTAAACCAGGAAGAAGTCGAATCCCTGAATAGACCAATAACGAGTTCTGAAATTGGGGCAGCAATTAATAGCCGACCAACCAAAAAAAGCCCAGGACCAGATGGATTCACAGCCGAATTCTACCAGAGGTACAAAAAGGAGTTGGTACCATTCCTTCTGAAACTATTTCAAAAAACTGAAAAGGAGGAACTCCTCCCTAACTCATTTTATGAGGTCAGCATCATCCTGATATCAAAACCTAGCAGAGACAAACACAAAAAAGAAAATTTCAGGCCATTGTTCCTGATGAGCATCAATGAGAAAATCCTCAATAGAATACTGGCAAACTAAAGCTAGCAGCACATTGAAAAATGTATCCACCACTATCAAGCCAGCTTCATCCCTGGACTGCAAGACTGGTTCAACATACACACATCAATAAATGTAATCTATCACATAAACAGAACCAATGACAAAAACCACATGATTATCTCAATAGATGCAGAAAAGGCCTTCAATAAAACTCAACATCCCTTCATGGTAAAAACTCTCAATAAGCTAGGTATTGATAAAACATATCTCAAAATGGTAAGAGGCATTTATGACAAACCCACAGTCAATATTATACTGAGTGGGAAAAAGCTGGAAGCATTCCCTTTGAAAATCGGCACAAGACAATGATGCCCTCTCTCACCACTCCTATACAACATAGTACTGGAAGTTCTGGCCAGAGCAGTCAGACAAGAGAAATAAATAAAGTGTATTCAAATAAGAAGAGAGAAAGTCAAATTGTCTGTTTGCAGATGACATGATTGTATATTTAGAAAACCCCATCGTCTGAGCCCCAAAACTCCTTAAGTTGATAAGCAACTTCAGCAAAGTCTCAGGATACAAAATCAATGTGGAAAAATCACAAGCATTCCTATACACCAACAATAGACAAGCAGAGAGCCAAATCATGAATGAACTCTCATTCACAATTGCTACAAAAGAGAATAAAATACCTAAAAATACAACTAACAAGGGATGTGAAGGACTTCTTCAAAGAGAACTACAAACTACCGCTCAAGGAAATGAGAGAGGGCACAAACAAATGGAAAAACATTCCATCCTCATAGATAGGAAGAATCAATATTATGAAAATGGCCAACTGCCCAAAGTAATTTATAGAATCAATGCTATTCCCATCAAACTACCATTGATTTTCTGCACAGAATTAGAGAAAACTATTTTAAATTTCATATGGAGTCAAACAAGAGTGCGTATAGCCAAGATAATCCTAAGCAAAAAGAACAAAATTGGAGACATCATGCTACTTGACTTCAAACTATACAACAAGGCTAGATTAACAAAAACAGCATGGTACTGATACCAAAACAGACATATAGACCAATGGAACAGAACAGAGACCTCAGAAACCATACCACACATCTACAACCATCTGATCTTTGACACACCTGACAAAAAGAAGCAATGGGGAGAGGATTCCCTATTTAATAAATGATCCTGGGAAAACTGGCTAGCCATATGCAGAAAACTGAAACTAGACCCCTTTCTTACACCTTATACAAAAATTAAGATGGATTAAACACTTCAATGTAAAACCCAAAATTATAAGAACCCTAGAAGAAAACCTAGGCAATACACATTCAGGACATAGGCATATGCAAAAACTTCATGATGAAAACGCCAAAATCAATTGCAGCAAAGCTGAAATGGACAAATGGTATCTAATTAAACTAAAGAGCTTCTACACAGAAACAGAAACTATCATCAGAGTGAATAGGCACCCTTCAGAGTGGGAGAAAATTTTTGCAATATACCCATCTGACAATGGTCTAATATCCAGAATTACAAGGAACTTAAATAAATTTACAAGAAAAAGACAACCCCATCAAAAAGTGGTCAAAGGATATGATCAGACCAGACACTTCTCAGAAGACATTTATGTGGCCAGAAAATATGAATAAAAGCTCGACATCACTTATCATTAGAGAAATTCAAATCAAAACCATTATTAGATACTATCTCATGCCAATCAGAATGACGATTATTAAAAAGTCAAGAAACAATAGATGCTGGCGAGTCTATAGAGAAATAGGGACACTTTTACACTGGTGGGAATGTAAATTAGTTCAACCACTGTGGAAGACAGTGTGGTGATTCCTCAAGGATCTAGAACCAGAAATACCATTTGACCCAGCAATCCCATTACCGGGTATATACCCAAAGAAATATAAATCATTCTACTATAAAGAAACATGCACATGTATGTTCATTGCAGCACTATTTACAATAGCAAAGACATGGAATCAACCAAAATGCCCATCAATGACACACTGGATAAAGAAAACGTGGTATATATATACCATGTTACACTATGTAATCATGAAAAGGAATGAGATCATGTTCTTTTTCAGGGAAGTGGATGAAGCTGGAAGCTACCCTCAGCAAACTAACACGGGAACAGGAATCCAAACACCACATGTTCTCACTCATAAGTGGGTGTTGAACAATGAGAACACATGGACACAAGGAGGGGAACAACACACACCAGGCCAGTTGTGGGCTGAGGGTCGAGGGGAGGGAGAGCATTAGGACAAATACCTAATGCATGTGGGGCTTAAACCTATATAACGGGTTGATAGGTGCAGCAAACCACCATGACATATGTACACCTATGTAACAAACCTGTACATTCTGCACTTGTGTCCCAGAACTTAAAGTAAAATAAAAGTAAAAAAATAAAAATACAATTTCATTGTATTAATCTATCTATAGCTACTTTAATTTATTTTGATAATTCCCTATGTTCCCACATTTAGATTGTATTTTCAGGATGATTTTAATAAATAGATCATGCCAGTTGAGCTCTATAACTAAACTTTATGAATCGATATATTTTGTAAATTGGTCGAGGTCATCAGAACAATTCTGTACTCAGCTGGAACAAGTCTTCATTGGTCCTCTTTATTGCTTTTGTCAACAGAATGTTGCATTGAAGTACAGATTGTTTTAAAGGTGTGTAGTAAGCAATGTAATGCCTGTGACCATTTGCCCCAAAGATTACAGATTGCATTCACTATGATCACACATTGTAACACACATCTACATATACTTGTTCTCAGAATCAGCTATGTGATGTATTGGTTAAGCTAGAATCTGCAGGGGCAAGGCTAGTATAGTGAAATGATAATTATCTGGCTAATTGTGATCCCTGATAGTATTAGTTAAGAGAACATAGTTTGGAGGGTGTGATAGATTGTGCTTTATTTTGGATCAGAGTTTTGTGTTTGTTGTTGCCAGATTATTGCTCAGGCCTCATTACCAGACATTCCTAGCTACTTTGACTTTGCCTAGGCAGAATTTACATTTCCTGGGAATCTAATCATTTTTTAAAATTAAATTTTGTTAATTAAAAAAATCACATTTGCTTTTTTAAAAAAGATACCATGACTTTCAAAATGATAGTGTTTTTATATGTACGTAAGTTTTCTAATGGTAGAAGAACACAGTTTTGCAAATATAATCACAGATAGGCAACTTGCTACTCTTTTTTTTTGTTTGTTTATATGCAAAGGTGAAATTTTTGAAATTTCCCCCTTGCAAATGAACTCAGTAGTCAATCATTAGATATAAATGTATAATTTTCCAGTTTTTCCACAATCATTCTGATGGTAACTTTTGGGAAGCCCATATATCTAGCAGTAGCTTTTCAAGCATTGAAAATATACACAGCACTTTAATTCCTTCATATTCAAGTGTCCACTATATATATGTAAAATGTAATTTAAGACATAGAAACAGGACTTAAGTGAAGCTCCTGCTTAAGACAGGCACTTAACCGTCTGGCTCTGAGCTGTGAAACAGGCACAGTGATACTATTTATCTCATATGGTTGTGGTAAGGAGTAAATGAGAACTCCTTTACAAATGACAAAACTAGAAAGACATTAGTTATCTAAAATTTGGTGTTTGACTCTGAGAATACCTGACGACCACTGTTGTCCCAGCAAAACCGTGTCTGCTTTGTTTTTTCTCACAGCCACATCCAGTTGCTGTAAATTCCTTGTGCTGATGTAATTCAGTAGAGAGCATCATCTTCACGGTCAGGTATAGCGAGTCAGCCGTAAGAACCTCCTCAGTGAAGAAGTGAGTCTCTTGTGTAAATCAGCACATCTTGTTCATTAACACAGCTCAGGATAAATGGGCCACAGAGCCAAGAGAATGTTGGAAGAGGTCCAGATTGCTCCAAATCCAGATAGATGGAAACAGATTGAGATATGTCTGGAAACTAGAGTCTGCCTACTAAACACTATGTGCTTTCCAAGCAATCACTGATTAGGAAAAAAAAAAAAAGTTAAATGCCCCTCCACCCCTACGAAGAAGTCTCACATGAAGTGAGGCACATCGTCTCCCCTCGCCTTATACAGATCACAGGAGCACTCTCAAATAACCAATGCTGCATGCAATTTATTTTCTCTTACCCTCTGTTCTTCTGAATGACACCACTTGGCAGGAGGTTTTGCCACTGTCAGAAGGTTTGGGGCCTGAATGGTTAGCACGCTGCCTCAGTGGAGATTTATCATGTAGAATAATTCATTGAGCCATATGTTCCAATGAATAAATACAGAACATTGTAAATACATCCACTGAATTTCTCATTTGCTACCAGAGGGAATCCATCTTTCACATATTCCAGCAGAGTACTTGACTGCAGATGTTAGAAAATATTTTGCTGTAACTTTTGTTCTGACTGTTCCCTCTGGTATTATTTACCTGGTTTTTATTTTCTGCTATAGTCTAAGTTCTGTGCCAATATTTCATTTATATATACCGTAAGCACCCTTGGGTATTCTTGGGCTGATTATTTCCACCAAAATAATCTCTCTTGCCACTTGCCTATCTTAACAAAAAAATGACAATGTCTCTTATGCCACCTGTTTAGGCACTTGTTTCCATGTGATGCAGAAAAGAATTTGATTATAACTCTGATTTCAAGAAGCATAACAAAATGCTCTCCTAACTCTTTAAGATCTTTGATGCAGACTTAGTCTTGCTCAGATAGTCCAGTCTGTGTGCTCCTCTGTCTCCACCTTCTAGAACAAGCCTGTGATAGCTCCCTCTGGATGACATTAACAACAACACTTTAGATCTCAACTTAATGTCAGCTGAGAACAACCTCAGTGTCTAAATTTTGATTAGTCACCAGAAGGAGAGACAGTTAATACTGAAGTATGGGTACTTTTTTATTTTATTTTATTTTATTTATTTATTATTATTATTACACTTTAAGTTCTAGGGTACATGTGCATAACGTGCAGGTTTGTTACATATGTATACTTGTGCCATGTTGCTGTGCTGCACCCATCAACTCGTCAGCACCCATCAACTCGTCATTTACATCAGGTATAACTCCCAATGCAATCCCTCCCCCCTCCCCCCTCCCCATGATAGGCCCCGGTGTGTGATGTTCCCCTTCCCGAGTCCAGGTGATCTCATTGTTCAGTTCCCACCTATGAGTGAGAACATGCGGTGTTTGGTTTTCTGTTCTTGTGATAGTTTGCTAAGAATGATGGTTTCCAGCTGCATCCATGTCCCTACAAAGGACACAAACTCATCCTTTTTTATGGCTGCATAGTATTCCATGGTGTATATGTGCCACATTTTCTTAATCCAGTCTGTCACTGATGGACATTTGGGTTGATTCCAAGTCTTTGCTATTGTGAATAGTGCCGCAATAAACATACGTGTGCATGTGTCTTTATAGCAGCATGATTTATAATCCTTTGGTATATCCCCAGTAATGGGATGGCTGGGTCTTATGGTACATCTAGTTCTAGATCCTTGAGGAATCGCCATACTGTTTTCCATAATGGTTGAACTAGTTTACAATCCCACCAACAGTGTAAAAGTGTTCCTATTTCTCCACATCCTCTCCAGCACCTGTTGTTTCTTGACTTTTTAATGATTGCCATTCTAACTCGTGTGAGATGGTATGTCATTGTGGTTTTGATTTGCATTTCTCTGATGGCCAGTGATGATGAGCATTTTTTCATGTGTCTGTTGGCTGTATGAATGTCTTCTTTTGAGAAATGTCTGTTCATATCCTTTGCCCACTTTTTGATGGGGTTGTTTGTTTTTTTCTTGTAAATTTGTTTGAGTTCTTTGTAGGTTCTGGATATTAGCCCTTTGTCAGATGAGTAGATTGCAAAAATTTTCTCCCATTCTGTAGGTTGCCTGTTCACTCTGATGGTAGTTTCTTTTGCTGTGCAGAAGCTCTTTAGTTTAATGAGATCCCATTTGTCAATTTTGGCTTTTGCTGCCGTTGCTTTTGGTGTTTTAGACATGAAGTCTTTGCCCATGCCTATGTCCTGAATGGTACTACCTAGGTTTTCTTCTAGGGTTTTTATGGTATTAGGTCTAACATTTAAGTCTGTAATCCATCTTGAATTAATTTTCGTATAAGGAGTAAGGAAAGGATCCAGTTTCAGTTTTCTACTTATGGCTAGCCAATTTTCCCAGCACCATTTATTAAATAGGGAATCCTTTCCCCATTTCTTGTTCCTCTCAGGTTTGTCAAAGATCAGATGGCTGTAGATGTGTGGTATTATTTCTGAGGACTCTGTTCTGTTCCATTGGTCTATATCTCTGTTTTGGTACCAGTACCATGATGTTTTGGTTACTGTAGCCTTGTAGTATAGTTTGAAGTCAGGTAGCGTGATGCCTCCAGCTTTGTTCTTTTGACTTAGGATTGTCTTGGCATTGCGGGCTCTTTTTTGGTTCCATATGAACTTTAAAGCAGTTTTTTTCCAATTCTGTGAAGAAACTCATTGGTAGCTTGATGGGGATGGCATTGAATCTATAAATAACCTTGGGCAGTATGGCCATTTTCACGATATTGATTCTTCCTATCCATGAGCATGGTATGTTCTTCCATTTGTTTGTGTCCTCTTTTATTTCACTGAGCAGTGGTTTGTAGTTCTCCTTGAAGAGGTCCTTTACATCCCTTGTAAGTTGGATTCCTAGGTATTTTATTCTCTTTGAAGCAATTGTGAATGGAAGTTCATTCCTGATTTGGCTCTCTGTTTGTCTGTTACTGGTGTATAAGAATGCTTGTGATTTTTGCACATTAATTTTGTATCCTGAGACTTTGCTGAAGTTGCTTATCAGCTTAAGGAGATTTTGGGCTGAGACAATGGGGTTTTCTAAATATACAATCATGTCATCTGCAAAGAGGGACAATTTGACTTCTTCTTTTCCTAACTGAATACCCTTGATTTCTTTCTCTTGTCTGATTGCCCTAGCCAGAACTTCCAACACTATGTTGAATAAGAGTGGTGAGAGAGGGCAAAATGAGTTTGTCTTTGATAGGTTGGTAATTTTGTAGACAAGCATAATAAAACAGATAGTCTGGAAATGGGAAGAAAGAGAAGAAGATGGTAGGAAAGACCAAGGAATAATTATGTTTGCTTCTATATTTCATAGGGGATCCTGAGGATAGTTTGTGAGCCACTGAAAATCATTTCCTTCTGCCTTTACCATGTGTGTTACAGTTAGTTGCCAAGACATGAATCTGGATGTCGAGACTATTTTGAAGCCTTAAAAATGGAAAACCACACTTATCTTAATTGATTGTCTTGCTAGTAAAAGTTTGTCTAATGTTCTCCACTTCATCAACCTGCTTCACAGATGAAACATAACTCCATTTCTATTCAAGATGGAAGAGACTAAATGGAGAAAGATAAAGGAGAATGAAAAAATGGAAGGATAAAACTATACCATGGAGAAAATAAACCAGTTATCTTCTTTTTCATTTTTATTATGGAATCCTAGGGATCTCTCATAACCTATTGACCTTCCTTAATGCCAAGAGCTGTCACTGCTTTGGAGGAAATTGGATTCATGTTTTAAATGAAGAGAAGGGAGACAATGAAGGCAGAGTGTAAATTGGTGGTGGTTGGAAGGATGGCAACTTACATGTGAAAGGTATTTGACTATTCATACCTCATTTCCACGTGCAAGCATGTAATAAAAACTGAGCAACAGAATTAGGAACTAAATGTTTCTCAAGTAGGTATCAATGATAATTTTCTCATGTAGTTAATAAAATACACCTTTTAATTTTTCCTTCTCCTCACTTTCTTCAATTGTCTAATAAAGGAGCATTCCTTCTCATTCATGTGTCCCCTACAGTGATCTGTTAATAATCCAGGGGAAAATAATGTTTGCCATTGGCTCACTACAATTGTGTGAAAGAAGCTAGTGATGGCAGACACAGCTGCTACCAGAAAAAGGCAGTTTGTTGGCAGTCTGACAGCTGTTGACTGTTTGAGTGTTTAAGCAGCAAGGCCCTGAATGCCCTGCAGTAATCCTATAGAAATACTGGAGACTCTCCAAATTTAAGATGCCATGGATGTGACTATCATGCCTGCTTGTGCCTTCTCTTATCAAAGGTAGTTTTACTGATTTTATCTGTTCAAGTTAATGCCATTTCTGAGGCAACAACAGGAAGAAAAAATAATGCACCTTCCTGAAAACCAGATTTAAAATGGCACCTGGCTGTTACTATGATTGTCCATAAAGCAAAGTTGCAATTAATGACGCAAGATCAGGAACTTGAAATTTATTTTGTAATCATGCTGCTACATTACTTAAACTAATTTTTATTTTATTTTATTTTATTTTATTTTATTTCATTTTACTTTATGTTATTTTTTGAGACGGAGTCTCGCTCTGTCACCCAGGCTGGAGTGCAGTGGCGCGATCTCGGCTCACTGCAAGCTCCGCAGCCTCCTGGGTTCACGCCATTCTCCTGCCTCAGCCTCCTGAGTAGCTGGGACTACAGGTGCCCGCCACCATGCTTGGCTAATTTTTTGTATTTTTAGTAGAGACGGGTTTTCACCGTGTTCGCCAGGATGGTCTCGATTTCCTGACCTCGTGATCCGCTGGCCTCGGCCTCCCAAAGTGCTGGGATTAGGGGCGTGAGCCACCGTGCCCGGCCACTTAAACTAGTTTTACATGTGCTTTCGTCTCTATCTTGAAAAGGTCTAGTGCTTAGGGTGAAAATCAAATAAAAACCATTGTGATACATTGTTTATGTTAGAATATCACAAACCTTCAGTCCAGAAATGCTGGATTTTTAAAAAGGAAAATTCATAATTTCACAAATTATGAGGGAACTAAGAAAACATGAGATTCTGCGTTAGAGTTTGAGATCTAAAATTAAGGAGTTGATAGATAATGTCTGTAGCTTTGATTATAGTTATCTAAAATGATTGGAAAAACATGTATGCCTTTCTACAATGTGAGTCTGTTTTACCAATCCCTTATCACTAGATTATGACTATAACGTTATAACATTTAGTTCTGAGTTGCTAGAATAATATCTTTGTCCTGATTCTGCATTATGCTTCACTTTCATGTTACATCTAAAGCTGAACTAGTCTTTTTCATGTTATGCTGGTCTCCTTTTTGTATAAAAGATTGCTATGCTAATTGAAAATAATTTTTAGTTTATTTGCATACAATTGGTTAATGTTCAGTCTGTAAAACACATCAACTTCCACTCCACTAGCTATTTCTGTGTCTGTTGCCACATATAATTGCATGATGCTGGGGAGATGGTTCGTTATATGCTCTTAAAAATGCATGTAAATGCCTCCAGAAAAGAACATTTACTGCAGCTGCAATGGGAAAATTATTTTTTTTCTAGCATCCCTGATTTTAGGAGAAAATATGAATAAATTCTAATTAGATTTCTACTTGGGATACTTTACTTGGTTACTCGAAAGACTAATGTTTCCTACAATCAAATATAATACACCTCTCAGTGTAGGACTTGGAGTAAAGAGAGCTTTTCATCTTCAGTGATTTTGGTGCATAATTTAATCCCTGTGGGTTACATGGAGTACCATAGCAAGTATTATTGACTACCCCAAGAGCCTGCCAGTTCTTAAAGCATTAACAGCTTTAAAGAGGTTACAGTATTCAAAAGAGAAATTATAAGGCCATGAAATATTTCTGGTAAAAACTCACAGGAGGTGAGTGTGGGAGATGATTGTTAAATGGTGATTAATCCATCTTGGCTGGAGGATATTCATTTTCTTTCTTTCTTTTTTTTTTTTTTTTTTGAGACGGAGTCTCGCTCTGTTGCCCAGACTGGAGTGCAGTGGCCGGATCTCAGCTCACTGCAAGCTCCGCCTCCCGGGTTCACGCCATTCTCCTGCCTCAGCCTCCCGAGTAGCTGGGATTACAGGCACCCGCCACCTCGCCCGGGTAGTTTTTTGTATTTTTTTAGTAGAGACGGGGTTTCACTGTGTTAGCCAGGATGGTCTCGATCTCCTGACCTCGTGATCCGCCCGTCTCGGCCTCCCAAAGTGCTGGGATTACAGGCTTGAGCCACCGCGCCCGGCCAGGATATTCATTTTCTAAAAAAGCATAAGACTTACTTAATAAAAGTCTTACATGACAAGAGAGTGGTCAGAAATGAAGACTCCCAAAACAGGGAAATCTGTTTTTCATACACTTGGGTTTGATGAAGAATGGACAGTCATGTAATGTATTATTGGACAAAAGGGGTAACAGTAATAAACTAGGGGCAACTTAGCAAGGCCTTGATCCAGTTTGGATGTTTGAGCCCTCCCAATCTCATGTTGTAATGTAATCCCCTGTGTTGGAGGTGGGCCCTAGTGGGAGATGTTTGAATCACGGTGTTCCTGGACAGAATTGGGGTCTGGCTGCTTGTTCTCCCAGTCCAATAACAAGATGCAGACAAACTGGGAAAGAAGGGAGTTTATTTCTGAAACCAGTTACAAGGAGAAAGTCAGAGTAACTCACCAGACCAACTCAAATTACAAGTTTTGTTCTAGTGCTTACATACATTTTAAGCTCCATGCTAGATGTGAGATTGCACCAACAAACAGGGGTGTTTCATTCGATCTATGTCTAATCTTTAACTGGGATCTGAGGTCTGGAAAGCTTTCTCTAGAGTCCTGGAAAATTTATTAAGACAGAAGAGGTGTATGTGTAAGAATGCTATTATTATTCGATCAGACTTTAGGGCCTGAGAAAACCCGAGTATGGTCTTCATGGGTTTGTTTTGGCATTCCAACCCTTGTACTCAGGCACTAGTTTCTCCAGTTCTTCAAAGTTTAACTTATGCATTCATCAAAATTATAGTGAAGGGTTAGTGGAAACTGTTCTGGTTGCTAATGGAAACCTGGCCTGCCACCATGGGACAGGATCCTCTGGAATGGCTTACAGCCCTCCTCACAGTAATGAGTTCACAGGAGTTCTGGTTCTTAAAAGCCCAGCATGTCCTCTTCTTCATCTTGCTCCCTCTCTCACCATGTGATATACTTGCTCCCTCTTTGTCATCCGCCATCATTGTAAACTCCCTGAGGCCTTACCAGAAGCCGAGCAGATGTTGGTGCCATGCTTGTACAGTATGTAGAACTATAAGCCAAATAAACCTCTTTTCTTTATAAATTACCCAGTCTCAGGCATTCTTTTATAGCAATATAAAATGGATTAAGAGGCCTAGTCATTCAGATTCTTCTTGGCCTCTAAGTAAAGGGCAGGGCCCCTCTTGGATGAAGGTCTTAGGAGGGTCACAGAATTGTTTTATGGCTTTTTTTTTTCTTTTTTATTCTTTTTTTTTTTTTTAGGGGAGAAAGACGGGAGAAGGTCAGAGAGTGACCTTTTTAATTGCATTCAGCTTAAAATCTGAGTGTATGCATTGACAGGGCTGGAACAACAACAACAAAAAAGATAGGATGCTAGATGATGAGCCTGTGTCATGAGGGACCTGATTTTAGACTTCATTTAGTAAGTTGGGGAGCCTTTCAAAACTGTGGCTAGGAAGATTTGTTGGTATGATGTAAACAACAGATTTGATCAGGAGAGGAACTCCAGCTTATCCCTGCTCTCAGAAGAGAAGCTATCAATTTAGAGGTTTCTGTAAATTAGGGCAGAGATGGTAGGAATCTGAGGTAGGATAGTCACATTAGGAATAGGCGGTAGAGGATAAATGTAAGAGGAAATGGGAAGGCTTCATATGAAAGGTTTGACCATTTCCCCATATCCAAAGTTTCCAGAATCAGTGATGGAGACTTTAAATATAAATCTAAAGTTTTCCACCTGTGCTCTTGTGGTGATGTTATTTCTGAAAATAGACGAGAACAGTGTGAAGATCTAAAGATAGAGGGAAATAAATTTGGTTTTAAAATGCATTATATTTGAAGTTCCAAAAAGAATATCTAGGTGGAAACGTCAAGCTGGAAGCTAGAAATGTTTGTTTAGACTCAGAGGAGAGAACAGAGTTGGAGATATTGATTTGGAAGTAGAAGGTGTAGGAGTGAATGGAATTTTCAGGGAGAAAACAATATTGTTGCCCACCTGAGCTATTCATTGAGCTTGGTGGTCATTAAAGGGCATGCTTCGTAGGGTTAGGTCACCATGGTTGGTCAATACCTCATTAGGTTGTGGATCAGTAAGTCAGCCAGGAAGAGTATGGGAATGAGGAAGAGTACACACGTCTATCTTTTGCTGATGCAACCAAATACATTGGTTGAAAAGACATCACCAAATTATTAAAGACAAATATCCACAGTTTTCTTGACTACTTATTGCTTGTTTTATTATTTTTATAATGTATTGGGTTTTTAAAATGAGAAAATACTGCTTGAACTGTTATTTAGACTATCTTTTTTGGTTCTACACAAGTTATGTGGTTCTACACAAACTCTTCAAAATTTTTATTTTCTGTCCTCACATTGACTTGGATTATATTTAACTGCATACATAATGTGTTTTTAAAAATTACTTTTTAACTTATTCATATAAAATTTTAAAAATTAAAATTTTAATTCTCAAATTAGAAATTAACAAGTAAATAATTGAACATTTGATAACTGCCTAATATTCACTCTGGTTGATCATTTAAATCCCCAAATTGTTGAAAGCATGAGATATGTCATAAAATAAATTTTCGTGTACTCAGACATCAGTGTTTACTTTAAAAAATGATTTGCATTACTTTTTATTGTAAGACCTCTTTGAAGCTTGATTTAAGGGAATAAATCTAATAATCCATATTTCCTCATTTCAGAAGAGTCAAATATGCACAAGACACAACTTTTTTAATGACGGATTTTGCAGAGCTACTCAGTGTAAAAAGAAAATTCTGTCTAAACTTTTTCAGTTAAATGGCAGGAATTAAATATAAACAGAGTGGCATTTCTGTATTTAGTCACTAAGCTAAATTGAGATTTGAGGCTTCATAAAATGGTAAAAACAAAACAAACAAATAAAAATCCTTCCTCATCTCGAAACTTTATTTGTATCATTTTTGATACTTAAAAAAATTTCAGGCTTAATGCTTTGGCTTTTTCTCGCCTAAGCAAGTGCCTTTGGGATGAACATTTGCGTGCTGTGCTAAATAAAAACCAAACACAAAGTTGATGAACAGTGTTCTTACATAAGAGTTATGCTTGGCCGGGTGCAGTGGCTCATGCCTGTAATTCCAGCACTTTAGGAGGCTGAGGTGGGTGGACCACCCGAGGTCATGAGTTTGAGACTAGCCTGGCCAACATAGTGAAACTCAGTCTCTACTAAACATACAGAACAAAAGCAAAACAAACAAAAAAACATTAGCTGGGTGTGGGGCAGATCCCTGTAATCCCAGCTGCTTGGGAGGTTGAGGCAGGAGAGTAGCTGGAACCCGGGAGGCAGAGGTTACAGTGAGTGAGCTGAGATAGCGCCACTGCACTCCAGCCTGGGTGACAGGGTGAGACTCTGTCTAAAAAACAAAAACAAAAACAAAAACAAAAACAAACAAACAAACAAAAAAGAGTTATTTTTCTGTAGCCCCGATGCTGGGTATCTGTTCTTGTCTGTTGGCATGTGCTTAGCAACCTGCTTAAAGTTAGGTGGTGATTGTAAGTAACCTTCTTAAGGAAGGTTTTCATTGCCACTAAGAAGAAGAAATGGTAATTGTGTAAGTGGCCATCTCTTCAAAGGTTCAGAATTGAAGTTACATTCTATAAGACGTGAAGGGTTTTGACATATTGATGATAAACACTTATGTTAGTAATACTATGCCTTCTGGTCTGGGGATTTATACTATGTCCTTATGTGTTTCTTTTCAGCTTTCCATTTTAAGCTATAGTGTAACTGGAAAGTTACTTTTAAAAAGACTTTGAGTACAATACCATACTCTCCACACATGAATCAATCTGTTATTGTACATAAAAGGTTATCAAGGGACTTCACAAATAGGCTCTTGGAAGAAAAGCCCTACTTTAAGCAGGATTGCTGGCAGGAAAGCTCACTAAACACTGGAAATAACTGGGCTTTTACTTTTCTACCATAATATCTGCAACTAAAAACTTTCAAACATTATAAAAATAAAATTATTCAGAGATATTGAGTAGTATCATTAATCTATTGTTTAATGTGATACTTTTAGTTATCTTGTTATATTTTAAATCTGAATTATTTTGTCATATATCCTGTTGCATAGATTAAAACAGGCATAACAATCTTAGAAATTATCAAATGTCTGTATTTCCATTCTTCATCATCTTTCGTAAGGGAAGGAAAAAGCGTGCTTACATCTGCAGAAATCATTCGAGATTTAGTATAATGTATACAGACATTTACATGATTTATAATGGAAAATCTTTCCATTTTTGTACTCTTACTTGTAAGGGACTAAATAGAAAATGAAATAGTATATATTTAGAGAAACTCTTGCTAATAATACATTTACTCATGACACAGTATTGACCTGCCAGTGTTTTTTTTTATTTTTTTATTTTTGAGATAGTCTCACTCCATTACTGAGGCTGGAGTGCAGTGGTGAGATCTCTTCTCACTGCAACCTCCGTCTCCCCTGTTCAAGCAACTCTTATGCCTCAGCCTCCCAAGTAGCTGGAGTTACAGGTGCGCCCCACCACATCTCGCTAATTTCTGTGTTTTTAGTAGAAATGGTGTAACGCTTAAGGTTTTTGCCTAGCCACGCCAAAGAATTGGTGTGGCAGCTGACCGCAGTGAGTGATATAGACATGAACTGACAGAGAGAAAAAGCTGTAGGCTTCATTGAGCAGAGTGAAAGTACAACGCTTCCACAGGGTGGAAGGGGTCTTGAACGGGTAGCCACTGCTAATTTTGGGTGATTGCCTTTTGAAGTCTTTAAGGAGGGATGGCAGGACGATGTTATCAGAGTGAGAAACAAAGGCAGTAAATTATTTTGTGACATGTCTTCGATTTTGAGGAAAAACTGGAATTGCAACTTAGGTTTCATTTGCTTCATGACCTTGCAGTGGCATGGCAAAGGAGACAGGATCTTACAGGACTTTACAAAGTATGTTTACAGGGAGTTGGAATTGGGAACATAGATAAGATCCACTGGTCACAGAAAAATGGGCAGTTAACATTCCTTTTACTTTAGTTTCGGGGAGGGGGAAGAGTGAGAGGGAGAGAGGACACAGGGAAATTTACAGCAAAATTTTCGCTGTTGGTAGATTTCTTGGGGAAGAAAACACATGCACAAATCCTGGTGTAAGGAATATTTTAAGCATATATCTTCAGTATTATCCATCCAGGACTGAAGTAAGTCCTAATGCAGGAAATGAGTGAGTTTCACAGCTTTCTGAGCCCCTAATTCATCCAGGAAGCCCAGCCGGCCCCTCCTCTCAATGGAGTTTCGCCATATCGGCCAGGCTCGTCTCAAACTCCTGGCCTCAAGTGATTCGGCCACCTTGGCCTCCCAAAGTGCTGGATTTACAGGTATGAGCCACTGCGCCTGGCCTAACCTGTCAATATTTAAAATAATACCATGTTCGACCATTTTTAAATTACTAATGTCTGCAGTAAAATATTAAAGATAATAATTTACTATCTTATAATGCAGGATTATTAATTTTTCAGATTTGCTTTCATATTCATAGCACCACTATGAATTCTGGCATAAATGAAATTTCAACCTTGATAATTTGAATTAATTAACATAACCTGTTGGATTTGGGACAAAATGTTTATGTTTTCTCATTTGCTATTTATGTATAAAACTCACTTCAGCCACTGCTTGGCTCCCATGAAAGCAGAGCATAAGACATGAGGCGGAGCCTAGCATGTAGAAAATTGATGTACAGGGAGCAAGAGGGAAGGGCAAGAGGAGTGAAACAGGAAGGGAGGACAGCACAGGGTGCATGATGGACTTAATCACAATGAGAGGTGACATTGCTCTCATCTCATAGGACTTGCTGAGGGTTCTGTGACATGGGTCTCGGAATCCTGTGAGAGACCAAATGAGAGAGGATTTATCTATTGGTTCTTATTTCTCGAGTTTGCGGACAAAGATGAATTACCTTGCATTTCTGGATTGGACATGTGTTGAGTGCCAATGGAACCTTATAGTCCAAAGAACCCCGAGGCATAAAGAAAGAGATATATTATATAATAAGTGGGTGCTGTTAGGTTACATTAGTGGGGAGCTGGTCAAATACTGCTTGGAACTGAACTCTAAGGCAGGATCTGGAGTAAGTGGTAAAGCCCAAAAGATTTAAGTGGTGTATAAGAGATGTTTGCTATGGCTACTTAGAAACAATAACAGATATTATGACTTCATTACCTGCTTGAGTTATATACATAAAAATCTAGTGGAGATGTTCATATAAACCATTTTATCATATTCTTGCATTTTCTCTGTTGTTCCCTCCTTTAAAGTGGGCAATCCTGCTTCTGACTCTCATCTTTTGTTTATGCGACTGGTCTAGTTATAAAGATGGTTGCCATCATGCCTCCATATCTAATTATTCACTAAGTGTTGAATATTTAAAGTACAAAATATTGTCCATATCTATCCTCTCTCTGTTATCTCTATTAACATAGATTGGGGCATCTTTCTTCTTTCTCTATGATGACCTTGGGCAATTAGCCATAAAACATCATTTATACTCTTTTAGCATGCCTTGGCAACTCACCATGATTAGTGGGGGAACTATAACCTGTTTAGGGTATTTAATTGAACAACATGATTATTAGACTGTGAAGAAATCTATTGGATTATGGGGAACTGGCAGGATTGGAGAAGGTGAGTGAAAGAAAAGGGGTATGGAAGATGATTCTTATCGCAGCATATTAGGAAATTTGCAAAGGCATATACTTGATAATGATCCCCTTCTCCAATGAAACCAGGAACTATATATAGCCTATATGTAAAATTTTCATTTTTGTGTGTTGATTATCATTCAAACAGATGGTAAATAACTTTTGAGGACTAAAATGTTTAAACAGTATGAAGAGATCAACGTGAATATTATAGTATCTACCAATTGCATTTTGAATACATCAATTGGAAATATGTATAATATTCTTTTTTTCTTTGTTTGAGACAGAGTCTCACTCTGTCACCTAGGCTGGAGTGCAGTAGCATAAACTCAGCTCACTGCAACCTCTGCTTCCCATGTTCATGGGATTCTTGTGCCTCAGTCTCCCGAGTAGCTGGGATTACCAGCGCCCGCCACCATGCCTGGCTAATTTTTGTGTTTTTTGCCGCCATATTGGCTAGGCTGGTCTTGAACTCCTGGCCTCAAATGATCCTCCCACCTTCACCTACCAAAGTGCTGGGATTACAGGTGCAAACCACTGTGGCCAGCTGGAAATACGTATAATATTTTTAAAAATAATTGTTTATATTTTATTGAAGATAAAAATGGTAGCCATTTTGCTGGGCATGGTGGCTGATGCCTGTAATCCCAGTGCTTTGGGAGGTTGAGGCCAACAGCTCAAGACTAGCCTGGGCAACATAGTGAGTCCCCATCTCAAAAAAGGCACAAAGAATGAAAAAATTAGCTGGGCATGGTGGTGCCTGCCTATAGTCCTAGCTACTCCAAAGGCTGAAGTGGGAGGATTGCTTCAGTCCAAGAGTTCGAGGCTGCAGTGATCTATGATTGTATGATTGCAATCAAGCCTGGGTGACAGAATAAGATAGAGTCTCTACAAACAAACAAACAAACAAACAAACAAACAAATAAATAGTACTAATTTCACAGAATTATTCTGAGGATAAAGTGATTAAATGAGGTAATATATGAAAAATACCTGTGTTTGGCACATAGTACAAGTTCAATAAATGCTTATTATTGTTATCATTATTAATGTATCTTTTGTCCTATTTTAACTACATATTTAAGATTTTCCAAGTTTAATCCCATTGGATAAGAACATAGATATTTGAGAGTTAACTATGGGAATCTTAAAAATATCTTCCTCTTTTTTCTTCAAATGTGTAACTGTTGTCTAAAGTAGTTCTTTGTGCATGCATGTGTTGCAGGGGGAGTAGTGCTTAGAGAACTATCTACTATTTAATTAATTAAAATTTAAAGGAATTATCTCTACTTTCTTTATTTCAGAACTCAAAATTATTATCCACAGCAATTGCCCAATCCACTGTGGGCATCCTAATCACCAAATTATAAAGGAAGAGTCTTAATTGGAGGGGCATAGAGATTCTCTTTTTTTTTTCTATATCTTTTTAAAAATTGAAATATTCCATGCCTAAGTTATGAGAAATTCTCTTTATATTTTCTAATTTGTTGATCTAATTATTTTCTGATTAACCATAATGCTGGTGGAAATAAATACTTCAGTTCTCAAATAGCAACATTAATACTTTGGAGAAAGAATTTTGTAGTAGTCGCAGTAGAAAGATAGAAGGGAACTATTGAACTTGTTATTTTCTTGAAGAAGACTGAGAACCTACCTTTCTGCCAGTATGTGACTCAACTTGTTCTCTTTAAGATGAGTTGCTTTCAGTTTCCTTTGGTTAGGACAGGGGAAGAGGGGCTGTAATCACACCTTGATGCTCAGTGCCACTTCTACAGTCTTTTCACTGGCAGGAGAACCTAATACAATGGAGATGTCAATCAGTGCACATCTTTGACTAAAAACCTCCCCTTGAAAACCAGATAGCAGCCAATGCTTTAGACTAGCAGTCTTCTTTACTTGCAGCAGACTGCACAGGGTGATCACCAAGGGTTTTGTAAATGAAAAGCCTTGCACCCTTAGTGCATCCAGGTTGGGGATAATTCTGAAGTGGAATTTAGTAGAAACCATATGAAACATCATAAAAGATGCCACACAGGCAGCTCGGTGGAACATAATATGTCACTCACGACTGACTGTATTACCTCCTGCCTGTCCATTCAACACAGGAGCCCAAACAAATAAATTCATGCTTAACTAAGAGAAAGAGATTTCTGTTTTCTTCTTTTACAATGTATGCAACATCAGTAAACAATGAGTACTTGCTAGGAGAAAAATACGAAATAACATTTGTCATTAGTACATTTCTGACAATGACATTGACTTAAAGACTTTCAATAATAATTTGAAGTAGTTCAAGGCAGTGTAGCTTCACAGTGGAGACTGCAGAATCTTCACAGTGGTCCCATTACTGTTAACAGGATTCGTGAGTGTTTTTCCATACAAATTATTTGAACAATTTACCCCACAGAGTCTTGCACACTGTGGAAACAGGAGATCACTGGTAAAGCAGAATCTGGAAATGAAAGTTAACATGAAGAAATCCATATTTTGATATGAAAGCAACTTGGGGACAAAATAGCATTCTGAGCTGCAGAAATGTGGATGATCAAATGGATCTTTGATCCAATCATTAGCAGACAGTCTTTGACACTGCCCACCAGAAAGAGATATTATCCTCATAAAAACAAAACAAAGCAAAGCAAAGCAAAACAAACAAACATAAAACACAGAGTAGGATAGAATGCTGTTTGTGGCATGCAGGCAGAAGTAACAACTAGATGTTTGCTACTTTTATGAAAATTAAACTGAGAGGTATAACCAAAATAAATTTTTAATACAAATTTGTTAAAAATCAATAGTTAAAAAGAAGACAGCAAAAAAAAAAAATAAAATAACTCCAAATGTCAATTTTAGGTTGTTTTAATTTTTTTATAAAATAATTGATCCTTTAGTCAAGCAACAAAAATTTCTACTTATTGACCGTATTAATATTTAATTTCAAAACACTTATTTAAACATTGGACTCTTTTTGTAAATTATCAAATGTTTTCTTTTCATTCCTTATATTTCTATTCAGTTAAAGCACCCATACATCTCCTGAATTAAGGTTATTTTTGGTAAATAATATTATTTGTACTGGGTTGAATAGTGTCTTCCCAAAATTCATGTTCATCTGGAACTTGTAAACGTGATCTTATTTGGAAATAGGATCTTTGCAGTTGTAATCATGTTAAAATGAAGTCATATTGAATTAGGATGGGTCCTAAATCCAATATGATGGGTGTTCTTATAAGAAAAGAAAAATCTGGATACAGTGACAGGCACATGAAGAGGAGAGCAACATATTGTGACAGAGGCCAATGAGAATGATGCATGTATAAGACAAGGAACACCATGAATTACTGGCAACCACCTCAACTAGGAGAAAGGCACAGAACGGATTCTCTGAAAGCAGTCAAAAAGAAACCAATCCTGTAGACACTTGATTTTGGACTTTAAGCCTCCAGAACTATGAGAGAATAAATTTCTGTTGTTTTGAGCCACCCAGTTTTTGGTATCTTATTATGAGAGCTCTAGGAAAATAATAATATACAATAAATAGAGTTGTATTTTGCAACTTATTGGGAGAAGTTTCTGCTTTCTATCATTTTATTTTTATTAAAAAGTTTTCATTTCAATTTTGCCTGCTTACTCTACTTTTGTTTTTTTGAGTTGGATTTCAATATAATTCCTACTCTGAAAGTAGGAAATCAGTGTCAGTTCTTCAAGGACCATTACAAGAGTAGAGTGAAACACATAAATTAAGCCAGAAATTAAGAAGAAAAATACAAAAAGAAGTATGAATCCACAACCTGGGAATCAGGCTCAGCAGGGAATAGATACTGTTGTGAAAGCACCACACACCTTACTTACTCTTGCTGTCTGGACCTTCCTCTGGCTCTCAGTCTTCAGCACTAAGCATAAGCATTACCACCTTTTCACCATGAGACCAAGGGTCCAGTTTTATATTTTACATTTCTAATTCATGTAATAAATGTGGAAATAAGAATAAGGAATAGTAATACAACTTTACTTAAAAATTTCATAACTATTTAAACAGAGCAAACCCACATTTTTATTTCATGTTTTCTGGCTTTTGAAGGTATATTAGTCTGAAATGAACCCTCTTCACTGAATGAAACTAATAGCTGTCAGTTGTCATGTCTGTACCTGGAACACATTCATCTTGTAAATACTGGTTTCAGATTTTAAATATATCTTAGGTAGATCCTAGTTTATCATTATAACTGGTTCTTCTTGCACTTGCGTGACCAAAATACATTACTTGACGAACCTTTTGAAATACTAACATCTTATAATTTTGTTGAAGATGGCCATCTTCTGTGTTCCCTAATTACAGAACATTTTTATTTCTAGGTTTATAAACAAATATTATGACGATTAATTTAATTTGATTTTCATTTTACATCACTTATTTCCCTCTAGTTACTTATGTGTACTCAAATACTTTCAGCATCTGTCTACTTAGGAACCTTACGATTGCAAAAGATGAAAGGATATGGTCACATGTTCTTTTAGCCAAACAGAATAGTCCAAGTTCCTGTCTTAAACTATTACGTTACAAAGTTCTTTGTTAAATGACTAAGTGAATAAGAATACTATATTTATTTCTCTTTTGTTCTTAAAATTTTGTTCACCTGTCAATCTTGAATTTGAGGCAATTCATATAGGATATTGTCATCTGAAGACACACAGTCTGAGATTTCACTTACACCATCAATTCCATTATCATCATTCTAGTCTAGAGTGCTGCAATTAGTCACTTTGTATTCATCTTCTGACTCACCTAATAAACGTGAATCATTATCTTCTGTCAATTTTCTTCTCTTTGTCGGTATGGGGAGAAAACAAAATTTCTGCATTCTCAGCTGTGTTCAATGAAACCTTAAAGCAGTCTACAAAGATTGTATCTCCAGCTTCCTTTCATCTTTTTTTTTTCTAGAAGTTAATAATGTAATATTTTGGTCAACTCAGAATGAAAATTGAAAGATGATGCAATAGTGAAGATTTACTTCAATGCTGCATCATTTTTAGATGATTCCAACGTTTTTCTGTTTTGTTATTTGATCTGTCTTAGCATTGCTGGGAATAATCAATGACAATTGATGAAACAATTCTTAGAATGATGAAATAGCAAATTGTTTCAGGATACAAAGTATCTTAGATTTATAAAAAGTTTCAATGGACTTATATTGTAATTGTGAGATAGAATGGATTTTATTCAATTAAAAAATAAGTAAGTTTAATTTTGTTCCTTGACAGACCTTTAATAAAAATTAGAAGAATAGATGTCATGAAATATCAATCCTTATAAATAGCCGTTCTCATCAAGGAAAATAAAAACTAAAGTTGATTCCAGAGAACTCTGATGATATACCAAGGATTAAGTGAGTGAAGATAACGGGCCACTAGATACATGTTTTAATAGATGGTGAAAAAGGGGTTAAACATCTTTTCCTTATGAATGTTCACTTAGATATTCCAGACAAAAAAGAATCCCCCATGTGATGTTCTTTTAAAAATTATTTTTCCTCTTTTTATTGTCTTTCATTTCAATAGTTTTTTGGGAACAGGTGGTTTTTGGTCACATGGATAAGTTCTTCTGCGATAGTTTCTGAGATTTTGCTGTAATAGTCACCTGAGCAGTGTACACTGTACCCAATGTGTATTCTTTTATCCCTCGCCCCTCCCACCCTTTGCCTTGAGTCCCCAAAGTTCATCATATTCTTCTTATGCCTTTGCATCCACATAGCTTAGCTCCCATTTAAATGTGAGAACAAATGATATTTGCTTTTCCATTCCTGAGTTACTTCACTTAAAATGATAGTCCCCAACAGCATCCAGGTTGCTGCATATGCCATTATTTTGTTTCTTTTTATGACTAAGTAGTATTCCATTGTGTACATGTACCACATTTTCTTTATCCACTTTTTGGTTGATGAGCATTTACTCTGATTCCGTATTTTTGCAATAGTGAACTGTGTTGCTACAAACATGCCTGTGCAAGTGTCTTTTTCATATAATGACTTCCTTTCCTCTGGGTAGATACCCAATAGTGGGATTGCTGGATCAAATAGGTGGTTCTACTTTTAATTATTTCAGGAATCTCCACACTGTTTTCTATAGTTGTTGTATTAGTTTACATTTCCCACCAGCAGTGTAAAAGTGATCTTTTTTTCTTTCTTTCTTTTTTTTCTTTTAAAGATAGAGTCTTGCTCTGTCACCCATGCTGGAGTGCAGTGATACCATCTTGGGTCACTGTAACCTCTGCCTCCTGGGTGCAAGCAATTCTTGTGCCTCAGCCTCCTGAGTAGCTGGAATTACAGGCGTGGACCACCGTGCCTGGCTGTTTTGTATTTTTTTGTAGAGATGGGGCTTCATCATGTTGACCAGTCTGTTCTCAAACTCCTGGACTCAAGTGATCCATCTGCCTTGGCCTCCCAAAATGCTGGGATTACAGGCTTGAGCCACTGAGCCTGGCTTAAAAGTGTTCCTTTTTCACCACATCCATGCCAACATCTATTATTTTTTTGATTTTTAAATTATGGACATTCTTTGAGGAGTAAGGTGGTATTGCACTGTGGTTTTGATTTGCATTTCTCTAATAATTAGTGATGCTGAGCAGTTTTTCATATGTTTGTTAGCCATTTGTATATCTTCTTTTGAGAATTTATTCATGTCCTTTACCCAGTTTTTGATGGAATTATTTGTTTTGTTTGTTTGTTTGTTTTCTTGCTGATTTGTTTGTGTTCCTTGTAGATTCTGGATATTAGTCCTTTGTCAGACGCAGAGTTTACAAGTATTTTCTCCCATTCTGTGGGCTGTGTGTTTACTCTGATGATTATTTCTTTTGCTGTGCAGAAGCTTTTCAGTTAATTAGGGTCCAGCAATTTATTTTTGTTTTTGTTGCATTTGCTTTTGGGTCCTTAGTCATGAACTCTTCCTAACCCAACATCTAGAAGAGTTTTTTCTGATGTTATCTTCTAGAATTTTTATTGTTTCAGGTTGTAGATTTAATTATTTGATCCATCTTGAGTTGATTTTTGTATAAAATGAGAGATGACAATCCAGTTTCATTATTCCACATGTGGCTTGCCAATTATCATAACACCATTTGTTGAATAGGGTGTCCTTTCCCCACTTCATGTTTTTGTTTGCTTTGTTAAACATAAGTATTTGGCTTTATTTCTGGATTCTCAGTTCTGTTCCCTTGATCAATGTGCCTAAATACCAGTACCATGATGTTTTGGTAACAATAGCCTTGTAGTATAGTTTGAAGTTGGGTAATGTGATGCTCCCAGATTTCTTTTTTCTTAGTCTTTCTTTGCTTATGTGGGCTGTTTTTTTGGTATCATATGAGTTTTAGGATTTTTTTCTAGTTTTTTGAAGAATGATGATGGCACTTGGATAGGAATTGCATTGAATCTGTCAATTGTTTTTGGCACTATGGTCATTTTCACAATATTAATTCTACTCATCCATGAGCATGGGATGTGTTTCCATTTGTTTGTGTCATTGATGATTTCTTTCAGTTGTGTTTTGTGGTTTTCCTTGTAGAGATCTCTCACCTCCATGGTTAGGTATATTCCTAAGTATTTTTATTTTTGCAGCTGTTGTAAAGGGATTGAGTTCTTGATTTTTTTCTCAGCTTGGTTTTTGGTGTATAGCAATCCTATGGTTTGTGTACATTGGTTTTGTATTCTGAAACTTTACTGAATTATCAGATGTAAGAGCTTTTTGGATGAGTCTTTAGGGTTTTCTAGGTATACAATCATATCAGTGGCAAACAGTGAGAGTTTGACTTCTTCTTTACCAATTTGGATGCCCTTTATTTCTTTCTCTTGTCTGATTGCTCTGGCCAGGACTTCCAGTACTATGTTGAATAAAAGTGGTGAAAGTGGGCATCCTTGTTATGTTCTAGTTCTCAGGGAGTATGCTTTTAACTTTTCCCTGTTCAGTATAATGTTGGCTGTGGGATTGTCATAGATGGCTTTTATTACCTTAAAGTATGTTTCTTCTATGCCAATTTTGCTGAGAGTTTTAATCATAAAGGAATGCTGGATTTTGTCAAATGCTTTTTCTGTGTCTATTGAGATGATCATGTGATTTTTGTTTAAAATTCTGTTTATGTGATATATCACATTTATTGATTTGCATAAACCATCCCTGCATCTCTGGTATGAAATCCACTTGATCATGGTGTATTATCTTTTTGATATGCTATTGGATTTGGTTAGCTAGTGTTTTGTTAAGAATTTTAGCATCTATGTTAATCAGGGATATTGGTCTGTAGTTTTTTTATTTTATTTTATTTTGTTGGTAAGTCCTTTCCTGGTTTTGGTATTAGGATAATACTGGCTTCATACAACAATTTAAGGAGAATTCCCTATTTCTATATATTTTGGAATAGTTTCAGTCAGATTGGTACCAATTCTTTGAACATCTGATAGAATTTAGCTGTGAATCCATCTGGTCCTGAACTTTTTTTTCTTGGCAGTTTTTTTTATTACCGTTTCAACCTTGCTATTTGTTATTGGTCTGTTCAAAGTTTCTATTTCTTCCTGATTTAATCTAGGAGGTTTTTATACTTCCAGGAATTTATCTATCTCCTCTAGGTTTTCTCGTTTGTGTGCGTAAAGCTGTTCACAGTAGCCTTGAACAATCTTTTGTATTTCTGTGGTTATCAGTCATAATGTCTCCTGTTTTGTTTCTAATTGAGCTCATTTGGATATTTTCTCTTCTTTTCTTGGTTAATTCCATTAATGGTCTATCAATTTTGTTGATTATTTCAAAGAACCAGGTTTTTGCTTCATTTATTTTTTGTATGTTTTTGTTTCAATTTTATTTAGTTCTGCTCTGATCTTTGCTTCTTTTCTTCTGTTGGGTTTTGGTTTGTTTTGTTTCTCTAGTCCCTTGAGGTGTTACCTTAGATTGTCTCTTTGTGCTCTTTCAGACATTTCGGTGTAAGCGTTAAATGCTATGAACTTTCCTCTTAGCACTGCTTTTGCTGTATCCTAGAGGTTTTGATAGCTTGTGTCAATATTATTGTTTAGCACAATTTTTTTTTTTTTACATTTCCATCTCGATTTCACTGTTGACCCAAAGATCAGTCAAGAGCAGATTATTTAACTTCCATTTATTGGTATAGTTTTGAGGGTTCCTTTTGGAGTTAATTTCCAGTTTTATTCCACTGTGGTCTGAGAGGACACTTGATATAATTTCAGTTTTATTAAATTTGTTAAGACTTGTTGTGTAACTTATCATATGGTCTATCTTGGAGAATGCTCCATGTGCCGAAGAATAGACTGTATATTCTTCAGTTATTTTCTAGAGAATTCTGTAAACATATGTTAAGTCCATTTGTTCTAGGGTATAGTTTAAGTCCACTGTTTCTTTGTTGACTTTCTGTCTTAATGACGTGTCTAGTGCTGTCAGTAAAGTATTGAAGTTCCTCACTATCATTGTTTTTGTCATCTGTCTCATCTCTTAGGTTTAGTATTAATTGTTTTATAAATTTGGGAGCTCCAGTGTTAGGTGCATATATATTTAGGATTGTGATATTTTCTGGTTTGACTATTCCTTTTATCATTATGTAATGTCCCTCTTTGATATTTTTGCTGTTTTTATCTGTTTTGAAGTCTGTTATTGTCTGATATAAGAATGTCTACTACTGATTGCTTTTGGTTTCCATTTGTGTGGAATATCTTTTTTCCACCCCTTTACCTTAAGCTTATGTGAGTCCTTATGTGTTAGGTGGGTCTCTTGAAGATATTAGATACTTTGCTGGTGGATTTTTATCCATTCTGCCATTTACATTCAAATTTAGTATTGAGATGTGAGGTACTTGTCTATTCATCATGCTAGTTGTTGTATTAATACCTTGTTTTATTGTGTGTGTATGTGTGTGTTATTGTTTTATAGGTGAGATTTATGCATTAAGGAGGTTCTATTTTAATGTATTCTGAGGTTTTGTTTTAAGATTTAGAACTCCCTTTAGCATTTATTGTAGTGCTGGCTTAGTAGTGCAAATTATCTCAGCATTTGTCTGTCTGAAAAAGACTCTCTTTCATTTATGAAGTTTAGTTTTGCTGGATACAGAATTATTGACTGACAGTTATTTTGTTTCAGGAGGCTAACGATGAGACCCTGATCCCTTCTGCCTTCTAAGGTTTCTGCTGAGAAATCTGTTAATCTGATAGGTTTTCCTTTAGAGGTTATCTGATGCTTTTGCCTCACAAGTCTTAAGATTCTTTCCTTCATCATGACTTTATATAATCTGATGACTACGTACCTGGGTGATAATCTTTTTGTGATGAATTTCTCAGGTGCTCTTTGAGCTTCTTATATTTGAATGTCTAGACCTCTAGCAAGGCCAGGGATGTTTTCCTCAATTACTTCATCAAATAAGTTTTTCAAACTTTTAGATTTCTCTTCTTCTTTGGGAACAGCAATTAGTCTTAAGTTTGGCTGTTTAACATAATCCAAAATTTTTGAAGGCTGTGTTCATTTTTTGATTATTTTTTCTTTATCTTTGTCTGATTGGTTTCATTTGGAAGTCTGGTCTTCAAGCTCTGAAGTTCTTTCTTCCACTTATTCTAGTCTATTGAAACTTTCCACTGCGTTTTGTATATCTCTGTGTGTCTTTCATTTCCAGAAGTTGTGATTGCTTTTTCTTTATGATATCTATTTCTCTGGAGCATGTTTCATTCATATCCTGTATTGTTTCTTAAATTTCTTTAAGTTGTTTTTCACCATTCTCTAGTATCTCCTTGAATATCTTAATATTTGACTTTCTGAATTCTTTATTTGGCAATTCAGAGATTTCTTCTTGGTTTGGATCCATTGCTAGGGAGCTGGTGTGATTTTTGCGGTGTGTTATAGAACCCTGTTTTGTCATGTTATCAGAATTGCTTTTCTAGTTCCTTCTCATCTGTGTAGGCTATTTCAGTAGAGAGGTCTGAAACTCAAGGTCTGCTGTACAAATTCTCATGTCCCACAAGGTGATCCCTTGATGTGGTGCTCTTTCCCTTACCCTAGGAATGAAACTTTGTGTGAACCAGACTGCAATAATTGTTATTGCTCTTCTGGGTCTAGCCACCCAGCAGGGCTACCAGGCTCTGGGCTGGTGCTGAGGAATGTCTGCAAAGAGTCCTGTGATGTTATCCGTCTTCAGGTCTCCCAGCCATGGATACCAGCATCTACTCTGGTGGAGGCGGCAGGGGAATGATGTAGACTCTGCGAGAGTCTTTAGTTATAGTTTTGTTTGGTGTGCTGGTTTTCTTGAATGCCAGTTATGCTAGCAGTGATATTGTTGTGTGGACAGACTCAGGACCTCTGGTTAGCCAGTATGTTGCAGGTGGTGTAATTAGATGTTATTTTATTTTTCCTCAGATCAATATTATTCTGTCATGAGTTGCTGTAATAGCCTGAGTTGGTTGGCATCCAGCCAGGAGGTGGCGCTGTCATGAGAGCACCAGCTGTAGTAGAAGGATCTACACTTGTCTTAAATTGGCCAGGATAAGTATTTTGTTTTCTTAGGTGATGGGTTGGGCCATAAAGCTCTCAAAAATTTCTGTCTTTTTTGTTCAGCTACAAGAGTGGGTAGAGAAATATGATCCGATGGGGGCAGGGTTAGGTAGGTATGGGCTCAGACTCTCCTTTGGCAGGGCTTGCTGTGGCCACTGGGCTGGGGGATGGTTCTCAGGCCAATGGGGTTATGTTCCAGAGGGGATCTTTGCTGCCTCTCTTATGTCATGTAGTTTGTCATGGTAGTGGGGGATAGCTGGTAGTGAGAGGCTTCAACACAGTTGGTGGGGCTGGTCTCTCCTTCAGTGCCCCAACTCAAAGCTTGCCCCAGGCCATGGGCTTCCCTGCTGAGAAAGCAAGTATGGCTTTTGGACATTACCCTTCCCCATCCGCCTACTCTACTGGTGGCTCCTGCGTGCTTGATCTCATATCTGCCGCAGCTCCTGCTCATTCCCCACACTCCACTCAAGAAAATTGTGCCCAGTCAAAACCACTACCAATTTCAACTGGAAGCTTCCTTTGCCCTGCAACTTCTTTCCAATTCAACTAGCTGCCTTCCCCATGGCCCCTTGTGAGATGTAGTCAGGAATGGCTACATCTGGGTTCAAGCTGGAGACTGGGAGTCCCTGCAGGCACTTCCTGCTACTACTTCTACTTTTATATTTCATGCCTCTCCCTAAATTCGTTTCAGCTCTATGTAAGGTTAAATCCTTCTTTTGTGATCTAGATTTTCAGATTCCCCAGAGGGGATGTGTGTTCAGAGGCAAGTTTCCCCCACTCACAGTTTGAGAACTCACAGTTTCTCACCTGTTTTGCAGAATTTGAGGTGGCATGCTGCTTCTTTCAAAAGATCTGTGAATTCTTTTTGTTTTCCTGGTAAGTTCCTGCAATGATTTTTGAAGCAAAAGATCATGGTGTGAGTCTCCACATGACGTTCTGTTCATCCAAGTGGCAGCTGCATGTTAGACCTGTCTCCTCTCCCCCATCTTGCTCTCCATGAAATATTCTTATATCATCATGTACTTCTTAGTAGCAACAATCACAATTATAATTCTTTATTTTGCTAATACCTATATACTCCATTAATTTGCAAACTTTATGAGGGTAAAACTTTTATCATGGGTTCGGGTTGGTATTCTCAAATTCCTATTGCAGAACTTGGCTCATAGACATTCTTCAGTACTGTTGGTAAATAAAAGGAAAAACTCTACAGGTCATTTTATTCACCTATCTGAACAAGAGGTCACAGGGTCACTTTATGCTTAGCAACTTCAGGAAAAGAGATCTTACTCTTTTTTTCTTTCCTCACAATGATCCTTTGTATTTAAGAGAGCTCAGACTGTTATAAATTTAGGCAGCCTATCTCTGAAGATCTGGATCCAGACTACTGTCCTTCAATCTTCACTGGTGCAACTTTGGGAAAACTATGTAACTTCTACATGCCTCAGGTTCCTCAGCTTTAAATAGGAGATAGTATTAGTGTCTTCTCCTGGCATCATTGTTAGGATTAAATGACTTATTATATAGCACTTACGACAGTGTCTGGCATATAACAGGCCTCATATAAGCATTTACTGCTGTTATTATTATTACCATAATTAAGATGATTATTACTATATTGACCTGAAATCTGACCAGCTAGTACTCTTAACTATTGATTTCCGCTCTATTCCTACAGCCTCCCCAAATCTCTCCCACATGACAGGCTTTCAGCTACATAAAATTGGCTAATTCTTCTTTTCTTTAGGCTGAATATTTGCTTTGCTTCAGGATTCTTCATAATATTAGTCTTTTTCCCTCTTCTTGTTATTTTGATCACCTGAGTCTGACTTCTTGATCATAATTTTCCTGGCTTCTTCTGAAAATCCAATATCAAACATTGAAGTCAGTACCCCAGGGATGGTTTAACCATTCTAGGAGAGGGTATTGCTTCATTTGACCTGAATGCTTTTTGTCCATCACCAAAGCTTGGGATTCTATTATCAGTTATAGCATATTCATTCCATTATTGAGCTTTACTAGAGTTATAGCTATATAAAATCCTTGCATTTTTCCATCATGTATGTCTTATATATATTCTACATTCTAAGCTCTTATATTTTTATTTTAAGCAGATTATTTTATACCTAATAAAAATTATGTATGTTAGTGTGCTTAACATTTTGTTTTCTCACATAGATCATCTATTTAGATATCAAATAAACTTGTGTGGTAGAAGTTATCCTAATTATTATTTTATAGATGAAGGAGCTGGGATAAAGAAAGGTCAGCAAATTCTCCAGGATAACATAACCAAGCAGTGGCAGAATGAGTACTATTAACTGAGTAATCTTATTTCTTTAATCTATGACTCATTCTCTTTCAATAAACAGGTATTATAATAATTATTATAATTCATATGTTTATAGAATTATATACCAAATAGTACACCACTATGTAAACCATATACTAGAATCATATACTAGATTTACTATCCTTTTCAGCTTTATCCAAATATTTAATTGACTTGCCACTAATGTCCTTATCTTATATATTATCAAAATGTTGAACTAGTTAGTACAGGGTTAATGAGAACTGTTGAATGGACATCCTTTAAAATATCTCCTTCCAAAGGGGCATGTGCCCATTAACTTTTGGCCTTTGTAATAACCACCAAAGAAGTTTGCTTCTACAATGTCCTATTCTCTAGTTCCATGTCTTCATTTTGCCTACAGGAATATTTTGTGAAACTTTGTTAAATATCTGTTGAAATCTAGATGCGCTATGTTGCAAGAATTTTTCTGACCTTTGAGAATGGCAAGCTAACAAATAAGATAAAATAAAATAAATCAAACCTGTTCTTACTGAGCCTAAGCTAGCCACCTTCTTATAATTAAATGTTACATTTTTAGCCTTCAAATTTGTTGTTGTTGTTGTTGTTATTGTTGTTGTGTTTTTGAGACGGTGTCTTGCTCTGTCACCCAGGCTGGAGCACAGTGGCTTGATCTCGGCTCACTGCAATCTCAGCCTCCTGGGTTCAAGTGATTCTCCTGCCTCAGCCTCTCGAGTAGCTGGGACTGCAGGTGTGCACCACCACACCCAGCTAATTTTTGTATTTTTAGTAAAGACGGGGTTTCACCATGTTGCCCAGGATGGTCTCAATCTCTTGACCTTGTGATCCACCCGCCTTGGCCTCCTGAAGTGCTGGGATTCCAGGCATGAGCCACCACACCTGGCCCAAAAATATTTTTAATGGCCATATCTAGAATAATTCCTGGTATTAACTTAAATTTCATCAGTTTGTAATATGCAAATCTACCTTCTTTTTTTTTTTTTCCTGAATAATCTAAATGACTTTTGTCGTCTCTAGTAAGCCAGTTCCTCTCTTGTTCTCTGACTGTTTAAATCTTAAAGGATTTTATGTGAATAATCCTAAATAAACCCCAGATATAAAAAATCAGCCAGGCCAGAAGCTATAGACACATTTAGATCTGTGACTTAAAGTTCTTTCAAAAAGCATTGAGTTTTTGAAAATGATTTTCACCCAAAGATTATTCCATCTGCTAGAGGAATCAGGAATATAATATAAACTGAACATTTCTATAACAAAAAAAATTGAGCGTCTAATTTTTGTTAGAGATTGTCTTATTTAGACAAATAAGACTTGGTTCCTGATCACTAGAAGTTCCCAACCTTTGGAAGTATATCCTAATATTTGTGTGGTATTTTACATTGTATTACACATTTTAGCACGTACTTTCTCAATTAATTGTGCTTTCTTTTGTCGCTATTTTGTCATTTCCTCTTTTGGACATTACTTCTTCCTTAAATTTTTTCATACTCAGAACATAGCTTCAATTATCCTTTTCAAATTGTCTTTAGAGTTTTCCTTATTTAAGGAAAGCTTATTTGTTTCTTTTTTTTTTTTTGAGACGAAGTCTCACTCTGTCGCCCAGGCTGGAGTGCAGTGGTGGTGCCATCTCAGCTCACTGCAACCTCCGCCTCCCGTGTTTAAGCGATTCTCCTGCCTCAGCCTCCCTAGTAGCTGGGACTACAGGAGCGTGCCACCACACCTGGCTAATTTTTATTTTTGTATTTTTAGTAGAGATGGGGTTTCACTGTATTAGCCAGGATGGTCTCAACCTCCTGACCTCGTGATCTGCCCTCCTCAGCCTCCCAAAGTGCTGGGATTACAGGTGTGAGCCACTGCACCTGGCCTAAGAAAAGCTTATTTCTAATAGTTTTATATTGTTGCTGTAATGAGTTACTACAAACATCATGGTTTAAAGGAACACAGTTTATCACCTCATATTCTGTACTTTAGAAGTCCAACATGCATCCTCACTGGGCTTATATCAGGGTATAAGCAGGCCTACTTTCTTGTCCTTGTTTTTGTTTTCTTCCTTTTTTTGTAGAGATAGGGGCTCACCATATTGCCCAGGCTGGTCTCGAACTTCTGGCCTCAAGTGATCTTCCTGCCTTGGCCTCCCAAAGTGCTGGGATTACAGGCATAATCCACTGATCCTGGCCCCTACTTCCTTTTTGGAGGTGCTAGGAGAGAATCCTTCTTTTGTCCAGCTTTTTGAGGCTGTCCACATTCCTTGACTCCCTTATTCCATCTTCAAAGCCAACAAGTTGGGTTGACTACTATTCACATCACATCTTTTTGATCTTTCTTCTTTAATTACATATCACTGTGATCACAGCTGGGAGATACTCAGCTTGTAAGGATTCATGTGATTGGATTGGGTCCACCTTCATAGTACAGGTAATATCCTCATCTCGCCTAAATCACACCTGCAATGTTCCTCTTGCCATGTAAGGTTAACACTATCACAGCTTCTAGGGTTAGGGAATGGACATGTTTAGAAGCCATTATTCTGCCTAGCAAATAATTTAACTGGCACGTCTGCATTTCTGTTTTAGTTATGTCTTATTTCATTTTGTATATCATTTAAATATCTAATCATAATGAAGAGCAACTTGTGAAGATTTAGTGGTTTATTAAGGCACCTTCAGTTCTTCTTCATAAGTGAGTTAATATACTCTTACTTAATTGAAATCTTGTTTCTGAGATCCTCTTAACTTTTTTTGAAATACTTTTTACATTTAGAATCTCAAGCCATAGTTTTAATATTTTTGAGATATCTGTAGTCCTACTTACACAATTCTCAAAAATTTATTGTGATAATATTTCCCCCTCTTTCTTATACCTAAACACAGTCAGCCTTGAGAAACTATTTCTCATAGATGTGCCCAGATTACATTTAAATTAATTTGGAATGTAAAATTACATGCAGACACACTTTTTTTGAACAGATACATGGAGTGGTAATATATGTGGTGTTAAGAAAGGTGTGTAGTAGAGATACTGCTTGGATTATTCTCTTTGCATATTGTGAAAGCTCGTGAAGATACATTGGGCCATGTGGTCAGGTTTCTAACAGTTCTCATATTGGCCTCAATTAGTTGTCTGCTTATTAAAGGAAGTTATGCTACAGACTTCTTTGTCTCTGTAGACCCAAACTGTTATATTCACCATTTTCTGCATATACCATTAAATTTAATGTCCCCAAATATTATGTGTATGTTATGTTATATACACACACATCATTAAGTCCCACATCTCAAAGAAATTTTTCTCTAGAGTCCATTTCTGTTTTGCCTATCCCTCTATTGCCATTTTTCTATACTACCTTTTCATACACCTTAAATTAGCTAGTATCTGTTTATATATTCGCATCACATTTTTGCAAGGTAGATAAAGGAAATTGCTCTCAAATGATGGGATTTTTACTTGCTGTGTTTCAGCTTAAAACATCCTTTTCCCCCACAAAAACTAGTTTTATAAACATTTGTGAAGCAGACTGCGTAAAGGAAATTGCTGACACAACTTAACTGCATCTATAATCGTGCAAGTGATATGACTGCATGGGGAGAGTAAAGAAGATAGAAGCAAAAATTGGGCTATATTTTCAACTTAAGTCTCAGTATGAAAAAAGAGACTAATGCCATTTAGTTATAATTTGAAGTGTTTGGAATATTTTTACTTTGTAGACACTTGGCTAGAGTGCTTCAAATAGAGATATGTGTCTTACAGTCTAAATGGAGCTTTTTTTTTTTTCTTTCTTTCTTTTTTTTTTGACATGGAGTCTCACTCTGTTGCCCAGGCTGGAGTGCAGTGGTGCGATATGGGCTCACTGCAACCTCCGCCTCCCCGGTTCAAGTGATTCTCCTACCTCAGTCTCCCGAGTAGCTGGGATTACAGGCACCCGCCACCATGCTTGGATAATTTTTTGTATTTTTAGTAGAGACGGGGTTTCACCGTGTAGCCAGTATGGTCTCGATCTCCTGACCTCGTGATCCGCCTGTCTCGGCCCCCCAAAGTGCTGGGATTACAGGCGTAAGCCACTGCGCCCGGCCAGAGCTGTGTGTTTCATGCCTCTAGATTGCCTGTAATCCCAGCACCTTGGGAGGCCGAGGCGGGCGGATCATGAAGTCAGGAGATTGAGACCATCCTGGCTAACACGATGAAACTCCATCTCTACCAAAAATACAAAAAATTAGCCGGGCGTGGTGGCGGGCGCCTATAGTCCCAGCTACCTGGGAGGCTGAGGCAGGAGAATGGCGTGAACCCGGCAGGGAGCTTGCAGTGAGCCGAGATCGCACCGCTGCACTCCAGCCTAGGCGACAGAGCCAGACTCTGTCTCAAAAAAAAAAAAAAAAAAAAAAAAAAAAAAAAAAAAAAAGAAAAAATCATTAGAGTGTCTAATGATTTTGAAAGAGACAGAGCATACTGTGTCCTGGGAAAAGTCACTAACCACCAGGGTTTTTATTATTTTTATTTTTTACTGACTTACTGATTTATTTTGAGACAAGGTCGTGCTCTCTTGCCCAGGCTGGAGTGCAGTGGCATGATTATGATTCACTCCAGTCTTGAACTCCTGGGCTCAAGCAATCCTCCCACCTCAGCCTCCTGGGTAGCTGAGACTACAGCTGTGTGCAACCACGTCCTGCTAATTTTGTAATTTTTTTGTAGAGATGAGGGTCTAGTTATGTCGCCCAGGCTGGTCTCAAATTCCTGGGTTCAAGCAGTCCTCCCACCTTGGCCCCGCAAAGTGCTGGGATGATATGAGTGAGCTACTGTGGCTTGCCTTTTTTTTTTTCTAATATATGTAAGGAATATTATAGTGCCAGTGCCTTTCTCTCCGGTGTTGCAGGTCTCATTATAACATCTGTAAATTATATATATATATATATATCTTTTAAGATATATATATATTTATATTTAAAAGATATATATATATTTAAAAGATATATATATATCTTTTAAATATAAATATATATATATTTATATTTAAAAGATATATATATTTAAAAGATATATATATATATCTTTTAAAAATGATTACATTAGATTATTATATTTGCTCTTGGCTTCTTCTGTCTTTCACATGAAATCTATGGTCATGAACAATATCTCCAACTCCAGATATGTGTCTCTGTTTTAGCAATATCCTTAAGATTATAGTTCCTCTGAATAACTTTTTAAAATTAGATATGTTTTAGGAAATTACTGCTCTAGTGTACAACATTCATTTCTTTCCCACTGGTAAAACCTGGATTATATATACAGGCATACCCTATTGCAGGATTAGTTTCAGATCACCACAATAAAGCAAATATCACATTAAAGTGAGTCATATGAATTTTTTGGTTTCCCAGTGCATATAAAAGTTACATTAACATTACACCATATCTATTTAGTGTGAAATAGTATTATATCTAAAAAACAATGTATATACCTTAATTTTAAAACATTTTGTTACTAAAAAAATGCTAACAATTATCTGAGCCTTGAGCAAGACATAATCTTTTTGTTGGTGGAGGGTCTTGCCTTTATGTGGATGGCTACTGACTGACCAGCGTGGTGGTTGCTGCAGGCTGGGGTGGCTGTAGCAATTTCTTAAAATGAGACAACAATAAAGTGTGTTGCATTGATTGATTGTTCTTTTCACAAAAGAATTCTCTGTAGCATGAAATGCTGTTTGATAGCATTTTACCCACAGTAGAACTTCTTTCAAAATTGGAGACAATCCTCTCAAACCCTGCTGCTGCTTTATCAACTAAGTTACTGTAATATTCTAAATCCTTTTTGGCCATTTCATTAGCGTTCACAGCATCTCTACCAGTAGTAGATTCCATCTCAAGAAGCCACTTTTTTTTTCTCATCCATAAAAGAGAACTCTTCTATATGTTAAAGTTTTATAATGAGATTTCAGCAATTCAGTCACATCTTCGGCCTTCACTTCTAATTCTTATTCTCTTGCCTTTCCCACCACATTTGCAGTTACTTCCTCCACTGAAGTATTTCTTGAACCCCTTGAAGTCATCCTTGAGGGCTGGAATCAACTTCTTCCAAACTCCTCTTAATATTTGGACCTCCTCCCACAAATCATGCATGTTCTTAATGGCATCTAGAAGAGTGAGTCCTTTCCAGAAGGTTTTCAATTTACTTTGCTCACACTCATCAGAGAAATCACCATCTATGGCAGCTATTGCTTTACAAAATATATTTCTTAAGTACTAACACTTGAAAATTGAAATTACCCCTTGACCTATGGGCTGCAGAATGGATATTGTGTTAGCAGGAATGGAAAACAACATTATTTTCTTGTGCAACTGCATTATAGCTCTTGGATGACCAGGTGACTTGTCAATGAGCATTAATATTTTGAAAGGAATCTGTTTTTCTGAACAGTGGGTCTCAACAGTGTGTTTAAAATATTTGGTAAACTGTGCTATAAGCAGATATACTGTCACACAGGCTTAGTTTTCCTATGTATACAGCATAGGCAGAGTAGATTTAGTATAATTCTTAAGGGATCTAGAATTTTTTGAATGGTAAATGAGCATTGGCTTCAACTTAAAGTCATCAGCTTCATCAACCCCTAATAAGAGAGTCAACCTGTTCTTTGAAGCTTTGAAGCGAGGCATTGACTTCTCTTCTCTAATGATGAAAGTCACAGATGGCATCTTCTCATATAAGACTGTTTTGTCTACATAGAAAATCTACTGTTTAGTATAGCCAGCTTCCTAAACGATCTTAGCTAGATTTTCTGGATAACTTGCTGCAGCTTCTACATCAGTACTTGCTGCTTCACCTTGCACTTTTATGTTATGAAGATGCCTTCTTTCCTTCAGATTTATGAACCAACCTCTGCTAGCTTCCAACTATTCTTCTGCAGCTTCCTCACTTCTCTCTGCCTTCATAGAATTGAGATGGGTCGAGGTCTTGCTCTGGATGAGGATTTGGTTTAAGGAAATGTTGTAGCTGGCTTGTTCTACCCAGATCACAACATTTTTTCCATATCAGCAAGAAGACTAATTTGCTTTCTCATCATTTTTGTCTTCATTGGAGTCGTACCTAATTTCCTTTATGAATTTTCCTTTGCATTCATAACTTGGCTAACCAGTACAAGAGACCTAGTTTTGGGGACATATGAGCTTTTGACATGCCTTCCTCACCAAGGTTAATCATTTCTAGTTTTTGATTTAAACTGAAAGACATGTGACTCTTCCTTTCACTTGAGCACTTAGATGCCATTGTAGGGTTAGTCATTGGCCTAATTCCAATATTGTTTTGTCTTACGGAAAGCAAAGCCTGAAATGAGGGAAAGAAATAGGGAAACATCTAGTCAGGGAAGCAACCAGAACACACCCTGGGCATCGTTCCTGGCACCCCAAACAATTACAATAGTAGCATCTAAGATCATCGAGCCCAGATCACAATAACACATGTAATAAAAATAAAAACGATTGAAAGTTTTGAAAATTTTAGTAATTTTGGAATTACTATTATTTTATTAATAAAATGTGACACAGAGACACGAAGTGAATACGTGTTGAAGAGATAGTGCCAATAGACTTGCTTGACACAGGGTTGTCACAAACCTCCAGTCTGCAAAAAACAAAATATCTGCAGAGCACAACAAAATGAGGTCTGCGTGTATATATAGTATATGTATAATGAGATACATATACATATGTGTATGTATAGTATATAAATATGTTATATATAGTGCATGTTACATATATATATATATACAGTGTGCATACATATTTTGTTTGATAAGTATTCCTGATTAGACAGAACAACAATCTTGTCTGTTTTTACCTGTGTGACTTTGAGCAAGTCATTTACCATTTCGAAGCCTCAGTTTTTTAGATCCCTAAAGTAATGAGGTAAAACCAAGTTATGTCTCAACTAACCTCCAACATCACTACGCTGGGTTCCTAAGATTAAGATTCTGATCATTCTAGTATAACTAATACTTATTGAGTACTAATACTTCATGTATGCCAGACACTCATCTATGTATTTTACATATATGAAAACTTTTAGTCCTCATAAAAACTGTGAGAAGTGTAGTACAATTTTCCATTTCATAGGTGAGGAAATGAGGCAAGGAAAGTTTCAGAAACTTGCCTTAGGTTATACAGCTTGGAAGTGGCAGAGGTGGTGTTTGAACTCAGGAATCTGTCTCTGGAGATCCTTTTTTTTGGTAGATAGGTGCTGTCCCTGTTGGAGCCAGCCGTAGACAAATCTTGACATAGACCATGTTACTTCTACTTCAAAGAGCATTTCCCTTCTTATCTCAAGTTTTTCACGTGTCTCAGGCCTGCCTCTTGTCTAGAGCTCACCACTCTAAATGATTTTTATGTATGGCAGATATTCCCCATCCTACATTCCTAGCTTTGGGTGTCCCGTTCCATTGGGATTTTGCTCTATGGTAAAAAACTGATAAGCAGATTCAAAGTAAGGGCAAAACAACCTGTTTAATAGCATATTTAATGGGGAAAGATATTTGGGAAAGAAAAAGAGTTTTCCTTGATTCTAAACTTTGAATATATGATTATTTGAATACTATATATGATATTCGAATATATTACATAGTGACTACCTATGTGATTAAGCATATGACTGACACAGTTCTGTGAACTCTTGACACACACAAGTAAATTAAAACTTCTTTTCATCTACCATTCTGCCACCAGTAGGATGAGAAATGGATGCCAAATGTCTGCCTTTTTCAAACCAGGCTGAGTTTTCCATAGATGTTTTAAATTTATTCTGTTTTTTTGATACTATATTATTTATATGTCCCTTGAAAAACAGAAGATTCTGGTTTTACAAAATGTATTTCTTAGAGTAATAATTATAAATAAAACTAAAAACTAAAAAAATTTCCATTTGAAGTGATAATATGTTTGAAAAATCCAAGGACACTTTTATTAAAGTTATCTTACTGAACTGAGCTCTAAGAGGGGTTATGACTTAAACAATTTTTTGATATGCTTTAAGTCCTTAAGCTTTGCTAATTGCAAGCTCACTGAAACACAGTACTAATTTTAAAAATCTTGCAAAAAGTTTGATTCACACCATTCCTGGCTTGCCAAGTCTGTGGCTAGATAATCCTTTAGAGGCAATTTTGAACTATTTGAACAAGCCTACTTTGAGATCATGTACAAACAATTTATTTATGTGTGATTATACTGTCTGCACTATTTTCTGCTTCTGTGTTCTTTATTTTTCCAGAGGATTATAGCAGATGTTTTAGACTTTGTGAGAAAGGTCAAGTTGTTCTCTCTATTGCCATTAGTAAAAATGCTTGTGAAAAGCTATTTGTTATACTGTATTTAGATAGTTGCATTTATATGCTCAAAAATCAAGTTTACTTTGGGATAGTTATAGATGAAGTAATAAAGGCATTACTTAAACTATGAGCAGTAAAAGTTCTTGACCCACAGTGGGTATAAAAGTTGAAGTACCCCTTTAATACCATGTGCTCAGCTTCCATCTTAGCACTATTCATAGCCCTCAAGTTGCCCGCCTCCTTGTCTAACTCTCAGCTACACAGGGAGGTCCTTGAGGCAGGCATTGTAAGTGCACATGACAGTATCCAGCATGATAAATGCAGGACCTAGAACACTTATCTAGTCCTTGCGAGTATTAAAAATTCAACAGATCTTACAACTTTGTGCAACAAGCAACGGCATGTTGATTAATGAGAAACCTAATAATTATCCATTAACTTCAAGGTGTCCTCAATCGTATGCACCATCCTTCAAACATAGCTTGTTAGTGTTGATACTTGTCTGTCTCCACTACTAAATAATAACTTTTATCTTAATTTATTAACTCTTTTAAGGCAAGGTTCTCTTTATCTCTGCCTCACTAGTTCTTAGCACAGCGCCTACCACAGTGCCTGATTAATTGAAATAATTCATGAGGTAAAACAGAACAAGGATATATACTTCTATCAGCAAATTGCTAAAATCAAGCTTAACTTTTGCCTAATAGAATTATCTCTGATCATCTGATTGTGAATGGTAATTAGTATGCAAAGGTGTAATGATCAATGCTGCACCTTGTGATGTAGTTCAGGTCATTTTAAGGTAAGGTCCACCCAAATTAAGGAATTCTTTGGCCTGAAATAGCTAAGATAAACCATTGATTATTGGCCAATGATTGTTGGTTATGTCCATAGAAATTTAACTAAATGTGAGGGGTTTTGTGAAATAACCTGGCATTTGTTACTGTTCCTTCATCTTAGCATCATTGTAAATTCTAGTCCATAGATCATAGCTTAAAGTCTACTCGCTTTTAAGCAGGTAAATTCTCTAAGTTCTGTGGTTAGCCCAATGTTTGTAATATAGTCACTGACAACTAGTGAAATAGCACAGATATCTTAGCATCTATTGCTTGAATTTTTAGCAGATGCCCTAATCTTATTTAGTTTCTAGTAAAGGACAACCTGGATTCCAAGCATTGCTTTCTGAGGACAATTATTCTTGATAAGTACTTTCAGAAGGACTTATCATTAAAGCTTTTAAGAGAAATAACCCAAAATGAGGGCATTGGTGTGTAATATGGGATGAGACAGCTATTTATTTGTGGTCTCTCAGTATCATCCTATTACTCTTTTTTCTGTTCTTACTAGCATGGCTCAGATTTTGAGTCTACATTTTCTATGCTACCTTGCCAGCTGGCTATGTTCTACTAATGGGGAATATTGTTAGGAAATTGGAAGGGTAGAAATTGAGAAAACTTCCTACTTTGGTCTTCAATGATGTGGCAGTTGTTGGCAGATTGTGGAATTATATAGGAGTTTCTGTAGTAGCAGAAGAGGTGAAATGATTCTGGACTCCAGTAGCCAAGACAGAAAAGCACCTTTTCAGCAGTTCCTAGCTGGGTCCAGGTGGCCCATATTTGACGGATCTGGAACAGGTTGCAATAGCATCTCCAAAGTGGGGTAACAGGTGCAGGCTAGTGGGTTCCAGCCTAGAAGTTTTGGAAGGCTCTATTTCACTTCTCCTTTTCCGTTTTTTTCCCTTCTTTTTAACTTTTCTAAAAGGCAACAGTTTTACTATAATGTTTTCCCTCTGTTTGGTATACTTAGAGTGAATCATGTTTTCTTGAGCAGACTTTGTCCTTTTAGTTTTCTATTCATTAGACAAACCAAATACCAATGTGTACAAATATGTACTAAGACATGGGTATAAGCATGGCAAAATTTTTATGTTTGTTTCTGAGAATCAATCCCCTAACATGCTGTTGAGTCATACATCTTGTAAAAGTAAAACCCAGATACAACTATAGAATTTTTTGTTCTCTCAATGACAAAATTTAACGTTTGTCACTGAATTGTGGACTCTTGGAGAAATGGAACTATACGTCATTTATTTTTGTATTCCCAGATGTTGACTTAGTGGCACATTCATATTCTTTCCTCTTTCTAATCCATTCTCTGATTGTAACTGGTGCTAAACTTAAAGAATAAATCTGCCCCTATCACTTTCCTACTTGAAATCATTCAAATTCTCCTTACAGCTGTTAGGATAAAATCCAAGTTCTCTAGTGTAGCCTACTGAGAGCTTTAAAATTTGGTCATTATTTACCTTTCCAACGTTATCTCTTGCCTCTTGATTTGACTCTTCAAGTTTTTGTCACACTGGGAATCAATAACTTGCAGTTCTTCCAAAGTCTCACAGTATGTCTTACTTTTGGTTGTTGTCACATATGTGATCCCTTAAATCGGAAGGAACTCTTCTCTTCTTATTTCATCTTTGTTTTCCAAGTAAGCTCCTATTTGTGTTTGTCTCCAGCTTATATGCTTTTTTTCTTTTTACTTTCCCATGTGCTCCAGCCTGACTTAGAAATCTTTCTGTATATATTTCCAATGCAGTCTTCACTGCCCTTTTTATAGCACTTAACGCACTGTGTTGCGATTGACTGTTTAATTGCATCACAGTATGCTCATAGGACTTCTCTTATGTAGGGACAACAGGTAAATTCCTAAAGCTAAAGAAAATAGGTACCTCTGCATTCTAAAGAAGCTAGAAATCTGTTCCAAGCTTATCATGCTCTCCAAACTCTCCTGTAATCCTTGACACCGTTCCCACCAAACACTCACTAACCTGTAGAAAGGGGGTGTCTAGACATTCCAGAGGAATTGTTTGAAACAGGAAAGTCAATGCGGTGTAGTGTGACATGGACCAGGAGGAAATGTTTTGGATTTTTATCTCATATTTGGGAGAGAGAACAAAAGGGTAATATTTATTTTTTAAAGTTAATCTTATGTGTTAATTTGGCTGGGCCGCAGTGAAGATATATGGTCAAACATTCTAGATATTTCTGTGAGGGTGTTTTCAAATGACATTAAAATTAAATCAGTGAACTATGAGTAAGCAGAATGCCCTCTATAACATGGGTAGTCTCATCCAATCAGTTGAAGGCCTGAATAGAACAAAAGACTGACCTACCATAAGAAAAGGGAATTCTGTCAGCAGATGGCCTTTAGACAGAACCTTCATCCTCAGCTCTCCTACATCTCAGCCTGCTGACCCACCCTGCAGATTCTGGAATTGCCAAACTCTTATCACTGGCTCTGTTTTTCTGGAGAACCCTGACTAACACAGAGGGGAAGCAAGAGATTGAATGTAACTGCAGGCATAGGAGGCAGACACTTTCATTGTCTAAATACCTGCTGAGCTTTATTTGTAAGCTTACCTCAAAAGCAACAGAGTAGAGCACAGTGAGGGAGTTCTTGGGAAAGGATGTCACGTGGTCCCTGGAAATTTGGGCTATTGGTGAATAAAAGACCAATGCCTACTACTTCCCTGGGGGATTTTCAAGACAGACTGTTGATTGGAACAGCCTGCTATGGTAAGAGGAGAAAACAGGGCAGCAGTGTTGTGGCATAAAGTCCTTCCATTTGGTTAGCAAGGATGCCATTATTGATGGATGACAATATACATTTCCTGTATTGCCACGTGGAGAATCTTACTCAAGCTTTGTTGTTCAGAGTTTTAATTGGGGGCTCCATGGTTGATTGCCCAGAGTCTCCAGTCTCTCTGGAGGTAAACATTGCATGACCCAAAGTCCTTCTCATAAATCACACTGTTAAACTGTGTAGTGGTTGAGGCTCCCACGTAACAAAGATACTCTTCCCTGAGATCATTACCCACATGAAACAAAGGCCAGGCCTCTCTTCAAGTAAGGTTAAATTATTTGTTACATGCATGGGAATTTTGATTTAAAACTTTTTGGTCACTTGGAGGTATTGGGGAAATGATGTATATACTTGAGAATTCTTGGGGGTGTTAAGGGAAGCAGTGTAGATAGACTGTGTTTTAATGAAGGCTTTCCTTGAGAGCAGTTTTTCTATCTAATTCAGACTTAACAAACCAGTTATTCATGTATGTCTTCCCAACTAGATGTGAGTTCTGTGAAAATGGGAATGATATCTTTCTTGTTTCCATGACCCAGCACAGAGACTAGCACTAATAGAGCCTGAAGAAATATTTGTCTACTGAATGGAGAAAGATTTATCACAAAACACTGAGCAGATTGCCACTTCAGAGCTGTACTGTTATGATATATGTGTTCCTGATGTTCATGATAGACTCATAAAAGGTCAAAGCCTCAATCATAAGTCATCAGCATTAGCCTACATAGAATGAAGAGAAAGGCCTTGATATGAAGTGGTCCATTAGCCTTCTAGAAGTAGCTGAAATATTTAGGAATTACTGTTAAGAGACAACAACTACTTTTAAGACTCAAGTGTAGCCTTTGTATCTTCCTTTTTTAAGAATGATTTATGACCAGAGCCATGTAGTTAATAACATGAAATTCAGTTCCTAAAGGCTTCACTGCATGGTTAATAACACTCTGGAAGGATTCTTTCATGATAGTTATAACCTAGTATATGTGTTGGGTGTGTCATGACAAATTCATTTCAAATGTATATAAAGAGTTCATCATTTGGTTTAATAGTGACATATTATGACAGATTGCAAAGTTTGAACAAAGAAGATATTTTATGTCTAGGATTCATGAATAATGCCTTTTATTTTAAATAAACTTTTGATTTTAGAATAATTTTAGGTTTATAGAAATGTTGTGAAGATTGCATATATTTCTTATATACCCCACACTTAATTTTCCTTATTCTTAACATCTTAGATTAGTATGGTACATTTGCCAAAATTAATGAACCAATATTAATACATTAGTATTACTTAAAGCCCATACTTTATTCAGATTTTTTAGTGTTTAACTGATGTTCTTTTTCACTTTCAGGATCCTATCCAAGATACCACATTATCACATTATGTCTCTTTAGGCTCCACTTGGCTGTGACAGTTTTTTTCAGATTTTCTTTTTTGTTTATGGCCTTGGCAGTTCTAAAGAGTATAATTCAGTTATTTTGTGGAATATACCTCAGTTGGGATTTGTCTGACATGTTCTTATTATTTAACGAGAATGTGCATTTTTGGAAAAAAGACTACAAAGGTAAAGTGCTATTTTTATCACATCATATTAAGGGTACATTCTATCAGCATCATTTATAATCCTGGATATTGACTTTGAACATCTGGCTGAGGTAGTGCTTGCTAGGTTTCTCCATGGTAAAGTTACCCTCCTTTCTTTGCCATGCTATCCCTTTTGGAAGAAAATTACTATGAAGAATTATGCTAACTTCTTTGAAGGTATAGTATTGACATAAATCATTTTTTATTCTTCTGGATGGGAGATTTATCTTTTGTCCTCCATTTATTTTTTTATTCAATCATTTGTGAATATCACTATAAACTCATGGTATTTATAATATACTCTAAATCATTTTCCAATACAGTTTTATTACATTGCTCAAATTGTTCCAGCTTTAGCCATTGGGAGTTGGTTCAGTTGGCTTTTATGTCCCTTTGACATAACACTATCATGTTCTTGTTGTTGTTGTTGTTGAACACTTCCTTAATTCCTGTCATTATAAGAAGTTTCAGGCTCAACTTACATATTTCCTGTTCCAGTTCTGGAATTAGCTGTTTCCTCAAGAAGCTCTGGTTCTTTTTATTGGAGAATGGTGTTAGAAATCAAGATCTTTCTGCTAGAGATGCTCATTGCTACCGGAGTGTCATTGCTCCTAGGCCCCTCATCTGACAGAGCAAGGAAATATATGTGTGCACACTAACTTCTGAATATACAAATATATGTAAATATTTACACATCCATCTGTATCTATATGAAGCTAAATATGAGTATATAATGTCTTCAACTCTAATTCATTACATACATCATTCCAGCCTTCTCCCTTTGTTTGCTGTAATATACAACAACATGTAAAAAACGTAACTTGTACATTCCACCTATTCTCTTGATTGTCTAATTCTAGTAGAGTAGTTTCAGAATTGTTAACCTGAATTCCCATGGAAGACAAATTTATCAATGAGATCATGGGCTTATGTACAATTCCTTTTGCCTTTAGTCTTAGTCTCCATGCTTTTCTAAAGTTAAATGGGTCAGCACCTCTTTTCCCTATTGCCTTCAATGATGTTATTTTATACAATTGTAATAATAGTAGTAGATCCTTTTGTTATAGTATATCCTGGAATTCCACAAACTTCTAAATGAGCATTGCTTCATTTGTATATATTAGGGTTCATGCTTTGTGCCATAAATTGCTGTGTTTGACAAATGCATATTGTCATGTATCTACCATTGAAGTAGCACACAGAATAGTTTTACTGTCCCCAGAAATTTCATGTACTTCACCTATTCAACCCTCCTCTACCTTACTCCATTTCTATTTACCATTTCTATAGTTTTGCCTTTTCAAGATTGTCATATAAAGGGAATCATACAATATGTAGCCTTTACAGATGGGCTTCATTTGCCCAATAATATATATTTAAGAGTACAATTGGTCCTCCATATTCAGGGGTTCCCCATCAGTGGATTCAACTGACTGGAGTGGAAAATAATTGGGAAATAAATTTTCTTTGTACTGAACATGTACAGATCTTTTTTCCCTGGTCATTATTCCCTAAACAATACAATATATCAGCTATTTACATAGAAGTTATATTGTATTATATTGATATGATGTTAGTATTATAAATAGTCTAGAGATGATTTAAAATATACAGAAAAATGACCATAGGTTATATCCAAATACTATGCCATTTTATATAAGATACTTGAGCATCTGTGGATTTTGGTATCTACAAGAAGTCCTGGAACAAATCCCCTATGGATAAAGACGGACAACTGTAGTCACTTTTTATATATTTTATTACACAAAATGGATGTTTCTGGATTTATTTCCATCTCTAGGAATAAATTCTATGTTGGGAGAAGTAAACAAGCTCTCAAAGAAATGTAAAGCACTGAGAAATTCAGCCTTTGCTGGATATCTTGTTTGTCCTTTCAAATCTACTTTCTGTCTTTTTAAACTGGATTTCAATTCTGGAAGGCTAATTTATATAGAGCTCATGATGAATTCCTTTGCCCTTTGATCTTGGGTAGATTAAGCCAATGAGCAGTCCTGCAGAAAACAAGAGGGAAGGTGGAGAGTGAGGTCATGCTTTTACTATCTTTGCTCTCTTCCTGCATGGTGTCCTGGTTACTGACTTATGGGGGACAGTTATTCTCATGTGGGCCTCTCCACATAATTTCTCATTTTGGTTCTGGTAAGCATTCCATCCCCTTTGCTTTTGGGGCCTAATGATACTTACACGGTAGTGCATGATCCTTTCTGGTTACCCTAATCATGCCCACCATTTTGTAAACAAATCTTTTATTAAACCTTCTTTGATTTATCCTTCTGTGAGTGTACTTATGTTTCCCATTGTGGTTCTGATACATAACCCAATGCAGACTTTGTTTCTTGAACATTCAGACTTCATGTTATAAAACAGATACCTCTTGAAAAAATGGAGGAAGATACTCTTTGTGATGGTTAATATCGAGTATCAACTTAATTGGGTTGAAGGATGTTGTTTCTGGGTGTGTCTGTGAGGGTGTTGCCAAACAGATTAACATTTGAGTCAGTGGACTGGTAGAGGCAGACCCACCCTCAATCTTGGTGGGCACCATCTAATTAGGTGCCAGTGGGGCTAAGAGAAAAAGCAGGCACAGGAACATGTAAGGACTAGACTGGCTGAGTCTCCCCGTCTTCATCTTTCTCCCATACTGGATGCTTTCTGCCCTCCAACTCAGACTCCAAGTTCTTCAGCTTTTGGACTCTTGAACTTACACCAGTGGTTTGCCAGGGGCTTTTGGGCCTTTGACCTCAGACTGAAGGCTGCACTGTTGGCTCCCCTGATATTGAGGTTTTGGGCTCGATCTGTCTTCCTTTGCTCCTCAGATTGCAGACGGCCTGCTGTGGGATTTTCCTTGTGATCATGTGAGTCAATACTCCTTAATAAACTTCCTTTCATGTATACATCTCTTCTATTAGTCCTGTCCCTCTGGAGAGCCCTAATACACCTAGTTTCACCTCCAGCATCTATTCATGTACCAAACTCCCGACTCTTTATACTTAGAGATCCAGGATCAGGATTCTCTCCTCCGAAGGGTATTAATTTAAGAGAAAGGCTAGAATATTGGTTCCAATCTTAGGCTTTGTCCTTGTAGCACCTTAGTAAGGTTAGTTACTGGTTGTTTTCTGTCATTGTCTTGTTTTTTATTAAGAGAAAGTTTCTTTGTGTGTCAGGGATCCTATACTTCCTCAAGCCTGCATATTGTAAATGGCTGAGGTTCTTGTCTAGTTAATAGCTTTGAATTATAAAAGTCTTTTTTAAATGTCAAAAGTAAAGTATCTGGCTTGTTTCCTCTGCCTTAAGATTTTGTATGCTGTCTTTCTGGGCAGGGAAGGCAAACCCATATCCAAGGTTTATATTAATTCTAATAAAGTCAATCACTGTCTGCTCCCAGGTAGGAGAAGCTCAATGAAGTCACCACTGAGAGGTGACTCACTAGTCTCTTCTGAAAATATCAAGGTCTCAGATATTCTTCTCCTGTTGGAAAGTTGGTTAGTAGCAATATTTCAGCAAGAGTTTGTGGGGAGGAACCAGTGCTGTTGGGCCTATGCGTAGCTTCAGTCTCTTCCACCATGGTCCCTCTATTCTTCTCATGTGGGCCTCTCCACATAATTTCTTGTTTTGGTTCTGGTAAGCATTCCATCCCCTTTTCTTTTGGGGCCTAATGGTGGTTACGGGGTAGTGCATGCTCCTTTCCGGTTTCCCTAAATCATGCCCACCATTTTGTGAACAAATCCTTTATTAAACCTTCTTTGATTTATCCTACTGTGAGTGTACTTATGTTTCCCATTGTGGTTCTGATATATAACCCAATGCAGACTTTGTTTCTTGAACATTCAGACCTCATGTTATCCATAATTTAAACACTAAAGTGGCTGAAAACTGTACCACCAGAGAGGACATCACGCTCGCTTTGTTGAGGAGTGCTTCCCTTACGATTAATACTTTCTGGATGGAATTACTATGAGAGACAAAGATTGGTATATGTTGTGCTCATTTCCTTTATATGGATCATGCAACCTTTTCCCATGATTTTTAGCCTTATTTTTCAATACCTGGGTAAGTGGCTAAGCCATTCACCACTGCCCAGGATTCAGTATATAATAATACCTGTGGCTATTTTTCTCTCTCCATTTGAAATGAATATCAAATATTCCCATTTGAAATGAATGTCTGACTTGCAACTCTGTCCACAGAGATTATTTTTTTTTTTACTCCACTGACTCTCTACATAGATAGCATCCTTGTATTCCAAGAATATCTCTAGTATAATAATGGGCTTTACTAGGCTATATGTCCTGAATCATGGCAGTTTGCTCTGGCTGAAGAGTCCTTTATTACTGTGGACCCCACTTGAATTTTTTAGCATTCAATTTTCACTATATAAATGCTTAGAACAATTGTCTCTCCAAAATCCAATGATGCCTACACAGCATTATGGCTCTTTCCAAATAATAGGAAGTTTAAAGTATATTAACTTACCTTTTACTTTAGATGTACTATCCTAATATGGACTTGGAATTCTGAAAATTTAATTAGTTGGTTGACCTCTGCAGGATTTTGGGATTGATTTTCTGCTCTTCAGCATGCATGTGTCTTATTGCCAAGGTTCTGTTGACCTGGTGTCAACATAGCATAGTTTGTGGAATTAGAAGACAATCAAAGGGCTGGGCGCTGTGGGTCACACCTGTAATCCCAGCACTTTGCGAAGCCGAGGCGGGCGGATCATGAGGTCAGGAGATCACGATCACCCTGGCTAACATGGTGAAACCGCATCTCTACTAAAAAATACAAAAAATTATCCGAGCATGGTGTCATGCGCCTCTAGTCCCAGCTACTCAGGAGGCTGAGGTAGGGGAACCACTTGAACCCGGGAGGCAGAGGTTGCGGTGAGCAGAGATTGCACCACTGCACACCAGCCTGGTGACAGAGCAAGACTCCATCTCAAATAAATAAAGACAATCAAAGATAATATTATGACAAGGAATAGAAGAGGTAATATAGCCCTGAGACATTTCTGTGACTGTGTATTGCTGTGCTTACCATGTAAAGGTATGTTTACTTCAATCCTCCCTGATGCTGTACTTCAGGTAAACGAGATTGACCACATTAACATCACCTTACCAAGTGCCAGGTACCTTAGTGATATACTTCATTAAAGACCTGCACCTGGAACGGCAGCTATGGTTGGGGTTGCCAACCAGTTAAATGTATAATAAATCGTTCATCATTATATACTATGCTCCACATTTTCCTTTGCAGGAGCCTTATGGGTTGATCGAACAGTTCTCTGATGGGTACCATCACTCTGCATCCTCAAAACTTAGAGGATGGCACTAATTTCTGCATGAGGTATTATTTCTAATTTACCATCTCGGTATTGGAGGTGATCAGGAATTTCAACTTGGCTTTTCCTACTATAATGGTTGCTGCTCTACAAATATAAAAGCCAATGTATGGGTTTTGTCTGCTTCTAAGTACTATGTCGCTGTCAAATATATATCAAGCAACTTGTTAATATCTTCAGGGTGTATTTAAGTGTCCATTGTGCTCTATTTGTATCAGACTTGGACTAAAATCTAATTTCTCCCCAGGTCTCCATAAACTCCCACTCATCCCAAGACAATGTGGGCATTTTGGATCTCCTGGTATTAGTGTCACCTCAGACCTGGAATTTAGCCCTCTTTGTAATATTGGATATTCTTTCTTCTCCAGTGCATTATTATCATGTCAAATGGGAGGATCAAAAGAATAGACTTGTAATTACATTGCAGGGGTCTTCCTCAAGGCAAACAGGCCTTCTCTTTAACTAACAGGTTCTACAAATTGACTTAGATCTGAAACTGGTTGAGGGAATGCCATTGTCAATTTTGGTGGTCTATATGAGCCATGTGATCACCAGCTCTTGATATTTATGCTTATATAAATTGAGAAATACCATAACAAGCTGTCAATCTATGTTTCCTCTGGAGCACCAAGATATATTAGCTGCCACTACAGATAACTTAGATCAAGATATTCTGATTGTCACTCTAGCCTTATTACAATTTGATAATTATGTTCACTTTGCCTCAAATGGTTAAGTGCTGCCTCACTGCCATTTAGGAATCTTACCATTTCTGCTAATTGTAGATGACCTTATTTCCATGTCAGTGTTTCCTGCCTAACACTACCTTGCAGGGGAGAGCTACCACCCAAGAGTCCAGTGCTTCTCTCACCTGTTAATTCCTTATTACCTAGTTCAAAACAAGTGTTCTCTGTGTCGTCTTGGAGTATATAGTGCAATGGTATGTTTTTCAGTTCTTGCATAATATATCCATCCTAACAATTCCTTTAAAAATATGGGACTCCCAATTAACTTTGCATTTCAGATAAATGAGAATTTTTAAACAGTATAAGCTATGTTTCAAATATTGCTTGAGACACACTTATACTAAGAAATTATTTGTTGTTTGTGCTAAATTCAAATTTCAGTGGAGTCCTGCATTTTAACTGGCAACCTCATCACAGAACAACACCTCCTGTCACATTTATCACCAGAGGCAACCATTTAGATCTCTGTTACCTGATGGCATTTGAGAAATAGCCATTCTTCCTACAACTTATTCTTATCGTGATCTTGCCTTTCTATCTCCTTGGGGTAAGATTATCCTCGGGTGACCTTACATCTTGTTTTGTGTGGGACAGTCTTATTTTATTTCTGTTGTCTTGACATAATTGCTAACAATCCTTTCACTTTCAGAAGTGTCTCGGTTTAGATGATAAATTATATGGTTACTGATGCCTCGTTCCATCTTTGATTTTCTCCCAAACCTATTAGTAAGTACATTTTCAGGTTTTTTTTTTTTTTTTTTTTTCCCTCATAGCCACACTCTAATCTCCAGGAGATGCCAACATTTTGACTAACCCTTACTTCACTCCCACGAAGCACTGGGTCACACTATGCTGCTGAAGCTAATGTAGACACACACAAAAATGGCTCCTGAAAAAACAATATTAGTGACAGTAACTTCCTGTGCTTGTTACCCTGTGTGAAGAGAGAGACTGAGCCAATATTATTGAATTCAGTAAATATAAGTGATTAATAAATAAATCAGGTGAAAAATATGCAAGTGCCATTTGTTTGAAAGCAGGTAATTTATACTTTAAAAAAACATAGTAAGGATGATGTCTATATATGATACATAGGAACTGTTAATTAAACTGCAATTTTTGAGTGTGCAGAAATAAAATAATTTTTTATATTGCCTAAGGTCACAATTTCCATTTCATAGTGTCTATCAAACACAATTCTTGTACCAAACAAAATTACTCAATAAGGTTGCAGCTTTTGGGTGTGAAATGTCAAATTACTTGAATGACTGATTTTCACCTTGATTCATCCATTTATGTTTTGTATTTAGCTGTGTGCATGTTTGGGAGGGGTCTTAAGTACATAGCCTTATATAATCACCCATAACAATATAGGATCAGCGGTCTGCTGAGTCAAAACCACTTATTCTTTCCTTTGTAAGCATCACATAAATATAGGCAGGTCCCTTCAGAAACCAAAATAACTGTCTCTAACTTTTAATAAAATAAACAAGGACACGGTAGTAAAAGTTTTTTTAAAAACATACATTGATTTTATATAAGCTAAAATATGAAGTGTTCAAAACAGAAGGAAAAAGAGCATTTATCAGTAAGAATTAACATTGTAAGAATATTTATTTCAAAAAAAAAAGAATATTTATTTCAAAGTGTATCTTTAACTTAAAGATTAGAAAGTTATTTAGAATTTACTAGAGGAAAACAAATGTCATTTTATTTTCTTTATGTTAACTCATCTAAGACACATAAATATAATGCATTATTACATATTAGCAACCATGATTGGATTTTATTTTTAGATAGTAAAATAATATGTTGTCTTTTTAAATTTAGATCAAAGGCTCTTTGGGAAAGCTTAATTTGAGATATTGCTGCTAATTTCATCAGTATTTTAATGGCCTCCAAGGTAAATTGTGAATGTTTTATGAGTATTTAGAAGTAATGTAGATATTCCAAGGAGGAAAAATGGAAATAAAAAGAAAAATGTGTAATGTCATAATACTTCATTAGTGTGGAGAAGACATTAGCAAGAAAATTCCAGGTCAACTTAAAATGGTCTTATGGGGTGCAGGCATTTTAATGACCATCACAAGAGGGTTGTCCTGTCCCAAACCAAAGCCTGTGTCGGATTCTATAAATAGATTAGAAAGCAAATAGCCTTTTGGTTTACTGTAAAATGAGGATGTGTGAAAATGTTTCTTTGCAAATTTGCTTTTGATAATCAGGAGATAGCATGCATAATTTACTAAAAGAAAATGTATAAATATTTAAGTAACATAATCAGAAATACAATCCTGTTGTTTTTCTTACATGGAATAAAATATTTATTCCAATTAAATTATCTGGATCAAGAGTTGACCAACTAGGCCTGCAGGTCAAATCTGACGGCCACCTGTTTTTGCAAATAGTTTTTTTTGGAAAAATCCTCGCTCATTCATCTAGGTATTGTCTGTGGTTGCATCTGTGGTACAGTGTCAGTTGAGTACTAGTGACAGACTGTTTGGCCTGCAAAACCTAAAATATTTATTTTATGGTCTTTACAGAAAAAATTTGTCAATATCTAACTAGATGGTTGTTTTAATTATTCAATTCTCTAGACACAATCCTCCTACCAACCGTCAGTGTAACTGAGTCATTAGAATATTAATTACCATCAAATTTTATGGCATTGCTGTAACATTTTATTTATTTAGATGTTCATATGTATTAATTTAGGAAAATGCTTATTAAGGACCTGGAGTGTTCACTTTACAAGATACAGTGAATTCAAAGATTTGAACAATCTGGTCCTTGACTTTAAGATCTCGTGAGATACTAGCAGGGGAATGTCTCAGGCTGCAATTTAGACATATCATTGCAATATGTGTGTTTATTCATTTATCAGATGTTTCAGAGCAAGTGCAAATTATTAGGTGCTGTGCATATGCTTGTATGGTGAAAATAGATATACTCCTTGTTCTCATTAAATTTATGAAATAGCTAAGTCAAAAGGGAAGAATAAATACTTACAAATTGTGACAAATACTATGAAAGAAGTGAATAAATTTCAGTGGTGGAGATTAATGCCAAAGAACAGTTTTTCACAGCATAGTTAAGGGAAAGCCTCATTGAGAAGGTATTTCAGTTATTTGTTGCCACATACGAGCCATCTTATAACTTGGCAGGTTAAAATAACCATAATTATTTATTTTCTTCACAAGTCTGCAATTTTGGCAGGTCTTGGCAAGGGCAGATCCTCTCTACTCCATGTGGCATCAGCTAGAATGGCTCTATGGGCTGGAGAATCCTCTTACATATTGGCTTACTCACATGGCTGGCCAGGTTGATTTAGTGGTCACCTGGGAGCTTGGCCGTAGTTGTGGCTTGGACATTGGGGTCTCTCTAGGTGAGCTTCTTCAGGCTACTTGCAGTTCCTCACAGCATGGTGGCTGGGTTGCAAAAGTGAGTGATCCAAGAGAACTAGGCAGAACCTGTATTGCTTTTTATGATCCAGCCTCAGAAATTGCATAGTATCATCATTTGCTTTATGGTAATTAGTCCATCTAGATTTAAGGGGAAAGAAAATAGACCCTCTTACCTCTTGATGGGAAGAATCTCAAAGTCTTATTGAAAGAAGACCATGTTATTAGGATATAGTGCTATAGCCCTCTTTGTAAAGTACATTTTGCCACAAAATGCAATAATTTGTACAATTATACTAAGGCCTGAAGGATAAGAAGTCAGATCTGCCAATAATGTGAAGAGTATTTTTCTAAACAGAGCTAACATCAAATGTGAAAACACTGCAGCAAGAAAGAGATTGGCATGTTTGAGAAACCTGGAGGAGACCAGTGCAGTCAGCAAGGGGAAAATTGATTAATGTTTAGTTTGCAGAGCTGGGAAGTGTGTGATCATACTGGGCCCTTTAGGGCAAGGCATTGCTTTCAAATTTTATTCTCTAAGCATTATAAGAAGCTTTTGAAATGTTTAATGCATGATAGGAATATAATTTAATTTATATTTCTAAAGATCTTCCTGACTTCAGTGTGGAGAATGGAAGGAGGGGTTCAAAGTTAGGGGCTTTAGGGGCAGAGAGATCACTTAGAAGGCTATTGCAGTAATTCCAGTGAGTCATGATTTTGTCTTAAAACAGAGTAATTGTGGAAATGAATATAGACAAAATGATTTGAATAGAGAAAAGTTTAGCAGTAGAATGTGTATGTGTTGTTACTGAATGGATAAAGGGGTAAAGCATAGGGAATGTGGAAGAACCAAGAATGATTTCTAGTTTTTAGGAATGAGCAACTAAACGGGTACTTCTATCATTTGTGTAGAAGGAAAACCCTAGAACAGGAACACATTTCTGGTGAGTTTAATCAAGGGTTCTGTTTTGGGCATTGTATATTTGAGATATCTCTGATATTGTCAACAGAGTTGTTGGTTTGGCTTGAAGATACAGATTTGGAAGTCATCATCATACACATGGGATATGTGCTCTTATGGCATGGGAACTTATGAGATCATCTCAGGAGAGAATACAGAGAGAGGAGAGAAGAGAACCAGAGCCAAATTCTTTGGAAGGCAGTATTTGGATACTGTTAGGAAAAGAGAAATGCCTGAAAGAGAAAGAGAAGTCAGGGAAGTTTGGAGATACCTTAGGACATGGTGAGAAAAGAGAAACCAAGAGGTTGGAGAGTTTCAAAATCCAGAATACCTTCTGGGCAATCTTGTAAGATAAGAATGTGATGTGTGAATCCTTCAGGTTCAGCAATTTGGAGATATTTGGCTAGAAGCCAAATTGGAGGGGGGTGGAGTGTGGTGTGAAGAGAGGAGGATTGTGCATGTATGTGATAGATGCTGCGTGGCTGTGCAGCAGAACATGAGGAAGACTTGACAATTCGCGGAAGGCTGCACAGAAGAGATGGCAGAACTGCTTCATGTAAGTAGAATGGTCTACTAATCAAAGAAATACAAATTAAATCACAGTGAGATATTGTCTTACACCAGTCATAATGGCTGTAACTAAAAAGACAAAAAAATTACAGATATTGGAGAGGATGTGGCGAAAAGGGAACCCTTATATACTGTTGGTGGGAATGTAAATTAACAAAAGCTCTATGGCAAACAGGATGGAGATTTTCTCAAAGCACTAAAAATAGAACAGTCTTTCAATCCAGAAATCCCACTACTGGGTATCTACCCAAAGGAAAATAAATCTTTATATCAAAAAGATACTTCACTTATATGCTTACTGCAGCGTTATCACAACAGCAAAGACATGAAATCAACCAAAGTGTCCATCAATTGATGACTGGATAACAAAAATAGTGTATGCGTGTGTGTGTGTGTGTGTATATATATATATACACACACACACACACACATACATGCACACACATATATAAACATGTGAATACAACTCAGCCATCAAAAATAATGAAATCATGTATTTTACAGCAATATAGATAGAACTGGAGGCCATTATCTTATGTGAAACAACTCACACAGAAAGACAAATACCACATGTTCTTACTTATAAGTAAGAGCTAAATAATGTGTATACATGGAAGCAGACTGTGAAAGAATGGACAATGAAGACTCACAGGGGTGAGAGGGTGGGAAGGGGCTGAGGAATGAGAAATGCTTTATGGGTACAATGTACATTATTCAGGTAATGGAAACAGGAATAGCCCAGATTTCACCACTACACAATGTATCCATTTAACAGAAATCCATTTTTATACTCTAAATTTATACAAATTTAAAAAAATGGTCTAGTTTGCTGATTCATAGTCTGAAATATGTTCATTTAAAACATTTTTAATGGGAACACAGGGTATTCCCATTCCAACACAGAGTATACAGTATAATGCAAATTTTGTTCATAAAGACTGTTTCTGTCTTGTCTTTGCCATGTTTGGTTCTTAAGGTTAACTCTTATTTTAAATGGCTTTAAATGCCTATGCTTTAGGTTTTCTGTGTGTGTGCACACGTATGACAGAGGGGGGTGGGAAGAGAGAGCTAGTCTTCAAATGAAGGTTTGTCAGCCTTCAGAATCCCATGCCATTTTCACTATGCTAGTCTATCTAACTAGCAATTAGATCCATTCATTCAATAAATATGTTTGATTCCCTTCTAAAATAAAGCAACCATGACACTTAACCTCTATAAAAGTGCGTACTTCTGTGGACAGATAATGTTTTATGCACTTTACATGTATTACCTCATTTAGTTCTCACAATAGTCTTATGAGATCCCATTTTACAGGTGGGGCAATTGAGATCCAGAATGTTTATATAAATGTTTAGAGCTTCCACATGTGGAAAATGGTGGAATCAAGTTTCCAATCAGGCAATCTGGGGCCAGCGCTCTTTAACTATTCTCTAGGACACACACACACACACACACACACACACACACACACACACACACACACAGTCATTATTTCTGGAGTTTAGTAAGCTGGTAGAGGTAAGCAAAAAGGCTGCAGGAGGCAGTTGCCATTTGATCACTGGCCGTTTAAGCTCTGTTCAGGGTTTGAATTTTCATCTAAGCAATGGCTGTGTCTTGATGTGTTCTGAGCAGCAAGTGATGGGATGGGATTTGCTTCTAATCTATAGCTGGTATTGAGCATAAAAAGTGAACAAGCTCTGTAGAAGTATAAAGTACATAAGCTTTATAACAACTATCATAGACAGAGAGGCATTTCTTGCTCTCAGCTTGGTTCCCAGAAACTCTCATTGCACAATCTTGGCTAAAATGATAATTACGATGCTCACAATACTAAGTAATGCTACCAACTCCAAAGCAGTTATTAATGATAATCAAAAACTCGAAGACAAAAACTAAAATAAATAACCTCACAAAGTCAGCTCAAGTCATATTTTACAAAGTTTTTGAAAAATGTTATTAGGTTTAAATAAATGTTTTATGAATGTATTCAAATACAACTTCTTTGCTGAAACCTTTCTCAATCCCCATTTGGCATTAGTTGCTATATCTTCTGTAGTAACTATAGATTGTTCCCATAACAATCTATTTGACCCCTATTAACCAGTTATTATTCTACATTGTCATTTATCTATTTACGTGTAATTCACAGTTTGTTTCGATTTGATCCAGCAAAGGTTTATGTAGCATTTTTAGTGCACTATGCTCAGCATTCCCACATCATATGATAAGTGACTTAGAGGCCTATAAGAAACATTGAATTGTTATAAAGGAGAGACTCAAAATCTTTTAAATTTGTTCTCTAGCACAGCCTATCTAGAATAAATATGAATAAACCAACTTTTTATTATCTTTGCGTGATGCAATTTTTTTTGTATTTAATGTAGTATTTTAACTTTCTCTTATTTATTGGTCAAATCTTGAATAATTCCAGAGCCAAGGTTCATAAAGAAAATATAGTTATAAATAAATGCATATTATAAAAGGGCAAACATTTCTTGACATTTAAAACAGCAAATCCATGAATTTTGAAAAGGAAGACAGGTTTTAAGATTATATTTTATCAGATGGATATAGGCTGTCAGTAACCTGATTGCCAAAAAGCCCTTCTACCATTATAAAATTGGCAAGGAAGAAAAATGTGCCTGTATTGTTGATTGTCTTATACTGGAGAGTATAATTATATCTCTGACTGTAGGCTAGATGGAAGTTGTGACTACCTGATAATAATGCTTACTCAGTTAAGAAGGGGCTTGTGTGCTTACAAAATTAAATTAAAGCAGGTTGAGTCTTCAGGCACAAGTTTTGACATTTCCTTTCAAATGTAGACCTAGACAGGACAGTGTTTATGGGTATAAATAATCTGAGTATGAGAAGATTTTAATACAAGGATAATCATTACAGAATGAATAGAGAGAAGAATGGATCACTGACTAATTCATCAGCAGATCTCATGAGTGATTCATCTGATGTGAAAGAGAAGTAATCCTGAAGATGTAGAATCAAATCCAGGTGTTGTAGAGCATTGATGTCATTGCCACATTTATTCAGAAACAGTTCAACAGAAACAGAAGAAACTGAGTGGTCAGAATTCTGATTTTTTATTTCAATTGTATTCATTTGTCTCATAAAGATAATTTGTATGTAAAGTATGTAAGAATCGTCTTCTGCAAAGTGAAATTTTGCTTCAGATTATGGGTGAGGGGTTTTGGATGATGGGTTTTATTTTAGGAAAAACCCTTGAGATTAAAATTTTGAACTCCAATTCAATCTATGTTTTAAATTCTGAATATTAATGATATGGCATATTTTATATAATTATAGAATTGACTTTTTGAGTTACAATATTTTCTTAGTGCTGTATTTTCACAGCAGTGAGTAAATTTTACTGTAACTGGAATTTAACTTTTAATTCTCCAAGTTTAAGAATTTTAAACAATTTTGACGAAAATAGTTTCAAATTAAAACAATTTGCTTTTTAAATTTTTAAATAGACACCACTGAAATCAACCACTTTTAGAAATGATTCAGGAACACTGTTATGATCCTTCACGATTATGATGGTCTATAGTACAAAATAATACTGTTGTGATAGGTTATATAATATAATTACAATACTATAATGCCTAACTTTTTGTCGCCCCAGTTGCTGACATACCATGGGTTGTCCGTATTTCCTTGTATTGTTATGTGTTCTTCTAGGAGAATCTCATTGCCTTTTTCACAAATTATAATCTCATAAATGCACTTAAGTCTAGATATCAGAGAACCAATAGTGTGAGAATTTTATCTTATAATAAAAGTCACTGAGTTGGGGGAGGTAAGAATATCACTCTTGGATACCAGTGCAGAAGGGACTCTCTGTGACCCTGGGACTTGTGACACTGTCTTGTTCCTAGATTCTTCTTCTCACTATATTTAAGAGGTTTGGAATTTTTGAATAATCAGAGTATTATTAAATAATAATAATTTGGTAGTCAAAATTGCTGTAAGAGGTGTCCTATGGCATCTTCTAATTTTAAAGACAATTTGTATTTGTGGCCTTAAGGGACTTTAAAGTTTTTACTTTAACATTCCAAGGATATTGATTACAAGCTTGAAAAAGACTTGGAAAAATAATACAGGTTTGGCAAATTGCTATGTGCAATTTCATAAGCAATGAACAAAAACCATAGACATTTTCACCCATCTTTGGGCAGATGGTGAATGGCAACAGCAGAGATTTCAAATATAGATGTAGCACATATATACTGCAAACAGCTGTAATAGCTAAAATACATGCCAGAAGACTTAATCATTCTGGATTTTTTTCCGATACATGCTAGCATACAAAAATAGACTTCTCTTTTCTACAATTGCTATAGAATTCTTTGAAATAGGCAAGTGCATCTATGATATAAGAACTTTGCTGTGTGCTGATTAGGCTGTATTTTCAAGGCTCCTTGAAAACTGGTTGATTAGCAAAATTCTCATTAGTTATGATTTGGTGTGTATAACTCATGACCAATTGTGACTTCTTGTTTTTGCTACTGAGTTGGCTGAATCAACTGTTTTGTTATGTGTAGACCCTGCCAATACCAAATATCCAGATGAAAACTGAAAAGCTGAATTGACTGCACATTCTTTTACATTTGTATATCTGTCTTTAGGTAGAAAGGACAGCTAAGGCTTTAAGAATATATCCTTTTTTTCACTGATGGAGTTCTTACATTATGATTTGAGATTTAAAAACTTTTGAGTGTCTTAAAGTGAGAAGATCTTTGACTTGTTTGAAAATAAGAAAGTAGCATAGAGTTTTTTCAGCACAAACAAGGAAAAAGTAGTCTATATTACTTTAGAAACTTTGGGGGAAATATCTCTGCCAACAAACAAAGCCACCATTAAGGTTCTTATACTCTAGATGTTGTTAGCTTTTATGGAATCTTATGTATGACAATTATAGCAGAAGGGGGCTCTCAGTAGGTCAACTGATATGTATTTGGCAGTAGAGGGTGGGGTATGAGAAAGAAGTGAATGTTTAGAGTCCATAGATCTGAATTAGTCCTTACTGAAACGTATGAACTGATGTGAATTTCACTAAGTATCCTGAATTGGGGATGATATTAGCATCGTCTAACTTAGTAAGAATTAAAGGAGATGATGAGTTAAATAGATGTTGTAAACTCTTATATGATATTCGGATGCTAGCTAAGCATGACACTCAAAGGATATGGGCCGCCATAATTTCCTGTTTGTTTCTTCCAGTTTGCTGACATTTCAAGCAGATAAGAATTCTGGTTAGAAATTTGTGATATCTCTTCTTTTCCTTTTGTGAATATCTCTTCTTATTCCATTTACCCTGTGGTTGCTTCTTTTCTTCACGTTCTTCTTTTCTAGTTTACATCCCCTCTCATGCCCCAGGCATTGAGTGATCAGTGCTGTCTTTATCCTCTCAACAAACTCCAGACTTTAGGAAAACCTAATGTAGCTCTTTATCATCAAAACATTAGAGGCTTATTTTAGAGTGGATATAATAATAAAGGGTCAACCATTAGTATTAGTATTAGAATATATTCTAGGTGTTCTAAACTTGACATCTTGAGACTAGGATAATCCACATATTCTACTGAAACAAATATATTTTATGGGTTAATTATTATTTAAGCAACACAGCTTTATTGTGTAGTATGTAATATCATCTTAGATATTATTAAGATGACATGATAATCCAGCAGGACAGATCTAAAGGGGAACAGTGATGGAAAAATGAAATAATTAAATACACTAGAATTTTAAATATAGAGTCATTTCTCCCATAATGACTATGTATGTTCTTTAAAAATCACTATAATGTGGAATATTATGCAATAAAAATAGAATTGGAGAGACATAGAAATCCTAGTCATTTAAGTAGACTCAATAAAAACACAATATCCTATTAAAGTTTCAAGCATCTTAGATTCCACGTAAATATACTACTACAGTAAATAGGTGAGTATTGAAATTTATTTTGAGAATAGATATTAAATTTGTTTGGTATGAATGAACGTGGTGAAATGTGGCATTTGGGTATCATGAAGAAATGGAAGGAAGAACAATATCATCATTAAGGCAAAATTTGTGTCACTGGAGTTGGCACAGATGGCTGTTGCTTGTGCCTGCAAATGAGACTGGATGCCTAGTGGTGCCTTTCTGTGGCAGCTTTATGGCTGGTGTCCTCTGTCCTGCTCCAGCACTTTTGAGTCTCCCTTAAACAGGTAGTAACTGTGTTGTATCCATTTCTTGCCTCAATTATTTTCCTGACCTTGCCTTTGATGCTGTGCACCGTGGATTCCCTCAGCCCTGTTCATTTGGAGCTGTCATGTGCTCTCCCATTTCTTTCAAAAAGTTTTATTACTTTAAATTCTCATCATTATCTAAGGCTTTTAGATATTTATCATATTTGGATTATCTTATTAAAATATTTTTAATAGAAAAAGTAAGTAAACTCAAAAGTTATAATATATACCCATAGGACAACATATGTACAGTAAAAACAAATGGAGTAAGAGTAAGAATAAAAATGAGATATATGAATGTTTTGTGTATTCTTCCGTGGTCACTATGTTCAACTGAGTAGTGTTCTTTTCTTCCACCCAGTGTTACTTGGAACAGAAGGCACAGCCACCTCATGAAAAATCAGTATGAGCTAACATGGTTTTCTGTTTGGCTGGTTTTCCCCCTATTTATCCTCAGTGTATTAAAAAAATCAGTCATTACAAATAAGCATTGAAACAGAAAGAAAAACAGTACCATTTTCTAAAGCATAAGGTTCCCCTAAGCTGAATGAAATTGATTGTATAAGAAGTCCATCCATAATTTAAGAAATTGGATTTAAATATTTCATTTGATCATTTATTAATCCATCAGTACTTTTTTTTCACCCCCTTAGAAGGTGAGATAAAAATCCTCTCTGGGTAAAATGGGGAAGCAAGAAAGTTAGCTATAGTTGAGCATTCTAAAAGAAAATCTGTACTCTGCTACTCCCACCCTTCCTAGTAAACTCTTGAGAAGGGTGAAAGAGGTAACACCAACTGTATCTCTGGATCCCAAAATTATAGTGAATCTATGGTCCGGTTTACATTTAGAAACCTGGAGGCACCATGGCAAGGCAGCAAGTGATAGAGTTGTTCAAAGGTAACTCAGGTAGCCTCAGCAAATCCTGTGATCTGCAAATAGTCATGGACATAAACCTGGAAATAGGCATATGCTTCTGGAAAGGTACAATGGAATGGGAAGCAGTAGACCTGAAGTGAATGCATGTGATGCTGTCTCATTGACAGATGGTGGATTGGACCTTATGGCCAAAGAGCCAATGGAGATTCTGATATCTCAGTGGATGCCAATATGGGGGGTGAGGTGTCACAATAGCTGAGATCCAGATGGGATGATGTTTATATTTCAGTGGATGCCATGCAGACGGGCAATTACAAAGGGTGAGTGGCCCCTTGTTAATTATTTATTTTTTAAAAAAACATTGATTGAAAACCTATTATATTTCAGGCACTAACCTAGGCACTGTCAGAAAGTGTCTGATCTACATAAACTTTTAGATGTAGTCCTAGAGAGAAAGCAAACAATTTCTGACTTAGCACACTATATGTTACATATTATATTATCTGTGTCCTTTCCATTAGAATGTGCTCCAAGAGAGTAGGGATTTTTACCATTCCTATTGCTTATAGCAAAATTTATCACATAATAAGTGCTCAATACACAGTTGTGGTTCAGAAATAATTAGATTATAGAAATAGAGACATAAATTACAGGCAAATAAAAGTACTTTTTGGTATATTTGCATTGATGGCTGAAAAATTATCTGCTGTAGAGTCAAATAATATCCATTAAGCAATAAGGCCATATTTATGTGTCTAAAGTAAGGCAGGCCCAGTGAATGAAGGTAGAAACCTTTTTTTTTTTTTTTTTTTTTTGAGATGGAGTGTTACTCTGTCACCCAGGCTGGAGTGCAGTCCACACGATCTCGGCTCACTGCAACCTCAGCTTCCTGGGTTCAAGTAATTCTCCTCCCTCAGCCTCCCAAGTAGCTGGGACTATAGGTGGACGCCACCACACCCAGCTATTTTTTTTTTTTATATATTTAGTAGAGATGGGGGTTTCACCATATTGGTCAGGCTGGTCTCGAACTCCTGACCTCAGGCAATCCACCCACCTCGGCCTCCCAAAGTGTTGGAATTACAGGTGTGAGCCACCGTGCCCAGCCAAAATCTTTTTTACATCTGTGTCCATCCAGTATTGGGAAACAATGTGCCCCATGCACTTCCTGAAGAAATGTTACTAATACTACTGATAATAACCATCTTAACTATCTTTCCAAAATTAACCAAATATTTATCTTATACATATAGAAATCTCTGGAATAACACTTTCAGTGGCAGACGTGGGAAGAATGTGTGTGTGTAATACTTCAATGAGGGAGGAGTGTGATTGGCGTGTGTGTCCTGACTTAGTGACACTCTGCTGCCCATTTCAATTACTGCTAGTCATGTGTTGCTACCAAGTACATTACAGGTATCTAGTTCAAACTGAAATATGCTGTAAGTGTAAAATACACATCTGGATTTCAAGGATTTAGTACAAACATATAAAATATCTCTGTGATAACTTAAAATATTAATTTCATATTAAAATAATATTTTGTATATACTGGCTTAAATAAAATACATGGTTACCATTGCTTTCACCTGTTTCTATTTTTGACTAATACAAACTTTAAAGTTTTGTGTGTGGCTTGCATGATATTTCTCTTGGGCATCAAATGTTGCTGTTTTAAACCATTTTGCTCGGACCCTTTCACTGTCTCATCTCTATTCCACTGAAAAGAATAAATTCCTGTCACATGTACTGCCACTGTTGCTCCAGAAACTTCTTACCTCCAGTATGACTTTCTTTTGCACTGGGGAATACCAAGCTTTTGTGGACATATCATTTCATTATTCCAGATAAATTCAAATTACTTCAGGCATCCACCACCATTTCTAAATCAAAGGCCAAAGGAAAAATTAATCGAATGAGTGATTCCATTTTATGACTGGAAATTATATACGGTTCTTTATTCTGAAAGTTACTTATTTTTATTCCGGTAAACATGACTTTTTTGTCACTATATTAAACATAAAGTTACCAATAAACTCACCTAAAGGAAATTGCTTTCTTTTCCTTGGGCATTATTTATAGATAAAACTTCTATTTCAGAGGGAATCATGCATGGATTGGGTATATTATGATTAATGTAGGAGATACTCACTTTTACATGGTTTTCAAAAGCAGCAGTAAGCAAAGGGAGAGGCAGTGTATAAAGGTAGGCCTATAGATACCACAGGAAGTATAAACAATTCCAGGCCTTTATAAAAGAAAAATATTCCTAACCATTGCAGGCAGAGCAGAAGCGTACCTTCCTGAGTGACTATCTAAACTGCTCTATGTCTGATGCTGTCTATGTAGAGTTAGTTAAAAGGATAATTTCAAGAATTACATGGATAATAAAGGCATTTAAAAACTCTACTTATGAAAAAGGATTTGTGTTCACCCAGGCCACCTAGACAGGCAGACTACACTAATCAAATCACTTGGATCATTACTGTAATTTCCACATCTTTGAATTTATGTGGTGAAAGCCGTCTAATAAGAAAAGCATATTTGGAGAGGATCATCTGGTCTAACATTTTTTTTTCTTTTTTTCTTTTAAGCAAAGATGAAAACTAAAGAGGAGACGTTCAATGTTATACAACGATTTAGTGGAAACCTAGATTATAACTAGATTTTCTAGTCCTTAGGTTTTCCTCAACAGAATCTGAAGGCAGGAAGAAAGTTCCAAATGTCTTCAGATAACCTACACTGCTTAAGGACCAAGTCATATTAGAAAGATTAGTTTCTTGCTCATTCTTATTTTTTTCATTTGCTTTCCTTTTGATTGATACCTATAATTAAAAACACTCCTGAAAATTTTAACAATTGTATTTTGCGATCAGCAGTGTCTCTCATTTTTCATTGTATCTCCCACATAGCTTGTCTTTGTTGTAAGACATATGGGAGTCAAATGAATGCCACACAGATGTGATAATGTCTGTTTTTTAAGTGTAGGATGGAACTGCAGAACCCAATCAAGTCTTGAATTCTGGATTTCCTTAGCAGTATTCTTTGGCTGACTTTTTTTCTTCTTAATCATTGAGTACTCCACTTGTGATAGAAATTGTCTTCATATTGCTTCATGAATAATTTTTAGTTTTCCTTTAATACACCAAGTAAGCTCACAATTTCCTCAAGTCATTGAAGTGGCTGTCAATGGCTATTATTCTATTTATGCATTTTTGGACTGTGAGCATTTTTGCACATAAAACTTCTATTTCAGAGGGAATCATGCATGGGTTGGGTATATTATGATTAATATAGAAAATACATCTACATGGTTTTCAAATGCAACAGTAAGCAAATGGTGGGGAGGGAAGTATATAAAGATAGGCCTATAGATATCACAGGAAGTATGGCTATCTACTTTTCTGTTCTAATGCCAGTGACAACAGTAACAATATGCTGACTCCTAGGAGTTCCAGATAAGTCCAGGAGTAGGAAAAGAAAAAAAAAGGAAGGAAAAATATGAAGCCATGTGGAAAACCAAATCAGAAGGAAGGTTCTATAGGAAACTGTTAATACACTGGGAAATATAATTTTTAATGTATTTGCCATGTGCATGTATGTATGCATTTTCATGTATATGTCAGTGTGTTATCATTGTCCCTGAAATTAAAAAAGGAAAATAGATTATCTTACATTTGCCGTAAATATTCCTCCTAGAACCACATAATTTAACTTTAATTATATTTACCAAAAATACTTAGTGTCTATTGTGCATAAGACTCTGTGATTATGGAGGATATGAATGTCAATGATGCTATCAAGAACTACAGATTTATGATAGAAATAAAACAACATGCATGTTCTTTGTAGAGGTTATACAGTTATAACTGCTTATTTGCATTCCTTTGTGCGGGTATTAAAGCAAATTTCATAGAATCCAAAGTTTTGGATTCAAAAATATCTTATATTTTTGTGCATTAATGGTTAAAATGTATTTATTATACACACACACACACTCCCTTACTCCACTTTTAAATTTTAAATTAGTAAAGAATACTGATAATTTCAATAACTTACACTAAGATAAAGCATTGGAGCTAAATGTTTGATATATACTTCATAAAACAAGCAAAAAATGAATAAAAGAAAGCATGGAGATGTAAGCTAACACATTAAAATGTGTGTTTATATTAAGAAGTTACCATGAAGACTGGACATGCTATTCAGGAATTATTCAATGCTTTCATCCCAGAGGTAATTTGCTTCTTTTAAATAAGAGAAGACATTTTAATTTGCAACCAGGCCTGAACATGTTTGTTTTTTAAACTACTACCATTCCCTGCAGCTAAAGATGGAAGATGGGAAGAGTATGTTTTATGATGCCTTTTCTCAAATGAAGCTTAGTAACTGCTTACCATGGAGGTTTCCATCTCCACTCTGAATCTCCATTTGAGTCTTGTTTATAAAACTCTAACGGTATAGAGTTACTGATAATGAAAAATGAAAATAAATTTCCTAGTTTTGATTCTTAAATATGTTATTTTATGTATATGTATATATCTGATATTTATCTAATACATATTTTATTGAAATGTTGGTTTTTAGATGAAATACTACACAGCATATATACAAACTAAATTTTTTGCTAGGGTTTTGTTTGTACATATAGGATGGAATGGACAACTAAGACATTTAAATAGATATTTCAATAAAAGTGTTAAAAGTAGACAATTGTAAGTAGCAAAACATCCACAGCCCCAGTACCTGCTCAGAGAATATAGTTTAGGTTGAATACTCAGGAAGTCTGTTAGAGTCTATGATCATGCCTATGGGAAATATGTTTTCCTTCACACTTTAATTAAGCAGTTTTGTTCTGAACCCAGGATGTAACATTTCCCTTCTTCATATCAGAGGAATAATGAGTAACAAGCATTTCCTTGAGGAAAGTGGACAGAAAATATGGACTGTTCAACCTAGACTTGGAAAGCTATGAGTGGAATCTTTCCACATTTAGTGGAAGAGAAACCACTCACAGGCCACAAGCAGCAATTATTTTTGAGAACAGAAAGAAGGAAACCAAAGTCTCCTTAGGGATACAACTGATAAAAACTCAGACCCTAATGTGAAATATAAGCAATTATGTTTTGAAAAAGGATCTTAAGTTTTAAGGTAGTAAGTTCACTGACACAAGAAAATGACATACTAGTATAGATAAAAGTGGGACAAAAAATTGAGACACAAGTGAAAATTGAAAAGTCTAAGTGGAAGAATCAAGAAAAAACTAAAACAAAGACTATTCCTTTCCTGAACTAAGGTGTTTCATCAGGTCTCTATCAATAGACATAGGGTGTTTATTTTACAACCTCATACTCATTTATATTTAGTTTTACATAATTATGCTAAAGTCAAGTGTATAATAAACTATGGAAAGCTTTCATTTAATAAAAGAGTTTCAATTACTCTTAAACCTCCATAAAATCGTGAGTCAAACAGCTCTCTTGAGAAGGACGGACCCAAGTGGGTACAGCAGTTCTAGCAGATGGCCAGTTAGGTTTTAGTTGCTGAGACATCATACGGCTTTTAGCCTGGAATCTCATTTATTATTTCCTTCTAATCTTTATGGAGTCAATCAAATTAAATATTTGACACAGAAGCGCTTAAAGCAAACCCATTTATTTATGGGATGACAGCAATCAAAACAGAAAAGGATAGATAGCCCTTCTGGGACCCAGCAATATGTTTTTTTCTTACAGCAAAGGAGTACCTCTAGGTTTGGTATGAGGAAACAGTCAACAAAGTGGAATAAACTTGTTTCTGATCAGTTGTGGTTGTGTGACAAGACTGGGTATAGTAGTCAATTTTCACAATGCTGTCATGGAATAGCTGAGGTTGGGTAATTTATAAAGAAAAGAGGTTTAATTGACTCACGATTCTGCAAGCTGTACAGGAATCATGGCATCTGCTTCTGGTAAGGACCTCAGGAAGCTTTTACTCATGGTAGGAGGCAAAGTGGGAACAGGCACTTCACATGGCAAAAGCAGGAGAAAGAGAGTGAGGGGGAAGGTGCTACACACTTTTAAATGACTGTTTCTCAAGAAAACTCACTCCAGGGATGGTGCTAAACCATTCATGAGCAACTCACCTCCATGATCCAATCTCCTCCACCAGACCCCACCTCCAATGTTAGGAATTCCATTTCAATATGAGATTTGGGCAGGGACACACATCCAAACTATATCACTGGGTTTCCATCATAATTTTCTAAGAGAAAATGTGGGAGTAGAAGAGGATCTTATTTTAGTGTCATGGGACACTTAGTTACTTGGTTTTCTGAGGTTAACCTCAAGCTGCACAGCTCCTCACCTAGGCCTTATGTGTAGAATAATGTGTCAAATAGGCCACTTCATCCACTTATCCTTATATACAACTCTCTGTGTCCCTTGGGATTTTATGTTCGCTTTATGTTTGATAAATTTCCTTGGCCTTTTCCATGTTGGCCTAATCTGGAAACTTGCATGTTCTCCCCTCCTCTTTGTTCCCAACATATAATTTTACCCAAATAGGGCTCCTTGACTCTTATTATATCCAGGAATTAAAAAAAAAACTCTGAATCATCTTTGTTTCCTTCTAGATCATTCATTGAATATGAGGCAGGGCAAAACATGAAATGCTTGCCTGACGTTTGACCTACAAAATTATTTAATTCATTTTTGTCTTACTGGATATTTCAGGCATAGCACACAGATTCCAAAAGACACAAAAAAGTGTAAACTGAAGAGCATGGCTTTTTCCTTTTCCCATAACCCAGTTGCCAATATTTCTTCTAGGAGGCAGTTTCTGTTACAGCCTAATATAAGTCATTTACATCAGCTTGATGCGTAATTTTCTAGAGACTGTCTATATTTACTATGTATCAATCAACTATTGATCTATTTTTTTGTGTGTATGGTAGCATTCTCTACATGCCGGTCTGAAATATGCTTTTGATTTAACATTATGCCTTGAAGGTTGTTACTTATCAGTTTATAAAGTGGCTCAATTCATTTAATAGACACAGTGTTCTCTTGTATAGATGTACTTTAAATTATTTATCCAATTTTCTATTGATGCCTATTTATCTTGCTGTCCATATTTTGCATTGCAAATAATGCAACACCAAATATTTTTGTACATTTGTCTTATAGTTTTTGTACTCTAAGCTATAAAATGAGAAAGTCAGTATAGCACCTTCTACCTCCTTTTCTCCTTTGTTCAGCTTTTGTTATTTATGACATTTTCTGCTACTGTATTTATGGCATTGACATTCTTTTCTGTAATAATAATCCTTCGATTTGTTCTAGTCTTAGTCTTACATTTAAATAAATTTAGTGCTCACCATCAGTCCTTCTGCTGTTGCTTCTTCACTTATCCCTAAGTTGGCTGAAGTTGCTCCTTTAATAGTTTTTTTCAAGAAAACAGCTAGAGAACTATATTCCCCAGAGTATTGTACATTTAGTGTTATCTGTCTATTACCTTTATACTTTAATAACAGTGTGAATGCTAATTAAATTCTTGGGTCACATTGTGTCAATCTTCTTGAAGACTTAATTGCTTCACTGGATTTCAGCATTGAATATTGTCATTGGAGAAGGAAGTCTGATACCAGTTTTTTTTTTTTTTCTAATTTAAGTGACTTGATCTTTTTTCTTGGATGCACAAAGAATTATTTCTCTATCTTTGATATCTAATTAATCTACGAGCTTAAGTATTATTCCTTATCATTTATTTATGTGTTTTGGTAGTACTGGGTACACTCTTCAGGCCTGTAAGGTTAAATTTCCTTTTCTTTTAGGAAAATTTCTGGATTTTATTTTTGTATATTTGTTCTGTTTATCATTAAACATTTTTTGGGGGGGATGCAGTCTATGCAAATGTTGTGTTTCTTTTGTTTTTGTTACATGTATCATATCATTTTTACAATTATTTTGATTCTTTCATTAATCCTTTGCCTTCCGTGTATTTTACTATATGGTTTTCCCAACTGTCTAGTATTTTTCCTGCTGCTCCCAAAGTGGCCTTCATTCCTGTGATCAGCTTAGTTTTTTCTTCAGCCTCTTTTCTAAGTTGTGTCAGTTTATATTTCCTGTTTAGTTGCCTTGTCACTTACTTATTCAGTTCAAAATATGTGTGAAACAGTTGTTATATCCCAGGCACTGTTTTAGGGCCTAGTAATAGAGTAGTGAAAAAGGAGACAAAAATTTATTTTCCGGTAATGCTTACATTATAATTGGTTTTAGCATCTGTACTATGATTCTGTTTTATAGAAGTGATTACTGAGAGACAGGACTAGCTGTATTTCCTAGGCGGACTAAAAATCCCTAAGACTAGTTGGGAAGGTAACCACGTCCACCTTTAAACAGGGGGCTTGCAACTTAGCTCACACCCGACCAGAGAGTTCACTAAAATGCTAACTAGGCAAAACCGGAGGTAAAGAAATAGCCAATCATCTATTGCCTGAGAGGGCAGCAGGAGTGACAAGGATCAGGATATAAACCCAGGCATTCAAGCCAGCAAGGGGCTACCCTCTTTGGGTCCCCTCCCCTTATATGGGAGCTCTGTTTTCACTCTATTTCACTCTATTAAATCTTGCAACTGCACTCTTCTGGTCCATGTTTCTTATGGCTCCAGCTGAGCTTTCGCTGGCCATTCACCACTGCTGTTTGCCCCGTCGCAGACCTGCCACTGACTTCCATCCCTCCGGATCCAGCAAGGTGTCCACTGTGCTCCTGATCCAGTGAGGCGCCCATTGCCACTCCTGATGAGGCTGAAGGTTCGCCATTGTTTCTGAACAGCTAAGTGCCTGGGTTTGTCCTAATCAAGCTGAACACTAGTCACTGGGTTCAGTGGTTCTCTTCTGTGACCCGCGGCTTCTTATAACACTCACTGCCTGGTCGTCCAAGATTCCATTCTTTGGAATCTATGAGGCCAAGAACCCCAGGTCAGAGAACACGAGGCTTGCCACCATCTTGGAAGTGGCCCGCTGCCATTTTGGAAGCGGGCCACCACCATCTTGGGAGCTCTGGGAGCAAGGACCACCCCCCCCCGCCCCCCCCCACTGCAACAATTACCTTACTGAATTTCTACAAAATCTTTCAATATTTTTATCTTGTCCATGATAAATGAGAAATTATTATTTTGCATATGATATTCCTGTATTTCCTCCTTTTTAAAAGTTTTAATGGTATAATCTTTTTTTTTTTTTTTTTTTTTTTAAATCTTGAGTTGGAGTTTTGCTCTTGTCACCCATACTGGAGTGCAATGGCACAATAATGACTCACTGCAACCTCTGCCTCCCAGGTTCAAGTGATTCTCCTGCCTCAGCCTCCTGAGTAGCTGGAACTACAGGTGTGTGCCACCACACCCAACTAACTTTTTTGTATTTTTGGTAGAGACGGGGTTCCATCATGTTGGCCAGGCTGGCCTCGAACTCCTGACCTAAGGTGATCCATCTGCCTCAGCCTCCCAAAGTGCTGGGATTACAAGTGTGAGCCACCACACCTGGCCAATAATCTTATACAAAGGTCTATTATGGGTCCTTGTATTACTCATCTTTAAAGAAAATTAATTCTTTCTCTACCAAGTATTTCTATGCATGGTTTTATTGGTGAAGAAGGGAGATATAGGATTCATGCTCTTGTCCAGGGCAGCAGATCATAACCAGTCGTTCCAGTACAGTCTATTGCACTTTTTGAACAGTCTATGAACTAAGAATAGAGGAGAAGGAGAGGAGGAGAAGGAGAAGGAAAACAAGAAGAAAGAGAAGAAGAAAAAGAAGTAAGAGATGAAGAAGAGGAAGAAGAAGGAGGAGGAGGAGGAGAAGGAAGAAGAGAAGGAGGAGAAAGAGGGGGAGGAGGGGGAAAGAGGAGGAAAACAGAAGAAGAGTGAGGAGCGGGAGGAAGGGGGAAGAAAAAGAAAAAGAAAAAGACGAAGACAAAGATGAAGACAATGAAGAAGAAAAGAAGAGGAGGAACAGACATAGCCAGCTATGAAGACTCTGTGGCCCACAAAATCTAAAATATTCACTACCTGATTAGCTACAGAAAAAGTTTGCCAATCGTTGTTTCATTGTAACAGTAATTCTCCTTATGAAACAAAATAATGTGTTAAAAAATCTGTTTGCTTTTATTTATCCTAGGAAATTGTGATTGATACTGCAAAGAACCTTCCATTAATCAATCTTTCCTCTCTAACTTGCCTCAGAAACAGTCTGCTTTCTTCAAGTATGTGTGCTTGTGTGTGTGTGTGTGTGTGTGAGAGAGAGAGAGAGAGAGAGAGAGAGAGAGAGACAGAAAGAGATAGAGAATGCTATTTTCATTTACTCAAACGAAAGATTATTCATTTTGGTAACAAGTATATGCCACTCGCTTTAGAGAACAGTGTGCTGATGCCTTTCTCTGAGACCTGCAGCCATGGGTACATTCTCATGGATTCTTCCTATACTTAGTTTTAATTTTTACTGCTACGTTTTGCAATTTTACTCATATAATGTGATTTGACTTACAGATGTCATTTAGTTCCTTTGAATTTCTATTTCTTGTTCTCTGTTTTATTTGTATGATTGCTTAAAGGAGAAGGGAAAAAACACCTACATTAGTCCCATGTTTAAAAATGAAATGTCTATTTTTCAATGAACATTACTATATCTTTATCTTGGCATATTTTACCAGGAAACTTTCAGGAATAAAGATAGTGAAATAAAATAGTAAAGATTACATAAATGCTATTTGTCATTACTGTGAATGAACAGTAAATTCTTATCAGACTGCCTCATAAATATCTAACAAGCACACAGTGTATTGTGATTGCATACCATGGAAAATCCATCAGGGCTGTGTGTGGTTGGCTAATTAGACTCCGCATCACGATTTTAGCAACTAAAAGGATAATTTAAGAAATATGCAAAAGACTCGAATATTCTCAAGATCAGGGATAAAGAGACTTATTCAGTAATTCAGCAAACCATCAGCGTCTACTCTGTGCAAGGCACTATGCTAGGTGCAGGTTTATTCCTGTACTTAGCATCAAGCAGATCATTTACATTCCACTCCACCAAAGGCAAGAGGAAATAGTTTCAACTAGAGATGTAATTGATATAAAATGAATCAGTTAAAGTGAGAAGTAAAGAAAAAAATCATATAGAGAAAAACTAGCTTTTCGATGTAATGAGGACGAGGGGAGTAAATAAGATCAGGAAAATATCATGACCATTAACTTTTCTTCTAAGGCTCTTGACATGTAGAGAGAAAAATTAGGCAAGCTAGATGAGTCCATTTGAAAGTGTAAATGAAAAAAGGAATGAGATTAAGTTCATATTGGAAGTTTGTTTTAGTTGTTCTTCACACATATTAACCTACACAGCGAAGTTAAAATCCTTTAAATTTCAGATTGTGAATCTTATTTGAAATCATCTGGGCTTAGCTTAATTTTCAATGTTTTGGAGTTGCAACGTGTTTCCAATATAATTACAAAGTAAGTTTGTTCTGTGTTCTCTCTCCCCCTCTCATTTTCACCGAGGACATGAATTCTTAAAAAATTTGTGTAGTAACATTTACTTTCTTTTCTGCTCTGTGAAGGAATATAATTAAAAAGGTGAAAGGCATTAAGCTGATGGTTCATAATGCACTAATTTATAATAGTGTATTAGCATTCTGATGAAAATACAATACTTAATGAAACTGGAGAAAGATTTCATTTTCACCCGTCTCATTATATGTATGGTGAGTTCTGAGATTCAGGCAATGTTGCAGCAGAGAGGCTATCATAAGTGAATGCTGCTTAGGAAGCTATTCAACGAGAGTTTTCAAACAGCTGTTCCCAAGCTTCATTAAGACTCATTATGAGTTGTCATGTAATGGAGAACTTATATTTTTTGATGATCTCTGCATACCAGTAAAGATAAAAGTATGTCTTAAGGCAGAACTAAAAAGAACAGAAGTTGGTACATATTAAAAATAGATTACTAAAATGCCCTAGTTAGCTGGCACAGACCTTAAAAGCTCAGTACAATCATTCAGATTTAAAGGGAAAGATAAAAAGTGACTAAACTCACTGAGCTTTTAATACATCAATGGTTATATTTTAGGAAAAAAACTCTATTCTTTCATATGAAAGATACCTGGGGGCCCCAGAGATTTATCTGCATGATGGGAATTCAGAGTTTGCATGGCCACGCCTGAGAGAGGCATCCTGATAGCTTTTCTCATTGTTACTTTACATGAAGTGTAAGGAGTCACACCTTCAAGTGCATCTCCCCTCCATGCACCACACCTCAGACGCTTTTCCCACACAAAGTGAAAGGCTATCTCAATTTTTAGAGCATGAAGATCATTGTCACAGCTACTTCTATATCAACAGGGACCTTCAGAATTGATATACACATAGAACAGACTTGAGGGGGGATGTGTTTGAGGGAGGAGGGTTTAGAAGATTAGTTCGAAGTCGTACAGCTATTTGTGCAGAGCAAACACATTTGTTTTTTTTTTTTTTTTTTTTTTTTTACTTAGCGCATAAACAAAAGTCACAAAAATTTTTAAGGAATGCCTTTATTTATACTTTATGAAAAGTAAGAAATGATCAAGTATTCATATCAAAGATTATTGCTATTAATTTGAATTGTATTGTGGGCTGATGGAAATTAATGATGGTGACTTTAGCACCCCAAACTACTGCCTAGAGCTGCCACTCTTCCATAAAATGTAGCACTTTCCAACAACAAGCACAATTGCCAGAGCGATACTTTTGTATCTAGGTTTTCATTGTCAGTCACAGCCCTCATCCCATACCCAGTCACACTCATCCAGAACTCTGTATGCCTTAGAAAAAAACGGGACAATGCCAAGCAAATGCTTTTTTTCCTGCCTAGTTGTCATCTTCCGTCAGGAGGAGATAATGTGTAGCAGATCCACTGCACATTTACCAGTAGCAAACAGCGGAGTAGAGTGCCTTGAAGTTCAAGATTGCTCAGAGAAAACATTCCTTCATGACAGAGATCCAGATGTGAAAGTGGTAGAGGAAGAGGGCTTTGGGAGGCGAATGAATGCAATTGCATGTAGCCACAAATACTGCATTATGCTGAGGATGAGGGCACCTTTAACAAAACTTGCACAGGCAGAGTAAGAAAAAGTCCTAGATTTATGCACACAGAAATCTAGAAAAAGTGTAGTGTTTCCTTTATTCAAGATAAGCGTAAAAAGGAGAGAGTCAGTGGGGAAGAGGGTGACACTGGTTAAAGAGCTCGGTAGTAAAACAGGAGTGGATCAGGAAAAAATCATATTTTGCTTTTATATTAGTCAGAGATCTCCAGAGATATAGAACCAATAGGATCTATTTATCTAGATCTACATATATAGACATAGCTATAGATATATAGGAAGATATTTATTATGAGGGATGATTGTGGAGGCTGTCCCAAGATCTGCTGTTTGCAAGCCGAAGGTTCAGGAAAGCCGGTCTAGTTCCAGCCTGAGCTTGAATATTTGAGGACCAGTGGATACAATGGTGTGAGTCCCAGTCTGAGTTTGAAGGCCTGGGGACCAGGATCACTAATGTTGATGTCCTTGCCCAAGAAGAGAGAGCAAATTTGCTCTTCCTCCACCTTTCTGTTCTATTTTCTCCCACGTTTTCTCTGATGTAAGCGAGCAATTAATGTGCCATGCTGTTCTATGTAATCTTTATTTCTTCACACCACAATATTTGGGTCCTCAGTGGATGATTGTATGATGCCCACTCACATTGCTGGGACTGGGTCTTCATTTCCCAGTCTACTGACTCCAATGGTAACCGCTTCCAGAAATACCCTAACAGACACCTAGAAATAATGTTTTACCAGCTACCTGGGCATTCCTTAGCTTGGTCAAATCGACATATAACATTAGTCACTACATCTCTGTTCTTGAAATATACTCTGATTGCTTCTAAAACCTTTCTTTCCAAGGTAGCTAATTAGTTTTGTCAATTCAAACATGGCAAACCAGATTATTGAATGACTTCATATTTGATAGTCTTTACATCAATATATTGATATTGGTAGGTTTGTTAACAGTTTGGAGACAAAAGAAGAAGCACTGATTGCCTACTTAATATACTAAAAAGTTATCCAGGTAGAATATGAGCTTCCTTCTAATTGCTATTAAGGCTGCTCATAGATTAATTGAAGTGACAAATGGCAACATCATTGTCTAGGGTGACCTACCTAATCCCAGTGCAGCAAATTCAATCTTCTCTCTCACAACAGGCTGTCTCCTATGTCTATCCTCTTATCACCATAGAACTTTGGATAGTATCTACTGTTTCAAAAGATGCTGTCATATCTATTATCTCAAAAGCCTGTGAGAAAGATAGGGCCAGAATTACAATCTCCATTTTATAGATGAGGATACAGGTCAAAGAGGCTACGTGAATTGGCCCTGCAGCTAGTTAGTAGCTGACCTGGGACTTCAACACAGGTGTTCTAAATTCTAATGTGGCGAGCATCTCCTCTGCTTGAGAGCATGCTGCCACACACCTAATTATAGAAGAGGAGTCCTGGGGCAGAGATGAACTCTTTTGGTCAATCTCTTTTCTAGGATTCTTGGAAAGATTTTGAGGTCAAACCTGGCCTATTGGTGATTAATTCCTGCCAAAGCAGACATATTTCAGAAGTTTTTGTTTTTAAAATTATTTCTATTTTAGAGAAATTGACTGTTAAATATACAGCACTTTTAATAGTAATGCGAAGTCTATATGACTAGCTCAACATGTGAAAAGATGACAGGCAATTTAACTTTTCTGTGCAGACTCAAGCTCTGCCTTGTAATGGATAGTGCCACCTTAGTTTTATACTGCATTTCTCAACCTTCCTAAGGATTTAACAAACTGTGCATGGCTATGCGAACGACCTGTTCTCCCCATGAAAGATAGCAAGCATGCTGTGATGACAAAACCATGCAATCAGTTTCCAGAAAGGATCATCTATATTCCCCATGCAGCTACTAAAATAAGAGTGGAATAAAACAGAAAGGGCTTTGCTGAAGTAAAATGAGACTCAGATGCTTAGAGGTCATGTTCTTCCATTGTGTATTTTTGCAAGCATCATCCCTAAATGTTATCATACAGGATTTTTGCTGCTTTAAATAAGTAGCAGTTGAAATGATTGTCTTTCTTATGGATCATGTCTGTGCTTTCTCTGATGTATGAGAGGCGTTACTGTGCCATGCTGTTCTATGTAACCTTTATTTCTTTTTTTTTTTTTTTGACATTTTTGAAAAATCAAGTTGTAAACTTTTATTACAAATTAAAAATGAAGTGCTTAAAAATCTCAACCTGAGAACATATGAACCAATTTCAGAGCTTTTAAAGGCATGTTGAGAAAAACGAACCAACCAAACAACAACAACAACAACAACAACAACAACTTTTGTTATTACCAAAAAGACATGTCTTTAGGTAAAAATAATTTTAAAAACCCCATACTTCATAGATAATGCAGGTAGTTCTGGTTATCTGATCAGTGGGCAAAAAGCAAGCACGCAAGCACTTAAGGTCTTCAGCCCCAATCTTTCCTGCATTCCTTATTGCTGTAATTTCATATTCATTTCTTCTTGTTGGATGACTAAACTGGATGATGGTGGAGATGGTAGACGGGCATTTACTCAACCTTCTTCTGCTTCGGGCACAGAATTCTTGACTGTTGGACTGGCTGCTGTTGTCTCTTTGCCATGTTGTGGTTTAGGGTTTTCACAATTGCTTCAAAGAGAATAAAATACCTAGGAATCCAACTTACAAGGGATGTAAAGGACCTCTTCAAGGAGAACTACAAACCACTGCTCAGTGAAATCAAAGAGGACACAAACAAATGGAAGAACATACCATGCTCATGGATAGGAAGAATCAATATTGTGAAAATGGCCATACTGCCCAAGGTAATTTATAGATTCAATGCCATCCCCATCAAGCTACCAATGAGTTTCTTCACAGAATTGGAAAAAACTGCTTTAAAGTTCATATGGAACCAAAAAAGAGCCCGCATCTCCAAGACAATCCTAAGTCAAAAGAACAAAGCTGGAGGCATCACGCTACCTGACTTCAAACTATACTACAAGGCTACAGTAACCAAAACAGCATGGTACTGGTACCAAAACAGAGATATAGACCAATGGAACAGAACAGAGTCCTCAGAAATAATACCACACATCTACAGCCATCTGATCTTTGACAAACCTGAGAGAAACAAGAAATGGGGAAAGGATTCCCTATTTAATAAATGGTGCTGGGAAAATTGGCTAGCCATAAGTAGAAAGCTGAAACTGGATCCTTTCCTTACTCCTTATACGAAAATTAATTCAAGATGGATTAGAGACTTAAATGTTAGACCTAGTACCATAAAAATCCTAGAGGAAAACCTAGGTAGTACCATTCAGGACATAGGCATGGGCAAAGATTTTATTTCTTCACATGACAATCTCTTTCTTTTATTTCACATGTAACTCAAACTTCTATTTGGATAATCCTTGGGGTCAGAAGGAGATTGGATTCAGATAAATATCATTTAAATGTAGTCAGTCATGGGCCATAGGTTTTGTTTTCTCTATATATTATTTGACTCAATATCAAAGGTGCAATTTCTTCTCTGTGTTTTCAATTTAGTGTTACATAGTGTGTTAATTTCAATATGAGTACTGTAGAGTATGGCAGGAACCACAGAATTTAATGTTAATAAATTCAGGCCTTAGGTCCATGATATGGACCAGCCTTTGCAAAGATGTGCTCAGTAGAGCATTAATCCTGTCCTATGAACAATGGGGGCAGAGGGAAGCATATTTGGGGAAGGTTACATGCCTCCCTGTAAAATTCATGATGCACATTAGCATATTAATGGCCCTGAGACTTCCTCCGGTAGATACTTTGTTCAGTTTTGCTCAACCCAGTATTTCTCAAATTTATGTCATTCAATCACACATATTTCATTGAGCTTCTATTATAGGCCAAGCATTCTTCTAAGTTCTGAAACTACTTCAAGGAGGAAAAACAATGTAAAACCTTTGCCTATATGGAGGTCACATTCCAGTGGTGAACACAGACAATAAGCAAATAAATAAGTGAAATAAACAGTATGTCAGATAGTGCAACGTGCTATGCAGCTAAATAAAGGGGGTAAAGGAGTGGGGTGGAGTTGAAAAGTTGGATATGTATTTTATTTGACTGCAGCATCTCCATTGTGCATACTTTTTAAGGCCTTGTGTAACCAGAGTTCTACAGAAAACACTCCGGGTTCCACTGAGTTGGACCCTCAATTAGAAACCTTTTGCAGCTCACATTCTAGATTCATGCTTCATGTTTCTTTACAGAAGATGATTCATTTAAAAAATAGTCTCCATTGTAACTATCGTTTTCTGAATTTGATTAACAATATCTGTAATATGTGAGCCAGTACTTACATTGCACTTCAAAATTTTTAAGCTAGCTTTGTCCTTTGAGAGAATGAAATAGATAACCAAGATTCAGATTAATAACCACTAGATGTCGGTGTTATCATTGGGTAAGAGAGATGATCTTAAAGCAGGCTTGGTTGACCTAGATAGTTCACAGCATAAGTAGATATTTAAAAATATCTCACTAATTTATTAAAGTATAATTGTATAACTTTCAAAAGCAGTTCCTAGAGGATAAAGACAAATATAATTTGGAACAAGATTTAAAGGAACATAAGAATGTGGGCTTATTTACTTATTAATCAAGTTAAACAGTTTATCTAAACACATTCTCTATGATAGTTTCTCTAAGTTAATATATTCGAGAAACCTCTATTGAGCAACTATTATGTGTTAGATACTTGACTAGGTACCAAGGAGAATACTGTTTTAAATGGCAGTAGCTTATTAATAATAAGGGTACTTAATAACACAATGTGAGAAGGGCAATATATTTTTAGGGACACAGATGACAAACACAAAATGCAGGGGAAGGAGGATGGAGGTGGAAGAAGGAAGACTCTTCAATAGGGAAGACTGACTCACATGGGGACAAGCCTGGGGTTACGAAGGACTTAGGAAACTCTTGCAATAGTTCAGGTAAGAGGTAAAGAGGTTAGCAGTTATTTATACCAGCTTACTTCACAGACAAATAGGAACCCATCTGATAATAACTTCCTATGCAAGACTATTGTGTCTACTTTCTCCCTAGCCCCTATATTCTTCATCTTGTGAAGGGCCTTGTGACACTGAGAATTCTGAATCTTTACTATCTCTCTACCTTAGGTTCCTGCCAATCAGAATTTACATGTGCCCTGTTATCTCTAATCTTAAAAAATAACTAACCAATCTCCCAATCCACCAGCCAGTGAACTTTCACTGTTCCCACAAAACTCTTACAATTGACACCTTTGAGGAATTATTGGCACTTGCCATTCATTCACATCTCGACTGGCAGAAATCTGCCGCTGACCATACACAAACTGCTCCCATCTATTGTTACTGAAGACTTTTGATTCCCAAAATCCGGTGGGCACATTCATCCTTTACTTTGATGGTTTCATAGCATTGGCCACTGTTGAACATTTTCTACTACTTGAAACACCGTCTTCCCATAACACCACATTTTCCTAGTTTTGTTACTAATTATTCCCATTGTTGTCAGATATTTTACTGCCCTTTCTTCCTCTTCCTCACGGATATTTGTTCTCACTCTCTTCACTTTCCACAGTGAATGCTTATCCTTTCTCAAGCCTAGCTATTTTTATTTATATGTGTAGACTCTGAAGTCTTGCCTCCAGTTTAATTCTCCCTCTTTTTAACCCCTAGCATCTTTGAATCAATATATTAAATACTAACACATACTTTTTTTTCTCTTAAAACTTGCTGATTCACCAATATATCCTATCTTTCCTGGTGCTCAAACTGGAAAGTTCGGCAAAATCTTTGATTTTTCCTTCTTCTTTTGTGACTATATCCAATAAATCACTTACACTTAAACTTATTTATTGAGGACGTATTATACACCCTCAGGGATTCAAAGCCTGAGATCTTCAGGATGGTAATAAATCAGTTATGTGAAAGGTGTGGAGAGAGTGTTTCAAGCAGAGAAGAAAACATTTATATAGGTGGGAAAGAGTTTGTCAGAAGGCCAATATAAAAACAGAAATCTGTTTGCATCTCTCTGTGCTTAACCTTAAATTCTTAATGTGGATAATAAAGCTCTTCAGGACTCTGACCTTGACTCTTCTCAGGCCCATCTCATTTTCTGGCCCTTCACTCTTTTTATTCCTGTCACACTGGATTTCCTTTGGCTCCTGCAATGCTGCAAGTTCTAACTTCAGACCCTTCCACAAGCTTTTTCCTTAGCTGCAGGGAAAGATCTCATTGCACTTTCTCCTTTATCTGGCTAGTTCAGACTTATTCCTCAGGCCTTTGCAAGGAGGCTTTCCTTGGCTGGAATTCCATCCTCACTTCTGGGCAAGGGAAAGACCCACACGAACCCCTGTGCTCCCCTTTTTAAAATAAATAACTGGCTTTTCTCTTGTTTAGTGTCAATCTTCCATGTTAGACTACATGGAAGTCCTTGATGAGGACAGACCCCTTGTCTGTATTTCTTTTTAACCTTTTATCTTCAGTGCCTTGTACTATTCTTGCCATATCGTAAATACCCAATAAGAATGTGGGTGAAAATGGAATGGATAAATGGATTCCAGGATTTTGAAAGAGAGGCAGATATCAAGGGTCATGGCCATCTTATTCCTGGCTGATAACCTACCCATATTGATGGTCTCTTTTATGTGGAAATAATACTGAAATCAATATGAAAAATTTTGCATTTAAATTTAAGAGTCGCCTGTAATCCCAGCACTTTAGGAGGCCAAGGTGGGTGGATCCCTTGAGCTCAGGAGTTCAAGACCAGCCTGGGCAACATAGGGAAACCTTATGTCTACAAAAAAAAAAAAAAAAAAAAAAAAAGCAAAAATTAGCTGGGAATGGTGGTGCATTCCTGTAGTCCCAGCTACTTGGGAGACTGAGGCAGGTGGATTGCTTAAGCCTAGGAAGCAAAGGTTGCAGTGAGCTGAGATTGTGCCACCGCAGTCCAGCCTGGGCAACAGAGCAAGACCCTGTCTCAAAAAAAAGAAAAAAAAAGAGTCATAATCTTTATCTGTAGTATCTCTCATTTAAAAAAAAATAAAACCCCAAAACTGCCTTTGATTCTTCTCTCAAACCCCATATCATTTCCATTGTTCCCCTTGACATAAAAACTCCTCAAATAGCTGCCTATAGTTTTTGTCACTTCTGCTTGTTCCATTAATCCATTTCAATGGGATTTTGTGTCTCTCATTCAACAGGAAGTACTCTTATCAATGTCTGTAATAACCCATGTCTTGCAAACTCAATGGTCCATGTAGCGTTTACTCAGGAGAATTGATGTTGTTCAACATTTCTTTTTTTCCTGGAAACATTTTCTTTGGGCTCTTTCTTAGTTCTCCTCACAACTCACTGCTCTTCATTCTTTTGCTGGATTAACTTCAACTTCCCAAATGTCAAGTATTGGGGTGACCTAGGGCTCGGTCTTCAACTTTTCCCTCTCTCTGTTTTCTTATCCAATCGTAGGGCCTTACAAAGCATCTATTCCTAGCGGAGTTCCAATTTTATATGTCTAGCCCTGATCTCAATCCTGAATCCCAGACTTTCCTATTGAATTTTCAACTCGACACCTGCCTTTAGATGTTAATTAGACATTGCAAATCTAACACCTCAAAAACTGAATTTTTGAATTTCCTCTGAAAATCTGTTCCTCCAGAAGTCTTTCCCATCTCAGTAAATGGAGTTTATTCTGCTAGTTGCTCAATCCAAACATCTTGAAGTCATTCTTTACTCCTCTCTTGCTCTCACATCCCACATCCCATCCATGCAAATCCTACGTGCTCTGATTTTGAAATATGTCTAGAACTCTGCCCACTCCTCATTGCCTTCACCCTAGGAAAGTAATCTAACTGGTTTTCCTGATCTCATTCTTGTCCCACAAAACCTGCTTCCTCCTTCTGCACAGCAGCAAGTGTAATCCTTTACAGAAGTTTGCCTGGTCCTGGCTTCCCATCTCAATCCATCCTTAATATGGCCTTCAAGGTCCTGTGTAATCTTTTCACAGCCTTTCTTTCTGAATTTATCTCATCCATTCCAAATATTTTGCATGGTCTGCTTTTTTTTTTTTTTTTTCTCCCTTATTTTTTTGGTGATGGAGGGGGACTGTGGCAGGGGTGGCCTTGGACACTCTTTCCAGCTGTTAACATGGCTTACTCTTTCCTTGAAGTCTGTTCAAATGTCACTTTATCTGAGAGTCCTTCCATTAACACCTCATCAAAAATAGAATCTTCCATCACTTGGTGTTTCACCCTCCTTAACCTCATAACACTTGCCATCACTTGACATGTTGTATATTTCTTTATTTATTTTAGATAGTAGGCACGTAAATGATTTCAATCGGAATTATAAGTAGAACTTAGACTTACGATCCAAATTCAGAAGACCTGTTCTGTTTCCTTTTACTTGACTCAGACAAGGCAAAAACTGAAAGCCTTTTCATAATATGTGTACTGTTCTTCAGATAACATATTGCCAAGGACAGTTAATTACATAATAGAATTACATGATTTCTTCCTGTTGCTGACAATTTAGACTTTTTTCATGTCTGTTCCTATAATTTTTTTCTAGATTACCCTGATTATTTGTACTTATTTAAACTGATGGGCTCATTTCTTTTATTCCTCCAATTTAGGGCTTCCTTAAAGTTTGCTTTGCATAAAGAAGGAGCAGTGGTACTGTCAGTAACTTAGTTTTCTAAGGCAGTCTGAGAAATTCTAAAAGAGTTTACCTCGCTGTTTTAACATCATAACATTTTCAAAACAACATAACATAGCAAAAATAATTTGTAAAGAGTTACACAGTAATTTCCCAACAGCCCTCGACACCATGTGCCAGCTGGTGCTCTCAGGGTGAATGACTGGGTAATGGCTCAGTTCTCACGGAGAAGAAAATGAATATCTAAGCAAGTTTTTTGTTTTGTTTCGTTTTTAAGTGCAATTAAATTCCCTTTAGGCAGACACTTCGTTTTGTTCAAGGCTGTTTTCCCTGGGCCTAGGATTGTGTCTCATATTTTGTGGGTAATTTTAAATATTAATATGCACTGAATTAAATGAGTGAATAAATGAATAAAAATAAGCAAAAGGAGTTCACATAAATAGAGAAGCAACATAGTTTTCTGGAAAGAGGTTTACATAAAGTCTGAGGAGACCTAGGTTTTAAGCCTTCACCAAGATAAGCATGCCACAACATCTGTTCCTTAAGTAGTAAAATGGAAATAATGATACCTCATAAGATGGGTGTGAGGATTCAGTGAAAGAATGTGAACTAGGTTGCACACACTGGATACCAGATGAAAGTTAAGTTTTTTTATCCTTTTCTTTTTTAGGTCATTACACTGATTTGTCTCCTTCTAGATAAGTAATCAAGTAATCATTTTTGTTGCTAAGTTCGTTGTTATTAGGGATCATAATACCTGAATGCATCTTCAAGGATCGAATAACACCATGCATGTAAAAAATTCTGAAGCATAATAAACATGCTAAAGCTTATGCATTATTATTCTTTGGTAAGGTTGCTAAATTTCTATTATCTATAAATAACAGGATATTATGTGATAGTCACTCTATTCAATATGCTCTAGGTTCCTTAAGGATATTAATTTAATTTGCAATATTTCCAAACTTTTCCTACCTTTGCAGATCACTCTTCTTTCATGGCCCCTTCTATTCCCTTAACAAGTCATGTCTAAGAGGAGCAGCTCTGATTTGGGTCAAGGTAAAAAAAAAAAAAAAAAAAAAGGCTTCAAGAATACTTAATTTTTCAACAATATTAAAAATTAGAATATTTAATGGGAAGAATAATAGTATTAAATTGGAACTGAATGGGAATGCTTATTATTATGGATAATTTCTTCTTTGGTTACTACATGGTTTCTTGTCCTCAGCATTGTTGACATTTAGCACTAGATTATTCTTTGTTGGGGATGAGGGTTGACTTTCGCATTGTAGGATGTTTAGCGGCATTCCTGGCCTCTACCCATTAGAAGCCAGTGGCACCCTCCCTGCTATGACAACCACAAATGTCTTCAGATATTGCTAAATCTATTCTCTGTAGGTTGGGGGAGGGGGATAAATAGCTCCCCATTGAGAACATTGAGTTACAGGAAGCAGAGGATGCACTAAAGAGAGTTTTCCAAGTGAAAGGTTTCCTCCAACCCTTAGAACAAGGAGTTGATTTAAGCCAGATCTGAGATCAGAGAGCCATTCTAGTATCAAATCATTTTCTTTCACTTCCTCTTGCTTAATGGCAATACACTCAATGTGGTTTTAGGGTAGGCTGACTTTGGTTCCAGTTTCCTAGAACTGGCAGAGTTTACAGTTGATATTGTGGTGTAATTATTATAATGCTCCCTTTTAGTATCAAGACTTATTGTTTGGACAATCAGTTATATGCTCACCTTAGCCTGTGTGTTGACCACTATTTTAGATGCTGGAGCTTAGTGATAAAAAACAAACGAACTCTCTTTTGGAGTCCCTTTGGAGTCCATTTGGAGATCACATTACAGTAGGGAGGAAGAAAATAAATAAATGTATTATATAATGTAGCTAGTTACAAGTATTAAAATGCAAAACAAGGAGCTAGTTACAAGTGCCACTAAATGGAAAACAAGGAACTGGGGTGACAGGAGGGGTCTAGGATAATTCTTTAAATAATGTAGTTGGGAAGACCTCTTCCAACAGCATCATTTGAATGGAGACCAAATGTGTGTGAATGTGGATTATACTTCTCATGGCTTTTTCTGATCTAGATTTAATTTAAAGCTAAATCTTCTGTTTTCCATACATATGAATTCATACATTTGAACCTTCATTCATACATATGAATCTCCTAGACGAATCTAGGTTTTGTATGTGGCCTGAGGATTATATAGGGAAGGGAAAGAGGAAGGAACTGTGGAAAAAAATGCTTATGTCATTATGACTAACAACTGGGTGCAGGTACTTGGAAAGGGACTATGCCCATGAAAAGTCCCAAAGCTTAAGCTTTACTAGCTTCATGGTGAATCCATTACTTACTGCAGTTAGAGATCAGCAAGGGAGAGGGGTCAGAAGCCCTCACTGGAATCAATGAGTGGGCACTTTCTTGAAGGGCCGGCACCTCCTCCAGCAACCAGTGAGTGTGGAGGGGCTGAAGCGAGAGTGGGGCATCTTGAGACATCACTAGTAAGCCAAGTCACATGCTTTTGCATAAAATTGAGTATTCCCAATGTATTGTGGTTTGGTTGTGCTGCCCCTACCCCTCAAATATTACTACAGCATTTTATTGTGTGCCGGCAATTGAGTGTCATTTTGCGAGACAGTCCACGAAGGAAGTTTTGAGGAATAAGTGGTTTTAAAAGTGCCATTAATGTTTCTAATGATAGCTGACAGGTAATTAGCCTGAATAATATTCTAACCAAGTGACTTGAGCAATTAAGACTGTCCTGTAAAAGTAAATGATGCCTCATTTGATAAGAAAAGTGTAGTTTCCATGCAGTTTATTCCATTAAAATGAGCTGCTCCATTATAAGCAGATTCAGAAGTTCTTTGTTCTTTCTCTTAAACCCCATAGATTCAAACTGTGGTCCTATTTGAAATCTGTCAGCTGAGGTTTTAACCATAACACCAGTCTTATCTTTTCAAAAGGATTGGATCAAAGTAGCTTAGTTTTCATCTGAGTTTAACAGGGAAAATGGCCTGTGGCTGTCACTCTGTAATGAGAACTTTCCCAAGTGGCCAGCACTAAAGAAATACAGTGATGTTTTGACTTTGTGTTTGTTATCATCAGACCTTCCAATCTCTAAATATATATACACGCAAAAAATCATAGCTCTTTAGAGAAGTGATTCAAGAGTAGTATAATTCATTATTTTACCTATGAGAAGAGCTTAATGAGAATGAAATAGGTCTTCAAACTAGGTCAAAATCAAAGATGTGACTCATGTTCTATATCCTTAAGCATTAAACCCTACTGCAAAGAAGCAATGCATCATGAGAATAGATTGCTTATGTTCATAACAGGCTGCCTCACTAGATACTAAAATGGGAAAGGACAAATCAAATTTAAGCATTTGCATAAAATTTGAAGAATGGAATTTTTCTATAAGTTTTAAACTAATATTTCTGCTAATAAACCAAAACTGCAAGCATTCTCATATTTTTAAAATGTTATCAACCAGGGTAAGAGATGTTAGTAGTTTTTAAATTTTTTTTTCTAATGGAAGTATGCCTTTTAATACATGAGGGATGTGAAGATGTTTATTCCTGTCTTTTTTTCTTTTCAGAAACTTGGAGAAGCTGGGTGTTTATTTTTACTTGGTATATTGTTTTACCCATATGTCCGTTTGTAAAATACATTAATAAATTGAATTTTGGAAGTATCTTATACTAGTGCAAGCATTGGTTTTATCAATATAATGTGCATGTGCATCTGAGTGAGAAGTGGATCGAAAAATTGAATGAGATTACAATAGCCACTTGAAGGAAGGTCAATTAGTCTTCCTAGATGGGGAAAAACATTTGGGATTTCTTTGAATAATTTTTAAAACAGATTATTTGCATATATATATGTGTGTGTGTGTGTATATATATTTATGGACATAAATTACTTTTATGTTGATACTTTTACAATTCTTCAAATAACTAAAATATCACATTGTCATATAATGGTGCTAGATGTAGAATTTGTGTTTGGGTCTATAATTTGACATATGTTTTCTCTAAAATTAAAAAAGCAAATACAACCCTGCCAACTTAGTATCTATATTAAATTTTGAGGTTTTTTGGTATAATTAGGATTACTATGTGATTCAGATAAAAACTTATTTATACAATTAAATTTATTGTATAATAAAGTGTTTTATTATAAATTCAAAAATAGGACACAAAATGTTAAAAAAAGTAAGGGCTTTTATTAAATAAATTACTTCTTTTCTTTACACATCAAATCTTTGAGGCATAGACTATTACTTCCTTTTCTTTTTTTTTTTTTACACTACAATAGTTAATTTTATTTGTTCAAGAGCTCATATTGCAAGCATTAAACCAAGCATAGGCTTTGATTCTATGAGCCCAAATTCACACATTGAAGAAGATCAAAGCAAACGGCGATCCATGTACACAGATGAAAACTAAAGGCTCAGAGTTAATAACAGTGTAGTTTTTAAATTTCTATAGCCTAGAGCCCAGTAGTCACAGGTCTTTTAGGTCCTTCTGGATGTCCCACAGGGTATCTGCACTTTTCTTGAGCTGAGCAACTTCATCATCCTTTAGCTTCTGGTTGATAACGCTGGTTAATCCTCGGGCATTGAGGATACACGGAAGGCTCAGGAAGACTTCATTCTCGATGCCATACATCCCCTTTACCATTGTTGACACGGGATGAATCCTCAATAGATTTTTTCAACATGGATTCAATAAGATCAGCCACACTTAATCCAATAGCCCAGTTGGTATATCCTTTTAGCTTGATGACTTCATAGGCACTTTCAACCACCATCTTATGCACTTCCTTCCAATTTTCACTATCATTGTCCGTTCCCATTTCTGGATTCAATTCCTGGAGAGAAACACCTGCCACATTCACGCCACTCCATACAGCCACACTTGAGTCGCCATGTTCCCCCAAAATCCATCCATGGCAGCTGCTGGGATGAATGCCAAGTTTTTCAGCCATAAGGTAGCGAAATCTAGCAGAATCCAGATTACATCCACTTCCAATCACGCGGTGTTTGGGTAATCCACTTAGTTTCCAGGTAACATATGTAAGAATGTACACTGGGTTGGAAACCACAATTATGATGCAGTCAGGACTGTACTTGACGATCTGAGGAATAATGAATTTGAAGACATTAATATTTCTCTGCACCAGATTGAGCCGACTCTCCCCTTCTTGCTGACGGACTCCTGCAGTTACCACTACAATCTTGGAATTGGCAGTCACAGAATAATCTTTATCTGCCACAATTTTAGGCGTCTGAAGAAATAAGCTCCCGTGCTGCAGATCCATCATTTCTCCTTTAAGCTTATCTTCCAAAACATCTACAAGAGCAAGTTCATCAGCCAGAGACTTTCCCAGAATGCTGATAGCACACGCCATACCAACTTGTCCAACACCCACTACAGTGATCTTATTGTTTGGGACTGTTGCCTCTTCTTCTGCAACTGGTGCAATGAGTTTTTCCTTAAGAGTTGCCATTTTGCACAGGAGGGAGAAGGCGCTGGAGACCTCAGTAACAGCAGTGCGGAGAAGACAATGTCTATTACTTCCTTTTTTATATCTATTCCTTCCTTTCCCTTTATAACAGAATCCCGGATTCTAAGTGGACACAAACTCTAAGCTAAAAAATGATTACTTTTCCCATAGTCTCTTAAAGCTTGGTCTAATTAAGTTCTAGTTAATGAGATGCAAACTGTTACATAGTGCTCTGGAAAGTTTTCTTAAAAAGGAGGGGTCATGCATCTCTTCTGCCCTTTAAGCAACTAATTGGCATAAGATGTGATGGCTGAAGTTCTAGGAGCAACATTTGTTGATATGACTGAAGACCACATCCCGAAAGTGGCAGAGAAGTGAGCTTGAAGGGGCTAGTTCTCTACTGACTATATGGAATAGCTCTACTAACCTTAAACCATCAACCTCAGGAATTCTTTTATGTAAGGGAGAAATAAACTTCTATTTAGTTTGAATCACTGTTTTATATTATTACTTTTTCTTATGTGGTCCAATTCCATCTCAAATGATACACAACACAATTATTGAAATAATATATTAATATCATATTTAATTGCATGAGGAAATTAGGTAAATATATTGGACAAAATAAATTAATTTATTAATAAACAAATAAATAAACCAAACCATTGGCAGCATTTTTTATTTTTACTTTCTTCTTTATACTCTTCTGTACTTTTAAATTTTCTAAAATGGATAGGTAACACTGAAAAGAACATATTTCTACCTGAAGTTTGCATACATGGTTGCTCACTGTCTTATAAAAAATATGTTGGCTTGGAAGTGCAGAATATTGATTTGGGAGACTTCTTTTTACATATTGGCAAATCAATGTCTACAATGATTTTTAAAATTTAATTTTCTCTGAAGCCAACAACATAATAAGAGTGCTCATTTTGTTGCTTTATAACATAACACAAAGTAGTCCCTTTAAATTGAATAACTTGACTATATATCAGGAACATGATTTTTAACTTTCATTGAAAATTTGTTTCCTCCCTATAAAAATTATTGGTGAACAAATGATAATCTTAACTAGATTTGTAAAATAAATAGAGGCGTCAGGATGATTCTAAGATTTTTGGCCTAAGCAACTAGACGTATAGAATATGTTCTGATGGGGAAGACCAAGGGAGGGACAGGATCCTCCAAACTAAACTTTGAAGAGGTATACAAAATTTAGTCCTGGATATGTTAGGTATGAGATTACTGTTAGAAATCTAAGTGGAGATATTGCATGGGGAATTAGATATATGAATCTGGAATCCAAGAAAGAGGCTTGAGCCAAAGATTTAAATCTGGGAGTCATCTTCTTTAGACGATATTTAAAATCATGAGTTGGGTGAGATCATTATCTCAATGAACTTATAAAGAGAAGAGATGAGAAAAAGTGAGGCAAGAGATAAACTAAGTGTTAGGAAGGATAACATGATTGATAAACTACGTCAAATGTTGATGATAGGACAAAGAAATTTGGCAGACATATTTAGCATGTGTACATCAACGAGCACCTTAGCAGGAGTGTTTTGGTAAGGGATAGGGGATAAAGCCTGAAAGAAGTAGGGAAAGTGGAGGAGAGGAAAGTTGGAGAGAATAAATACAGATTATCTTTTCATGGAGTTTTGCTTTAAACAAGAGGTGAGAAATGAGGCAGTAGTTGGCATAGAAATTGAGGTCAGGATAAAATGTTGCTTCGTTTTGTTCTAATATGTGAAATATGACAACAAATTTTTACGCTGGTGGCAATGATTCAGGAGAAAGAAAAATTAATGATGTAAGAGACAGAAAGGAGAAGGGCTGGGGCTATGTCCATGGAGGGGATGTAATTAAGCATGCATGTGGAGAGTTGGCTGCAGGAAAGAGAACAGAGAGGTCACTGGTAGGAACAGGCAGAAAGGTAACTTAAAGGGACGCAGATACTGGTAGGTGGGTAGATGTAGGGGTGCAATAGTGGAGGCTCTTCACTGATTACTTCAATGTTACTCAGTGAATTGAGAAGTAAGGTCATTAGCAGAGAGTGAGGGTGGGCATGGAGGTGTTTGAGGTTTGAGGAAACAAGGTCTGGCTGAAATATTAGGTTATTATAGTGGAGACTGAATGGGTCCTGGAAACAGTGTGAATGGCCAGCAGCATTAGGGTCCACTGGGGGTTGTGGTCAGAAATATGAAGTGGAGTCAGTGAGCATGGTGTGTGTTTTTCTCCAGTCACTTTCACTTTCATTTTCAGCTGGGTGTAGGCATGAAGTAGGATAAAAATTGGACCTAACCTGGATTAGCCAAAGGAGTATGAGCAAGAAATGATCAAGAAAATGTGAAAGTGATTGTAGTGGATGTCCATGGAATTTAAGCCGAGCAAGGAGAGAAGGAGGCATATTCAGTGGGTCAGATTTAAAGTCAACAGATTGAAAATCCCAGTTGGATGGAAATATTGTAGGAGTTGGGATATTAAAGGGAATGAATTAGAAAGATGGAAGTGAATGCCTCAGGTATAAGTATAGGAATAGCTAAGATAGGATAGAAGACAAGACCACTTGAAGATTTCAAGGAACTGAGAAAAAGCAAACTTTGAAGCTTGAATTTTGCATGCAATTTTACAAACTTTCTAATTCTGTCTTTTTAAAATTAAGAGTTTCTTAATATCACAGCATAGGAGTTACAGAGTTATAGCTGTACAATTATGTAAGCATCTGTTTAAGGACAAGAATAAGATACAGGTATCTGAACTTTGTTTTTCTAGAAATAAAGAGCTAGAAAGGGACACCAATCTAGTTAATTCTGGTGTTGGTGTGATATTTTAAAGAGTTTAAACACATGGAATTGTCACTATCAACTATCTGTAATCTTCAAAAATGGCTACTTGATGTAGTTGAACCTAATATGTGTACTTGTATGCACGCAGTTATGTATATGCATCAGTATGGCAAAAATTCTCAAACGAAAGTAACAAAACCCAGTCTGATATTATTTTTGCAGGAATAGGCTTTCTGGAAAAGATATCTTCTGAGTTTCCCTTTTAAGGAGAAGAAAAATTAAGGCAGAGCAGGTAGGCAAGGAATGGCTTTCATTTTACACTTTTATAGTCTTTCTCCCTGGGCTCATTCTCAACAGACTCATTATCACAAGCTAGATGTCACTGATGTTTTTAACATTTTGGTTATAAAAATAATAACAAGCACAAATTTGTTTTCAAAAGATACAGACAATATAAAAATGTACACAGGAGAATAGGAAAGTTACCTTTTTCTTTTCTTTCGCAAACTTCAACTGTTTTTCCCAGAGGTAACCTGTACAAAATGCTGTCTATGTATTCTAAAGTCTCCTTTCCATGCATTGGCCTGTATCTACCTATACATATAAATGCATCTCTCCTCCTTTTCTTCATATTATCACAAAAATGGGAAAATAATATGATGTGTTTTTCAATTTGAATTTTTTATTTAGTGATATATCTTATGGATCTTTTTGCATCAACATATATAGTATGACTGCATTGTACTCAATAGTATTAACATACAACCATTTTTTAAAATTTTGTTCTTTTTTTATGTTCTAGGGTACATGTGCACAATGTGCAGGTTTGTTACGTATGTATATATGTGCCATGTTGGTGTGCTGCACCCATTAACTGGTCATTTACATTAGGTATATCTCCTAATGCTATCCGTCCCCCGTCCCCCATCCCCCAAACTCACAACAGGCCCCAGTGTGTGATGTTCCCCTTCTTGTGTCCAAGCGTCCTCATTGTTCAATTTCCACCTATGAGTGAGAACATATGGTGTTTGGTTTTCTGTTCTTGTGATAGCTTGCTGAGAATGATGGTTTCCAGCTGCATCCATGTCCCTACAAAGGACACAAACTCATCCTTTTTTATGGCTGCATAGTATTCCATGGTGTATATGTGCCACGTTTTCTTAATCCAGTCTATCATTGGTGGACATTGGGTTGTTTCCAAGTCTTTGCTATGGTGAGTAGTGCCAAAATAAACATATATGTGCATGTGTCTTTATAGCAGCATGGTTTCTAATCCTTTGGGTATATAGCCAGTAATGGGATGGCTGGGTCAAATGGTATTTGTAGCTCAGAATCCTTGAGGAATCACCACACTGTCTTCCCCGATGGTTGAACCAGGTTACAGTCCCACCAACAGTGTAAAAGTCTTCCTGTTTCTCCACATCCTCTCTAGCACCTGTTGTTTCCTGACTTTTTAATGATTGCTATTCTAACTGGTGTGAGATGGTATCTCATTATGGTTTTGATTTGCATTTCTCTGATGGCGAGTGATGATGAGCATTTTTTCATGTGTCTGTTGGCTGCATAAATGTCTTCTTTTGAGAAGTGTCTGTTCATATCCTTTGCCCACTTTTTGATGGGGTTCTTTGTTTTTTCTTGTAAATTTGTTTGAGTTCTTTGTAGATTCTGGATATTAGCCCTTTGTCAGATAGGTAGATTGCAAACATTTTCTCCCATTCTGTAGGTTGCCTGTTCACTCTGATGGTAGTTTCTTTGGCTGTGCAGAAGCTCTTTAGTTTAATTAGATCCCATTTGTCAATTTTGGCTTTTGCTGCCATTGCTTTTGGTGTTTTTTTTGTTTGTTTTTTTTTGTTTTTTGTTTTTTTTTTTGAGACAGAGTCTCGCTTTGTCGCCCAGGCTGGAGTGCAGTGGCCGGATCTCAGCTCACTGCAAGCTCCACCTCCCGGGTTTACGCCATTCTCCTGCCTCAGCCTCCCGAGTAGCTGGGACTACAGGCGCCCACCACCTCGCCCGGCTAGTTTTTTGTATTTTTAGTAGAGACGGGGTTTCACCATATTAGCCAGGATGGTCTCGATCTCCTGACCTCGTGATCCGCCCGTCTCGGCCTCCCAAAGTGCTGGGATTACAGGCTTGAGCCACCGCGCCTGGCCTGCTTTTGGTGTTTTAGACATGAAGTCCTTGCCCATGCCTATGTCCTGAATGGTATTGCCTTGGTTTTCTTCTAGGGTTTTTATGGTTTTAGGTCTAATATTTAAGTCTTTAATCCATCTTGAATTAATTTTTTTATAAGGTGTAAGGAAGGGATCCAGTTTCAGCTTTCTACACATGGTTAGCCAGTTTTCCCAGCACCATTTATTAAATAGGAAATCCTTTCCCCATTTCTTGTTTTTGTCAAGTTTGTCAAAGATCAGATGGTTGTAGATGTGTGGTATTATTTCTGAGGGCTCTGTTCTGTTCCATTGGTCTATATCTCTGTGGTACCAGTACCATGCTGTTTTTGTTACTGTAGCCTTGTAGTATAGTTTGAAGTCAAGTAGTGTTATGCCTCCAGCTTTGTTTCTTTGGCTTAGGATTGCCTTGGCAATGCGGTCTCTTCTTTGGTTCCATATGAACTTTAAAGTAGTTTTTTCCAATTCTGTGAAGAAAGTAATTGGTAGCTTAATGGGGATGGCATTGAATCTATAAATTACCTTGGGCAGTATGGCCATTTTCATGATATTGATTCTTCCTGTCCATGGGCATGGAATGTTCTTCCATTTGTTTGTGTTCTTTTGTTTCATTGAGCAGTGATTTGTAGTTCTCCTTGGAAAGGTCCTTCACATCCCTTGTAAGTTGGATTCCTAGGTATTTTATTCTGTTTGAAGCTATTGTGAATGGGAGTTCACTCATGATTTGGCTCTCTGTTTGTCTGTTATTGGTGTATAAGAATACTTATAATTTTTGCACATTGATTTTGTATCCTGAGACTTTGCTGAATCTGGGACACATTTAAAGCAGTGTGTAGAGGGAAATTTATAGCACTAAATGCCCACAAGAGAAAGCAGGAAAGATCTAAAATTGACACACTAACATCATAATTAAAAGAACTAGAGAAGCAAGAGCAAATACATTCTAAAGCTAGCAGAAGGCCAGAAATAACTAAGATCAGAGCAGAACTGAAGGATATTGAGACACAAAAACTCTTCAAAAAATCAATGAATCCCAGAGCTGGTATTTTTTTTTTTTTTTAAAGATCAACAAAATGTATAGACTGCTAGCAAGACTAATAAAGAAGAAAAGAGAGAAGAATATACAACTATTTTTAAAACTACCTCTCTAGTTTTGGATGTTAGATTATTAGAAGTAAATGAGGATAATAATAATTCTACATTCACAAGATAGTATAAAAGTTGAATAATACAGCTTATGTGGAACACTTGTGAGAACACCTGGCATATAGTAAGCCTTCAAACCAACATTTGAAAAGTTTAATCTAATTTTTTCTAAATCTGATGGATGAAAATGATGAAAAATTGCTCTTCTATTTATTTTCCCTAATCAGTAAGTATTTTGAGTATCTCTCCACATGTGTATCTTTTGTTTTGTCCTATGTAGCTTTATATCCTTTACAATTAATCTCTTTTGGTTTGAGGACTTTTATATTCCAATCATAATTTTGGGGTATCAAATGCATCAAAACATTTTATGACTATTCTTCTGTTTTATATTTTTAAAGTAATATATACAGTAAAGACTTTCAGTGTCTTTACTTAACATCCTTTGGTTCAGCTCTGACTTCAGCTGTGGTTGTGGTGGATAGTGTCCCACATCAAGACGTCTTGGGACCTTGTCTAAAGACATGGGGCTTCCTCAGCCAGTATGTAATTATAGCCCAGAAACTAAAAGAGTGATAATGTCTCTAAGGGCACCCCTCAACCAATGGGTGACAGGAGCCAGAAGACAAATGTTCCAGAATCCCTTACTTTCTGTAGGCAATTCAAAGAGGCATTATGTATGCTTCTCAAAGATTCCCAAGTAATTGAGATCCCATTGCTTACAACTGTGGCCTCTGTATGTATTCTTGTATTTACTTTTGCTCTTCCTTATTCTTACCTTTCCAAATAACTTACTCCTGCTTCTTAGGTTCATCTCTTATATAAATTTTCTATCCCCAACTCTCAGGCTCTGCTTTTAAAGGAGTCCAAATTAAGACAATTGACACTGGAGTTGGCCCTGGTAAACAAACTGTGAAGATGGGATAGTGGAGTGGGATCATTAATTCATTCATTAGTCAGCAATAATTACCACATTGCATTTGATAAGTGGGTTAATACTATAGGTTGGTGATGGTGGAACGGTGCTCTTGATAAGTGGAGTGGTGATGGATGTAATTTCACGAACTCTTACTTGTAGCTTATTGGGATGAGTTATAAGCTAATGCTGAAGAATTAGGTTATGCCTTACCACTAGCAATTGAATGAGATAGAAGCAATGACACTTATGAGACTGTGGATTGGCTGACTTTTGTTAACTGCTTTAGAATTCTGAGGGGATAAAAGAGAATGGTAAACTCCTCTCTTTAAGCAGACCCCGATCTTCTGTAGCCAGAAGGAAGCCTGGATGGAGTTTAATTCTAAGGTGGCAACACTGCAAAGGAGACTGTGTGTCAGTCTCAGTGGGAAAATTACATTAAAGTCAGAAAACAGAGAGGAGAATATTCAGAATCTGATGTTGGATAAATGTGCCTGAGAACTTTTAACTCCCAAATAGTACCAGGTTGTACATCCAATCTTTTATTCTGCTTCTCCCGCATTGTAGAGAAGGGAAGCATGCCCTTACCTTACCATACAAAGATATCATCTAAGGCAGATGTCCCATAGTTAATAGTCTCAAGATTCCATCTTTGTGTTCTCTCGCAGTGTTCAGCCAATAACTAAAGTCATGGTAGAGCCAAGCCTGAGAGGAAAATTCTCCTGGATGTTCCCAACTCTTGGATGAAATAGTTATTTTATTGACAGTTGCAGGATTTGACTAATATTCATAAGCAGGAAACAGCAGAGCATGTACAGAAGTGGATCTTGAAAGTGTTGAACTAAGTAGGGTTAGGTTCAGAATGTAAGGCTGGAGAAGGGAGAGTTTATTGGCATAGGAATGCTTTCCTTTGCCCGGAAAATTGAAACCCATCTTGTATGCTTCCAACGTGGCTACTTGAAGCTTGGGCTTGATGATGGCCTTTAGTGAATGAGTTGGAGATGCAGTAACTGACTTGTGAGTGTATTAAGGATGGCGTTAGAGGAAAGAATATTAGAATGGATTTATTATATGAGGACACAAAACCACTTTACTGTGAAAGTCCACAGGACACTTCCTCAGTAAAGCAATAAATAATGGACCTGTGAGGGACACACTAATATTGGTGAGAAGCTCAGTGGTTGCTGTGCTCTGAAGACCAGTGTTGACAGTAGAGTAGATTGTCATGGAAATGGGTTAGCAATGATAGGTTCATGGAAGATCAGAGTCCAGGAAAAGATTCTTAGGCATTAGAGGTGAATGAGATGGAATTACCATAATGAGCATCAGGGTTAGAGTGACAAACAGGTTGCCTTCACCTACAGGGATCTCTGGCAATGACTGTTAGACCTAGGTATTTATAGGGTGAGAATGATGGCATTTCTTGACTTGTATAACCAAAATATTACACTAAAATAACATAAACTGGAAGGAAGACATCTATTTGTTAACGGCACAATGAAAAATTCAGTCTCTCATTCTGTTTCAAAAACAGAACCACTCAGAAGCAATCAATTGAAGGAAAGATCAAGTTCCCTTGAGGAGGATTTTGTAACAACATTACAAGAGTACACATAAATATTTCCTAGTATTTTTCCAGTGAGACCTGTACCAATTAACAAGCTTAAGTGTATACCAGGAAAAGCGGGAGTGCTTGGTCTTTTGATGGATTTGGGATACAAAGCTTCAGTTGACACAGGTACTAAGAGATCCAGAAACCTATCTTGTCTTTCACTCCTTCCTTAGAAGAAATAATTAGACTTACTGATAGTAAATCCAAATGAGTTTACAAGCCGTACTGTCCACAGTCCCCAGATGGAATTCAAGGGGTTGACCTTTTCTTCAAACTTAAAAGATTCAAGAGTAGTGGTCTCAGTATATTCCTGTTCAAATCACCTATATGGTTTACAAAGAAAAAAACAGATGGATCATAGCATATGTGGGTAAACTACTGTAATGTTAACCAAATTGTATTAGCAATTGCTGCTGCTATACCAGATGTGATATTTTTATTGAATCAAGAAATACAGCTTCTGGTACTTGATATGTTATTATTGACCTGGTAAATGTGTTCCTTTCCATCTGTATTGGTGAACAAGATCAAAAACAGCTGTTTTTACAGGAAAGAAAAGAGCCCACTTTCACTTTCTTTCCTCAAAGATCTATTATATCTATGGCATCTGCCACAATATGGTCTTCAGAGTCTTTGATAATTTTGACATTCTACAAAATTATCAGGGCCACTATATTTTTATATCATCCTAATCAGACCTGATGGAAATAAATTGGTCAATAACCTGGATGCTCATCTAAAACATATGTGTAAGAGAGGATGGGCAATGAATCTTATAAAAATTCAGAGACTTGCCAAATTGGTGAAACTTGGGGGAATAATTTGGGGTCTTACTGGAACATCCTCTCAAGGTAAAGAACAAATCGTTGCACCTTGCAGCTGTCAACTCTTAGAAAAATGCACAGTGTTTGGTTTAGTGTACTTGAATTGTTTGGATTTTAGAGGCAGTGCATACCATACTTCCAGCTAATGGCTATTTAATTATTTGAAAGATTGCTAATTTTGAGTGAGGTCCAATGACAAAGAGGATTCTTTATCAGATCTAAGCCATATATAAACTATCCTGCTACTGGAGGGCCTAGCAGATCCAATGGTGCTACATGTAGAAAGCCCCAGTAGTAAGCCGAATGCCTTACCATGATACATCAAGCAGCCATGAGGTCAGAACTGCCCACTAGAAGAAAGGTTTGTCACCTTATCTACCAAGTCATTATGCCTTTCAGATACATCAGTGACTCGCTGCAAGGTGGAAATCGTATATTAGCGATTGGGCCAAAACTGCTTCAAAGAACAGGTATATCACTGTTTCACTGATGCCTCCTCAATCCTTATGGAGCATTCCCTTCAAGAAGCTGATGGCATAGGGGATAAATTGGGCCTAGTTCATATGTACACTGGCTCAATATGCTAATGTGAGCCAGATATGGAATACTGATGTTACTGCCTCTCTAAAAGATACTGACTGATGAGAGGAGATCACTTCGTCAGGCAAGACTATGAACAGTATACCTAGTTTTCCCTTTCATATGGATGGAAAAATGGCCTGAAGTAAGACTACATATGATTTCCTGTGCAGCTGTGCATGGCTTGGCTTATTTGTCAAGAACAGGGGTTGGCAAGCTATGTCTTGCAAGCCATATGTGGACTATTACATACTTTTATATGGCCTGTGAGTTTAAAATGATTTTTACATTTTAAAATATGGGAACATTATTTCAACAGAATAATATTTCAAATTATATATAAATCATAAGAACTTCAAATTTCGGTATTCATAAATACAGATTTGCTAAAATGTAGCCATGCTTATTTACATACTCTTTATGAATGTTTTGTGCTACAAAAACAGAGTTGACTCATTACAAGAGAGACTGCATGGAACAGAAAACCTGAAATATGTACCACAGGTATTTTTACAAAACAAGTTTATGGATTTTTGGACAAGGGCTTGGGAGGAGAAAGACTGGAATATTATAGGTAAGAAGGACTTTAAAAGAGCCATATGGATGGACATTTTGGAATAATAGCAGACGTTCATGTCCCACATCACTGCCCAATAAAAAGCGTCACTGCAGAGGAGGCATTCACAACCAGTAGACAGGATGAATCATCTGACAGAGGTCATTCAGCCTCTGTCCTCAAACTGCTGCTAGCTCTAAAGGCCTATGATATAATGTATCATAGATGAAGATTCTTCATGTGTCCAGTAGCATGGGCCTTCTTTTTCCAAGGATGATACAGCTGTATGCCTGCCTTAGCAGCAGCAGAGTCCAACTCTGGGTTCTTGATACAGTACATTGTTGAGCAAATCAGCTATCTACTTAGTGTCAGATGATTATAGAGAACCTTATTTAACATGGTGGGGGGCAGCGATTCATTCTTACTAAAATTAACACCAACTCCAGATATGAATTTGCCTGTTCTACCTACAATAGAGCACCAATCTCAGGTAACATCATTACCTGAAAGTCTAGAGAATGTCAGATTTACTGATGTGGAATCCATCAAAACAGATCCTTAGACATGACAATAGGATTTACTCATCAAGCTGCCAATGTGATAGAACTTTGAAATAGCCTTATTTAAATCACAGGTATGGCTGCTTGGGGATACAAAGGTCTTACAAAGCCTTACTGCTGTTCTTCAGGAGGCATTACATAGTTGATCAAACTTCTACTGTATGAGGCTATATCTTCAACAGTCAGAGTATGTAGATTTAAGGAGCAAGAGGAGGAAGTAAGATTAATCCTTCCCATTGTAACTTCAAGGGCGCACTCTAGGAATTAGTCCTCTTTGTTCATACAACTGTAGGCTCTGTGAATTCGAGCTTCTGCTTCCCAAGCCTGTATTAGGGATATGATAAGGATGTGACATAATTCCCTTTGTCAGGGCCTGGAGGAACCCTAGGGTATAAGCCTAAGAATTCTAGAATTCATGGTAAAGGAAGAGAAAATGATGACTTTGTACTCAGTGTAACTCTGGTTACTGTAGCTTATTACACTAAACTGTTTGAATCAGCCTTTTTTTTTTTTTTTAAGACAGGGTCTCTCTCTGTCACCCAGGCTGGAGTGCTGTGGTGCGACTTCGGCTCACTGCAAGCTCCAGCCACCACGCCTGGGTAATTTTTTTTATTTTTTATTTTTTAGTAGAGATGGGGTTTCACTGTGTTGGCCAGGATGGTCTCGATCTTCTGACCTCATGATCCGCCCGCCTCGACCTCCCAAAGTGCTGGGATTACAGGCGTGAGCCACCATGCATGGCCTGAATCAGCCTCTTTTAAAAGACTGTGGCTGGTCACCAATTTGACAATTTAGTGACAGAGTGGTTTTAATGTAAGACATTAGTGGAGAAGAGTGGTGCAAAAGGTGGACTGTAGTCAATGCTTCATTGTGTGGAGTCACCGTCCCATTGGACCACGTCCGATTTCAGCCACTGAGTGCCAAGACCTCTGTGCGAGCTCAGACGTTCATTGACATAGTATCACCTTCAGTACAAGCCGTGCTTTTCTCTGCCCTCTTCTGAAGTCCTGAGAACTCACTCAGTCATTGTGCAAGTGAAGCCCAGAAATGTGGAGAACTTAGAACTCCGAGGGTGACCCTCAACCGAGGTGGGGCAGGAAACAGGACATAAATGCCCTGTTTCCTCTTTTCATGAGAAATTCAGGGAAACAATTGAGATATCCCATTGTCTACAACATCAGACTCAAAAAATTCAATAGCCTTATATTTATTTTCCTCATTTCCTTTCTCCCTCTTCCTCATCCCTGTTCTCCGTGATCACTTCCAAAATAAATTACTTGTACCAAAATCGAGTGTAAGTTACATGTGCATGAGAGTTATCTCAGGCTTTCCTTCCAAGTAATTCGAACTGAGAGAGTTTCATTTGAAACACTGAAGTTACAGAATTTTTGTGTGCTTAGAGCTATTATTCTTTCCCTTTATGGTTTCTGTGTGTTATTTTTTCTTATACAGGCCTAACTTACTTTATGAAAATATTTGCCTATATATCCTTTTAATGTTTTTATAGTTTATTGTCTGACCATTGCTCATTTACTTTTGTGGACTTTATGAGGTATGAATTTAGCTTTATTTGTTAATAAATGCAGAGTCAACTATCTATCAACATTTTTTTTACACAGTTCCTTGCTCTTATGAACTGAGTTTGAATGTCACTTGTATCACACAGACAATTTCCACTTAAAGTTTTTTATGACTTATTGGTCTATATTTATATTACTGTGTTTACATTCACAGTATTTTAGTTACAGGAAATATTGATATCTGAGAGGGCAAGTTCTGCCTTCAGTTTTTTTATTTATCTATTTTTTCACAATTGCTTTGACTATTTTTGTACACATTTTGTTCAATAAAACTTGAAAATCAGCTTTTCAAATTTTATTCAAAAATCCCTTTGGGGTCTTTGATTGAGAGACTGTTGAATGTATAGATTGATTTGTGGATACATAACATCTTTTTTAAACTTTCCCATTTGGGAATTAATCTATTGAGGGTTTCTTTTTGACCCCTGGTAAAGTTTACTCACTTATTTTCTCACTTTGCCTACTTAAATTTCTTATAAAATTTTATATACATATTATACAAATTCATATAAATCTTATATATCTTATAAGACTCTTACAAGAAATATAAGTAGGTAAAGTAAGAAAATAAGTGAGTAAAACAACTTATTTTATTAAACTCATTTTATTAAATAATAAGACATATAATATTTCTATAGATTTATGAAATAGATAAGATTTATATCTTTACAAGATATATAAGATTTATGTCTTATAAGAAATATAAGAAAGATATATAAGAAAGATATATTACAAGATTTATATCTCACAAGGTATATTAAAAGATATATCTTATAAGATATATATTCTTGTGTATTTTATGTTTTTGTTTTTATAGTTTATTGTTTGTGAATGGGATCTTTTGTTTTGTTACAGTCCTTGCTTGTTGGGAATATGTAGGAAGTGTGTTACATAAAAGAACTATTGGTTTCATAAGTTAATATTGCATTCAGGCCAACTTAGGAAACTCTCTTTGTTTTATTGTATTTTTTGTTTGTAGAGTTAGATTTTTTAGGAATATAATTATGTCATCTGTAAACAATGAAAATTACTTTTTCTTTTCTTTTTTTTTTTTACACATGGAGGAGTGTAGACAATGTGCTTAACTGGTCATCTTTCTCATTAAGTTTTTAAAAAATTTTCATATATAGACCAAGCAAATTTTGAGTTCAGATGGAGATAACTCTTGTGTTCAGAAAGACTGAAAACCTTGGCTAATATATAGGCATAAAAATCTCAAATCAGAAAATCAAATCGAGGAAGAGCCAGGAGTCAGAAAGTCAGAATCAGGTCCCAAGATACTTATCAAGAACCAGCTAAGGTCAACATCAAGGAACAGAAAATTTAAGCTAAGATTCAGGAATGCTGGAGACACTGTTTTTCTCTGAAAAGAGTTTTCAGTTTGAAAGGTGGATATAAGATGGTCAGAGATTGAATGTGTCGGTTGGAAACTGAGGTATGCGAGAATCATGACAATGGAACCTTACAAGGGAAAAGAGGGCAAAAGTCCAACTGTGGATTCCAGACTGCTCCTTACTTTTATGGGATTTTTTGCTAATTAAATTCAATTTTTATTTTATGTTCCGGGATACATGTGCAGGACATACAGGTTTGTTGCATAGGTAAACATGTGCCATGGTGGTTTGCTGCACCTATCAACTCGTCACCTAGGTATTAAGCCCAACATGCATTAGCTATTTATCCTGATGCTCTCCCTCCCCTTGCTACACCCTCCCCTCACTTCAACAGGCCCCAGTGTGTGTTGTTTCCCTCCCTTACCCATGTATTCTCATTGTTCAACTCCCACTTATAAGTGAGAACATGCAGTGTTTGGTTTTCTGTTTCTTCTTTAGTTTGTTGAAGATAGTGGCTTCCAGCTCCATCTATGTCTTTGCAAGTCATTCTATGGGCTATAAGAAAACTGTGTATAAAAGTTTTTGTTTTAACCTTTCCCCGCTGCGAAGAGTTTGCACAGAAAGCCTACCTAGCATTGCTCTTGAAGGGCTACGACTTGAATATATAACTGGCTATTAATAATAAGTAAAGTAGAAACTCTCTAAATTAACTTCTTATCACTGCAAATTATCATTTTGAGTAAAAATATTGAATAATTCTTAATTGCACTCATACAAAGATATGGATTCTTTTTGAGAAGTGGAGTAATATAACTATTAATTGACTTCCCTATTTCTCTAATATCAGGTGATGTCTATCAGCTCTCAGATCTAAATGTAACTGAAGAGCCTGTGACTATATATACTAGCTTAATAAATATTTAGAATAGTCCTATTACTATATATTAAGAATATAATTAAGAAGATACTATTTTATATCAACAATCCTCATATTTTATGTATATTTATTGTAGGCATAGAGATAGGCAGAGATAGGCCATATTAATTGGTGAAAAGAAGAAAAAAATCCCTACACATGAATAGAATAAGAGAAATAAAGTATTATCAGTCATCCCAACATAAATGAGTACACATAAAAGTGTGAAATGATGAGTATATTTTCTGACATGGCAGTGTAGTTAGAGATTCTGGGGAAAAAGGTGTTATCAGCTCCCTTAAATTTGAAACTAGAGAATAACTTCAGTCACTCTTGACAGAAAAATAAATGTATTGGATAAAGTCAGCTGCGAAGAAAATTTTAAATCAAGAATCAATGAATAAAGAGAATAACCAATGAAAAACTTGTATTGAGCGGGTGGTTCACTAGTCTGTAATAATTGGAGTGAGAATAATAAAGATGTTTGTATTCAGTATTAAAAAGAATACAGTCAATTGAAATAGAGAATAATGAGAAGCATACAAAGATAAAGCTTTATGTTTTATTTTATTAGAAAAATGAGTTGTAAATGAAATATTAATAAAACATCAAAGGAATATGAATGAAAAATATTGATACTGTAGAATGGTAAAATTATAAGTTTAACTTAATGAGAATTAAATTCTAGGGAATAGCTTATGACATTCACACACTAAACACAGATTCATCATCATTCACTGTAGTATGATAATCACCACCACGAACAATTATGATTTATCTATTACTTCCAGTTTTGAGGAACATGGTCTTATTGATATATCAAGTATGTTTTGCAGATCTATATGTGATTGTTACCCGTAAAAAATAAATAAATAAATTAGGGTCAATTGTAACAGATTAGTGAAATTCTAACACTGACCATTAATACATTTTTTTTTTTTTGCCTATTTAAGACAGTCTGTAGACCCCATACTTGTGAGTAGAGAAGAATTCATTATTTTATGAGGAACCATTAAAATATTTAGCTTTAACATTAGATCCAGGGCTAAAATTAATGAATGATTTGCAAGGTTTGGAGTAGTAACAAAGATTCAAATTTCTTTTCAAAAGATAGAATTGAAATGATCAACACTTACAGATAATTAGCTTTTATACAACCCAGTAATTGCCAGAACTCTCACGTATGGGAAATAACTGTTTCCAATTCTGACAAAGTGACATATACATAATTGTTCATGCATTGCAACTCACTTTAAGAATTTGCCTACAGAGAAGACGGTAAAGAGTTCTTTCTTCTCTGTCAAATGTATTATATAGTTAGGGTTGCTTGGTCATAATCAGTGCAAAAACAATGTCTTTTTTTCTGTTTTGTTTTTAGTTTTGCTTTTATCAAAGTTCCATTAGCACTAGAAAGGATGCTTTTGTACAGAACTTTCTACAGATTGAGGTTAAAACCGTGGGATGAAGCTGCCAGGACTTTACTAAACAGAATGATTTCAAGTTTTCTCTGGACCACTTGGCTACTACCAGTGAAAGAACGAAAGGGTACTCTGTCCAGGACTGGGCAGTGTGGAATTTCAAGAGGTAAACTACATTCTTCTCTCGGCTAATGTCTCCACAGTTACTATCTGTTTTGTAGACAAATTGTTAACTGTCACGAACAGGTACCCAGTACTTAGAAATATGTGAGGTATCTCATGTCAACAACAAAAGTGGTGGGAAAATGCTAAGCACATAATTAAAGATGGCAAATCATCACAATGATGTTACCAAGCTCTTCTGAATATTTTAGCAACATTTTACAGAAACTCTCCGTGATAGTGAAAATGCAATGCTTTCCTCTTTGGTTATATGAAAATAGCTACTAAATAAAGGCATTATAAGTCAATGGAAGAAACAAAATGAGAAATAAGCCATTCATTCATATACTCTATAAGCAGAAAAAGATAATGAAAAATAGTCTATTCATCCATAACTCTAGAGTTACATTCCTAAGAAACTACATGTTATCAAAAGTTGTGATATATAATTTTTAATGAGAAAAATAATTAGTAGCTAAAGACTTTCAGATTTGAAAGACAACTGTATTGCTTTCAATAATTAAGTAAGTCAGGGGTCTCCAACCCCGAGGCCGCGGACTGGTACCAGTCCATTGCCGGTTAGGAACCAGGCTACACAGAAGGAGGTGAGCGGCTGGCGAGTGAGCATTACCACCTGAGCCTGGCCTCCTGTCAGATCAGCAGTGGCATTAGATTTTCATAGGAGTTGGAACCCTCTTGTGAACTGCACATACGAGGGGTCTAGGTTGTGGGCACCTTAGGAGAATTGAACTAATGCCTGATGATCTGAAGTGGAATAATTTCATCCCCAAACCAACCCCAGTGCTCACCATCCCCCACCCCCAGATCCATCCATGGAAAAATTGTCTTTCAGGAAACCAGTCCCTGGTGCTAAAAATGTTGGGGACCTCTGAAGTAAGTTATATTTTGTGGCACTAGGTATATTCTGTTATCACAAGTTACAAATAACATACTAGTTGATCAATACAGATCAAAAAAGTGACTTAAACTATGCTAAGAAAATCCTGTTAAGAAACTTTAATGGGGTCTTTGCTCAAAAGTAATAGGCTTTTCATCTCATACCATTTAAGATGGCTTTCATCAGAAAACAAAAAGGTAAGTATTAGTGAGGGCATGGGGAAGCTGGAACCCTCGTACACTGCTGGTGAGAACATGAAATGGTGGAACCACTTGTGAAATATAGTAAGGTGGTTCCTCAAAAAATTGAACATAGAATTACCATATGATGTGGCGATTCCATTTCTGTGTATATATCCAAAAGAATTCAAAGCGGGGACTCAAAGAGATATTGTATACCCACGTTCACAGCAGCATCATTTACGGTAGACAAAAGTTGGAAATAACCCAAATGTTCATCAATGGATAAGGATAAGCAAAATGAATGTATATATGAAATGGCATATTATTCAGCCTTAAAAGGAAGAAATTTTTACACATTGTACATCATGTATAAGTCTTGAACACATTATCCTAAGTAAAAGAAGCCAGTTATAAAAGGATAAATACAGTATGATTCCACTTATGTGAGATACCTAGAGTAGTCAATGTAATAGTGACAGTAGGTACAATGGTAATTTCCAGGGGCTGAGAGAGGGGTGAGTGGGGAGCTGTTGTTTAATGAGTAAAGGGTTTCAATTTTGCAAGGTGAGGGTTTGGAAGATGGATTGTAATGATGGTAGCACAACAATGTGAAGGTACTTAATGTTACTGAACTGTATGCCTAAAAATGATTGGGATGGTAAGTAGTATGGTAAGTATATTTTTATCACAATTAAAATTATTTTTAATGTAATGGGCTTTTACAATTACCCCATCACATGCATAAACACACCATTACATACATACATTTTTACTATGATTAAAGCACAAAGATATGATAATATCTTTTAATAAAACAAAAATCAAAGTACAGCAGAATTCACACTCACAAAGGCAGACAAAAACCGTGAATATACAGTTTGATTACTCAGACTCTGAAAGTGGTTGTGTGTGACTAAGCTGGACTTTTCTCCTGTTGTTTCATTTACATTCTCAATTATCAGGTAATGACTAATATTGGTCTCTGTAAGTTCTATTTCAGAATTAATCTCTTTTGTTAAGGTCAATTTGTATTAAAAAGACACTACAGGAGAAATATTTGGGTGTGGTGGTGTGGTAAGTTTTGTATTTGGGTTTATGTTTCAGTGAAAATTAAAGTGTTATATAAAATATTTTAGTTTGGGGAGGGTCAGTCTGTAACCAAATATTCCACTCTAATTAGTCCCAACATTTGCTTTCATGTGTATGATCACATTGGGGCCCAGCGGTTACCTGAAGTGGTAGTATTTTTCTCTTATATATTAGAGGGCATGTTGGCTGTTGCTAAGTTGACATACTCTAAAAATTAAAATGCTAACATTCTGCATCTACTTTTGTATTCATGCAGAATTATTTCTACCAATTATTTAAAATCCTTATTTTTTGAACTAATTTACAATTGGCAGCAATTTTTGTAGACTAAAGCTTGATTTTTAAGTTATTCGGTCAATTCAGATTTTGATTTGATACCACAAAAATAGCATGGTATAACAGAGTAATTGTAATGGACTAAGAAAAAAAGAAGAGAAGCAAATTTGATCTAAGACTAAGTCATTTGAGCCAGAGGAAGTCTAAGGAGCTGTACGAAGTTTTTACATTAGTTTGAATGATGAAGAACCATGAAAGAATAACTAGAGAATTATTAGTTATCCTGAACTGAAAAGACCTGTGCTTTAGTATTTAGTTGTGTGTTTGGATTTTAAATTCTGTCTTTTTTGGGTACCAATTTGTATAATGATTATTGGTAAATGTACCATTAGTTACATTCCCAATGAGAAATTTTTGAAAATGTCTTTTAATTTTTTTTTTGAAATGTATTTTTGTGCGCATTCTCATATTGGCCCATGATGATATTGGGTTAACATATAAAAACTCTTTATTTAGTTTCAGCAAAACAATCTTATCCAAAATGTTAAACTAGTACTATTAATTTGAATTGTGTTTGATAAATAATTTTGTGTTTGACTTTTGCATTTTTCTATGGGCTATGAACACCAAAAATTTATTTCTGATTTTATGTTTATACTTATTCAGGAAATACTATATATATAATAAAAATAAATACTGGCAACCTGCTAGAACTTTTACTTTTAAAGGATGCATGTGTTTGTACAAGAACTAGCATACAATGGAATAGTCTAATGTTTAAAGCTTAATGTTAAGAAATTCTATTTTCATGTCTTTTGTAATTCTGTAATTAAAGTTATTTTGTTGGGGGAGCCACAGCAAACTGATTTATCTAGAGTTACACTGTATGATTTTTAGAAGAAAGACTGAGGAAGTGATAAAAATATAAAAATAAATATGCAATTACCGACATGGAAAACACCACTAGGATTTCAGTCAATCACCATATGATTAAAATATTTACCTATGATAAAAGAAACAAGGTATTTGATAAAGTACTGATTTGCATTAAGAAGTGATGTACTGCTAAGATAATCAATACTACAATCATTTTACTATTTTGCATTTAAGTTGTTTGGAAAAAGGTTTCTCACAATCTATTAGCCATTTAAAAAGCCTTGGAATGGGCTTAAATATTTTGAACAGATCTAGATTGTGAAATAAGTCTTCAGTTTTTAGAGCCAAAAATAAAGGATTGAGGGTAAAGGGTAAAGGACAATATGGTTTAGACTTTAAATGGAAAGAGAACAGAGACAAAGAGAAAATGATCTGGCATTATATGCTCACATCGATGGCAGTAATTAGGCTTTGCAGTATCATTAGATATGATAACAATCATTTGTAGCCTTTTATAGTGTTTCACATGCTAAGCATACAGAACCACATGGTAGCAGGACCCTTAATATTTTTCACTGTTATTTTTTTCTAAGGGAATAATGGTATTCAATTGTCATGAATTGGGGAGATACACAACACAAATTTGGATTCTTATCTCCCATGGAGAAAAGATGGAATGTTTTATGCCTTTTAACCATCTGCAAAATGTATGGCAGTAGTAAAATGCTAACAAGATCTTGAGGTGAATATTTTGAAGGGTGTAGCATTTAAATGTATAAAAGTCAGTTTGGCATTACATTAAACATTGAGTTAATGTTCCTACCACCTAACGACTGAACTATGACATATTATACTATATTGTTAAAGTTAAACAACAATATTCCAGGTTTCAATTTTGAGAAATCAGTAATTAATCAGTTCAAAATTTTGAATGGTGTGGTTTGTGTAGAGGAAAACTCCTAAATGAATACTTTGAAAATTCTCTACAGTAGAAAATGAGAAATGTCTTAAATAAACACTATATTTAAGACAATATAATGGTCAGCCTTAACAGATAATCATGTTTGGTTTTTTCTCTGGAACATTCAAATTAAAGTGAAGATCTAATTTTTATTTAGTTTTCAGGTACTATTAGAAAGTATAAGAATTAAATTAGAATTATTGCTTGAGTTAGAGCTCTGCGTCTTTATATGTTCAAGCTAATCATAGTGAATAAGCAATTCCTATTTCAAATTTGATTTCCAAATGTAAATATTCAATATAGTCAGATTCCTTAGCATAGCTCTATGAATTTTTGCAAGCTTACCAGATACCAGTTTTTGCGCAATTACTTTAGTTGATTCAATAATCTCGAAGGATATGGAACAGAATGCAGAGTGTTGCACATTTCCTAGAATTTGAATAGATTGAAAAAACTATAAAAGGTGATGTAGCTAATTTTGTCTTTCTTAAGATAAAGATAGAGTGCAAACTACCTTGGGTTATGCTTAGGTCAGATTTTTGTTCATCCCATACAACAGTTTTTGTTTTCTGGCTATACTTCTAATTCAGTTCATTTTTTTTTTTTTTTTTTTTTTTTTTTTTTTTTTGATATTTAAGCCAGAAAGCTAGTGTAAAGGTAGAAGATATGCTCTTCTATTACCTGGTTCTTTTAATGATAATATGAATACTACTTTTAGCCACATTTCAAGGTTTTTCTCTACTGATACTGATAACGTCTCTAAAAACTTGTAATTAAGTGCCACAAAAATTTCCTCTTCCCACTTGCTAACTGAGCTGACAATTAGTCTCCTCTTTCAAAATAAAACTTTAACTTTACAGAAGTTAGTCAGAAATAGGTCTAGTACATCCGTTAGAGGCATCTAAATTCAAAATGTAATCTGAAGAGCAGCATGAGTACTTGCTAAAGAAAGAGATGAACTGAAAATGTAGAACACAAAACTAGAAATATGCTTGCTTATATCCATCTGATTGGACTTCCAGAATTTGGAAAATAAAATCTTTACTTCTCGAATGGCTTTCACTTTGCTTAACAGGCACATTTCATTCCCACTCCTGATGCCTTCTGATCTGATGCATTTTAGTTAATTCTTGATATCTCAGAGACTAAGCATATATATTGAATATCCATATATTCTCTTGTCTTGTTTCCAATTCAACTTTTTAATATATACTAATTAAATTATGATTGGTTAGGGGGTAAGCAACGTAGTACTGGGGTTGCTGAGAGTAATCTAGATTCCAGTGATGGCTATCCTAATGGAGAGATTAAGTGGAGATATTTGTGGGGAGAGTAAGCAAGATTTGGAGACCTTGATTTGATGTAGGAGGCAAGGTGAGTGACACTGAGTGTCCAGTGCTGTGGAGGAGCGATAAGATTAGTGAGAAGGAAGACACAGAAGGAGAAACAGAGAGAGAGGGAGAGGTAATGGGAGCGAGGGAATGAGTTCAAATTCAGCCTATTGGGTTTGAGGTGCCTCCACTATATTCAAGTGAAGGTTTCACAACCAAAATAATATATAGGCTTGGAATTTAGAAAAGGGGTCCTAGCCAGAGAAATAGATTTGTTTCTCTGAGTACAGCAGGGAAGTGAATTTCCAAATATGGGAGAAATTGACGAGATACGGTGTGTATTTTGGGGAAAAATATCTGAAAGAACATCACCATTAAAAGAATGCAGAGAGGAAAAAGAGCATTAAAAAGGAACCAAAATCTCACAGATCACCACTAAAGAACTTATTCATGTAACTAAATACCACCTGTTTCCCAAAAACCTATGGAAATACAATTTTTTAAAAGTGTTTGCAAGTTAAAAAAAAAAAGGAACTGAGGAAAAATGACCTTAGAGGTAGGCTGCCCACTGACTTCAGGGGAACACTGTCTAAACTGAAAGCCCTTTAGATTGCCTCACATATATTGCTGGATGTATTTTCTGGAAAATGTTTCCTGTTCACTCTTTGCTCAAGTGTAATAAACTCTTTTTTGTTGTTTCCTTCATATGCCATGTACTTTCATTCCTCTGGAGGCTTGCCCAGGATCCTTTTCTTTCTTCTTTCTACTAGCAAAACCTGGATTAAGTATGTTGCTTTCACTATGAAGCTCATTGTGGTACATGGTATGAAAAATGAATATTTTAATATTCAACTTTAAATATTTTAAATACTTGAAAACAAATTTTTTCAGAACATCTGAAAATAACCAAGTTATAATATTTCCTTCATTTTCAATTCTTTGTTTTAATTGTGAATTCTTGATAGCCTGTAAACTCTCTTAGGATCAAGACTTTTGCAGTATCCTCAATTGTAAAATACAATCATATGTATCTCATGGGTTTGTTAGGACTAACAAAAAAGGACGGGATGTGTAAGGACTTAGAGCAGTCTTAATATGTATTAGGGGCTCCAAATATAGTAGTTAATAGTGATGACGATGATCTTATCTTTGTGATCTCAGGATTTCAAAACTTCTTAATAGATTTATGAATTTAAATAGAGAAAAGTACAAATATAATCAGTATATGAGATCAATTATTGTAATCCATTCATTATCAGAAAGACAAAAGAATATCTATTTTATCTGGATACTTGAAGCATAAGCATTTTTAAATGCTTTTAGCTACCCAGTTGAGGATTTATAATTTTTTTCCACTGACTTTTTAAAGTTGGTTAGGGTTTTTATTTTTCAGGTTATTACATCAATAAACTCCAGGCACAGGATTAAAATGATTGATACTGAAAAACATAGAGGTGTAGATATAGCTGCAACTCAAAAAGTAAGTATTTCTATCTTAAATTGTTCTCTGAGTGAAAAAGAAAACAGATATTTCTATAATACTATTTCCCTTCTAACCTGGCAGCTTGTATTGTTTGTATATCTTCCTACATTAAATACATATTCGATAAAAGTGAAAAAATGAGAGAAAAAGAAAACTAGTTTAGAAGGCTCCATCGTAATTCAAGTGTGCTTGTTTTAATTCTATGTAATAGACTGTATTTCTGTAATGTTTCTTAATTATGTATTTTTCTACATTGTTATTAGTGAGGTTTCTCACCATTACTCAGGCTGTAAGAGTTAGCATACATAGTCACAGGGGATTGATTCTTCCTTAGGTTCTTTATTATAAGATGGTGTGCTTGCAGTGCTGATTATTTAAATTGAAAAATTATATTTCCATAACATGCAAGGCAATTTTGCAACAACGACAACAACAACAACAACAACAACAAAAAACTCCTTTTAAAAAAATTCCACCAATTTAGATTCCGAGTGTATCTTGAAAAAAGTCTGTTAGACCAAATTTTCATTGCATATAAGAGCTGGTGAACCTGCCTCTGTACTGGGATGTTAAAATTAGAAAAAAATTAAAGCCAGTTTGTCTTGATAGTTTTGAAGGGATAAATCTGATAAAAGCCTTTTAGCAAAGAAGAATGTTCTTTAATAAAGAGCACTTAGCTTCCATAGTTTTATAATTACTGGTAGAAATTAGGAGGAAAGAAAGTATACTGCTCAGAATTTGTTATGGCTCTGTGGTCCCCAGATTCTCCTGGAAGAGGTTACTTATGAAAACTCATATTTGCGCCAGCGAGTCTACTATTATAACATCTGAACACAAGTCTTAGGCACTCTGTTGTTAACTAAACTGAAAGTGCTATTGTGATTCCAGCTGTAATCACTGGAATATGGAGCAAAATTAACTGCAGCTGATCCAAGATAAGCTCTAAGAAAAAGCAATTTATGGAAAATAAGAGAGCCATGTAGTTATGTGTGTGATGCATATTCTCACATACAATGAAGGAGGCTATCCCTAGTCCCATCTATAGAAAATCAAATAAGGTTCTGAAATCTGGCTCTATCAGCCGTGTTCCCATGCAGCATAAGTCAACCAGTTAGCCTTAGAAACAGGCTTGCTAGATAGTTTAATGCTTTACTTTTTTATTAACACCAAAGAATATATATTATTCCAAAAAAGAGGATCGGGAGAAGGGTTCTTACCTATTATGCTGATGGGCTTTTTATACCTGTGAATAAGTTTTGCCTAACAAACACTTATCATATATTTAGCAAATATATCACATCCTGCTATTCATTTATGTGGTATTTTAATGCCACTCTCTTTCCCCACTTCATACACACATACACAAATGTAGAATAGCATGCACACAGAGTAACAATAACTTTTAAGCTTAAAAATATATGTTGGGAATGGTAGCTGTCTTAGTCTATTAAGGCTGCTATAACAAAATGCCATAGACTGGGTATTTTATAAACACCAGAAATTTATTTCTTGCTTTCTTGACATAGGGAAGTCCAATATTAAGGTGCCAGCAGACTCAGTGTCTGGTGAGGACCCATTTTCTGGTTCATAGATGGCTCCCTCATGCTGCATTTCACATGGAGGAGGAGGCAGAGAAACTCTCTGAGGCCTCTTTTATAAGGGCATTCATTACATTCATGAGAGCTCTATCCACTTATGACTTCATCGCCTCCCAAAGTTTCCACCTCTTAATACCATTACCCAGGTAATTAGGTTTCAGTGTATAAATTTTGGAGGATGCACACTTTCAGACCATAGTATTAGGGGAATGGTACACCCAGGGGATCATAAGTATTTCTAGCCTGGAATTTCTTAAAAATCTTGACATTTTTTTTCAGAAGCAGCACAGATAAGAGGATGTGATTATAACATAGAAGGGCACTCGTTGTGAATAGCAAGCATAACTATTATCAAATTATTTTAAAAGCGGAGGCAAGTTTGAGACTTTCTTTGTGACCTTTCCATAGTCTGTGGGATTCTCTCGAATTCTTCTTAGAACTCAGTTGAGATTTAGCCACTTGGCCCGAGTGCCTCTGTCCTCTGATGAATGAATCATGAACTGGTGACAATATAAAAACATACTGAAAAACTCTGTAAAGTGGAAAGTTTCTTCCACTATTTGATCTGTAAAAAAAAAATCAAGTAGGACTATATGTCTTCCTGTTTAAAACCCTTCTTTGGCTTCACTGTGCTTTTTAAATAAACTCCAAACTCTACTAAATCCTACAAAGACATACTCTTACCCTGGTCACCAACCTCATCTACTGTAGTTTCCCTCCTTCCATATTATCCTTTAGATGCAAAGCTCTTGTATTCGTCAGCCCTGGTTGCCACAGTCAAATACCATAGGTTAAACAACAGAAATTTATTTTCGCATAGTTCAGAAGGCTGGAAGTCTGAGGGCAGGCTGCCATCATCTAGTGATGGCTCTCTTCCTACCTTGCAGGTGTCTACCTTCTGGCTGTATCCTCACACAGTGGAGAGAGAGAGAGAGAGAGAGAGAGAGAGAGAAATCTCTCTTTCCTCTACTTCTAAGGCCAATGTCCTAATGGATTAGGGCCCTACCTTTTTGACTTCATTTAATTTTAATTACCTCCTAAACATCCTATCTGCAGATACTGTCACATTCAGAGTCAAGGTTTCAACATATGCAATTTGGAGAGGCACAATTCAGCCCATAGCATTCCATCCCTGGCCCTCCAAAATTCCTGCTCTTATTGCATGCAAAGTGCATTCATTTCATCCCAATATTCCCCAAAGCCTTAACTTATTTCAGCATCAGCTCTAAAGTCTGAAGTCTAAAGACCTAAGTCTCATCTAAATGTCATCTAAATCAGATATGGGTAAGCCTAGAAGTACAATTCTTCCTTAGGCAAAATTCCTCTCCAGCTGCAAACTTGTGGAACCAGACAAAGTTTATGTTACCAAAATACCATGGTGAGACAGGCATAAGATAGACATTACCATTCCAAATTGGAGAAATCAGAAGGGAGAAAGAGATGTCAAGTGCCAAGGAAATTCAAAACCTTACATGGCTAATTCCACTTGATTTATCTTCAAGCTTGAAAATAATTTTTTGTGGTTCAGTTCTCTACCTGCCAGGTCCCCTGGGATGACAGTGCTATCCTCGTGGCTCTGTGGTTTTTAGCACCTTTATTCCACTACTAGGCCCCACCCATGAGACGCTGATCAGGGTCATACTGGCCTTCCAAAACCAGAGAGCTTGTCCTACTTTTTGAAATCAAAGAGGAAATAGCTTTGCTCCCTGAATCTGCCGGGGAGTGGCAGCTCTGAAGATCTTTGTATGAATCACCTTTAGAATCATTCTTCCCTTTCCTTGAATAGCGGTAAACATTTGCTGCCAAATAGCTTCGTGGTCTGGTCCTGTTAAATTCAAGTTGTCTGACAGACTTTCTTCATTGTGTCCCCTTTTCTCTGTCCCCTTTAGTTCAAATTACAACTGTTATAATCTCATCTATATTCCTGGCTTCTACTCAGGTGGTTGATTAAGTCTATGAGTTGTACCCATGATATTTTTTGTCAAATGATTATTCCACCACATCCTTAATGTCCTCTTAAAGCAAGCTTTCTAATTTTTTGCAATATGGACAATGTGGAAATTCCTTCAGATATTCAAATTCTGGTTCATTTTTGCTAAACAATAAATTCTTCAATTCATCTCAATCGTTTTGCATCTACTACAAGCAATTGAAGGGAGCCCAACCACTCCTTCAACACTTTGTTTAGAAATTTCCTCAGCTAAATTTCCAATTTCACTGTTTACAAATTCTATGCTCCCCAAAACACTAAAGCACGGTTCAACCAAACACTAGAATGCAGTTCTTTCCCACTTTATAACAAGGATCACTTTTCCTCCAGTTTCCAATAACATGTTTTTCATTTCTTAGACTTCACCAGAATCTCCCTACTGTTCATATTTTTAGCATGACCTTCAAAATCCATCCAGCCTCTCTCTGTTGCCCAGTTCTAAAGCTACTTCCACACACTGAGGTATTTGTTACAACATCATAATTGGAATTTGTTTCCTATTTGCTTCACTTCAGTTTTCTCTTTCCTCTATTAGGAAAACAGAAACTTTATTTCATTTACCGTTTTATGGTTGGAATAGTGCTTGATAGGCAATTGGTTCAATAAATTTTTATTAAATGTGTTGACAAATGATTTTGCCTTTCAGTTATGTTTGAGTAACCTTTCAGTAGAATCTGTGGGTTCCTTGTCTGCATATGCTAATGGTATATCTTTGAGGATGAGTCATCTTTGAGAGAAAGTGAAAATATGTAACAGACACTACAGAGTAGACTCCTTCAGATCGGTGTTAGCCATACCACGGTGGGGCGCCCCTACCTATAGTTAGCCTTCCTTTTTAAGTATGCAATTCGATCAATAAAAGTAAGTTTGCAGCTCAAGGTAATTAGAACACTTGCTGCCTGAAGTACTTAACTTAGTAATAGGAGAGAGTCTACTGGAATTCAGACATAGGGACAATGGTTATTCATCTTTTTAAACATTTTGTTAATTGACATAGTAATTTTATAAATTTACCATGTAGAACATGTTTTGAAGTATGTATACGTTGTGGAACAGCAAAATAAAGAGAATTTACTATGCGTTTCCTCACATACTTACTTTTTTTGTGATAATCCTGAAGATCTACTTTCTTAACAATTTTTAAGGATACAATACATTGTTATTAACTGTAGTTATCATCTTGTACAACAGATGTCTTAGAATTATTCTTTATATCTAACTGAAATTTTGTATTATTTGACTGACACCTTCTAGCCCCTGGTAACCACCATTCTTCTTCTTCTTTTTTTTTTTTTTTCCTTTCTTTTGAGATGGAGTCTTGCTCTGTTGCCCAGGCTGGAATGCAGTGGTGTGATCTTGGCTCACTGCAACCTCCCCCTCCAGGGTTCAAGCGATTCTCCTGCCTCAGTCTCCCGAGTATCTGGGACTACAGCTGCATGCCATCATGCCCAGCTAATTTTTTATATTTTTAGTAGAGACAAGGTTTCACCATACTGGCCAGGCTAGTCTTGAACTCCCGACCTCATGATCCGCCTGCCTCAGCCTCCCAAAGTGCTGAGATTATAGGCGTGAGCCACCCCGCCCGGCCTGCTGCACTTGTTTTAATGTGCTGGCTTTTTATCTTCGTTTTCACTGTTTGGTCACAAGGTGGCTGACACAGCTCCTGGGATTACATGCACATTTTAAGTGAGGAAGAAAGAGATGGTGTCAACAATTTTCTTCTTATATCTCTCCTTCAGGTAAATGAGGATGAAAAGGTTTTCTCCAAAAACCTCACCAAAACCAGATTCTCACTTATGTTTCACAGACCGGGCTAGGTCATGTGGCTACATTTAATCGCAAAGGAGCCTGAAAAAAAGAAAGAAGAATATAAACAAAATAGAATGTACAGTAACAGGTTTAAGCAAATAATGATTCTACTTTTAAAGTTGTGGGAAAAACACAAATTCCCTCTCCCAAGGGAATAATCTGTCTGTTCACTATTATTCAAAACATTGGGGTTCTGTTGAGAAGGAAGCAGGGAAGAAATATTGAAGAGGCTTCATTTTCTTCTCAGATTTCTGTCATTTCATAGATTAGGAAAAATTGAGAAATTATCAGAACCGAATTATAAACCCACATTATTTAAGAAAAAATAATGGACAGATTGTTTAATGTTGTCTGGATGGACATTTTGGAGGACTGATGATTAGTGGAAAATTTTAACAAAACCGAGTGGACAAATGATTAAAAGATAAGTTGCATACTTTTAATTTATTTATTTTAACATTAAATAAATATAGAATTATATATCACATGGAGTAACTGCATTTGAGTTTTAATAAAAATTGTCAAGATTTTTTGAATAAAGCCATATCCCTTGACTAATTATGGCATATAAGTATTAGTTGTAATACTTATGTGGCTTCCAAAATGTGGTACATAGACCTCTGAGGGCTCCCTATAACCCTTTTATGGAGTAGGTGAAAATAAAAATATTTTTATAATAATATTTAAATGATATTGTATATCTACAATACAATGTTTTCTTTTTTTCTATGTTGATATTTGTACTGATGATGCAATAGTAGTGGAGAATAAACTTATGACACCTTAGCAAAAATCAAGGCAGTGACAGCAAACTGTACTAGTAGTATAGGGCGAAACGCAATAGTTCAGTAGTGCCCTTTCCTGCCTCTCACTCAAAGGAAAACAAAATGTCTGTTTCACTTAAGAATATCTTTGATGTGGTAAAAATTATTAATTTTATTAAATCTCAATCCCCAAGTACATATTTTCTTTTAAATTTAGTCGTGATAAATTACATGTAACATAAAATTTAGCAGCTTAACTATTTCTAGGTATATGATTTAGTGGCATTTAGTACATTTATATTGTTGTACTACAATCACTACAATTCATCTTCAGAATTCTTTTTATTTGGCAAAATTAAAACTTTGCCCAGTAAACAACAACTCCTCCTTCTCTCCTCCCCGATCCCTTGGCAACCACCATTCCACTTTCTGTCTCTGTGAATTTGACTATTCTAGGAACCTCATAAGTGGAATCATACAGTGTTTGTCTCTTTGTGACTCGCCTACTTCATTGATCATCGTATCTTCAAGGTTCATCCATGGAGTAGTATATGTCAGAATTTTCTTCCTTTGTGAGGCTGAATAACATTCCATTGTATGTACACACCATATTTCATTTATGCACTCACTGATCAATGAACACTTATGTTGCTTCTACCTCTTGGCTTTTGCAAATGACACTGTCATAAATGTGGGTATATAAATATCTCCTTGAGTCCCTGCTTTCAGTTCTTTTGGTTGTATACCCAAAAGGGGAATTGTTGTGCTCCTATGAAAATTCTATTTTTTAATTTTTTGAGGGACTGCCATACTGTTTTCTATGGCAGCTGTAGTATAATTACATTTACCTTCCCAGCAGTAATGCACAAGAGTTCTAACTTCTCCATATTCTTACCAATATTATTTTGTTGCTGTAGCTATCATAATGGTTATGAGGAGGTATTTCATTGTGGGTTTCATTTGCATTTCCCTAATAATAAATGATGTTAAGTATTTTTCCATGTGTTTATTGGCTATTTATATATCTGTTTTGGATAAATATCTATTTAAATCTGTTGCCCATTTTTAAATCTGGTTTTGTTGTTGTTGTTGGGTTTTAGGTGATCTTTATAGATACTGGATATTAACTGCTTATTAGATATGTGATTTGCAAATATTTTCTCCCATTCTGTGCATTATCTTTTCACTCTGTTGTTTGTATTCTTTAATACATAGATATTTTCAATTTTGATGTTGTCTAATTTATCTGTTTTTTCTTTTGTTGTGTATGCTTTATGTGTCGTGTCTGAGAAATCATTGCCAAATCCACTGTCATAAATCTTTTGCCCTATGTTTTCTTTCAATATTTTTATAGTTTTAGCTCTTACATTTAGGGTTCATTCTGCTTTGGCTTACTTTTTGTATGTGGTGTAAGATAAGGATCCAATTTCATTATTTTATATGTTGACTTAAGCACACGTTTTTCTTCTGAGAATAAATACCCTATGAATAAAATAGGAAGTATCAATGATGCATTTTGACTGAGTAGGACTGCTGTCTTCACATTGGTGTGATTATCTAAGTTACAAGCTGAACTAACCACTTTTTTGTAGAATATGTTACGTTTTTTATTTGAAAGAATAACTAACAAGAATACTCATTATTCAGATGTAGATATTGGCAGTGATTAAACAAATAAATGATTTTACCACTTTAATGTAAATAATTCAGTAATTAATGTCTTGTGAAAGATAAATTTCAAACTCTCAAGGGAAAATAAATTATTTTGGAAAATTTAAGTATTTCTCATTTGTCATCTGAAAGTGCAGCAGCTTTCCAGCCTGACTCTTCTTATTAGATTAGTGGTAACATTAACAAATGTAAATTTTCTGATATTGTATTTTAAATGTGTGAACACTTAGAAAATATTTTTACATCAATAAAGCAAAATTTCTTAGTGATCATCAATTAAATGGTGTTACATAATTATACATAAATTAAAAATTCATTTTATGTGCAAGTTAGACAAATGAATTTTAATGTAACAAAATACAAAAATTCAGTGGCAGGATTTCAGATTCCATATTGCAATTAATCTTTAGGAATTATCACTTGTGAGTATTGGTGTAGTACCAGAGAAGAATATCTATAATTATCTGAAAAGACTATAAAAATATTCCTCTCATTTACAACTACACTTTTATGTAAGGCTTGATTTCTATCATTTCCTTAAACCATAATAACATATTGCAACAGATTGAATGCAGACAGAAGCAGATATGAGAATCTAGCCATCTTATCCTAAGCAAGACATTAAAGTGATTTGAGAATATAAAATAATGCCAATGGGTTATCATTGTTTCCATGCCCTCTCAGTGGGCACACCTAGGGAAAAAAAATATATATATACGTACACACACACACATATATACACACATACATACATATATATACACATATGTATTCTTTATATATGAGCATTATGTATACATAAAGAGTCAAATATCATATATCTATGATGTTTCCGTATGTATCTACAATATATGTGTATTATAAAATCATGAGTTTATACCAATAACTCATATTCTACTACAGAATTTTGGGGGCTTTTTTAGTCTTTCCCCTTTCTACGTTTATGAATAACTTCTCTGCTAATGAGAAACTTGAGTCTCTTTATCTATTTGCTCAGGGTAACCTGTCTCTCAACCATATTGACTATGTTCTCCCTGTAACCTTACCTACCCTACCCTCCAAACTACCTTCATCCAGTTCCCCAATTCCCACCATCCTGTGTCTTTGGCCTCTGGCCCTGCAGCTGCACACTATGAAATATGGTAGCTTTAGTTAGGGAGAAGTGTAATAGTGGCATATAGCATGACTCAGTATTTTCAGAAACTGAAGAAGTATTAAGAAAATGTTTGGACAATAAAATGGTTTCATTATATTTTGTTCAGTGAGTAATATGAAAATAGATGTCAACTTTCAGAATAAAACATAATTTCAGTGTGGAAAAATGGAAAATTTTGCAGGGTATAAAACATTTGAACAGTTTATAGGTCTGAATTTGACACATCCTAAAACAATTACAAGTTTAGGTTAGGCAAAGAGTTCTTAGATATGACACCATAGCATACTGCAAAATTGGACTGTGGTGATGGTTGAATAACTGCAAATTTACTAAAAATCATTGAATCATACTCTTAAAGCAGGAGAATTTTATGGTATGTGTATCTTTAAAAAGCTGTTAAAATTATAATCCATTGCAAAATAAAATTCAGACTTTAGGATGATTTAAAGAACTTCGTCAGAGATTTTAGGAACTTTAACAAGCCATGAGAAATTTAACAGATTCCAGCCACCACTGGAAGCAGCTTAATAGGAAAGATGCCTGTGTGGCTTATCCTGGACATATGAGCCAGCTTCATTTGGTTTATCCTTTTAGAAATTTGGTTGGGATGTAGATGCATTAACTGAACTCATATCTACTGAGTGCCTGCTATGCACCAGGCTCTGAAGTAAATGCTAGGGAGTCAGCAGTTAATGAGACAGATTAGTTCAATGGTCCTCTCTCAAAGCATTGTCCCTCTAGTGAGAGATATAGGCAATAAACAAATAAACAAATAAGGCAAATAAACAAACTATAGTTTCCCATAGTTATAATTGTTATGAAATAAAACAAAAGAATGTGACAGAAAATGGAAACATTGAATAGGGGATCAGGAAAACACTTTCCAAGGGGAGGAGTTTGTCCTGGAACCCGAGCTTGGTAAAGGAGCCAGCTCATGAGTATTGCAGGTACTGTGAGTGAGGGGGTGTTCTCCATAAAGTCATGAATAAGCAGCAGGACTAAGGAGGAAAGAGTTTGGTGGACACATCAGGGACACCTAGTCTGCAAGTAGCGGAAAACTTGACCGAGTAGCTTAATCAAACCTATATTTACTTTCTGACATGACACAGTTTGGAGTAGACAGATTTAGCAATACTTTGTTGGTTCAGTATTATCAGAACCATGTGTCTGTGATTCTAGTGAACACTGGTGTGCTGCAGCCATCCTGTGAGAGCCAGTTGTTAAATTCCCGGGAATTTGTGAGTTGCTTGTGCAACACAGCCATTATTAAAACTTAAATTTTATGAACTAACAAGGTATGTTAAGAATAAAGGTAATAAATACTGAAAACTCATCATTTCTTGATTATTGTTCTACATTTCATTGTTTTGTATGCCCTTGAGATTTTCTATCTGTTGAAACTGTGTGGTGGAAACACTGTATCCACTGTGTTTATTGCATGCAGCTCTTCCTCACTTGATGCCCAGTGATGTCAAATTGCAGGCCTTAAAAAGACCATGGTGGAGATATTTATACCAAGTAAGTCACCAAATACTGCATATAAGGTCCACCAGAAAAAGTAATTGTTAAACATTTAATAGCGCACTCTTACTCTTGTGGTTTTTTATCTATGGCAGCAAAACGTCTGTTGCAGCTCTAGTTCTGACTTCCATAGGGCTGAAGAAAGACTGAAGGGTTAGGGGAGGGGTGGAATGAGAGAGAGAAAGGGATTAAGGCAGCGACTGCTAAATTAGAAAAGCAAAAGCAAAAGTGTCGCAGATCACTTCTAGAAGATGATATTGGAGAGAAGGGAGCTGGAAGTGTGGGTTAGCTGGCTCATTCAAGGGCTGCCGTAGTTTTGAGGAGTACAGAGGACTCTGTGACTGCCACATAGGAAATAAGAAATTGATGGATGAAGGGTACAGATGGAGAAGTAAGACAAACATGATTAGAGAGTAGATGGTATTTTGTAACCTGCCCTTCCACTTAATATATCTTTTTACTTTATTAAGTATTCTTCTACAACACAAGTTTGGAGACTTGAGAGTGTTCCATTATTGAAATCATTCTCTAAAGGGAATTCACTTAATGACTTAGAATACCGTAATCTTATTTAGTTTTCAGTGTTTGCCATTCTTGGTCAACAGTCCAGCCCATGTTTACTTGTATTTCATGGGGATAAGAAAGGGACAGGAGATAATCTAGTTAAAAGTAGAAATCGGAAGTATTGTCAGGGGAAAAATTGCTATTTTCAGGTTTTGATTATGGTATTTCATCTGGTAAAGTATAAGGAAAAAAGTAGAAAATAAAAGACAAATTTGACACCTTAGCCTTAAGCCTCTGCATTGAAATACAAGGAAAATATTGTTCATATATCAAGGGAAATAGGTTACAAGCTGAAGCATGCAAACCTCTTCACACAATCAAATGTACTGCCCAAAAGGAATTAATGGTATTCTACTTATCTTCACTGAAATAAGGTTAGAGACTCCAGTTCTGCTAAAAATTTAGCAACTGAATACCCAATTGAATTAATTGAACACCCTGGGAAAGAGAATTCTAGTTATTGCTTTTCTATTTTTCTAAACTTGTTGCTATTAAATTACAATAGGCACTTAAAGCCTGTGAAAGCATTGGCTATGGCACTAAAGTCCCCTAGGCTGCTTGGTTTCTCGGTGAACTTATTATGAGGAAAGGTCTTTGATTTAGCAACATTTAAAAGTTGGAGACTCCATCAATTTTAGAGCTTTTAGTTTCTGAAGAAAAATGAAAGTAAATGAAGATTTTAACATGAAAAATACGAGATCTTTTTGTTTCACAGCACTTCTTTTTTTCCTTTTTCTATAAGATTTATTTAAGAATTAAGTGCTGTCAAATCTGTCTGGGGAGCAAAGATAACTTTTAGCCTAAAATAAGACTGATCTTAAATGCAAACCAGAGGGATAATGGGACATTGAAAATCAAAATGAAGGAAACGTTACTAATCTCTTTCCATTGAGAAAGAGTGCAATTTAAATTAAGGAAGCAAGGTTTTTCCCTCCTTTTCAATGGGATGCCAAAGTAGGGCAGACTCTTCATATCAGACAAGAAACGTGCTGGAGTAAAGATTTCTTCCCTGTTGCCATCAACAAGTTGCCTGAAATAAATACTCTATTTTAAAAAGAAACTTGACTGATAGCTCCCGTTTGCCTTTCAAATTATTATTTCATTTTTGTTTCCTATAGTTCAGCAATTTCTTTCAGAGAGCTACATTTCTGATCAGAAAGGGAAACTTAAAATGGAATCAAATAGTAAAAGAATGATAAACTTCTGTACATATCATTTCAAATGCCAGAATTACAGATGATATGTTAACCTGTGACATGTTATTCTGTTCTTACATTTTTTTGATGTCAGGAATTCTAACAATAATAAAAGTGTGAAAAGCATAGATATTATTTCCTGTGAGAGCCTCTTTCCATCTACCTACTTGCACTCCAAAGAACATGAAGAATCCCAGAAACTGCTGCCTTTTTGAAAAACACTTGAGATTTCTTCTAAAAGCAAAAGATTGACTGCATTTTGAATTCCTTACATTTACTTTCCCAAGTAATTTATTAAATGTTTAAATGTGTCAGCTATTTCCCCCAAGCTTATCATTGGTATTGCCTTATTTAATCTTCACAACAACCTTATGACATAGTAATATTATCTCCTTTTTACAGATGAAGAAATTGGGGCTTGGGAAGATTTAGTAATGTTGCACAGCTAATAAACAGTGGAATTACAGAAGTGCTCATCCTTTTAATCATCACAATTTGGTTAATTGTCAAATCCCAATTTGTTCCCAATCACTTAATTGTCAAAAATTAGAGTAGAAAAAGAGCTGTATTACAATAAACAGTATACGCTTTACCTCTCACCATCTGAGCCCTTCTTTCATAACTTCATATGGCAAGAAGGAGGTGGGGATGGATGTACCTAGGTGTCCATACTATAGATTCATGAGTTCTTACCAGTAATTGGTAGAATAGAGAAGATGCAAAACTGATGGAGGAAAAAAAATCTAGAAGAAAAACCAGGAAAAAATTGGACTACGTGAATTTTAATGGTTATAGACATTTTGAAAACTACCCACAGATAATTTTCAAAAGGCCTATACTTAGAAGAAGCAATGAATATGAGTATGTGTTATCTATGGCTGCTGCTATTTAAAAATGTCAAAACCACTCATCACTCATTTCTAGATTCTAAAACTCCTGGAAACCCTTCTGTTAAGAAATTAGATGACTCCAGCTAGTTTGAATTTTTTCTTTTTAATCACCTTAGAGGTTGTACATATTGAACTTGTTGAACCAAAGTCAAAAATAATCTACATTCTTCAGAAAGTTTTGAATGCCAGAATATACTCATAGAAATAACTCCTTGAATTCTAAGACAGACTAGAGACCAAAAACATTTTTCAGGTGGGGAAAAATGGGCCATAACAGCAAATTGGGTTAGGGTGACTTGAGGAAATGGCTATAGAACATAGTGGATGAATTAAAATTTCTGCTCTGACCTGCAGATCGTTGTGAAAGCAGATGACGTAATTTTGGGGGAAGTATCCTCTGGCAGTATATAGATCAGGTTTTTGACATGTAATTTAATTGTTTTTTAGTTGAGAGATTTCCAAAATTTTAATTTTTTGCTTAAAATACAACTCTATTTCTATTTTATAATTCTCTATTTTAAATTTGTCCTATTGAATTTTTATAATTTGAAACTAGATGCAAATTAATAAGATGCATTAGACAATTAAAATTTTTTTCTAGAGACTTTGCAAAAGGTAGAAGAAATACACTATTGCAGAAATACTAGATATATAGCATTTACAGCTAAAATAAGATAAATTTTCCACAAAGATTAACAGAAGAAAACTGGTTTTTAAATATTTTGGTTGAAATTTTCAGTATATTTAATTTTTTTCCTGAATTCTCTGATTTCATGAAATAGTTATCTCTCTACTTCCTGACATCATGTGGCACATAAAGCCAGAACTTATTCAATGGGGGGAGTCCATCTCATTGAAATTCTTTCTTACTAACTTTATCTATCCAAGTAAGGCGAAGTTACTGTATACTAAAATGACCAATGCCCCATGTCCTTCTGTAAAATTCTCAGTTATTTTTTCATCATTCTTTTCCTTGAAAAACTTCACTATTCCTCAAAATCCTGATATCGTCTATGACCTGTTTAATTAATCAGTAATATAAATATGCTTTTCAACTGTCGGTTTGGTTTTTTTGGTTTTGTTTTTACTTAATTATATATTTGCATATTCTTAGTTCTAATGAGTTCTTATAGTAAATAAGAGTAACCTATTATTTTATTGCTTATATTGGTAGAGAATTTCTGATTTTTGTGAGGAAAGCCATACATATACGTAAGAAGTAGATTAAATATAAAAACTTAGACTATACATGAAAATAAAACAATGTGGCAGTATTTTGGGGTGAATATTCTCAGATATTAGTGAATTTAAATGATTGTTCAGATAAAATGCAATTGACCTTAACTTAATTAAACCAAGAACTGGTACTATAAAATGCAGAAGACTGGACATTCATGTTAGGGTATGCATAGTTATAATCTAAGATAAAAATCCTGAAATTTCATTAAAAGTATATTTTAAGTGATCAAAAATTTTTGCTTAACTGTAATGAAATTAAAAGCTTAATCAATCCCTGGGTAGGGAAATGGGACCACCAGAGTTAAATTTTATTAACCATAATTCATTCCAGGCTTAGACTGGTAGCTCTCTCTCCTGAAACACATGACCAAATGGAAGAGAGTAAATTTCTGTTAAGAAGGAAAAATGGGAAAAGGCTCTTGGGTGAACAACTAGCAGTATCTGTTTCAAAGAACATGAGCCGAGATGAAAAGTTCATGGGCTCTTGGGTTGTATAGAAGTTGCCTTAGTACCAATAAAGTTTCTATTTTCCTCTTTTGTACACACAGACACAAACACACGCACAAACATAAAGTTTATGTGTGTTGTAAATATCTACTAAAGATAATTTTTAAATGTTCTTTCAGTGGGTGCGTACATTCATCCATTGTTGTTTTTAAACATGTTTCAATAAGCAAGTTTGGGATTTATTCAACGGTGGCCCATCAGTGCAAGGTCCTCTTTCTCAAGAGTGATGGAACTCTTGTCCCTTAATGATATTATGACTCTGATAACTCCAAAGATCTCCAGGAAGATCTCATTCTGCATCCAGTGTTTACCATAGAGGATTGGTAAATAGAATTACAAAGGTCTTGACACTGAAGACATCAACTATTCTACTTTATCTCTACTTTTCTTCAGACTCAATATAAAAATAGAACGATTGCATTTTAGGAAAATACCTGAATTTCTTTTGCATTTATCTGATAAGACCTCACTGGATGCATTTTACTCCAATGCACTGTTAAAATAGTGTCAATTTTATTTCATGGTTCACATACCTGACTTTATTTTATAGGTGGAGTTTTTCTCTAGAATGGTCGAACTACTCTTTGGAGTCATACAGGGTAAAATTCCAGACCCATGCTGTCCTGTGTGCTTGTGCCTCCATTAGAGACAATCATGCTGAGCCATAATTTCGACTAACATTGTTGGCTTGATGACATGCAGGTTGACTTTTTCATCTTAACGGATCTGGGGGAAGGGAGAAGAGAAGCAATTTGGGGTTTGATGAGGTGCCTAGCTGACACTTAGGCCTGGATTTCTAAAATGTCCTGAAGCTAATTTCAGAAGAAATGGAGTTGATTTTTGGTAGGTCCCTGCTGCCTTTTGAATGGCACTTTATCCACGGCTATTGGTTTTGATAGGACTATTATATAACCTGTTATTATTAAGTTCTGTAACCTTGGGCTGTCTGTGATTGTGAACTTTCTTTTGATAACTGGTTCAGATGCTTTTTACTATTTTGGTTCTGAAGCAAATTCAGGAAAATGCTGTTCACAAAGTTTTGCTTTATCAATTTGCACTAATTGATGTGAACTACAATTACAATTTATTTGGACATGGAAGAGTCTTGCACATTCCTAAATGTCCAGTTAAAGGCTTTTATTAATGATTAAAATGTCATAGGATGCTGAGAGCAAACAAGAAGAAGATGAATACATCCCCTCCTGGTAACATATTCTTCACCATCCTATCTGATCATGTAGATTAATGTGTTGTTTTGTGAAAGGGTTGAAATTGGATAAACTCTGAAAGGCTGACTTGAGGAGAAAAGGGTTTCTTGGAATCCATATGTCTTCATAAAAAACGTTGACTTTTGACACATGCTGAGATGTAGCATTGTCTGTTTTGCAGGTGGCTCAGAGGCTGCAAGAGAACATTAAAATCTCCAAGGTTACCTCAACCCAAATTGATCTCTGTTTTCATTTAAGTTACCCTAGAATCACAACTACAATATATGCAATGGTAACAGAGGAATCACAATACAGTATGGAAAATCTGGTGGAAATAAAAGTAATTTAACTGTAAATTAAAGAAAGTAACATAAATATTAAGTAGAAAATGCCTAAAATTTCTCTTAGACATTAGTGAAAAGTTTAGAGTAGGTGGGAAATGAAAAAATTCCATAGGTGTGAGATGGCAACCAGAGAAATTTTGCTGCAACTGAGTTGTACAGTGACCATGAACTAGAAAAGCTGGCAACATGTAAAATAGTGGCAAGATATTCTGAATTAAATAGAAAGTGATAATAACAACACATGGAAAAGGCTAAAACTGGCCTACATGTAAAGGAGGAATTATGGATTTTACTTTGTGCTTTGAAGCTTTTGATGAACAAATAAATGTTCAAGGCTAAAGCCTACAAGTCTGAAAAGGATTATCTCAAAAAATAATAGATACTGATCATTTTAGAAAATACGAGAAATAAATATTATTTCAAAGTTAGACATTATGAAGAATGAAGGAAAATCATTCTAAAGACAAGAATTATTCTTTAAGAGAAATTTGTTTGCATAAGACACTTTATTGAGGGTTTAACAATGTTAGTACAACATTATATGTATGTATTAGTTTGCCTAAATGCCTTTAGCTACAAGTAATATAAAAGTCAATTTAAACTGACTTTTAAAATAAAGACATTTATTGTTTCACAATTTTGTGAAACTGTTAGAGCTTCCTAAATGTTCTAATTAGTGACATAACTCCATTTTTTCTCTTAGATATTCTTTAAACTTTAAGAGGGTAGGAAGACGGATTTAGTTGATCTGGCCTCACATTGGTACATAAGAAAGTTCATAGGAGAAAAGCTATCACCTTTTAAGATCTTGGCCAGGCCCGGTGTCTCACGCCTGTAATTCCAGCACTTTGGGAGGCCGAGGTGGGCAGATCATGAGGTCAGGAGATTGAGACCATCCTGGCTAACAGGGTGAAAACCCGTCTACTAAAAATACAGAAACAAAATTAGCTGGGTGTGGTGACGAGCGCCTGCAGTTCCAGCTACTCGGGAGGCCGAGGCAGGAGAATGGAGTGAACCTGGGAGGCGGAGCTTGCAGTGAGCCGAGATCACACTACTGCACTCGAGTCTGGGTGACACAGCAAGACTCCGTCTCCAAAATAAATAAACATAAATAAATAAATAAATAAATAAATAAAATAAGATCTAGGTTTCTAAGTCTCTAGAAAACTTCCTTTCAGGTCACTCTGGACACAGCTGCACATAAATGCCCCACATGGGTGCAGGATAGGACTAACATGTAGTCAATCAGGTCTACCGTAGTGCTGAATTCCTTAGGCTCACATGGGAAAGACAATAAATAAACAAATTAATAGTAATTTGGAGCAGTTAGATTCTGCTGTGATAACAAAAGACTCTGAAATTTCAAGAGCTTAAAGCAGCAAAGGCATATTTCTCACTTGCTGGTTCCATTAGTTTTTTATTTCCATAGATTATTGGGAAACAGGTGGTGTTGAGTTACATAAGTTCTTTAGTGGTGATTTGTGAGATTTTGGTGCACTCATTACCTGAGCAGTGTACACTGCACCCTATTTGTAGTCTTTTATCCCTCACTTCCTTCCCACCCTTTCCCCTTTCCCCATGAGTCCCTAAAGTCCATTGTGTCATTCTTACGCTTTTATATCCACATAGCTTAGCTCCCACTTATGAGTGATAGCATACAATGTTTGGTTTTCCATTCTTGAGTTACTTCATTTAGAATAATAGTCTCCAATCTCATCCAGGTCACTGCAAATGCCATTAATTCATTCCTTTTTATGGCTGAGTAGTATTCCATTATATATACATATATATATGTATATTACATATATAAGTATGTATTATATATTTTATATATACATTATATATATATATAATCACAGTTTCTTTATGCACTTGCTGATTGATGGGCATTTGGTTCCATGTTTTTGCAATTGCGAATTGTGCTTCTATAAACGTGTGTGTGCATATATCTTTTTCGTATTATGCCTTCTTTTCCTCTGGGTACATACCCAGTAGTGGGATTGCTGGATCCAATGGTAGATATACTTTTATTTCTTTAAGGAATCTCCACACTCTTTTCCATAGTGGTTGTACTAGTTTACATTTCCACCAGCAGTGTAGAAGTGTTCCCTGTTTACCGCATCCAGGCCAACATCTAATTTTTTTATTTTTTGATTATGACCATTCTTGCAGGAGTAAGGTGGTATTGCATGATGGTTTTGAGTTGCATTTCCATCATCATTAGTGATGTTGAGCAGTTTTTCGTAAGTTTTTTGGCCATTTGTATATCTTCTTTTGAGAACTGTCTATTCATGACCTTAGCCCAGTTTTTATGGGATTATTTGTTTTTTTCTTGTTGATTTGTTTGAGTTCATTGTAGATTCTGGATATTGGTCCTTTGTTAGATGTATAGATTGTGAAGATTTTCTCCCACTCTGTGGGTTGTCTGTTTACTCTGCTGACTGTTTCTTTTGCAATACAAAAGCTCTTTAGTTTAATTATGTCCCAGCTGTTTATCTCTGTTTTTATTGCATTTGCTTTTGGGTTCTTGATCATGAAATCCTTGCCTAAGCCAATATCTAGAAGGGTTTTTCCAATGTTATCGATCGTCTAGAATTTTTATAGTTTCAGGTCTTAGATTTAAACCCTTAATCCATCTTGAGTTGATTTTTTTATAAGGTGAGAGATGAGGATCCAGTTTCATTCTCCTACATGTGGTTAGCCAATTATCCCAGCACCATTTGTTGAAAAGGGTGTCCTTTCCCCGCTTTAAGTTTTTGTTTGCTTTGTCAAAGATCTGTTGGCTGTAAGTATTTGGGTATATGTTTGGGTTCTCTAATCTGTTCCATTGGTCTATGTGAGTATTTCTATACCAATACCATGCTGTTTTTGTTGTCATTGTCCTTATAGTTTGAAATCAGGTAATGTGATGCCTCCAGATTTGTTCTTTTTGCTTAGTCTTACTTTGGCTATGTGAACTCTTTTTTGGTTCCATACGAATTTTAGAATTGTTTTTTCTAATTCTGTGAAAAATGATGGTGGTATTTTGATGGGAATTTGTAGATTGCTTTTGACAGTATGGTCATTTTCACAATATTAATTCTATCCATCTGTGAGCATGGGAAGTGTTTTTATTTGTTTGTGTTGTTTATAATTTCAGCAGTGTTTTGCAGTTTCTCTGGTAGAGGTTTGTTTTACCTCCTTGGTTAGATATATTCCTAAGTATTTTATTTTTTGGCAGCTATTGTAAAAGTGGTTGAGTTCTTGATTTGAATCTCAGCTTGGTCACTGTTGGTGTATAGAAGAGCAACTGATTTGTGTACATTAATTTTGTATCCAGAAACTTTGCTGAATTCATTTACCAGTTCTAGGAGCTCTTTGGATGAGTCTTTAGGATTTTCTAGGTATAAAATCATATCATCAGCAAATAGTGACAGTTTGACTTATTCTTTACTGATTTTGAGGTACTTTATTTTTTTCTCCTGTCTGATTGCTCTGACTAGGACTTCCAGTAGTATGTTGAAAAGGAGTGATGAGAGTGGGCATCCTTGTCTTGTTCCAGTTTCTTAGAGGGAATGCTTTAAACTTTTTCCCATTTGGTATTATGCTGGCTGTGGGTTTGTCATAGATGGCTTTTATTATATTGAAGTATGTCCCTTGTATGCTGGTTTTGCTGAGAGTTTTAATCATAAAGCGATGCTGGATTTTGTTGCATGCTTTTTCTGGATCTATTGAGATAATCATGCGGTTTTTGTTTTTAATTGTTTATGTGGTATTTATCACATTTGTTGACTTTCATATGTGAAACCACCCTGCATCCTTGGTATGCAACCACTTGATCATAATGGATTATCTTTTTGATATGCTGTTGGATTTGGTTAGCTAGTATTTTGTTAAGAATTTTAGCATCTATGGTCATTAGGGATATTGGTCTGTAGTTCTCTTTTTTGTGTGTGTCCTTTCCTGGTTTTGGTATTTGGGTGATACTGGCTTCATAGAATGATTTAGAGAGAGTTCCCTCTTTATTTTGTGGAATAGTGTCAATAGGATTGGTACTAATTCTTCTTTGAGTGTCTGGTGGAATTCTGCTGTGAATCCATCTGGTCCTGGACTTCTTTTTGTTGGTAAGTTTTAAATTACCATTTCAATCTCGCTGCTTGTTATTGGTCTGTTCAGGGTATTTAATTCTTACTGATTAAAGCTAGGAGGGTTGTATCTTTCCAGGAATTTATCTCTCTCTCTTAGGTTTTCTAGTTTATGCATGTAAAGGTGTTCATAGTAGCCTTGAATGATCTTTTATATTTATGTGGTGTCAGTTATAATATCTCCTGTTTCATTTCTTATTGATTGGATTTTTCTCTCTTTTTTAATGGCTAATCTTGCTAATGGTCTATCAACTTTATCTTTTCAAAGAACCTGCTTTTTATTTCATTTATCTTTTGTATTTTTTGTTGTTGTTCCAATTTCATTTAGTTCTGCTCTGATCTTGGTTATTTCCTTTCTTCTGATGGGTTTGAATTTTTTTTTTTCTCTAGTTCCTTGACATGTGACCTTATGTTGTCTGTTTGTGCTCTTTCAGATTTTTTAATGTAGACATTTAGGACTGTGAACTTTCCTCTTAGCACTGCCTTAGCTCTGTCCCAGAAGTTTTGATAGGTTGTGTCACTATTGTCATTTAGTTTGAATACATTTTTGGTTTCCATCTTGATTTCATTTTGACCCAGTGATCATTCAGGAGCACGTTATTTAATTTCCATGTATTTGCATGGTTTTAAAGGTTCCTTTTGGGGTTGATTTCCACTTTTGTTCCACTGTGGCCTAAGAGACTACTTGACATAACTTCAATTTTCTTAAATTTATTGAGGCTCATTTTGTGGCCTATCATATGGTCTATCTTGGAAAAAGTTCCATGTGGTGTTGAATAGAATGTATATTCTTGAATTAATTTTCATATAAGGAGTAAGGAAAGGATCCAGTTTCAGCTTTCTACTTATGGCTAGCCAATTTTCCCAGCACCATTTATTAAATAGGGAATCCTTTCCCCATTTCTTGTTTCTCTCAGGTTTGTCAAAGATCAGATGGCTGTAGATGTATGTTATTATTTCTGAGGACTCTGTTCTGTTCCATTGGTCTATATCTCTGTTTTGGTACCAGTACCATGCTGTTTTGGTTACTGTAGCCTTGTAGTATAGTTTGAAGTCAGGTAGCGTGATGCCTCCAGCTTTGTTCTTTTGACTTAGGATTGTCTTGGAGATGCGGGCTCTCTTTTGGTTCCATATGAACTTTAAAGCAGTTTTTTCCAATTCTGTGAAGAAACTCATTGGTAGCTTGATGGGGATGGCATTGAATCTATAAATTACCTTGGGCAGTATGGCCATTTGCACGATATTGATTCTTCCTATCCATGAGCATGGTATGTTCTTCCATTTGTTTTTGTCCTCTTTTATTTCACTGAGCAGTGGTTTGTAGTTGTCCTTGAAGAGGTCCTTTACATCCCTTGTAAGTTGGATTCCTAGGTATTTTATTCTCTTTGAAGCAATTGTGAATGGAAGTTCATTCCTGATTTGGCTCTCTGTTTGTCTGTTACTGGTGTATAAGAATGCTTGTGATTTTTGCACATTAATTTTGTATCCTGAGACTTTGCTGAAGTTGCTTATCAGCTTAAGGAGATTTTCGGCTGAGACAATGGGGTTTTCTAAATATACAATCATGTCATCTGCAAACAGGGACAGTTTGACTTCTTCTTTTCCTAACGGAATACACTTGATTTCTTTCTTTTGCCTAATTGCCCTGGCCAGAACTTCCAACACTATGTTGTACCATATGACCCAGCCATCCCATTACTGGGTATATACCCAAAGGATTATAAATTATGCTGCTATAAAGACACATGCACACGTATGTTTATTGCAGCACTATTCACAATAGCAAAGACTTGGAATCAACCCAAATGTCCATCAGTGACAGATTGGATTAAGAAAATGTGGCACATATACACCATGGAATACTATGCAGCCATCAAAAAGGATGAGTTTGCATCCTTTGTAGGGACATGGATGCAGCTGGAAACCATCATTCTTAGCAAACTATCACAAGAACAGAAAACCAAACACCGCATGTTCTCACTCATAGGTGGGAATTGAACAATAAGATCACTTGGACTCAGGAAGGGGAACATCACACACAGGGGCCTATTATGGGGAGGGGGGAGGGGGGAGGGATTGCATTGGGAGTTATACCTGATGTAAATGATGAGTTGATGGGTGCAGCACACCAACATGGCACAAGTATACATATGTAACAAACCTGCACGTTATGCACATGTACCCTACAACTTAAAGTATAATAATAATAAATTAATTAAAAAAAAAAAGAATGTATATTCTAAGATTGTTGGACAGAATGTTCTGTATATATCCATTAAGTTCATTTATTCCAGGGCATAATTTAAATCCATTGTTTTTTTGTTGACTTTCTGTCTTGATGACCTGTTTAGTGCTGTCAGTGGGGTATTGAAATCTCCCACTATTATTGTGTTGCTGTCTATCTCATTTCTTAGGTCTATTAGTAAAAGTTTTACAAATTTGGAAGCTCCAGTATTAGCTGCATATATGTTTAGGATTGTGATATTTTCCTGTTGGACAAGGCCTTTTATTATTTTATAGTTTCCCTCTTTGTCTTTTTAAACTTCTGTTGCTTTAAAGTTTGTTTTTTCTGATATAAGAAGAGTTACTCCTGCTCATTTTTGGTGTCCATTTCCATGAAATATATTTTTCCACCCCTTTACTTTAAGTTTGTGCAAGTACTTATGTATTAGGTGAGTCTCCTGAAGGCAGCAAATGGTTGTTGAGTTCTTATTCATTCTGCAATTCTATATCTTTTAAGTGGGGCATTTAGGCCATTCCCATTCAATGTTAGTTTTGAGATACAAGGCACCATTCCATTCATCATTATATTTCTTTCCTGTATACTTTGGTTTTTTTGTTTTTGTTTTTTAAATTGTATTTTTGTCTTATAAGACCTGTGAAGAGGTTCTGTTTTGAGGAGTTTCCAGGATTTGTTTTGAGATTTAGAGCTCCTTTTAGCAGTTCTTGTAGTGGTGGCTTGGTAGTGGCGAATTCTCTCAGCATTTGTTTGTCTGAAAAAGACTATATCTTTCCTTCATATATGATGCTCAGTTTCACTGGCTACAAAATTCTTGGCTGACCATTGTTTTGTTTGAGGAGGCTTAAGGTAGGGCCCCAATGTTTTCTAGCTTGTAGGGTTTCTCCTGAGAAATCTGCTGTTAATCTGACAGGTTTTTCTTTATAGGTTACCTGGTGCTTTTGTCTCACAGCTCTTAAGATTCTTTCCTTTGTTTGAACTTTAGATAACCTGATGACAATGTGCCTAGGTGATGATCTTTTTGCAATGAATTTCCCAGGTGTTCTTTGTGCTTCTTGTATTTGGATGTTTAGGTCTCTAGCAAGGCTGGGGAAGTTTTCCTTGATTACCTCCCCAAAAATATTTTCTAAACTTTTAGATACATTTTCTTCCTCAGGAACACCAATTATTCTTAGGTTTGGTCATTTAACCTAATCCCAGACTCCTTGGAGGCTTTGTTCATGTTTTCTTATTCTTTTGTATTTGTCTTTGTTGGACTAGGTTGATTCAAAGACCTTGCCTTCGAGCTTCGATTTTTTTTCTTCTCCTTGTTCAATTCTATTGCTGAGACTTTCCAGAGCATTTTGCATTCTATAAGTGTATCCATTGTTTCTTGAAGTTTTGATTGCTTTTTATTTATGCTATCTATTTCCTCGAATATTTCTCCCTTCATTTCTTGTTATCATTTTTTGAATTTCCTTACATTGGGCTTTGCCTTCCTCTGGTGCATCCTTGATTAATTTAACAAATTACCTTCTGAATTCTTTTTCAGGAATATCATAGATGTCTCGGTTTGGGTCCATTGCTAATGAACTAGTGTGATTTTTTTTTTTTTGAGGGGGGCGGTGGTAAAGAGCCTTGTTTTGTTACGTTACCAGAGTTGGTTTTCTGGTTCCTTCTCATTTGGGTTGGCTCTGTCAGAGGGAAGGTCTAGAGCTGAAGGTTGTTGTTCAGATTCTTTTGTCTCACAGGGTGTTCCCTTGATGTAGTACTCTCCCCCTTTTCCTACGGATGTGGCTTTCTGAGAGCCAAGCTGAAGTGACTGTTATCTTTCTTTTGATCTAGCCACCCAGCATGTCCACCAGGCTCCTTGCTGGTACTGGGGCTACTGGAGTTGTCTGCACAGAGTCCTGTGATGTGAACTGTCTGTGGGTCTCTCAGCCATGGATACCAGCACCTGTTCTGATGGAGGTGGCAGTGGGGTGAAATGGACTGTGTCAGGGCTCTTAACTTTGGTGGTTTAACGTACTCTTTTTGTGCAGGTTGGCCTCCTGCCAGGAGGTGGTGCTTTCCAGAGACCATCAGCTGTGGCAGTAGCAGGAGGAATAGGTGGTGGGTGAGGCCCTAGAACTTCCAAGAGTATATGCCCTTTGTGTTCAGTTACCAGAATAAGTAGGAAGGACCATTAGGTGGCGGCAAGGCTAGGTGTGTCTGACCTCAGACTCTCCTTGGGTGGGTCTTGCTGCAGATGCTGTAGGGAATGGGGGTGAGGCTCCCAGGTCAATGGAGTTATGTTACTAAGAGGATTATGACTGTCTCTACTGTGTCATGCAAGTTGTCAGAAAAAAATGGAGGAAAGCCAGAAGTCACAGGCCTCACTCAGCTCCCATACAATCCAAAGGGCCAGTCCAACTCCCACTGTGCCCATCCCCAACATCACTGAGTCTATTTGCAGGTAGTGAGTGAGCAGGACTGAGAACTTGCTACCTCCCAGCTGAGAAAGCAAATATGGCTTTCCTTCTTCCCCCACCGATGGAGTTTGCACACCAGATTCATGCCCTCCCCAGAGTTCTGGTCAGTTCAAATTGTTACAAAGTTCAGCTGGAGGTTCCTTCTTCCCATGGCTTTTTCCCAGCATCTCTGGCTGCCCTCTGGGAAAACCCCTGTGAGACCAGACAGAAACAGGTTACTAGGGGACCCAGCAAGCTCCCAGGGCTTTTCCCACTGCTTCCTCTACCCCTGTTATTTCACTCGGCTCTCTAAATTGACTCAGGTCCAGGTAAGGTCAGAATCTTCTCCTGTAATCTAGACCTTCAGTTTCCTCAGTGGGGGTGTGTGTTCAGCTATGGATGGTCTCCCTTTCCCATTCCACAGTTTGGACACTCACAGTATTTAGGGTCTCTCCTGGGTCCTGCAGGAGCAATCTGCTCTCTTCATGGGGTCTGTGAGTCCTCTCAGGTTTCCTGATTTATTCCTGCAGTTGTTCTGGAGCAAAAATTCATGATGCAAACCTCCACATGCTGTTCTGTTCATCCAAGTCAGAGCTGCAATCTGGTCCTGCCTCCCATCTGCCATGATCCCCTCAGTCCCCTCCAGCTCCATATTTTTGAATTTCTCACTTTGGAAGCCAGGCTTAAGGAGCATCTCCTGTTTGGAAGAGTGCTGGTTTATGGTGGACTACAGTTGACTTTTAAAAAATAAACTTAATTTAGGCATAAAATACATGTAATAAAATCCATCAATTTAACGTATTAAATGAAATGAACTTTGATAAATTCCTACATCAATGAAATAACTGCCATGATCAAGACACGGAACATTTCCATCAAACCCTCTTGAACCTTTGCAGTCTATCCCTCCCTCCATTTCCTTTCTCAGACAATGAACTGATTTGCTTTGTGTTACTACAAATTAATTTGCATTTTCTAGCATTTTGTATGAATGGAATCACGCAGAATGCACTCTTTGTGTTTGGCTTCCTACAGTTAGCACAATGATTTTAAAGTTTGTTCACTCGTGTTGCGGCATGTATCAGTAATACATTTCCCTTTATGCTTGGTAGTATTCCATTATACTGATGTGCCACGTTTTGTTTATCCATTCACCTTTGGGTAAATTCTTGTTTTTTTTTTTGTTTTGCATAAAGCTGTTATGAATATTTACGTACAAGTTTTGCATGGACAAATGCTTTCTTTTCTCTTGAGTAAATGCCTATAAGTAGAATAGATGGGTCATGAGATAGATACTTGTTTAATTTGGAAGAATATTGACAAATAGCTATCCAAAGCAGCAATATTTTACATTCTCACTAGCAGGGAATGAGAGTTCAAGTTTTTTCCCCATACTTGCCAATTCTTCATATTGTCAGTCTTTTAAAATGAAACTGTTCCAATATATGTCTAGTGGCTGTCATTGTGGTTTTAATTTGCATCTTTCTAATGACTAATGATTTTGAGCACGTTATATGCGCCCTTTATATATTTGTGATGCGAAGTATTTGTTCAAGCTTATTACTTATCTTCCCATTTCTTTACTTAGTGTTGTTTACTATGGTTAGAATTCTTAGATGGTTTAATTCTTTTGAATATATTAAGACTTGTTTTATGGCCTAGCTAGCTTGTCAAACACATCAAATATACTTAAAGAAAATCTGTATTCCACACTTTTTGACTATTGCATTATAAAATTATGTATAATTTTATAAAAGAATGGTACATGTCTACTTAAATTTGGAATTTTTCAATAAATACTGTGGGGCTTTCATATTGGCAGGTTCTACATTTCCAAATGTGGATCACAAATACCATATTGGCAGCATGTGCCTATGGTCTGAAGCTACTGGCTGAGGTGAAAAGATTCCTGAAGCCCAGGAGTTTGAGGCTGAAGTGAGCTATGATTTATCTCACTAATGCACTCCAACCTAGGAGACAGAGTGAGACAGTAAGAGACAAGCATCTCTTAAAATAAAATAAAATATAGTATTTGCAGAATGCAAAACCAAGGTATATGGAGGGTCAACAATTCCTCTAAGTGGGTTCCATGGGGCAGACTGCAGGACTTGAGTTTGTGTCAATTTTGGTATGGGGTAAGTACTGGAAGTAGTCCTCTGTGGATGACTAGGGATGAGGTTGTTTAGATCTTCTCTTTCTTTATTGATTTCTGTTTAGATGATCTTGGAATTGCTAAGAAAGTGATATTAAAATATCTTACGATAATTATAAATTTGCATATTTATATCTTTAAATTGTCAAATTATGCTTCAAGCATGTTGCAACTTTGTTTATAGGTACATACACATTTATGATAATAACAACTTTCTACCTAATTGATACTTTCATAATTATGAAATGCCCCTCTTTTTCTCTCTTAATATACCTTGTCTTGAAGTCTGTGTCTATTATTCATATAGCCATGCCTGACTGCTTATGCTTACTGTTTGCACAAGATATCTTTTCCTATTGTTTACTTTCAACATATCTGTGAATTTATTTTTGAAGAGTTTCTATTTTAAAAAGTTTATAATTGGGTCTTGTTTTTTTCTCCTTTCTGACAACCATTGCCTCTAATTGAAGTAATTATTTCTATAACATTTAGTGCAGCTATTGATATGGTTTATTTAAGTCTACTGTTTTAATTTTTATCTATCTGTTCTCTGCTTTTCGTTCTTTTGTTACTCTTTTCCTAACCTTTATTATTTAAATATATTTTAGCACATTATTAAATTTTCTATTTGATGTTTAGACATATCTGTTTTCAATTTTTAGTAATGGCTTTAAGAATTACAATATTTAACTTTCCCCTTTCATAGTATACTTTGGAGCTAATATTTTAACATTTATTGTATAATATAGGAAGCATATGACTATAGTGGTCTATTTACGCCTCTACCTACATTGTTCTTTTATGTTATCAACTGTTATTATATCTCCATATAGTTATGTGGTAAGAAGGACATTGATTCTAGGAACCAAAAGGAATGGACCTTCTCAGCCAATTTTACATTTTTTGGTTGCTTGCTTAAAGTACCAACTTAAGTTTAAAAAATTCCCTACCTCATGGGTTTGGTTGGAAGAAGTAAAAGCCTCTTATAATAAAACAAACAAACAAACAAAAAGTACTACTACTGTACTCTCCTTTTCAGCTAGGCACAGGCATGTAATCCAGCCTTAGCAAATCAGATGCAGCCATTCTGAATTTTGAAGCAAGTGCTACTGTACAAAAAGAAAAGAAATACTAAAACAGAAACAAATATAAAACCAACCAACCAAACAAATAAACAAAAAGGAGTGACTGCAGAGACTCCTTATACCATATACATATATGGATATAAGGGAATGTGAGGAATATATTACATTCTTACTAAAGGAATATAAGGAATATATGAGAAATATATATATATAAGGATGTATGGATGTAAGAAATATATATATGTGTGTGTGTGTGTGTATCATACTTGTACCATAAATATGGTACAAGATTTATTTTCCCTGTACAATTTGAAGAAATTGGCATTTTTCTAAATAAACACAGTACATGATCAAAATCATAAAACTAACATTGATATATCACTACTATCCAATACTTAGGCCCCATTTAAGTTTCACTTATTGTCCCAGACCTTTATAGAAAATTATTTCACCCACAATCACATGTTGCATTTGTTTTTCATTTCTCTTCAATTGCCTTCAATTGGGAAAAATTCTTCAGTGTTTTCTGACTTTCGTGACTTAGACACCTTTCAATAAACAAGTAATTCTGTATAAATCTTCCCCAATTTTGATTTGTGTGATGTTTCCTTGTTAGATTCAGATTATGTATATTTCTCAGGATATCAGAGACATGAGGCTGTGTTTGTCTCATTGCATTCAGTTGGTGGCATTCAATTTCAATGTGTTCTATTACTGGTGAGATAATTTTGATCACTTGAGTAAGGTGAGGTCTGCCAGGCATTGTGAAGTAACTTTTATTTTTTTTTGAAATGAATAAATATTTAATAAAATAGTCCTTTGAGACCTTGTAAGCATTCCTTCCAACTTTCGGTTTTTAAATTTATTTCTTAAAAGTAATGTGGACATACAGATTCATATTTTATTTGATGGATTTTAAGCTTTTACTAACATTCCTTTTGATGCTCAAATTGTCTTAGATTTGTTCAGTGAGAGCCCTTTTTAAATAGTGATGCCCTTTAGTATTTCAGCACTTTCTTTTCTGGCATAAGAAGACTCAGGCTCATGAGTGACTCTTTCTGCTCCAACATTGGAATTAACCTTTTCTTTAATAAGTCTTTGTTCCCTTTAATTAGCATGATGTTTAGAAACCAATATTTGGGACTGGGAGCAGTGGTTCATGCCTGTAATCCCAGCACTTTGGGAGGCCGAAGCAGGTGGATCGTGAGGTCAGGAGTTTGAGACCAACCTGGCCAATATGGTTAAACCATGTCTGTACTAAAAATACAAAAACTACCTGGGCATGGTGGAATGCCCCTGTAATCCCAGCTACTTGAGAGTCTGTGGCAGGAGAATTGCTTGAACCCAGGAGGTGGAGGTTGCAGTGAGCCAAGATTGCAGCACTGTACTCTGGCCTGGGTGACAGAGCCAGACTCCTTCTCAAAAAAAAAAAAAAAAAAAAAAAAAAAAGAAAAGAAAAGAAACCAATATTTGAGAACTAGGTATGTACATTGCTATTGTCATGTTGCTGCTAACAGGTGGTGAGAAACCTAGCTCCCATGTTCTCCATCTATTACATTTTAAAATTAGTCTTCATGTATTTAATCAACATCCTACATCCTATCACTCTTACTGTATCCCAGTTCTTCCCCACAGGGAGGGAGGAACTCAAACTTCCTCAGTACACTTAGATTCTAACACCCCACCCAGAGCTGTCCCCTTGCACAGATGCCCTCTACACTTTGTTTAGTTTCCAAAACCAAGTACTGGGACACCTCCCTGCACATAGGACACCTCTCCGTACAGCTCTCTCCTTATTCCCTTCAGGCTCTAAACCATACATTGGGTTGATTATGACACTCCTCATAAATCCTGCATGTACACTCTTCTCATCTCACTCATGTTTTGATACCCTACATGAGTCAGTCCCTCAGAATAGGGCTCCATATCCTGCTAATACCAGAACTCCCCGACTCCCGCTACACAGAAGCTCTCCCCAGTCTGCTCAGGTTACAAAGCCCACACTGGCTGCTCTGCTAGGCCAATGCTCACCTTACCTCATTTTCGATACTCTGAAACAGGTCCCATTGCTCAACTCCAAAAAAATGGCTTTTGGACTAAAACATTCAAGAAAGAAAAAAAAAATAGAAAAAGAAAAGAGGTAAGGAAAAATAAGACACTTAAACTTAATATGCATTTAATAAGATACTCTTTTGATAAGCCAATTGAGCTAATTTTTATTGTTTGCAACCAAGAAATCTTACTAAAACACACTATAAGAAATAACTTTTATTCATGGGAGAACTTTGTAGAAAATGTATGCAACTGCTGAAGAAACAAGCCAACTATCTGAGTGATGTAAAGAACATAGTGGAGTAGGAAGTCCTAGCTCTTGTTTTTCTACAGAAACACTGATAGAACAATGATTTTGCCTTGAGGATGGAACAGTGATTTTGCCTAGAGAAGAATTCCCTAGAGAAGCACAGACTGAAAGCAGTTGCATTTATATTGGTAATAAGATAAATTTCACTTTATTGCATCAGTCTTTCCCCAGACCAGCTTAACATCGTGCCACAAAAATTGCTTCAGCCCATGATTTCTCCCATGGGGTGAGGGGAGTGATATTGGTTGGAATGTGTGCCTAAATGTCTTGACTCCAGGCTTCTGAGGACACACTTTGTGAGGCATGTTTTTAATCTTGTTTCACACTGAGTGCTGAGTCATCATCAGGGCCTGGTCTCCTGGGATATCTACAAAAAGAGATGGGGACAGCATTCCGTTACATCCAGCACTGCTCTGCAAATTTGGGAAGAGGAGCAGAACTGAGATTTTTTTACCTCTGAGGGAAGGAAGGAAGTGAAGGGGGCGTACACCTAGTATTTCAGAGCACTCGCTATGAAGCCAGTTTTTCTCCATAGAATTTGGTTCCTTGGAATAGCTAGCAATAAACAGAAAAAAAAAGTAAAAAAAAAAAAAGAATTAATTGTTCTCTTACAGCTGGTACCACTATGTGAAATAGGAAAAAAAAAAAAAAAAAAAAGCATAGCTGTAAGGCTTTTCCTCTAAGAAGGAAGGAATAACGTTAAAGGGGCTTGTCTTTAGGCTTTTAGTGCACTCATTGAAGTGGATCTCTATCTTTTCCTATATCAAGTACTGTAGATGATGAAAGTCCCTTCCAGTCAAAACAAGTCCATAAAGACTGGCAGACACAGATGCTTCTTCAAATGTGCAGACAGGAAAACATATGTACAAAAAGCATGAATAATAAAAAAGACACAATTAAAGAAAGAAGTAAATCTTTAATAGGCAACACAAAAGAAATGAAAATCTGTGAATAGGCTAACAAACATTCAAAATAGTTATTTGAAAGAAGTCCCAAGAGTTACAAAAGAACACAAATATAACAAATAAATACAATTAATAAAACAATATATGAACAAGAGAATATTAACCAAAAAAGGAAATTACAAAAAAGAATCAAATAGAGATACTGAAGCTGAACTATACAATAACTGATCAGAGAAATTTACTGTTCAAAGGCATACTTGATCAATCGGAAAAAAGAATCAGCGAATTTGAAGACAGGTTATTTGAAATTATCTAGGCGAAGGAGCAAAAAAAATGTAAAAAGAATGCAAAATACTTAAAAGACTTACAAAGCTCCAACAAACAAACTCATATATGCAAATGCCAGAAGAAAAAGAAAGGACAGAAGCAGAAAGCCTACTTAAAAATATTGATGACTGAAAAGTTTTTAAAATCTAAAGTGGGAAATGAACATTCAGTTTCATGAAGGCCAAATAAATCCAAACAGGTCATATTTACAGAGAAATACACCAAGGAACATTACAACCAAATTGTCAAAAGTCAAAAACAAAGAATATTTGAAAACAGTAAGAGAACAGGGACTTGTCACACAGCAGGGAGCATCTATAAGACTATCAATGGATTGCTCAGCCGAAATCTTGCATAACAGGAGGGATTAGTATATATTCAAAGTGCTGAAAGTGAAAAATTAAAACAGAATTGCCAACAAAGAAAACTATACCTCCCGAGCCATCAGTTAGAAATAAAGAAACAAAAAAGACATCCTAGACAGAAGAAAATTAAGAGAGTTTATCATGACTAGAACTTCCTTATAAGAAATGCCAAAGGGGGTTTCTCAGACTAAAATGAAAGGATACAAATTTATAATATAAAAACATATCAAAGGAAATAACCCATTGGTAAAAGTATTTTTCTTTCAATTACAGAGTACTCTAACACTCTAATGGTTGTTCATAAATTATTAACTCTACTATAACATTTAAATATCAAAGTATTAAAAAGTGTAACTATAATAATTTGTTAATGGATGCACAATATACAAGATGTAAATTGTGGTATCAGTGACAGAAAGTGTGTGTGTGGTTGGAAAGAGTAAAAGTAAAGTTTATGTATGTGATTGAAGTCAAGTTGTTATCTACTTAAAATAGACTGTTATATCTGTAAAATGTTTTAAGTAAACTTCATGATAAACACAATAACTGTAATAGATAAACAAAATATAAAGAGAGAAGAGTCAAAGCATACCACTATATCAAATCTCATAGGAAGACCACAATAAATTAGGAAGGAGACAGAGAAACTAAAGAACAATTATAAAATAAAGAATAAAATAGCAATAAGTCTTTACCTGTTAATAATTACTTTAAATGCAAATTGATTAAATTCCCTAATCAAAAGACATACTGTGGTTTAATTAATAAAAAACAAGATTCAACTTTCTGCTACCTACAAGAGACTCACTTTACAGACACACATAGGCCAAAAAGTTTAGATAGATATCCTGTGAACCAAAAGAGCAGAAATGTCTATTCTTGCTTCAGACAAAATAGACTCTAAGTCAAAAACTGTCGGAAGAAAGAAGATCATTACATAATGATAAAATGGTCAATTCACCAGAAAGATGTAATAATTATAAATGTTTATGCACCCAACATCAGAGACCCTAAATATATAAAGCAAATATTAGCAGATCTGAAAGGAGAAGTAGACACTAATACAATAATAATGGGGAATTTTAATATTCCACTTTTGATATTGGGTAGATCATCCAAACAGAAAATCAGCAAGAAAACATTGGACTCGAACAACTCTATAGACCAAATGAACTGAACAGACATATACAGGAGAGATTGCATGTTAGGCCATAAGCCTTACAAATGTAACGAGATTAAAATCATGTTAAGCATCTTTTTTCATCATATTGGTATAAAACTATATATCAATAACAAGAAAAAAACTTTAAAATTTACAAAAATGTATGACTCAAACTATATCTTTCCCAATATCCAACAAGTCAAAGAAGAAATCAAAAGGGAAACAAAAATATCTTGAGAAAAAACAAAAATAGAAACACAACATATCAAAACTTATAGGATTCAGCTAAAGCAATACTAAAAAAAGCTTCAAGCAAAAAAATGCTTACATTATAAAACTCAAACAATCTAACATTATACTTGTATACCTTAAGGAACTTGAAAATGAATAAACTAAACCCAAAGTTAGCAGAAAGAAGGAAATATCAAAGGAGAAATTTAAGAACAGAGACTAAAATTTTTTTAAAAGATTACTGAAATTGAGAGGTGATTTTTGAAAATATATACAAAATAAACAACTTTTAGCTAAACTGATAAAAAAAGAAAACTCAAATAATATTATGAATGAAATATGAGATGTTACAATGGATACTAAAGAAATATAAAAAATTATAAGAGGTGTCATGAACAATTATATGCCAAAAGTTGGATAACTAGATGAAATGGATAAATTCCTAAAAATATACAACCTACAATGGCTAAATCATAAAGAAATATAAAATCTGAATAAACAGAAAATGAGTAAAAAGATTGAATCAGTAATCAATATCCTTCCTACAAAGAAAATCCCAGGATCTTATAGCTGCACTGGTGAATCATGCAAAACATTTAAGAAGAATCAATGTCAGTGCTTTCCAAACTCTTCCAAAAAATTGAAGAGGAGGGAACACATCCAGAGTCATTTTACAAGGTCAGAATTACCCTGATTCCAAACCAGATAAGGACACTGCAAGAAAAGAAAATTGCAAGCCAATATCTCTATGTGTGCAAAAGTCTTAAGCAAAATACTATCAAACCAAATCCTACACTACATTGAAAGGAAGGTACACTATGATAAAATATAATTATCCCTGGATGCAAGGATGGCTTAACATATGCACTTCAATCAGTGTGATACACTACATTAATAGAATAAAGAATAGTAATCATATGATCATCTCAATAGATGCAGAAAAAGCATTTGACAAAATACAATATAGTTTCACGATAAAGGTTCTCAACATACTAGGTATAGAGAGAATGTAGTTCAGCACAATAAAGGTCATGCCTTACTTAGTTTTGTGTTGCTGTAACAGAATACTTGGGCTGGGTAATGCACAAAGAAAAGAGGTTTATTTGTCTCACAATTATTGTGGCCAGAAGTTTTGAAATTGGTTACTTGCATCAGGGCCTCAGTCTGCTTCAACTCATGACACAAAGTGAAAGGAGAGCAGATGGATAAAAACAGATCACATAGTGAGAGAGTAAGCAAGACAGAGAAACCAAAGAAGAATACCATTTTTAATAATCCGGGAACTAACACAAGGTCATGCACTCCTGAGGAAGGCCATTAATCTATTCATAAGAGATCTGCCCCCATGCCTCAAATGCTTCCCACCAGCCTCACTTTCTAACTCTGTCTTGATGGGATAAAATTTTAACATAAGTTTTGGCAGGGAGAAATTACATCCAAACCATAGCAGGCTGTATATGACAATCCTACAGCTAACATCATACTCAATGTTGAAAAGCTAAATTTTTGAGTGATTTTCTTAATCCTGAGTTCTAATTTCATTGCACTGTCATCCGAGGGACAGTTTGTTATAATTTCTGTTCTTTTACATTTGCTGAGGAGTGCTTTACTTCCAACTATGTGGTCAATTTTGGAATAAATGTGATGTGGTACTGAGAAGAATGTATATTCTGTTGTTTTGCAGTGGAGAGTTCTGTAGATGTCTATTAGGTCTGCTTGGTGCAGAGCTGAGTTCAAGTCCTGGATATCCTTGTTAACTTTCTGTCTTATTGATCTAATGTTGACATTGGGGTGTTAAAGTTTCCTATTATTACTGTGTGGGAGTCTAAGTCTCTTTGTAGGTCTCTAAGGACTTGCTTTATGAATCTGTGTGCTCCTGTATTGGGTGCATATATATTTAGGATAGTTAGCTCTTGTTGTTGCATTGATCCCTTTACCATTATGTAATGCCCTTCTTTGTCTCTTTTGATCTTTGTTGGTTTAAAACTGTTTTAGCAGAGACTAGGACTGCAACCCCTGCTTTTTGTTGTTTTCCATTTGCTTGGTAGATCTTCCTCCATCCCTTTATTTTGAGCCTATGTGTGTCTCTGCACATAAGATGGGTCTCCTGAATACAGCACACTGATGGGTCTTGATTCTTTATCCAATTTGCTAGTCTGTGTCTTTTAATTGTAACATTTAGCCCATTTACATTTAAGGTTAATATTGTTATGTGTGAATTTGATCCTGTCATTATGATGTTAGCTGGTTATTTTGCTCATTAGTTGATGCTGTTTCTTCCTAGCATCGATGGTCTTTACAATTTGGCATGTTTTTACAGTGGCTGGTACTGGTTGTTCCCTTCCATGATTAGTGCTTCCTTCAGGAGCTCTTGTAAGGCAGGCCTGGTGGTGACAAAATCTCTCAGCATTTGTTTGTCTGTAAAGTATTTTATTTCTCCATCACTTATGAAGCTTAACTTGGCTGGATATGAAATTCTGGGTTGAAAGTTCTTTTCTTTAAGAATGTTGAATGTTGGCCCCAACTCACTTCTGGCTTGTAGACTTTTTGCTGAGAGATCTGCTGTTAGTGTGATGGGCTTCCCTTTTTTGGGTAACCCGAGCTTTCTCTCTGGCTGCCCTTAACACTTTTTGCTTCCTTTCAACTTCGGTGAATCTGACAATTATGTGTCTTGGAGTTGCTCTTCTCGAGGAGTATCTTTGTGGCATTTCCTGAATTTGAATGTTGGCCTGCCTTGCTAGGTAGGGGAAGTTGTCCTGGATAATATCCTCAAGAGTGTTTTCCAACTTGGTTCCATTCTCCCGATCACTTTTAGGTACACCAATCAGATGTAGATTTGGTCTTTTCGCATAGTCCCATATTTCTTGGAGGCTTGGTTTGTTTCTTTTTACTCCTTTTTCTCTAAACTTCTCTTCTCACTTCATTTCATTCATTTGCTCTTCAGTCACTGATACCCTTTCTTCTAGTTGATCGAATAGGCTACTGAAGCTTGTGCATGCATCATGTAGTTCTTGTGCATGGTTTTCAGCTCCATCAGGTCATTTAAGGTCTTCTCTATGCTGTTTATTCTAGTTATCCATTCATCTAGTCTTTTTTCAAGGTTTTTAGTTTCTTTGTGATGGGTTGGAACATCCTCCTTTAGCTCAGAGGTTTATTACCACCGATCGTCTGAGGCCTACTTCTGTCAACTCGTCAAAGCCATTCTCTGTCCAGCTTTGTTCCATTGCTGGTGAGGAGCTGCATTCCTGTGGAGGAGAAGAGGTTCTGTGATTTTTAGAATTTTCAGCTTTTCTGTTCTGGTTTCTCCCCATCTTTGTTGTTTTATCTACCTTTGGTCTTTGATGATGGTAATGTACAGATGGGGTTTTGGTGTGGATATCCTTTCTGTTTGTTAGTTTTTCTTCTAACAATCAGGACCCACAGCTGCAGGTCTGTGGGAGTTTGCAGGACGTCCACTCCAGACCCTGTTTGCCTGGGTATCACCAGTGGAGGTTGCAGAACAGCAAATATTGCAGAACAGCAAATGTTGCTGCCTGATCCTTCCTCTGGAAGCTTTGTCTCAGAGGGGCACCTGGCTGTATGAGGTGTCAGTCAGCCCCTACTGGGAGGTGTCTCCCAGTTAGGCTACTCGGGGCTCAAGGACCCACTTGAGGAGGCAGTCTGTCTGTCCTCAGATCTCAAACTCCATGCCAGGAGAACCACTATTCTCTTCAAAGCTGTCAGACGGGGACGTTTAAGTCTGCAGAAGTTGGAAACTGAGCAACCTGCTCCTGAATGAATACTGAGTATATGATGAAATGAAGGCAGAAATAAAGGTATTCTTTGAAATCAATGAGAACAAAGACACAACATACCAGAATCTCTGGTACACATTTAAAGCAGTGTGTAGAGGGAAATTTATAACACTAAATGCCCACAAGAGAAAGCAGGAAAAATCTAAAACAGACACCCTAATATCACGATTAAAAGAACTAGAGAAGGAAGAGCAAATCCACTCAAATCTAGCAGATGGCAAAACAGAGCAGAACTGAAGGAGATAGAGACATGAAAAACCCTTCAAAAAATCAATGAATCCAGGAGCTGATTTTTTTGAAAAGATAAACAAAATTGATAGACTGCTGGCAAGACTAATAAAGAAGAAAAGAGAGAAAAATCAAATAGATGCAATAAAAAATGATAAAGGTGATACTGCCACCAATCCTATAGAAATACAAACTACCATCAGAGAATACTATAAACACCTATATGCAAATAAACTAGAATATCTAGAAGAAATGGATAAATTCCTGGACACATACACCCTCCCAAGACTAAACCAGGAACAAGTTGAATCCCTGAATAGACCAATAGCAAGCTCTGAAACTGAGGCAATAATTAATAGCTTACAACCAAAAAAAGTCCAGGACCAGATGAATTCACAGTCGAATTCTACCTAGGTACAAGGAGGAGCTGGTGCCATTCCTTCTGAAACTATTCCAATCAATAGAAAAAGAGGGAATCCTCTCTAACTCATTTTACGAGGCCAGCATCATCCTGATACCAAAGCCTGGCAGAGACACAACAAAAAAAGAGATTTTCAGAGCAGTATCCCTGATGAACATTGATGTAAAAATCCACAATAAAATACTGGCAAACCAAATCCAGCAGCACATCAAAAAGCTTATCCACCATGATCAAGTGGGCTTCATCCCTGGGATGCAAGGCTGGTTCAACATATGCAAATCAATAAATGTAATCCATCATATAAACAGAACCAAAGACAAAAACCACATGATTGTCTCAATAGATGCAGAAAAGTCCTTTGACAAAATTCAACAGCCCTTCATGCTAAAAACTTTCAATAAATTTGGTAATGATGGGACATATCTCAAAATAATAAGAGCTATTTATGACAAATCCATAGCCAATATCATACTGAATGGGCAAAAACTGGAAACATCCCCTTTGAAAACTGGCACAAGACAGGATGCCCTCTCTCACCACTCCTGTTCGACATAGTGTTGGAAGTTCTGGCCAGGGCAATCAGGCAGGAGAAAGAAATAAAGCGTATTCAATTAGGAAAAGAAGAAGTCAAATTGTCCCTGTTTACATATGACATGACTGTATATTTAGAAAACCCCATCATCTCAGCCCAAAATCTCCTTAAGCTGATAAGCAACTTCAGCAGTCTCAGGATACAAAATCAATGTGCAAAAATCACAAGCATTCTTATACACCAATAACACACAAACAGAGAGCCAAATCATGAGTGAACTCCCATTCACAATTGCTTCAAAGAAAATAAAATACCTAGGAATCCAAATTACAAGGCATGTGAAGGACCTCTTCAAGGAGAACTACAAACCACTGCTCAAGAAAATAAAAGAGGGCACAAACAAATGGAAGAACACTACATGCTCATGGATAGGAAGAATCAATATTGTGAAAATGGCCATACTGCCCAAGGTAATTTATAGATTCAATGCCATCCCCATCAAGCTACCAATGACTTTCTTCATAGAATTGGAAAAAGCTACTTTACAGTTCATATGAAACCAAAAGAGAGCCCGCATTGCCAAGACAATCCTAAGCCAAAAGAGCAAAGCTGGAGGCATCACGCTACCTGACTTCAAACTATTCTACAAGGCTACAGTAACCAAAACAGCATGGTACTGGTACCAAAACAGAGATATAGACCAATGGAACAGAACAGAGCCTCAGAAATAATGCCACATATCTACAACCATCTGATCTTTGACAAACCTGACAAAAACAAGAAATGGGGAAAGGATTCCCTGTTTAATAAATGGTGCTGGGAAAACTGGTTAGCCATATATAGAAAGCTGAAACTGGATACCTTCCTTCACCTTATACAAAAACTAATTCAAGATGGATTAAAGACTTAAATTTTAGACCTAAAAGCACAAAAACTCTAGAAGAAAACCTAGGCAATACCATTTAGGCCATAGGCATGGGGAAGGATTTCATGAGTGAACCACCAAAAGCAATGGCAACAAAAGCCAAAATTGACAAATGGAATCTAATTAAACTAAAGAGCTTCTACACAGCAAAAGAAACTACCATCAGAGTGAACAGGCAACCTGCAGAATGGGAGAAAATTTTCACAATCTACCCATCTGACAAAGGGCTAATATCCAGAATCTACAAAGAACTCAAACAAATTTACAAGAAAAAAAAAAAAAAACAAAGAACCCCATCAAAAAGTGGGCAAAGGATATGAACAGACACTTCTCAAAAGAAGACATTTATGCAGCCAGCAGACACATGAAAAAATGCTCATCATCACTCACCATCAGAGAAATGCAAATCAAAACCACAATGAGATACCATCTCACACCAGTTAGAATGGAAATTATTAAAAAGTCAGGAAACAACAGGTGCTGGAGAGGATGTGGAGAAATAGGAACACTTTTACACTGTTGGTGGGACTGTAAACTAGTTCAACCATTGTGGAAGATAGTGTGGCGATTCCTCAAGGATCTAGAACTAGGAATACCATATGACCCAGCCATCCCATTACGGGGTATATACCCAAAGGATTATAAATCATGCTGCTATAAAGACACATGCACACATATGTTTATGGTGGCACTATTCACAATAGCAAACACTTGGAACCAACCCAAATGTCTATCAATGATAGACTGGATTAAGAAAATGTGGCACATATACACCATAGAATACTATGCAATCATAAACAAAGATGAGTTCCTGTCCTTTGTAGGGACATGGATGCAGCTGGAAACCATCATTCAGAGCAAACTATTGCAAGGACAGAAAACCAAACACCACATGTTCTCACTCATAGTTGGGAATGGAACAATGAGAACACTTGGACACAGCGTGGGGAACATTACACACTGGGGCCTGTTGTGGGATGGGAGAAGGGGCAAGGGACAACATTAGGAGTTATACCTAATGTAATCGATGAGTTAATGGGTGCCGCACACCAATATGGCACACGTATACATATATAACAAACCTGCACATTGTGCACATGTACCCTAGAACTTAAAGTATAATAATTAATTAATTAATAAAGAAGAGCTAATTTTTTTTTTTCTTTAAGATGAGGAAAAAGACAAATATGTTCACTTTGTCACTTCTCTTCAACATAATACTGGATATCTCAGCCAGAGCAATTAGGCAAGAAAAGAAAGGAAAGGCATACAAATGAGAAAGTAACAAGTAAAACTGTCTGTGGATGACACAATCTTATATATAGAAAGCCTCAAGATTCCACCAAAAACCTGTTAGAACTAATAAATGAATTTAGTAAAGTTGCAGGATATGAAGTCAACAAACAAAAATTGGTTGCATTTCTATAGACCAGTAAGGAAGTATCTGAAAAAATTAAACAATTCCATTTACAATAGTATCAAAAACAGTAAGTTACTCATAAATAAATTCAACCAAGAAAGTAAAATATCTGTAGACTAAAAATGATAAGCATTGATGAAAGGAATTAAGTCATAAATAAATGGAAACATCTCATGTTCATGCATTGAAATAAATCATATTGTTAAAATTTTCATAATATTCAGTGATTTACAGATTTAATGCAATCTCTATAAAAATTCCCATGGCATTTTTCATGCCATTGGAAAAAATAATTCTAAGAGTCATTCAAAATCATGAAAGAACCCAAATAGCTAAAACAATCTTAAGTAAAAACAACAAAGTTGGAACAATCACACTGCCTGATTTTAAAATATACTATAAATCTATAGTAATCAAAACAGTATGGTACTATATATATAGCCATATAGACTAGTGGAACAGAATAGAGAATCCATAAATAAACCCATGCATTTTTTTGGTAAAGTGATCTTCAACACAGTTGCCAAGAACATAAAATGGGGAAAGGATATTCTCTCAATGAACAGTGTTGGGAATACTGGGTAACCACATATAGAAGAATGAAATTAGATCTTTATCTCACATCATATACAAAAATCAACCTAAAATGGATTAAAGGCTTAAATATAAGACTCAGAACCGTAAAATTACTAGAAGAAAACAAGTAAAGAGCTCCATGATATTGGTGTGGGCAATGACGTTTTGGATATCACCCCAAAAAACACAGACAGCAAAAGTAAAGTAGACAAATAGGACTGGATCAAACTGCAAAAGTGCTGCACAGCAAAAAAAATGATCAACAAAGTGAAGAGACAACCTACGGAATGATAGAAAACATTTGTAAACCATATATACATCTGACAAGAGACTAATATCCAAAATATAAAAGAAACAACTCAAAACCAAAAATCCAAATAACCTGATTTAAAAATGGGCAAGGGATCTCAGTAGACATTCTTTAAAAAGACATACAAAAGGCCAAATAGTATATAAAAGGTACTCAATATCACTGAGCATCAAAGAAATGCCAAAGAAAATCAAAATGAAATATTTCCTTATATATGTTAGAATGGCTATTATAAAAAAGACAAAAATAATGACTTATATTAAGGGTGTGGAGAAAAATAAACCCTGTACACTATTGATGAGAATGTCAATTGTCACAGTCATTATGGAAAACAGGATGAGGTAGCCCCCAAAATTAAAAATGGAACTACCATAAAGTTCAATAATACTACTCCTGGGTAAATATCTAAAGGAAATAAAATCAGTATTTTGAAGAAATATCTGCACTCTTATGTTCATTGCAGCATTATTCAAAATAGCCAAGATGTAGAAACAACCTATGTGTTCATCAGTGGATAAACGGATGAGGAAAATATTTATATATGTATATTCATATATAAATATGTTCTATGTTAATTAGCTTGATTTTGGTAATTGTTTCAAAATGTAGATGTGTATCAAAACATTATGTTGTATATCTTAAATGTATACAATTTTTATTTATTAATCATAACTCAGTAAAGCTGGAAAAAAACAGTCAATTATAAATACTATATTCTCTGTTTTAAAATTCATTAGTGACTATTGTATAAGAAGAATAGTCAATAAAAAACAAATACTTGAAGAAATACAATTACATAATAAAAAATACAAAGCTAAACAGAAAACTTTTTCCAGAGAAATCAAAGTGCCAAAAAAGAAAGAGAATGTTAAAAATAATTTGTGACTGTAGGGACTTTTGAAAGAATTTGCATATGTAAAACCAGAACAAGCTGCTACGAAAAAGGTAACAAAGAAAGAAAAAAGGGAGGAGGAGGGAGGGAGAGAAAGAAGGGAGTAGGGAGGGAGGAAAGAAGGGAGTAGGGAGGGAGGGAGAAAAGGGAGGGAGGGAGAGAAGGAAGGGAGTGAGGGAGGGAAAGAAGGGAGGAAGGAAGCAGGGTAGGAAGGAAGGGCTGGTGAAAAAGCCACCTTCTGGAGCTCTACCCAGAACATGGCAGGGTTCTCCTCTGTTCTCTGATTGGATAAAATTCTCTGGGATTACTATTATTATTTTCCTACTTTATAGAGGGGTGAGGCCATGATCAATTTCTCCTCTCTTAGCACACATATACCTTCTCTCTATATAATACACACTTTTAGAACAACTATAACCTTTGCACATGAAGACAATTTGTCACAGTGGTCAAAATATACAAACTTTGGAGCCAGGAATCTGACTGCCTGGATTTGAATCTGTTCTCTGCTAGTAGTAGCAGCATGATCCAGGCAAGTGTGACTTGCCTTTCTCATCTGTAAAAGGGGATGACCATCATAGAATTGTAGTGAAGATTAAATGACAATATTGGTAAAGCACTCAAATGAGTGCCTTGCATGTGATAAACTCTCCTTTAGGATTTTAACAGTATATTTATGTGTTTAATGCATACATCTGCTACTATATATTTTTTTCTGCAGGTTTAAAATTATACAGATAATATAATTTTTTAAAAGATATACTAAAACATCAAGACATATTAAAGTTCTAACATTTTATTTCTGCATGCTGGAAGGTCATTTTGCAAAAGCTCAGGAATGAGTGTCACTTACATATCAGTGATCTAGAGCAGCAATACTCAGGAATTCTGCAAGATAGTCACCACCAAGGGATTCTGGAAATTGAATAGACACAGGTTAAAAATGCAGGCAAGAACTCTATAACCATGGGTGCAAGCCACAAATATCAAGGAGGCCCTGTACTTTTTACTCTAATATTTCATGTCAGGAGGGGGACAAATTCTCAGGCATTACTTACTTTGGGCATATAAGTAGACGTAAGAGGAGGCCTGGAGTAATAAGGAGTGAAGGAGTGGAAAAGAGGAAACTTTCTGGTAAGAGAAACTTGAGGGACATATCTGTCACTTCCCACATGGTAGAAACTGCTAAGTAATGTCTTACTCATTATCTCTTAGGACATTCACAGTAATCCTGTGAGCTTAAGTTTTATTTTCCCCGTTTGTATAGCTGAAGAGGTTTAAGTATTTTTTTCAAGATGGCACAGCTCATAGGGATCTGTGCTAAAAGTTAGATTTGAACTCGTTTTCTTAACTCCTAGTTTACCAATATTTTCATCATACCTTACACTGACCTCTCTGTTTTTATTACATATTTCTTATTACGTTAGAGTAATGATCGCTCTCTCCCCCTCCTCCCAAAACACACATAAACTATGGTTTCATGATTTAATTTTCATTGAATATTTAATCATTATCTAAAATTTTTACTTTCCATCATTTCTAGTAAATACCATGTTGGGCATATGAAAGTTTTATAAGTACTTGTTATAATGGATTATAAAATTTGTAGTATTTATTTCTTTGCTATTCACTTAAAGCCATTTGATGTTTTCACATTCAGTACATTCAACTTTTGAGTCAGGAAATATTAGTTTTCTACCTAACCTTGGAACTTTGTCCTGCCAGGAATTCATATAATCACACATGTTATAATTTCTGTTGAGAAAATTTTTGAAAAAGAAGGCAAGCATGTTCTTTATATGTAGGATTCAGTGCTGAATCCTGCATATGGGCTGTTAATAGAAAATAGTTCAACAAGTATATTTAAATTACATGTATTTAATGTATCATCTCTCACAAACCCTTTGATTTATTATCATTTCAAATGATAGTTATTTGCTTAAGAAATGAGCTAAGCAGGTAGGAGGAAGACAAAAGGAAATATGTCCCCCTTCATATGTTTTATATTATTCTTTTATATTTCAAGATTACTATGGTGATTATTAATTTGTCAGTCAAGTAAAATTGTTATTCATGTTTCTCTTTGCATGTCAAAGTGCATTGCTAATTTATACGCACCAAACTACTATAATCTGTTTTTACACCTACGCAGTGTCAATAAGATTTCATTTCTGGCCTTGCAAATGGAAGGCACTGCTTCACTAATTGGTTGGCTGAAACGGCAGCTCTAATACCTCAGGTATTCGGTCAATCTCTTTTCATTTCACTAAAGGTCAGGAATATGTACACACATGCAAATGTGTTTTTCACGTTGGGAAAATAGATAGGTTAAAGTGATGCAGTGGTGAGAAATGCTGAGTATTGGCAGTCTAGTAAAAAGTTACTAGTAAATATTTTACATAACCTTCAAACAACAGTCATAACAACAGGATTTAGGGCAGTGATTAATGTCTTCATAATCTATCATATCTTTAATGTAATTACTCAGAAAAGAAATAAGAATTTTAGATTAAAAAGACTATGTTCATTTCAAGTACCTGTGTAGACACGTAAGAAATTCAATTTTTGTTTTATTTCTTTTAATTTACTCATTTTTATGTTGACATAGAATCACAATGTTTACCTAAAACGAATCAATTATAACCTTGCTGCACATTTGCAGCTAAGAAACAACCATATAGTGGAAAGGAATTATTGATTGTCAATGTTATTGTTGCTTTAGAAATTTTACTTATTAATGTGCAAATTTTTAAAAGTGATTGTGCAATGCTATATGTTTGTTTTCTTTGGAGATTTATTGCTGCATATTTCAACACATTAATTCTCATATTGGGAATCACAACTCTTTTATAACAGATGGTTCAGCATCTTGATTCCTGCAATGACCAAACCTCACATTTCGGATACAGTGAACCTTGTTGCCTCTTCATTCAACCACTCTGATGTGGCTATCCAAGTATGTAGTGCTATACATAATGCAGGAAACAGACACAATTCCTTCTTCAGCCTTGCAGGCAATAAGTTTATATTCTGAAGCATGAAATTTGATTATTCTTATTATCTGAACTTCCATATCTAATATGGTTGTTAGTGCTCACAAAATCTACCAGGCCTTTGTAATCACATAGCCCTAGAATTAAACTTTGTAACCTCAAGTTACAACTAGTTTCATAGATTATCTTTATTCTTTGTGATGAATCACATTCTGGTGTTTAGAGGTGACCATGGCTCTTTCCTCAGAAACTAAGAACAGAACTGAAAATAAAATTCTAGATACAATTATAGGTTAATTTTAATAAATCTCAAAAATGTAACACAAGGTGTGTCTGTTTAGGCTGCTATAAAAAATACCATAATCTGGATGGTGTCTAAACAACAGATATTTGTTTTTTGGAGTTCTAAAGCATAGGAAACACAAGATCAAGGCACCATCACTTTTGGTGTCTGGTGAGGGCTTGTTTCCTGGTTCACAGATGTCTCTCTTTTCACTGTGTCTTCACATGACCGAAGGAGCAAGGGATCTCTCTGTGGTCCCTTTAATAAGGGCACCAATGCCATTCATAAGTACTCTGCCCTTATGGTCTAATTATCTCTCAAAGGTCCTACTTTAAAATACCATCACATTTGGGATTAGATTTCAACCTATGAATTTTGAGAGGATACAGAAATTTGGTTTGTGGCACAAGGCAAAGATAGTTCTGGGTAATTTAATAATCAGATTCATTTTTCTTTATTATTTTCTTTCTACTTGCCACAGGTTCACAAAAGCCAATCTGCCAAATCATATTTTCAAATCATCAAAATATATTCACATATAAGCCCCTAACTGCCCTCCCAGTGACCTCCATATTGTGAAATCAAATGATTTTTGTTATGTTTTCATCCTATTTTCCCTCCTAGGAGCACTCAGCACAGCTACTGGCATCATCCAATTTAGAATTTGCCCTCCCTTTCTTGGTTTTCTCTGTGTTGCACTATCCTGATTTTTCTACTACCTTTCTAATTACACATCCCCCATTTTCTTTTGCTCATTTTGCATCTAACATAAAAATAATACAGTTCCTCAAGATTATACTAGGCCTGTGTATAATTTGCCAAGAAAATCCCATCTCTATGTTGATGATATTTGAATCTAAATCTTTTGCCTGGTTTCAAAGCTTACCCTGATTGTCTGTTTTACATCTTTATATCATTTGTTCCAGGTATTTTAAATTTAACATATCTGCTATATTCTGAATGTTTGCGTCCTTTCAAAATTGACATTAAAACCTAATCTGTGGTGGTATTAAGTGGTGAGGCCTCTGGGAGGTGGTGAGGCTTTTGGGACATAATTAGGCCTTTGGTTCTACCCTCATGAATGGGATTAGTGCCCTTATAAAAGAGACCCAAAGAAGCTTGTTTATTCCTTCTGCCATGTGAGAACCCAGCTAGTAGGTCATCTTTGATGCCAAGTGTAAGACCACACCAGATACGGAATTTATTGGTGACTTGATCTTGGCCTTCTCAGACTCCAGAACTAACAGCAATAAATTTCTGTTGTTTATAAATTACCTAGTCTAAAGTATTTTGTTATAGAAGCACCAAAGCACTAAAACCATATCCAAAGCTCTTGAGTTCTTCCCGATACCTCCACCTCAATGCTTATTGTGTCTCCCACTTTTTTCTGTTTTGAGGGTTTACTGTGTGCTAGGCATAGGGCTAAAGTTCCTGTCAAAGTTTTTGGAAATAATGAGTAAAATGGATATGATCTTTGCCCTCAATAAACAAATGAGACATAAACAAAACAAACCACAAGCAAATAAAATTGTTAAAATTTAGAATAATTTTATGAAAAAATATTAGGAAATGAAGGTAGTAGCTAACTTCTGTTGAATATTATTTTTAAATGGGGGAGTCTTCTTCTCTACTAATTTTGTTTTCTGTTTTTTTCTATGAGTGTTACCGCTGGCCTGTTTCCATCCTTCCTTACTTCTTCTCAGGAGTGACTGTTCAGTCAGAGCACATATAGCTCAGATCTTTCTTTATTCCTTCCTCTGGAAAGTGTGCTTGACTGTACTGAATAAGTGCACATGCTTTTGCTCTTGATCTCCCTTGAGACACTCCCTGTCTGTAGAGAGCATGCACTCTCAATAGTTTACTTCCTTCCCGTCAGTGTTAATGGCAGCCTCCTGCTCTTCTAGATGACAACCACTTTTTCTGGGGTTTAGGAAGGTTTTCAGATTGTAATTATGGTCTCAACAACTAGAAGAGGGGCTGGCAAGCATCTTTGCCATGGCTTAAATTTGGCCCAAATACTATTTTTGTTCCTAAAGATTATATAAAAAACAAAGGCAAATATGCACCAAAATTTTAGGCTTACAAAGCCTAAAACATTTACTCTCTGGCCCTTTACAAAAACTGTTTTCTGACTTTTGATCTAGAACCTGGGGTCAGGAATCATGAAAATAAAGTGGTAAAATTTTGGAAGAATAAAATACATATTGATGAAGTAGGCTTCTGGTAAATTAAGGTGGGTGACTTTGAACATTGGTCATATTTCATTAAATATAGACCGTGTTGATTTTTTACTTCAGCAGTTCTTAGAGACATATATCAGTCAATGTGGCCACTGTTTACAGTTTGCAGATTAGGTTTTAACTCTTTGAATGAGATTAATGGACCTTAGATTACAAACATTTGCTGTTTTAAAGGTTATATCAGTTTATAGTAGGTTTTTGTTCATTTGTTTTGATTTGCTTTTGTTTGTTTTTACATAGAAATTGTTGTTTATATAAGGAGAGAGACCTAGGTCCTCATCAAAGATTCCAGTGTCAGCAAAATGTTTGGTCCTCTGCGAAGGAGTAGAGTTCAAAAATGACTGTGGGTAAGAAAGTGCTTTAACCAAATGCCACAAGGGCATAGCTTATCTTTAGTAAAACTTTGTACCTAGGGAAAACTGCAGGCCACAGGCATGGCTGATGTCTGGAGACATTAGCAGAGCTGTGGCAAACCCTGACTTTGGCAAATAAGAATTAAGTACATTCAGGCCACGCTGTCCTCAGTAAAGGGGTGGGTAGTTATCAGATAGAGCCCTTTGGGATATGGACTGCTATAGCTTGACCTATATGCACACTTTGACTGTACATGGACCAGGCTGTGCAGGCTTTAGTAAGTACGTACATCTGAGGCAATGATTCAACTGTGAAGGAAAGAGAATCTTTTCAGACATAGCCTCTATGCACAAAATTTTGCCAGTTTTATTGTGTTTCTCAACCACATCTATAGGTATAGTTTATACTGCAAAAGCATCTAAATCTTATCAGCATGTGAGTGCTTACATTTAAATTGTTAGTTCCAGGCCTAGGTAGATGCTGTAGATAGTTGCTTTAAATTTTATTGTTTCTTGTGTCTTTTTGATCTGCCTTCAGAGCTAAGAGACAAAATTGTGATGATTTTGAGTTTGAATCCATACAGCTTTTCCAAATCTCAAGTGCCATGTATCCTCATGTTGGCTCTAGATTTGTTAGCTATATATGAGAGAGAAAACTTCCACAGGTGCCAGATTTCATAGGTCTAAGTAATTTTATTGTGAGTGGCAGTGGGAATTGCCCAAAACTTTGGGTCCAAGATATTTGCTCCTAGGAAATTGTAGACGTTATGTCACAAGACAACGCAGTCATGTGGTTGGGACTCTGAAAAAAGTCCTTACAGAGAAAATGGAGATTAAGATGCCTTAGAATACATTGGATGAAACAGAAAGATGCCTCTGATAGTACCTGGTGACAAGCGCTGCTATCACTGCAAATTTCTAACCTTCATAGGAATGCAGAAATTGTCTTAATTGCACCCTACCCTCACACACACACACTTTGGAAGAGGGAGTTTGAATAGATGTATATCTCCCAAACTGTACCATAAGACAGTACCAAAATTAATGTTTTGTAATGATTTCCCTTATTTGAGTTTACATTTTCAGGCCATAGGTTCTGGTTAACAACACTTTGATGAGGTTGAAACCTACATGTAGTTCTTTCTCAATCTCTCCCTCTCTCTGTCTCTCTCTCTCTCTGTCTGTCTGTCTTTCACTGAGAGGTTATGGCAATATTAAACGCTGGATCAGAGAATAATATTTTACCTGGAATAAATGCCCTAGCTAGGACTCAGGGATTTGCATGATTTTTCTACTTGGTTGCTGTGGAATTTTGTTAACTCTCAAGCTCTTTAAATTCTAGGCTTAAGAGACTCTTAGTTCTGAAGTAATTTGACTAATTTGAAGTCTCCCTCTGACAAAGATTCTTTGCTAGACTTGACATTAGTCAAGCTCCTGAAACTTCTCCTAGGCCCATCTGTGAACTTGCTTTTAAAAAGCAGTATTAGCAAAGAATCCTGCTATTGCAGTTTAGCAAGAATGTTTCACCCTTGATGTCATCTCATCCTTGTTGCAATCTAATTGGGTTCCTCATGCTCCACCATCTCCCAGTGATTGATGTCAGATCATTCTCATCTGTCCTCAGCAAGAATCTTGTTAGGTGGGTTTAGTAAGAATCTCCCTTACCTGTGATATTTTGTCTTAGTAATTTTCCATCCACTGACTCCCACGTGGGTATCAAGACTCCTCTGTTGGAGACTCAGCAGAAAAAAATGGGAAGCATGAATTTTAAGTTTTAGTTTTTCTAAGCTATACACACAAAGAGAAGAGAATTTGAAACAGAGAGGTTCTGTTTCTTTTTCTTTGCTGGGTAACAGGTGGTGTTAACAACCCAGAAGCTCTTGATTCCTTTAGCCTTCCCTCTTGAGATAAGCAGATTATGTGAAATTCAGAGACATGTGAAAGACTCCCATTTTTGTAGGAACTCCTAGTTTACTTAGTGGGTATCTCATATCTAGGTTACTTTTCTATCTCCTGTTCTTTCTAGCTTCAACTTTTTCTCTTTCTCATTTTTTGATCTTAAGATTTCCCTTACTTCCTGTAAGCTCAGAATGCATTATGGTATTTTATTAACTATATGACTCAACCAAAAGCCTGTCCAATATATTCTTCACAATTCTAGCAGAAAAATATTTTTGAAACATAATTCTTAGTATTTTGCCTTTCTTTTGAAAAGCCCTAAATAATATCTCAGTACTCCTTAAATAAAAATCATACCCCTTCCAAGCCGTGTAAAAGTTAGTCTCTGCTTCTTCAAAATCAAACTTTACACATTTCCTGTAACCATCAAGTTCTGGCCACACTGGCCTTGTTTTAATTGTTTGAGCACTTGCTGGTTCCTTCTGGTAATTCAGGTTTGTACTTACATGAACTCTTTCAGTGTATTCCCTGATTACCATATCTAGATAGGTCCTTTCACTGTACATTTGCTTCATAGCATTACCATAATTTTTAATTGTATACTTATGCTTGCATTTGTTTTTATCTCTTCCACCTGATTGCAAGTTCCTTGAGAACAGAACCACGTTTATTTTTGTTATTAATGATTAGTACTCTACGTATGACTCAGCACATAGAAAGACTCATATTTTGTTAAATGAATGAACATGGGGAAAAATGGAAACTTCTGATTGATTAAAAATAATTTATCTAAGATTCAACCCTAAGCATAAAATAAACCCAGAAACCTAGCACATCTAGTTTAAAATGTTTATAAAGAGAACTGGCTCTTTGAGATGGTCTTTGAGATTTCTAATAATGATAATGACCAAAAGCACACATTTGATTTTTGTTTTACTTTGTTGTACTGATGAATGATACGCAAAATGAATTTATATAATCTCTGATCCCAAAGGGACTAGTCAATGATGACAATGACATCGAGAAAAGGCTTTAATAAAGAGTTATTTCAGTTAGCTCTTAAGCATGTGTTCTAATGTTGCAATGATTCTTCTTTTGTCTTCCTCTCTAGTTCCTTTTCCTTTTTCTGATAACACATCCCAGTTACTCTTGTCTGAGTGCAAGTTTCCCAAGGGCATGAAAATGCATTTAGATTCAACCCAGTTTTTACATTCCAGAATGATTCCTAAAAAGGATGGAAAGAAACATTTAAAAATAGTAGAATTACATGTAGTAGATCTGACTGTATTTAGCCATCCTCAGAGTTGGAGAAAAATGTTCTTTACGAAGAATTCTAACATTTGTGAGAAACCACTTAAATCAGAACATGGGTTACTGCATATTTTCAAAGGGAATCTATTTCCAGTCAGAATCAGATACTTTTTTTCTGACAATGTGCAATTACCTTCCACTTATCCAACTGCCATTTTCAACTGCTATCATGCTGCCCAATCCCCAAAGCATTTAAATCCATTTCAAACCACTCACAATTTCCCATGATTTAATTAAGCAAAACAGCTCAGTTGTGTCAGAAAGTTACTTTTCTCTAAATTTTTAACATATTAGTTATATTAGTGAATATTTATGTTTGCTTGGACACCATTTTAGGGAACATCCTGGGAGTAAATGAGCTGCCAAATTTTTTTGTCATTTAGTTTTTTTTCAGAATTATACTACTAGATTATTAAAGAACCTCTCCCTGCTCAAATATTGTCATTAAATAAACCATACATTAGTTTCATTATCTATTAAATATTAATCATGTCTTGACTCTCTTCCTTTTAGATGTAGTGGTCTTCAATTCTTTGCTACTCACAAACCACCTCAAAGAATTGTGAAAAATATCCCTTGGCACATTTTTAAAGTTAACATCTCAAAATAAAATGTTGCATTATTTAAAAAAAAACTCTAATGAAATCTTTCATAGTGATTTAATATTGCCACATTATGTAAAAATATATAGTCAATAAGTTGCATTATTTTTTCTCCTTTACCCCTATTTTCATTCTACTTTTCTTAGAATTATTTCTAATATAAAAGCTTTTAAAGTTCACACATTATTCATTCAGCATTCTTTTATACTTCTCTGAAATAAAAAATAAGTTTAAAAAATCATATCTAGACTGCTTATAGAAATGCAAATATATATTTACATGTAAAATTTTATTTCTGGTAACCATAGGATATATATGTTAAAAGTTCTGGATTGACTGATCATTATAATTATTTTTTAAAAATTACTCAAAACAGCATACTTATATTAAATTTTGATATATATGATTTAAAACACTTTGTTTTACACAACATTTCAATTACACACAATTTTATCAGAAATACATTGATCTTTTTGTTTCTTTTGGTGACAGAATCTCATTCTGTCACCCAGGCTGGAGTGCAGTGACATGATCATGGCTTATTGCAGCCTTGAACTCCTGGGTTCAAGAAATCCTCCCACCTCAGCCTCCTGACTATACATTCTTCTTGGCCCTGTACTATACAGGCCTGGCCTTTTTTTTTTTTTTTTTTTTTTTTTTTTTTTTTTTTATAGATAAGATCATGCTCTGTTGCTCAAGCTGGTCTTGAACTTCAGACCTCAAGCAATACTTCTTCAGCCACTGTGCCCAGATGAGAAATGTATTTCTTGATGAAACAGATAACACTGTATTATTTTTCAAAAAATATTATTTATTACTAGAATAAGATAGGAGACATTAATTCTTATGCTACTTTGGCATTTCTACATGCAGGCCCTAAGAACTTTGGTTACATATAAATAAATGGCAATGGAAGGAAGCTTTGAAAAACAATCTCACTGAGTTCTTTCATCCTCTTTGTTCTAGCCAAATCACCATGATCTATTATCAAAAAAGTGTTTTATAATCAGTTAGAAACTCGGTTAGGTCTTCCTTTTTCTTTTTTGTTTTGTTAAATGAAGAAATCAGATTTGCAGAATATACATAACAAGGCATATCAAATGAATTAATTGTACCTGTTACTTTTTCACTGAGAGGCAACTGTTAAACCTGGCATAGTCAGGAAACAGAAATATTATTAATTTAAATATACATTGGATGATATAGTATTTTGGAAAAAATGCTATTAAATCACCACATGAATTACATATACTCTTGTAAAAACCATGGAACTTCAGACTTCGCTTATTCAATTTTGGAAAATGTCTGTCATGCAACCTAATTGCAAAGCCAGTTCTTTTTGATTTGACCAGTCAGCCAAATCAGAGTTACTTCCTGTCAGAAAAAGTTTGGTTTTATTTTTCAGTTCAATAAATATGTTAATACATTTTACTCTGACAAGCACCTCACTTCTGAATTTGAAGACAGTTAAAGAATGTATCTTTGACGAGCTTGCTTCCTAAATGAAATAAGGCATGTCAGCTTCAGTATTTCTTACTGATAATAATTTCTTTACTAGTGTAAAACTCAACATCAAGAGGTTTGCATTTTTTGACAACAGTAAAGGGGATAGGGGAGGCGAGGTCATTAAATGAAAATATTTAATTAGCTTCACTACTCTTTAATATGGCTGAAAATAGAACGCTGTAACATAATGTTTTGCAAAAGACAAGGAAAGAGGCAAAAGACACTACCGAGGTTTATGGTATCTTCATTTAACATCTTAAAAGTTGACACCAATTTTTCAATTGTTCTTTTTTTCTTTCACTTCAAAGATCTTATACTCAAGAGCAAAGCATTATATGATGAGTGTAAGGTGAAAGGGCAGTTGAGGATGGGGTGGTGGCAATGGTGTGTCAATAAATGTTTAACAACCAGTGTTCTGAAAAGAAAGTATGCCTGTATATATATATGGATATATTTAGTATAAGTTTTACTGATCTAAAGGATATATAGCACACAATTTGCAAATAGTAATTAAGTATATAATACTTTTTATTATGAATTTTACATAAGGAATTAATTTTCATAGGATGCTTTTGGTAATTTTTGCCAAACTCTTGTATCCATAGCCAAATCTTGATTGCAACTGACAAATAGGTGTAGTTCTGACATGAATGCTGATTGATAATTTACAATAACAAGAAAAATGAATGTAAAACAACAAAGACATGTCAAAATTGACTCTTTTGCCAATGACATGAGTGATTTTGTTGCTGAAACAGATAGTAGTTTTCCAATCCCAAAAAAATTTTCTGTGTTTTTTTTTTTTTTGCACGGTGTACAATATAGTGGACACAAGTTTAATCTAAATTATTAACAATTTATCTCTTATTTTTTAAGTGTAGCCAATCAACAAACAATAAACCAAGACCTCCTTTGTAGCATTTGTTGATATCCTCATTGATTTCAAGCTACCAAGGTGATATCACTGTATATATGGAGAGTTGGGAAGATATGTGCAGTAGAACACCATTTTAGAATATTTCCAACTAACAGATATAATAGATGTAAATAAGATAAAAAATATAGATAAGAGTAAGAATGTAAAATTACAGAGAAATCATAAATTTTGAGTATTTGTTATCTTTGGGTTTTAATACAATTTATCTGATTATAAATTTATGTGTTTTCTTATTTATGGCTGCATTTAATAACTGGATTGTAAAATTTCTGAAAGTGTAATACTTTTGGAAAAGGTATGAACCAGCTCCAGTCCACTACTGGGTGGAAGGCTAAGAGAAAGTGTGACTCCTCAGAATTTGAAGATCTGATTCCCTTAGTTTTCTAATTATTTTCCAGCTCTCTCAATTCATCATTTTTAGTCATACTTTTCTACAAAGTATTTTAGATAGTATTTCCTGTTTTGTTTTCTTTTTCTTTCTTGCAGTGCTTTTTCATTGACACTGAAAACGAGGTTTTTCTTTATCCAGCATGGGGATAATCCAGAGTTAGTCATTACCAACACAGGTGTGGTAAATTAAAGTAATTGTTGCAATTCTTCTTGGTCCTGTACTATACAACTCTGCCTTTTCCAAATACTCATAGTGGAGTGTACTAGTGAACACTTAGACATACTCATTTGTGTAGGATATGAAGATGTGCCACCCTGATCTCCCTTCAAATGAGAACTCTTGCACACCTATGTGCTGGAAGTGCTGTCAATTGACAGACCTCACTTGATGACCCCCTCAGGGATTGCTTTGGCTATTGAAAGCCCCCTTGCCAAAGTTCCTGCCCTTCCAGGCATGGCCCACACCCAAAGACTGATGAAGGTGGAGATAAAAGGGTCTAGACATTTTGCTGAAACATAGATCACTTTTTAAAAATCATTTCAACTCCATGTCTGTCTGTGAGGCTGGATAATCTATGGGCTTCATTGCTTCATTGTTCAGCTTCTCCCAGTGCCCAATCTTGCATACTCTCCCTTTATTCCATAGGTATGGATACCAAGGGCACTTCATGATGAATAACTTGAACTATAAACTCTGTCTTAGAGTCTTCTTCCTGGAGAACAAAAACTGCAACAATTGATGTCAGGAGTGGTCCAGCAAAATAGGCAATGATATAGGGTCTGTCGACTAGATTACCCTCCACTCAGGTGGCAGTGACATTCCTACCTATGGTGATATGGTGATAGGTCATACATAGATAACACCTGGCACAGAAGGTGGTCTAATTGTAAAAGTTTCAAAGGTGATGAATTTAGGCTCATACACCTATAAAAGAGAAAGTGTCAGCTCGTGCAATGTATCAAGCATTTGAAAACTATGAGAAAAATAGTACCCATAAAAACAATGGTTGAATGGTTATTGCTAAACAATACGAAAACTCCAAAAAAGTTAATAAAAGGTTGAGAGTGATTAACTGACAATTGAAAGTTAGAAGATTTGAAAGTTAGAAGATTTCTTTGGTAGCATACAACAGACCTTTATTTTCCTGCATTGAGAAGGCAGAGAAAAGTGAAGACTAGGATGACAACCTGATTGGAAGAGTGTCTTAGCTACAAAGAAAGTAAAATGCCTGAGTAAGCAAGGTCAGCAATGTCAATGTCAGGCTCCATTTGGGAAGGAATATGACCCTGACAATGGGATGGAGAAATCTGAAATGATGCTCCCAAAAATCTTTTTTTTTTTTTTTGGAATTGCCAAATTTCTTTAAACCCAACTCAACATGTGCCCCGTTTAAAGTCTATGTAAAAAACTCTCAAGATGTAACAATAAAACCAAAAAAATCGAATGAGAAAGCAGACAAAGGAAAAGAAATTTCCCAGAGAAGTGAAAACTTATGTTTGTACAAAAACCTGTACGTGAATATGTTTAGCAGATATTTTTGTAAGAGCCAAACACTGGAATAAGTCTAGATGTTTTTCAGCAGTAGATAATTAAACACCCTGTGGTATCTATATATCATAATCAGCAAAAAAAGAGTGAAAAAATAGTGAAATGTTGATACATGTAAACACTGGATGAATCTCAAAAGAATTATTCTGAATAAAAAAAGCCAATCCTAAAAGGTCACTTGCTGTTTGGGTCAATTTTTCTAACATCTTGAAATGTCAACATTTTCTATATGGAGGAGAGATTAGTAGTTTTCAGGGCTAGGGGTCAGGGGTGGCATAGAGTGAAGGGTAGGAGGTAGATTTGATGATAAAAGGGCAAAGGGTTTATTTTGTGTAATGCTGGAACTGTTCAATATCTTGACTGTGGTGGTGGCTACACAGACCTACATGTGATAAAATTGTGTGGAACTAAATGCACAAACACACACACACACAAATGAGTGCAAGCAAATGGGAAATGTGAATAAAATTGGTGACTTCTATCCATGTCAATATTCTAGTTATGATGTTATCCTATAGATTTGCAAATATTACTATTGGTGGAAACTGGATAAAATGTATGTTGGGTTTCTTTATTATTCCTTACAACTACTGCATGTGAATCTACAATATGATCAATAAAGTTTTAATTTAAAAAAATGACTCAATAGTTTTAAATTCAGGATTTCAAGTATGTCTCTATATTCAAAATAACTATGAATGTGACTCACTGAATTAAGAGATGAAATGAAAAATTCTGAGATCTTTTCAAAACATACAGAAACTTTTATATATGTTAATACTCAATTCATATGAAAATAAATATGTAAAACATATGAAGAGCAAAACATAAAACAAACATACCTCTCAGCAAGTTAGAAATGAAAAAAAAATTCTGATGGGAATTTTGGCAAGTTAGGAATGGAAGAAACAAACCCTGATGCTGAAGCGTACATGCAGTTACCCAATGCAAGTATCTTCCCTAATAATGAAATACTAGAAATATAACCCACCAAAGCAGACAACAGCACTCAAAACTACTGCTGCTCCTCAGTAGTATTACTCTAGAGATCCAATTCAATGCTATGAAAATAGACACTAAGAAGATCTTAAAATAATGAAATTAAGACATAAAGCTACCCTTTTTTGCAAATGATGTAACTACTTAGAGACAAAAAATATCCAACACAATCAACTAAAATCAATGAAATCTAACAAAACAAAGATAGTGAGAGTGCAGATAAATAATATATCAATAGATTTTTTTATTTAGGAGGGATAACCAATCAGGAAATGTAAAAGGAAGATATTGCATCTAGAAGAGCAACAAGAACTATAAAGACCTGAGAAATTTAACAAGAAGTATGCAAGATCTATAAGAATCAACCCTATTGAAGAACGTATGAAGTATGAAAACTAATAGAAAGCTAATCTATGTTATTGAATGAAATGAAGTTTTAAATCAATGGAGATACTATTAAGTCATTGAAAGGGATGATCAAATTTGTAAAAATACACTTCAATTTTGGCCGGGCACAGTGGCTTACACCTGTAATCCCAGCAATTTGGGAGGCCAAGGCAGGCGGATCTCTTGAGGATGGGAGTTTGAGACTAGCCTGGCCAACATGATGAAAGCCCAGAAAACTCATCTGTACAAAAAAAGTTCAAAAATTAGCTGGGTCTGGTGGTGCATGCCTGTAATCCCAACTACTTGGGAGGCTGAGGCAGGAAAATTGCCTGTAACCAAGGAGGCAGAGGTTGCAGTGAGATGAGATTGTGCCACTGCACTCTAGCCTGAGCAACAGAGCAAGACTCTGTCTCATAAAAATAAAAACAAAAATAAATAAATAAATACCCTTCTATCTTCCAAAAACTAGGCTATACATTTAACATGTGTTCCACTGAGAATCTCAATGGTGCTTTCCTGTAATCTGATTTCAAAGAGATTTTATAAAGAACAGTAAAGAAAATTTTTCCTTAGAATTTTAAAAATATACTACCAATCTTGTTCTACATGTGATATTCAAGTGGAAATAATTTCCATCTTTTGGTAACTTCTTCAGAACACAGAGATGTATAGAAATCTTGTGTAATTCACTTTATAGGAGTTACATAACTCTGATACTAATACTGAATGTAGTTCAAAAAATAAAGACAGTAATTAAATGATAATACAGTAATACTAACTCAAAAAGAGTTTAATCATATGAATTAAAGAAGCCACATTCAGTTGAGAAACAGATTCATATATATGTAGGCTTAATGGTTAATAATTATGGCAATTCAAATTAGAAAAAGCAATGTTGCAAAATGAATTTGATGAAAACTGTGTCTTCTTCACACTATACATTAAAAAATTATATGCATATTAGATATTTGTGTGCACAAAATTTTAAAAGTAAAATTACGCAAGAAAATATTTTAAAAGATTTGAGTAGAGGATAAGTGTTTCTTCAATTATCAAGAAAATACTAATAAAGCTGTCTATATAAAAGTTTTAAATTTCTTTAAATAAACAATGCCACATATAAAAGGTAAATGTTTCTGGAAGAATTGCCATTTGCTATAAATATTTCAGACAAAGGTGTTTTTGTTTGTTTTTGTTTTGTATTTTGTCAAAAGTTCTTCAATATGTTTTTTTGGTAAGGGGAAAAAAAAAAGACCAAATTGTTAAAATAACATAGTAACAGTGTTGATTACACAGAAACTAAACATTTTTTGGTAGTTTGATAGGAATAGAATTGCATCTGTAAATTGCTTTGGGCATTACGGCCACTTTAATGATATTGATTCTTCCTACCCATGGGCATGAGATATTTTCCATTTGTTTGTGTCTTCTCTGATTCCTTTGAGCAATGTTTTGTAATCCTCATTATAAAGAACTTTCACATACCTGCGGGCAACAAACATATGAAAAAAAGCTCAGTAACAGTGATTATTAGAGAAATGCAAATCAAAACCACTGTGAAATACCATCTCACATCAGTCAGAATGACTATTGCTAAAAAGTCAAGAAATATCAGATGCTGGCAAGGTTGCGGAGAAAAGGGAACACTTAGGAGTGAAAATTAGTTCAGCCACTGTGGAAAGCAGTATGGCAATTCCTCAAAGAGCTAAAAGCAGAACTATCATTCAATCCAGCAATCCCATTACTGGATAGATACCCAGAGGAATATAAATCATTTTACTATAAGGACACATGCACACAAATGTTCATTGCAGTACTATGCACAGTAGCAAAGACATGGAATAAACCTAAATGCCCATCAATGACAGAGTGAATAAAGAAAATGTAGAACAGATACACCATGGAATACTATGCAGTTATAAAAAGAATAGTGTCTTTTGTGGGAACATGGATGGAGCTGGAGGCCATTATCCTTACCAAACTAATGCAGGAACAGGAAACCAAATACTGCATGTTCTCACTTATAAATAAGTAGGAGCTAAATGATGAAAACTTATGAACACAAATAAGGAAACAACAGACACTGGGGTCTGCTTGAGTAGGAGGGTAGAGGAGAGAGAGGAGCAGAAAAGATAATCATTGGGTACTGGGCTTAATACTTGGGTGATGAAATAATCTAAACAACAAACCCCCAAGACATGCATTTACCTATGTAACAAACCTGCACATATACCCCCAAACCTAAAAGTTAAAAAAAGAAACTAAGCATTCATATATAGAAAACGGTAAAATACAAAATAGTTACAAACACATATCTATTAGAAGTGGTGATAAAGGGGGATTTTACTTTTTACTTTGCATAGTTCTATAATCACATATTACTTTAATGAATACAAAATATTTAAAAAATCCAGTGTCATAAAATTATTACTGTCAGAAATTCTTCACTGCATTCCTCTCATACTTCTATCCTTGATCATCTAAGTCCCTGACACCTTCCACATGCAGGTTCCATTCTGAATAGGATCCAGAACTATTTTGATGAAGGCAGGCTCTGTTTCAGCAGTTGCCACTCACCTGTGGTACACTCAATGTCCTTTGAGCCTCGGGTGAGCCCTGGCAGTCCATGTGCTTATTAAATTCCTACTTTCTGGTAAGTGTCTTTTTAAATAATTTTGCTAGTACCCTTTACTTGGTAGCTTCTCCCTTTAGCAGGCCAGTTTCCCATCAGCCCGGATCCCTACCCCTAAGTCAAGTGCTAGAGCATCATTTCTGACTACCCTAGGAGTGGGCATGGATGAAATTTGCTTTATTCTCAGTTACTTTCATCACTGGGACTGGATTAAACTCCTAGCCTCATGGACTCCCTTTGCTTCGCTACACCTCTTGAATAAAACTCTGAGCTAGCCCAGAGGAATCTCAGGTTTGGTGGAAGTCTTTAGACATGGTACCTCACACTCACTGCCTGGCTGTTGAGTTGACTGTCAACTCCACAGCTGAGGAAGCTTCCATAACTCTACTCTGTCTAGTCCCAGTTTCTTCTGCTTCTTTAGCAGGCAAATCCTGGATATTCTTCATTTTGCCCCTCAGTTTTCTCTTTAACCATTTCCATCTTGCCTTGTGTCCTGGGAAGCTGACCTTTACAGACTGAGATATTATTAGTATGATCAGAAGGCTGGTGGAAAGGAAGTTCGTGATTATTTATTCCCTGCTTGTTTCTCCTGACAAAGCCAGAGCTCCTTTCAAGAGGTTCTCTCCTATCACTGCAAGTCTCACTGGCTGCTGGTGACAGCGCCTTCCCTTTATCCTTTCAAGCCCAGATAGCAGCTGTTGCTGGTCCAGGATTTTGAACTCTCTCTGTGAGTTTTCCTTAATGTTGCCCATGCCTTTGTTAATAGATTCTTTATTAACATTTCTTTAGTCACTGTTTTGAGTGTGCGGTCTGTGTCCTGCCAGGACTCTGATGCGAACTGTATTTATTACTGCAGTTGGGAAAGTTGGAGCAGAAGCACTTTTGGGTTGTGGCGCTAAAGGCAGCAGGGACACTCGTTTCTTGTCTTTGAATTTTAAAATCTCTTTCCTGTTAGAGACAGACTATATTCGTAAAGCAAACATTACAGTAAATCTTCTCTAATCACTACAGTTGCTGAAATACTAGACATTTGATGTTTCTCTAGCCCCTGGTTAAAGATAAAATAGTATTTCAGTATTGGTCACAATGCTGATAAAGTGTACATCAAATCTAATTACTTACACTTAAAAACCAGCATTAACAACTCTGAACCTAGAAAACTCTCCTATATCATGCTCAGTCTATTCAGTATTATATTTTCTTTCAACTATTTAATTTTTACTATTTGCTAGACCACATTATTTTTGTATGTTCTCTTAGTAGATTGTAATTCCTTTCCAGGAATATATATTGTAGTACTTCGTCCATTGTATATGTTCAGTCGACTATTTTGTTAACAATCTGAAAAAAGACAAAGCAAGGTAATTGGAACTATGGTTCGATGTAACTGATTTGGTCCTCTCTTTTGGTAGTGTAAATTTATTTAGCAAATATTTACTGAGCACTTATCTTCCTATTAGATGTTGGGCATTGTATTAGGTATAAGGTTTCCATGTAGCAAAAATTTATGATGGAGTAAAGTCAAGGTAGTTTTTATAGCAAAAATCAACATTAAAAAAGCCAACCATGTCCTATGTAAAAGTTTCCATCCCTTGCCTTTTTAGTGCACATCGAAACACACTCTTACTATACTGTTTCTATGGAAAAATGCTTTCTTAGTATTAACCAACTTCTAAGTGGATTCTTGGCTTTCAATCTGTTTAAATTGAAAACTGTTTTTCTATGACCCCTTTTAACATCTTGAAGAAGATGCTCTGAAAGCTTATAAATCTAGGTTAACAATCAGAACCATAAAAAAGGTAATTTAATCCTTGCTTTAAATCATTTTCTGACATTTCTTTTTCCTTGCAAATGATAAAAGAAAAACAAACGAGGGCTTAGAAATTAATTAACCATAAACCATTGTACCAAACAAGGCTTAATCATTTCCTTAAATTTCAAATCAGAGAGAAATAATTACATTGAATGGTATCCATCCAGGAACAAGGCAAAATCTACAATGGAGTCAGATGCTCATTGAATTTTCCTTTTTTTGGGAGTTGATGAGCCTCAGTAGGTGATAGTAACTCTGCTATAAATGATGATGTCACTCATTATTACAACAAGAGGAGAGCATAGTTCTCAGAAATTCTGACCATCTGTCTTGAAATATGTTCGGCTCATCACTCAGTACAAATTCTTCTTTCCAAGATCCCTAATTTAGGGGCTGTGTCCATTTTTAAGTTTAGCTGGGTAAAAAATTTATGTTCTTATAAGATGAATCATTTATCAATTCCTATTGCGACTTTTGGCAAAATATTTTAAATGTTATTCTTAACATATAACAAATTCCCAACAAATAACAGTGCCTTTTAATTTAGTATTTTAAATTATTCTTTGCTTTCTTCAACTTTATTGTCCTATTTTATACTAATGAGTGGTAGTTCCTGTAATAATTCAAGATTTTTTTGCACGCAATCTATCCACTTTCCTCCTTATAGACTTGAGAAGTCAGATGGCACAGTTTCAATCACATATTTTCTAGTGGAAGAACAATAGAGTCATCTAATGTGTCTTTCCAGTTCTGAAAACCATATTTCCAAAGGTGATGGTGTACCTGGCCATTTGGTCTGCTGTATTTGAGCATTTATGAACCTCACCTTGCATCCTGCTGAGAGCATGTGTGCTACTTGTTGAAAAACTGTCATGATGATTACTCTTTTATTTTTAAATCTGCACTGTGTTTATTTCTACTTGTTTCACAACCGACCTGCCTATAGACTGGCTATAGTTTTTTAGCCAGATGTTATTTGTGGGTTTTGCCATCCCTGTATTTGTGTTGGAAAATATCCCCTGTTCATAAAATCGGCTGCACTGTAGGTAAGAGTATACCTCTGAACTATGCTTTATAACTCACCTTTAAAAGCATCAGCCCTCTTGGGGCATTATTTACAATGAGACAATACTTTCAGAGCTCCTGTATTCACAATATCTTTAGTGATAAGTTATTGTGTCTGTTGATTCTTAGATTGTTTATGAACATTTATTTGCTTCTAATAGGCACCTATAAATTTCAGAAAATACACTTTACTAGATAGCTACTACATTTGATTTGCAGATATTTGGGTCACAAAATATAACTTCAATTTAGAAAAGGAGTAATACATTTTGTTGACTAGCTGTTAAACTTGTCTGGAAACTCCTTTACAGTAAAATTCTGACTGTTTTCCACGCATCTATTGTATTCCTTTTTCACTGTGTAGCCTGCTGTCTATTTCCAGTGTGTAGCAGTTATGCAATTTGGATGAAATTAACTCAACTCTGTGAATCCCATGCTTCTAGACATAGCAATTAGTTCAGTGATGAGCATGTGAGCCCAGTATTTAACCAAAGAGTGCAAGGTGTCCTCCTGGCTAGAGGTCTCATTCAAGGATGTCTCAATTAGGATGAACTTCAGCCCTTGTGTTCTTTAGGTTTGGGAAGGAAATACAATTTTCCTGTCTTTGGATGTGAATGAAGAAATACCTTGTGTAAGAACACCATCATATAAACTGCAAAAATCGGCCATTGTGAATGGTGCCCCAACAGTTACTCAGTGTACAATGAGCACAGTCATACCCGGTGTCTGGATTAAACCCTGATTGCTGCCCACTGCCATCTTGTGACCATGAGTGAAGCTAGTCTGAGGATAAAGCTGGTGTGGAAATAGAACTTTGATAATTACAGAACAAGAGGGTGTGTGTGTAGGCATATCGTTTTGTAATAGCAGCACTCTATGCTATTATAATTGCTGTATGTTAAATCTTATTTTTTCTTTAATTGATCTGAAGAAAATAAAAATCGAAGAACTTAAAGGAAATTTAAAGTTCAGACAAAAATTCACCACAGACTATTATTTGTTTGAATAATAATAATAATTATTAATTAGTTATTTAAAAACTAAAGTTATTAAAAATACCCCTAAATTGGAAAATAATAAAAATAGCTAAGAGTTGAGAGTCATCATGTTCTCTTCTAATCAAGTACTTCAATTTTGAGGAATAATACTATAATTCAGAGGCAGTTAACATTGTTCATTTGCTTCTTGTGTTTCTATTTTTTTTTTTTTTTTTTTTTTTTTAGACAGTCTTACTCTGTCGCCCCAGCTGGAGCAGAATGGCGTGATCTCAGCTCACTGCCACCTCCTGGATTCAAGCAATTCTCCTGCCTCAGCCTCCTGAGTAGCTGGGACTACATAACACACTGCCATGCCCGGCTAATTCTTGTATTTTTAGTAGAGATGGGGTTTCACCATATTGGCCAGACTGGTCTCGAACTCCTAACCTTGTGATCTGCCCACCTTGGCCTCCCAAAGTTCTGGGATTACAGGTGTGAGACATTGCACCTGGCCTATATTTTTATTTTGAAAAGATTCATAATATTTGCATTATTTTGTGTACCATAATTCATCTGGTTTTCCTCTGAATGTAAATGGATAGACTGCTTACTACCAATTCCTCTTCCATGGCTTCCTCATTCTTGACCTCTTTATTTGAGTCAACTTTTGGTCACCTGTATGTCATTGTTGAGTACTATGTTTGTCAAGAAGGGCTTATGTGAGTTATAACCTCTAAGTTTGTCATTGTAGAGAATAAATGCCCGCAGTGTTACAATTAAATGACAGCTCAATATTGTCAAAGAATAAAATTTCAACAAATTGAATTGAAAGATCTAATTGGCTTTTGTTAGTTATTTTTGAACCAGACAGCATCACATCTATGAAAGATGTTCTGTCAGGTGGCCAAATAGTCAGTTTTTGAAAAGGAACTTGAGCAGGAACAAGGAAGCAGCATAGTACAAGGAGCCATTGTCTAATATCAACATACTGCAGGTGACTTTCCTTATAGGGCCAAAGCAGAGGGGTCCCCCTTATCACGCAGGCTCAGGTTGATTGGGCATGTTTGGATTGGTTGCTGTGAATCCCGTTTTTTGTTTTGTTTTGTTTTGTTTTGTTTTTTTAAATGACCTATTTTTAAGTTGTTTGATTATGTACTACCCTAGCATGAATAATTCTGTTCTGGTTTGTTCTGGTCTGTTGGGTCTAGTGTGGGAGCTCAGTTCAAAACAGCAGCCTCTCATACATTTTATTTAACAATATGCTTTTCTTTAATACTACTTTTCTTCCTTGGAAGTTCATAAGATAGTGCTTCCGGTTTTACTGGCATTGAATAGTACTGAAAAAGTTTGAGGGTCGCCTCAGTTTCTTCCCTCTGATAGATGACTTTAAGAAAAAAATGAATGGTGGAAGACTTTTTTCTTTATTATTGAGTTTCTATAATTTAACTATGATTTGTTTCTGTCTCAGTCACTCTAAATCAAATTTTCCAAATAAACATATTTCAATCTACAGACTCAATTCTTTCTACACTTCAGTGCCATTTTCCTGTATTATACCTATAGATGTTTTCTTGTTTTTATTTGTTTGTTTGAAATCTCTACTTAAGGAACACAAATTGTCTTTATGCTCTTTATTCCTTTCCCATCCTTTTCATCCATCGTCATAGCTCTAGTTTTTAAAATCTTGTTGCCTCTTTATCTATGTTCATTTTGATTACCTCAAGCTTTCTATACAACATTAATTTTATTTGATTTTAGCCGTATCTGTGCTGTTTCCTGCTATTTAGTTTGTGTATTGTATCAGAAATTGCGTGTTTTGGTTCTCAATTTATTTTCTTAGCTCTGACATACTCTCTTGCTTTGTAGTTTGTTTTTACATCATCTTTGAGTGATCATGTTTTCTCTCACCCTTAGAAACTTAATTGAATTACTTTGTTAAGGTCTTTTATAGAGCAAAAACATTGGCAAAAAATTATTCAGTGCTTCTTGGGTTATGTGTTCTTCTAAAATAAATTTTTCTTTAGTATATTTGTAACTTTTTTTTCATCTTGCTCATAATAAATTTAAGTAGCTCTGTTTAGATCTTGTTCTGATATAGTATGAGCTGATTCTCCTCGATACTTGATGTACTTCTAATATTTTGCGTTCTCTCTCTGACTCCATTAGAGGAGCATAATTTCTTACCTTATTGAATTTGGACTTTACCTTGTGACATTGATTTTGGACTTCGCATTCCATAACCGAAGGAATATGAGCGAAGATGTCATGAACAAAAGGCATAAACTTGCATGATAGCTTGTCCTCCTGGACTTCAACCTTCTGCCATGAGAGGGACATGCTCTGGGTAGCTGTTGGTCTCAGAATAAGAATATGTGTAGAATAGAACCAAATCCAATCACCAATCCTTGAACCAATCCAAGACTCTCCCAGCTGAGCCCAGGAGAATCATAGCCATTTCACTGACCAGTGAGTGACAGAAAGAAATGGCTTTTGTAACCACTCAGTTCCCGGGGTTATTATTCAACATTACTGCTACATAAATTAACTAATATGCCTTTCCCTTTTATTTGGAATCAGTTCTTTTTTTTCTCTCTCAAATGCTTTCAATGTCCTCTTCTAAAACTTTTCAGACTATGAAGGTGGGGAAGGGAATAGTTTAGCTGAAGCTGAGACAGATTTAGGTAGGAGACTTATTTTGTTCTCATCTGAGATCCCATTGAAAGTCCTATCTAAGGGAGATATTCTGCTCATACAGCTTTGACAACTTCATTTTAGCACAGCACTCTGGAAGATGACACTTCTTAGTGATCCTTCCTACTGACCTGTTTTCATGAGGTGAACTTGCCTTGATATTTAGTTTTGAGAATTTTATTTGGCTTTCCTAAGTCTGCTTAATCATTGGCTTTGCCAATTTATTCTCAAATTAGAACATATTAATACAAATCCTTTGACCGTTACTGAAACATGCATTCTTTCCTTATCACTAGCTCTGAGAAAAGATGGTTAAATGCCAGACCATGTAACCTGCTTGAAGTCATGCTTGGCTGTTCTGTTTCGGTTTTTTGTTTTGTTTTGTTTTCATATGTGGGAAATAAACAGGTTTGATTACAGAAGAATTTTTGTCAGGTTATTTTTATTATTTATTCACTCATTTATGTAATATATGCTCTTGTTGTTAGGCAATGGGAATATAAACCTCTCGATCCTACTTTTCTCTACAGTCCTCACCTGGAATTCACTCATGTAGAAATGCCACATGAAATACTCAAGCAGTTCATAGACTCAAGGTGAGGATGTAATTTTGTGTGGGAAGTATATTGCCTATTAAAAAACTATGTGGGAAGTGGTGCCTTTTTTTTTTCTTTCTTTTTCCTTCTTTATTTTTTATTTTATTTTATTTTTTTGAGACGGAGTCTCACTCTGTAACCCAGGCTGCAGTGCAGTGGCGTAATCTTGGCTCACTGCGACCTCCACCTCTGGATTTCAAGCAATTTTCCTTCCTCAGCCTCCCAAGTACCTGGCACTACAGGCACGCACCACCACATCCGGTTATTTATTTATGTATTTACTTATTTATTTGTATTTTTAGTAGAGACAGGGTTTCACCAAGTTGCTCTGGGTGGTCTCGAATTCATGAGCTCAGGCCATTCACCCTCCTCAGCCTCCCAAAGTGCTAGGATTCCCAGCACTCAGCCAGGACTTTTTTAAAGTAAAAATATGTTCAGTATATTATATGTCACAGAGTATTTTCTTGAATTTGAAACCATATTCCTTATGTTTTATTTTTACAACACTTTTTAGTACAAAGAAAGAAATTGCAGAGGAAATCAGCTCTCTATAAATATAAAAGGATTACATATTAGCACTTGGAGCAAGAAGGCACAAAAATATCATGGTTTTAGTGTTTCTTGACTTCATACTATGTGACTGACTAATAGGGAGTCTGTTACAAGTCAATTAAAATGAGATCTTTCTTTAACATTTTCTACAGTGTATTGCACTAAGGCCTAAAAATAAATGTTTAAATTTGCTCATACCACCTTAGTTACATGAGTCCACTAATTAATACTTTCCTCTTTCAGCTACCTTTTAATATTACAGAAGAATATGTTACTTTTTGCTTGATTTAAACCTGACCCAGTTTACTAAGGAGGCATGCTAGTGCATGGCCTAAGAATTGTCAAATATTCCATTAGGAATGAACTTTAGTGTTTTTTACTTTTAGTGCATCAGCAAATACAGAAAATGAGTTAGTAGAAACATCTTTCCTCTAAAACTGGTAAATGGATCTCTATCAATATTTGCTGGAATTAACATGTAGTGGATTAGGTTATGCATTATACAAAGATAATATTTATTTTAGAAATTGGTCTTCTTTGCAAAGTCGAGCTTTAATGGGAAGTGAGGAAGGAGACAGAAGTGATTAAAATGCATATCAATTTTACCGGTTTTCTCACATGATCTCAAAAAATTTATAACTTAAAAAAGACTAAAATTTCTTCATCAATTTGCAGGCAAATATAAGTGATTTCAGTAGCAAGTCATCCTGCCTGTAATGTAGAATAGAAACAAATAAGCATGAATAGAAGAAAAGTACTTCTTGTTGATTAGCATAGGGTCATGTAGTATTTAAATCAACTTTAATTACTGGCCAGCTGAATTGTTCATTAATGGGTTGCCTGTAGCAACAAAAATTGCACATTTAACAAGGTGGTAAAAATACTGAACCACAACATCATCTTCAGTCACAAGTTTTGCGTGGAAGTGCAAGTTAGGTTGATTTACCCAAGATCATTTATTAAGTCAATGGCAACAAGGGTTTCAAATTCTTAGCTTCTTTCATTTTGTTGCTTCTGCTTTCTGAACTATTCTCTCTCTAAAGTTATTAATTTACCATATATTTTTGTGACTTCTTGATTAGCAATGGGAAAACTGGTATGTTTATGTTTAATTACTGAGTTGCTTGCTGAAGATTGGCATAGACCAAATATTGTAAGTGAATATTCCATATTGGCAAAGTTTTCTGGTGTATATTCTGATTCATTTTGTGGATTGGGTTAATGCATATTCCTTTAGTTAGACAAAGTGCTATATGAATTATTCTAGAGAACTAGAAAATGTTTCGAATTATTTAGATATCAAATACAAAGAATGAAAAGTATGTTTTATTTTTTCAACACATTTTATTTCATGACTTTCTAAAAAATAATTTGATCCAAATTCCAGGGATAACTCCGGAATGAAAATAAATCTCTACTTAAAAGCCGACCTGCCTCTTCTTAACAGAGAGTCTTGAGGTGTGCTCACAGAGTGCAGCTGTCTTGGCACTGGGTTAACTGTGACATTTTGAAATGATTGTGGTTGTAGAACTTCCTGTAGGCAGTTGCTGCTTGCTTTGTTAAATTGCCCACATTTTTCAGTCAAGCATTTTCCTGGCTGCATCAAGGGTGTTGAGTAACTGTGTTAACCTTGGTGTGTTTTGGCAATAGGAGATCAAGTAAAAGTCAATAAATGTCTCCCACAGCCCTGATAAACTCCAAGGGCACAGACAGAGGTGTTTATGTGCTGTAGGGGACAGTTTGGTCAAGTATACATTTCCCTTCAAATTGCTTATTGCCATTTTAGTGTTAGCAGAACATATTTTAAGTCAACTTTTTTGACAGAACATATTGGTTAGCATTGCGTAGGCTTCTGTGTTTTTATGAGACAGATGGCAATTACCCATTTTTGTGCACTGTTATCTTTTAGCTTTAAGTATCGCATTTACTGGTGAACTGGACTTTGCCCTAATTTTTTTTTCAACTTTGAGCAGTCCCACCTCATAAAATCTCCTTGCAAAGTAATATTGACAGATGCCTATGAAATTATAATATTAAATGTTATAAGAAGTAAAAGACTTTTAAAATGGGTTCAAATTTGTGATGGAGTTTCTTTCCTTAAATTCAACCTTCTCATTTCTCTTCTGCCTTAGGATTATTTTAGAAAGACGGTCATGGTTAATACAAATGCAGGTATATCCTAAATAGATAAAACCATCTGTGTTTTGTTCTTTTAGTTTTTCAGAGGCAAAACAAAAACAAAACATTACATATATAGCTTAGGTTTCTATTTATATTCACATTATTCTTCTGAAAACTATGCTCTCTTATAGAGAGACTATAAAGCATATTAACCTATTAAAATTTATAATGTTTTAAAACAACTATTGGTCAAAATATTTCCTTAGTAAGTGTAAGTTAAAATCCATGATCCTTTGATGTGAATACTCAAGCTGGCATATTTTTAAATCAAGCACAATGTAAAAGGTTAAACAATGCATTATTAATCTCTTTTTCTCTCATTGTTCCAACACAAGGGAAAAGCAATTCTGAATTGTTTAAATTTTATTATCACATTTTTTAAAATCTTGGTTAAAGACTGAAATGTAGTCTCTAATGACCAGTGATGATGAGCTTTTTTTCATGTTTTTTGGCCGTATAAATGTCTTCTTTTGAGAAGTGCCTGTTCATATCCTTTGCCCACTTTTTGATGGGATTGTTTCTTTCTTGTAAATTTGTTTAAGTTCCTTGTAGATTCTGGATATTAACCCTTTGTTAGATGGAGATATTGCAAAAAATTTCTCCCATTCTATACATTGTCTTTTCACTCTGATGATAGTTTCTTTTGCTGTGCAGAAGCTCTTTAGTTTAGTTAGATCTGTTGCCATTGCTTTTGGTGTTTTAGTCATGAAGTCTTTGCCCATGCCTATGTCCTGAATGGTATTGTCTTGGTTTTCTTCTAGGGTTTTTATGGTTTTAGGTCTTACGTTTAAGTCTTTACTCCATCTTGAGTTAATTTTTGTATAAGGTGTAAGGAAGGGGTTCAGCTTCAGTTTTCTGCACATGGCTAGCCCGTTTTCCCAACACCATTTATTAAATAGGGAATCCTTTTCCCATTTCTTGTTTTAGTCAGGTTTGTCAAAGATCAGAGGGTTGTAGATGTGTGGCATTATTTCTGAGGCCTCTGTTCTGTTCCATTGGTCTATATGTCTGTTTTGGTACCAGTACCATGCTGTTTTGGTTACTGTAGCCTTGTAGTATAGTTTGAAGTCAGGTGGTGTGATGCCTCCAGCTTTGTTCTATTAGATTAGGATTGTCTTGGCTATACAGGTTCTTTTTTGGTTTTATATGAAATTATTAGTAGTTTTTTCTAACGCTGTGAAGAAAGTTAATGGTAGCTTGATGGAGATAGCATTGAATCTATAAATTACTTTGGGCAGTATGGCCATTTTCGTGATATTGATTCTTCCTATTCATGAGTATGGAATGTTTTTCCATTTGTTTGTGTCTTCTCTTATTTCCTTGAGCAGTGGCTTGTAGTTCTCCTTGAACAGGTCCTTCACGTCCCTTATAAGTTGTATTCATAGGTATTTTATTCTTTTTGTAGCAGTTGTGAATGGGTGTTCACTCATGATTTGGCTCTCTGTTTGTCTATCATTGGTGTATAGGAATGCTTGTGATTTTTGCATGTTGATTTTGTATCTTTATTGCCGACATCTCTCTTTAGTCTCAGATCTTTAGTCCCAATGCTTAGTTTATGGACAAAGGCTCTCAGATGTCCCTCGAGTATCTCAAACTTTAGGAGCACCCATGCCTTCCTTTTCACTGCTTTTCATTTTTGTTTCAGGCATTCATCACCCCACCATTCCCATTCATCTGAAGGGCAGAAAACTCTTTTTATACTCTCTATCTCTCTCTTTCTCTTTCTCTCTCAGTATTACCTACAAACAATCAGTCATCATGTCTTGAAAATTCCCTGTCAGAATTGTTTTCTCCAATAGTCTCAAATCTATCTACTCCTTTCCATTCATTTTTGCGATTACCTATGCCTTCTTGCTTGTTATAACTAGTGAATAATTGATCTTTCTAATTCCCATATTCCTTCTAATCTAAACTATAGGATAAACCTCCAATTTTAATCTTTCTAAAGGATCTAATCTTGCCACTTTCCTGATCAAAAAGTTTGGCCGCTCTTTGTCTTCAAGAAAAAGTACATTCTCCTTCTTTCTGGCATTTGAGGGGATACCCAATCTGTCCTTACACACCTAGTTAGGGTTTTCTCCCAATACCCTTCTCCAAGCTCCATGTCTTACTTCCAACTGTCCTGCATATGCTATGTTTTAAACATTTCACCTACAATAATTTGTCAGAAATGCCATATATTTACCTAGTTTATTGTGAAGCCACAACTCATTGGGATATGAACACGGAATGGATTTAGTTTTTCCCCAGTCATGTTCTTAATCATTCTGTACTAAACTTTTCTTGATCCAGGGGTGTCACCCCTTTAATGACACAGGTCAGGTTTTGAAACCTGGAGTACTTTTAGTTTTTTAAACAATCTTATTTCATTTTAACACTCAATCCTGATTCAAAGTTATTTCATGCTCCCAGAATAGGTCAGACCCTTAGCTCTACTGACTTGCAGGGAGAGATGAGGATTGGTCTGTGGTCTGCTTTTCATACACCACCCCTTCTTCCATACCCACCCCTACTGGCTCCTCCAGTGTTGGGTGGAAGAGCAAGAGAGAAAAGGCAGATATCCTCTTACATGCTTAGGAAAAGTTTTGGCTTCTCTTTGTTTGCTTCATGATTTATGGGATTCCTGGTGGCAGCTGGTAGCTTCATCTTGCTCCACCCGTAAGGGTCTCAGAACAGCTTCTAAGTACAGTTCCTAGAAAGGTTTGACTAAATTTTCTCCCTGACTTCTAGTTGTTGGAATCATCATCACACGTTCTTCTGATATATGAGCTTCTTTCTTCTACTACTCTAGTGTCCCCAGTACAATCTTCCCTCCAGGGCCAATTCAGGGTTTGGCCACCTGTGAGAATGAGGATTTCAAGGCAGAGTGGCCTCACCCACTCCTTGTCTGTCGGTCTTCCCCTATACCACCTCTCTCTTATTTCTTCCCCTCTTTGCGTAGGTAGAGGGAGAGTGGCCTATAGACCAGATATTCCCCCAGATGATTAACTAGGAAACAAAAGCCTGTAGCCCTTCACTATGTGGCCAGTGGACATTGGTCCCCTCAAAGTTCACAAGAGTTAGAGCTATTTTCTGTAGTCTGATGATAGGCTTTCCATAGGAACACTTCTCCTCTTATAGAGGATCTCTTCTTTCCTAGTCCTGCCATATCAATTTTGGTAGCTGCTGACCATATGTACCGAGTATTCAAAAGCTGGTTGGTGGCAACTGATTTGTGTTGATAACTGTAAAACACACATCTAATTTCAAAGACTTAGGATATGAAAAAAGTATAAATTATTATTTTATTACATTTATTATATGCTGAAAATATTTTGAATATATTTGTTTAGATACTATGTTATCAACAGTAATTTTACCTGTTCTTTTTATTAATTTGGCTACAAGAAAACTTGATTATATTTGTGGCTTGTGAGGGGATTCGGTACATGTTATCCCAAAATATGGTACTTTAAGATTTGAAAGTACAGAAGCAGAAAGGTCACTCTCACCTTCCCCCATCTTTTCTCCTGAAGCAGCTCATAAAAATGAAGGAATGATTTTCTGATCGACCATTGATGCAGATCTTAAGACCCTAATGTGAGAGGTGACCTTCCTATACCCAGAACAAAGGAACATATTATTCCTGAAGAAAAACAGTCACAGACAAGAATCTGAAGAAACTGGCCTTCCTGTTTTCCCCAGTTTATTACCATTAGATCATTCTCTTTGTCCAATCATATTTCTCCGTGATTGTCTACTACTCATTAAACCTAGTGTAAAAATACACAACTTTAACCATTTCTTTGGGTCTTCATATCCTGAAGTAGGCTTCCATGTCACATAAAACTTAAATAAATGTGTGTGCTTTTCCCTTGATAATCTGTCTTTTGTGATGGGGGTCCTCAGTCACAAATCTAGGATAAATAAGAAAAAGTATATTTTTCCTCCTCTAAACTTGCATTTTATTTCTATTGGATGATGCTAATTTAGAAGAAAGGGTATGTCAATTAAATTTTACTAGTTCAGTGAACTGATAATTTAGAATGTGGATAATTTTCATGTTTGACTTACAGCTTTTGGGCTTTACTCACCAATCAGAGACCAGCAAAGACAGCATAGAAATTTAGTCTCCCGCTTAAAATCTTATTGAAAAGTATCCCTCTACTTATACAATTCAGTCCTGAAAACATGGGTCAAGAATTAGTCAGAGCTGTATATTGGGCCAACTGTTCATACCACCTAGGTTATAGTACTAGATGAATGTTAAAAAGGTATTTTTTGAATTTGCGATATCAATGAACATTAAAGTAAACAGAAAAATATACACCAGAATTAAAATCAACTAATATTAAGGCTGGAAATCAACTTATTATTAGGAGGTTTTGTGGTAACATTTGAGGAAATGGAACAAGTTGTTCTCATCATGCTTATTGATATTACTGAAATATTACAACTATTTCTCTAAACGAACCTAAAATACATTCTATTTTGTAATTAAGTTTGACTTCAGATTGAATGCTACTTTTGCACTGAAAAACATTGTTTAAATCTATATATGTGAAGGGGATGATAGGCTATATTACTAAATAGAATGCACGTTTCCTTTTTTAAGTCGAAATGAAAACATTCTAAACATTTATAGATACATCATCATTAACTATAGGAATATAAATTTATCTCTTTAGAAAGTCACACAGAACTGCTACAAAACAGCAAACTCTATCAAGGTAACCTTTATTCCGTTATGATAGTTATTATGAGGTATTTAAACACGTACTTAAAATGAAGTTGTCCTTTTCCTTCTGCCTAGATGTCATATCTTCTTGGTAAAAGAAATGTCTAAAAATATTCCCCTTCCCTATCTAATTGAGCATATATGAGAGTATGCTGTAATTGGTATTCTGATTGCACTAAGATTCCTCATCATACCCATTTTTGTTTCAATACTGTCATTATCATAGTTTTACATTATCATACTTAAAGCACTTATGATATATGCAGAGAAAGTTATAAAAAATGAGAGTTATAATTGTGGGTCTTAGAAAAAAATGTATGTGAGGGTTTCTGAGAAGGACATTTAACCATGAAATAACAAAAATAGAAATATCTAATGACAATAAATGACAGTCTAAATAAAGAATGAAAAGGTGACTTTCCAATTCTAAAATGGAAATTTTTGACATTTTTATATTACTGATCTGATATGTATTATCTCTCTGACACTAGTGAAAAGCTGTTATGTTTTTAAATTTCCATTAGATTTTAGATAGGAAACATGAAAAGTAGGAAAAGATACCGTTTTTTGTTATTATTTTGTCCCGACAAAATTTATACTATAAGCAGAGATTCTTCGAATGAATAGAGCACATAATTGAGGCAGATCTTTTACTCCTTTCCAGCTGCTGTTTTTGGCTGCTAATTGCTGACCACCACAACACTTTGTAACTTTAAGTGATTTCCATTTAAAATGAATATTTCTAGGAAAACGGAAATCACTTTAAAATATATTCAAATTCAGAAGTAAATACATAGATTTTATTCACAATAGGGATGCATATAAAAATACATATAACACACATTTATATACACATATATATATGGACATTCTTTGAGACAAAAATTAGGTTGTTTTGAAAAATAATCCAAAATTGCTCATATACCAAAGTGCTATAGGTTAGAGAAAATAGAGCATTTGTCTTAATTTAGATAAACAGGGTAAAAAATATAATGGTACAGAATCAGAGAGACTGAAATATAAAGTAAATAAACAAAGATAAATTTCACGGCCTCTTTGTATCTGTAGGAGGGTCATAAAACAGGAAGAATAAAAACTTATACAAACCACTGGGCTCTTTGGACACCTGAGATTGAGATCCCCATGAGTATTACACACCATCTTTAACTTCCTGTTACTTAACAAGTAAATATCTTTATTGTGTTTTATGTCTTTGGTAAACATAAATATCTTAAAATGGTATCTTCTCTTGAGGCTCATTAAATAATGAAACATGATAATTCTGTCTTTAGCATTCTCCTGGAAAAGTCTGAAAATGGAGTTAAATGCTCATTTAGGAAAAACAGTGTTTGATATTTCTTTAAGATAGACGATTTATTAGATTTTATATTTACATCCGTTTTTTGCTTCCAAACTTTTGTATCTCAGGTGGGTGATCTTTCAAAAGTGGTTGACAAAGATGTAAACTTCTGTTCGTGTGTGCTTAGATTGGAAAGGGGGAATTATAGATTGGATATCAGAATTACCTTTGTAAAAAACAGATTTGCTATTAATCCCTCATAGTTAAAAATCAAGCCAACAAACTCATCACCATTAAAGTGCAAAATCAGAGTGCAGACTCCCTGGTGGCAGCAGCTCAGGGAATGGACCTCCAGAATATGCATTTTAAAATGTTCCTTAGGTAAAATTGATACAGCCAGTCCCCAATCCAAATAGAGAATCGATCCTATAGGTTCTTTATATTCTATTCTTATTTAAAAAATAGGATCGCTAGAAATATGTATACTTAAAATTTTGCTTTCTGTCTTGGCATTTATGGAGCTCAGACTATATTTTAAAATACAGTCAATGGGCCACATAAGTATGTTTTGGTCAATGACAGATCACATATATGGTGGTGGTCTCATATGATTATAATGAAAGTGAAAAAATTCCTATTACCTAGTGATGTCATAGCTGTCATAATGTAGTAGCACAATGTACTCATGTTTGTGGTGATGCTGGTGTAAACAAGCCTACTGTGCTGTCAGTCTTATAAAAGTATAGTACATACAATTACATACCATATATAACCCTTGATAATAAATGACAATGTTACTGGTCTGTGTATTTACTATATTATGTTTTCATTGGTATTTTGGAGCATACTCCTTCTACTTATTAAAAATAGTTAACTGTAAAACAGCCTCAGGCAGGTTATTCAGGAAGTATTCTGGAAGAAGGCATTGTTATCATAAAAGGTGACAACTCCGTGTATACTATTGCCCCTGAAGACCTTTCAGTGGGACAAGATGTGGAAGCAAAAGACAGTGATAGTGATGATCCTGAGCCTGTTTAGGAGTAGGTTAATGTGAGTGTTTATGGCATAGTTCCTAAAAAAAAATAGTTTAAAAAATTTAAAAAATTAATATAAAAAATTTATAGAATAAGGATACATTTTTTGTACAGCTCTGTATTTTAAGCTACATGTTATTGCAAAAGAGTGAAAAAGTTAAAAAGTTTATAAAGTAAAAAGTTACAGTAAGCTAAGGCTTATTTGTTACGAGAAAGATTTTTAAAAATAAATTTGATGTAATCTACATGTGCAGTGTTTATAAAATCTACAGTAGCATACAGCAATGTCCTATGCCTTCACATTCACTCACCACTCATACTGACTCACCCAGAGCAACTTCCAGTACTGTAAGCTCCATCCATGGTAAGTACCCTATACAGGTCTACCTGTTTTTCTTTTATATCATATTTTACTGTACCTTTTCTATGATTAGATACACAAACACCACTGTTACAATTGCCTATGGTATTCATTATAGTAACATGCTGCACAGGTTTGTAGCCTAGGGAACATAAGCTATACCAGTTGTTGCACTACACACCTCGAGTAGTGTGATATATACACTGGGTATGTACATCATTCAGCATACTTACACATAGAGTGTACCATTGTGTAAATACACTCTTATGTTCACACAACAGCAGAATTGCTTAATGCTGCATTTCTCAGAATGTATTCCTATTGTTAAGTGACACATGACTATACAACAGTATCTTAGTTGATGACTTCACAGGCTAAAGTTAGTATTTTTAGTTTTAGGTTTTATATATTCAGTGGTAATATCTTCACTCTTGATAGAATATACCCTCTTGTTTTTGGAATGCTTTGAAGTCAAACAGGTTAGCTTAAGCACTTGAAATTATTTATAAATAAGTAATAGCTTATACACTTAAAAACATCAATTTCAACTTGAAAACATTTTTTTTAACTTTTTACCTCTTCTCTATTCTCACAGATATTTCCTCAAAAATACCAACAAACTACTAAATAACCTCCTCCAATAGTTTTTTGTTTATTACAGTTGACTCATAAAAATGTCTTCCAAGGGGATGGTAGAACACATTTTATTGAATAAAATATTTAACCTTTATTGTATGATGTTCATAAACCTCAATGATATCAATTTGATTTACCATACTAGCCCTATCTCTCAATATTTAATTCTCCCAAATCAGTGTACTCAATTAAATCTCCATGCTTTTATTCATATTGTTTCTACTGTACAGCATGTTCTTCCTTCTAATTTATTTCTGTTTAAGATTAACTATTCTTTAAGAACCAACTGAAATGTTATCTCCTCTGTGAATGTGTCTTCCAATCCTACCAGAAAGAGCTCTCTTTTACCCTCATATAGTATTTAGAAAACTAGATTTTTAAGTAATCAAAATATATTGTGGTTATTCATTTATATGCATTGTGACCTAGAACTTGGGTCTTAAGTAAAATCTAAATAAAAGACAATAATTTTATAGATACCATATTGTATGCCATGACTTGTGATTATACAGCACCATGGTCTAAGTCTAGCTTGAAGAAGTTGATTTCACAAAAATTTATTTGTTCTAATGTTACAATACAGGCTCCATTCTTTTTTCCAATTTCACACTTTCTCATGGTACCTGACTGCATTAGTCCGTTTTCATGCTGCTGATAAGGACATACCCAAGACTGGGAAGAAAAAGAGTTTTAACTGGACTTAAACAGTTCTACATGGCTGGGGAGGCCTCAGAATCATGGCAGGAGGTGAAAGGCACTTCTTGCGTGGTGGCAGCAAGAGAAAATAAGGAAGAAACAAAAGCAGAAACTCCTGATAAAACCATCAGATTTTGTGAGACTTATTCACTATCACAGGAATAGCATGGGAAAGACCAGCCCCCATGATTCAATTACCTCCCCCTGGGTTCCTCTCACAACATGTGGGAATACTGGCAGATACAATTCAAGCTGAGAATTCAAGGGAGAATTAAATATTGGGAGATAGGGCTAATATGATAAATCAAATTCATATCATTGAGGTGGGGACATAGCCAAACCGTATCACTGACTGAATTATTTGCAGGGAGGTTTGAGGGGAACCTATTACTGTTTGTATGGTCCTGGATCTTGTTATTTTCCTTGTCATTCCTTTAGCTTTAATGCAGCTTGAGATATGATGATTTGAAGACATCAAAATACCTATTTTACATAATAGTTCAGTTCTTCATCAGAGGGCACTAAACCCTAGGGAAGAATAAAATGAAGAATATAGTTGAGAATTCTAAAGCAATGTCAACAAAGGAAAAGAACTTTAAAAATAAAGCTATTTTACAAGCATAGAGTCCTTTTTGGGAAAATATTTCAAAGGTTTTCCTTCCATCTGAGTTCCCTACAATTCTATTTAAGTCCTAATTCTGTATGTGATTTACATTATGTTTCTTTAATATCAGGTCCCTTATCTCTGAACACCTTGATGGAGGGGCCACAAACTCTTTATTTTTGAATGTTCCTAAAAACACAGTTCTTAAAATACAGCAGTCTGGCTTTTAATAAATAAATGTTTTAATTAAATAAATAAATAAATATAAATTTAGGACGAATCATCACAGATTTTAATTTTACCTATTAATTACCAAATACTTGATGTATTATATAATGTTATTGTGGGCTTTCATCACTCACTTTACAGCAGAAATCACTGAAAGAGATTAGAAGACTGCAGCCTTTTAAAAATGAGTTAGGACTTTTGCTTCCAATAGTTGTATAATGAGTAATTTGGACCAACTCTTCCAATAAAAATAAAAATCCTGGAAAAATTATAAGATATTATAAAATCATTGAAGTGAGAAGATAATAACAAGCTTAATAATAAAGAAAACCTTGATGAGTATGACTGATTATAAAAAAGGACAGAAAAAGACAATATTAGGAACACAAAATAGGAAATAAAGAAGACATAGAGCAGATCTAAAATATTAAAATGTACCATGTCAACTTATACCAGTGCATTTGAAAACCTAGGCAAAAGGGAAAATCTGTAGGAAGGTTTGAATTAACAAAATTAGACAAAAATAGATTAACCACAGAAGAAACAAGCATGTTCATTAAACACCTACCATCAGTCTCTCCTCTCTTCCCTTGTGGTAAATACACTAGCCTGTTAGTGTCCTGAGATTTACTTTTACTTCTGCCTGTCTGGAACTCTCTTCCACATGATTTTAACACGGCAGGATCCTTCTCGTAGTTAAAGGTTATGTTTCAATATCATTTAATAAAGAAAGCTTATCTGGCTGTATTTCCTAATGTTACACTAATCTCTGTTAGATCTTTCTTCACTGAATTTGTGTTTTATTTCCTTCACAACCTTTGACATTATATGAAATTAGTCATGTTAACTTTTAAATGTATTCATTTATTTATTTACTTGTACATCGTGTCTTCTCTACTACAAATAGTGCTATAAAAGCAAGGACTTTATCAGTCTTTTCCACAACTTTGTCACTAGAACCTTTATCCCTAGCATATACTCTGGTACACTATAAACATGTAATAATATTTATTTACTGAATGAATTCTATTAAGTAAAAAATAAAATGAGGCTCTTTGATAAAATTACTACTATTCATCATTATATTGGAGATTCAAGCCAATGCAATAACACAAGGAACAGTGACAATGAATATAAATATTGGAAAAAACAACATCAAAAATCATTATTTGCATATGCTGTTGTCAGCTAGGAACAAACCAAAACCAGAATAATTAATCCATAGGTGTGAAGTCCAATAAGACAGTTTATCAAGATGGAAAGATACAAAATCAACAGACACACACAAGTCAAATTTTATTTTATCGTAACAATAATATATTAGGAAATGTAATGGAAAAGCATTAAATTCTCAATAGCAACAAATATTGAGACATGCTTAGGAGTAAGCCTAACAAGAAAAGTGCAAGAATGTCATGGAAAACATTGCAAAGCCTTACTGGTAGCTATAAAACATTCTAAATTAATAGAGAGGCAGTCTATCATTACAGATAGCATGACTCACTATTTTAAATATTCCTCACATTAATCTGTAAAGGCAATTTAATTCCAAGAAATGTTAGAACTGAATTCCTCATGGGTCTTAAAAACCAATTTTAAAGTTCAAGTGAGTAATACATTTGCAATAATTAGCCAAAATAACTAAAAACAACTCAAGTAGTTTTTAAGTGTGTCCTACTAAAATTTAAATATTTTGTAATGGTATATAACAGTACTGTTGTTGATGCAATATGAGTCCAGAAATAACCCTCCAAATATATGGAGGTTGAATAAATAATGAAGATAGCCTTTCAAATAAATGATGAAGGAAGACAGATCAGTCTATAAATAGTATTGGGACTAATAACCTGTATATATAAAATATTCATGTAGGAAATTATGAACAGCCCAAAGGAAATTAGACAAAAATAAAATAAAATACGTAGTGATAATTACAAATAGAAGCACATGAAATTAAGTGCAATTCATGCATTAATTAAGGAAATATAAACTGAAACAACAAGACACCATTCTCCTGCTTGATATTCACTGTTTTTGGCGGCGCTTCTTCCTGTTTTGTGATGTGAAGTTTTAGATTGCTCCTTGTGTCACTAAAGTTAAATACACATTTCTGTTTTCTAATTTCTAATTCTCCTGAAGATTTGAGAAGATCTCTAAAAGAACAAAAGAAGGTGCCAAACTTATTTCACCATTTTAAATTGGGGAAGTCAGCATATTACTGCCAGTCTTTTAACATTGTTAATAAAATATTAATTAAGAATTTATATTTTTTATTACAATTTAAGTTCTGGGATACATGTGCAGAACGTGCAGTTTTGTTACATAGGTATACACATACCATGGTGGTTTGCTGCACCCACCAACCCATCACCTACATTAGGTATTTCTCGTAATGCTATCCCTCCCCTAGCCTCCCACCCCCTAACAGGCCCCAGTGTGTGATGGTCCGCTCCCTGTGTCCATGTGTTCTCATTGTTCAACTCCCACTTGTGAGTAAGAATATGCAGTGTTTGGTTTTCTGTTCTTATGTTAGTTTTCTGAAAATGATGGTTTCCAGCTTCATCCGTGTCCCTGCAAAGGACATTAATTCATCCTTTTTTTTATGGCTGCATAGCATTCCATGGTATATATGTGCCACATTTTCTTTATCCAGTCTGTCATTGATGGACATTTGGGTTGGTTCCAAGTCTTTTCTATTGTGAATAGTGCCACAATAAACATATGTGTGCATGTGTCTTTATAGTAGAATGATTTATAATCCTTTGGGTATATGCCCAGTAATGGGATTGCTGGATCAAATGGTATTTCTGGTTCTAGATCCTTGAGGAATCCCCACACTGTCTTCCATAGTGGTTAAACTAATTTACACTCCCAAGCTGATTTGTGATTAAGAATTATGTTCATATGAAGAATTAACTAAAGACTTGAAAGTCTTAATTGGGAAGTAGTCTAGAGTCAAAATATGAAAGTTAGTTGCAGTTTTATTTGTACAATTTCAAAAAAATATATTTATTTAGAATTTTAAGCAACTCTTTCAGACAATGTATAGTTATAATCTAGATAAATACATTTAATTAGAAATTTATCTTAGTGTTTTAAGGTATAAAACTGTTTCAGTGCAAGTGTGAGGTTTATCTTTAGGGTTTATTAGTTAGTCCTAGTTAAATCTTAACTGGGATTTTTTCCACACACTTAACAATATAGATTATTTACCGTCTCAAGAATACACAGAAAACCCATTATAGGTGGGTCAGAATATCCATAGAAAGTTAACCTTCCTTTTAACAGTGGTAAGGAAGCAAAACAAACTAATGGTGATTAAAGTGTCAGGCTGTAATTGCATTTGCCTCCAAGTAAATCATCAAGTCCCAGTAAATAATTACAGCAAGCAGTCTTTCTCAGCATGGAAGAGTTAGCTAGGTGTAATTAAAATTTTTCAGGAACTATTATAGGATTTTTTTTTTTTTATTATAGTAAAGAGCACATAGCATGAAAGCTACCTTGTTAACCAAATTTTAATGTATGGTATAGTATTGTTAACTATATGCACATCATTGTAGAGCCAATCTCTGTAACTTTTTCATTTTCCATGACTGCAACTGAACACCCATTGAAGAGTAACTCCTCATTTCCCCTTCCACAGTCCCTGGCAACTACCATTCTCCTTTATGCTTCTAAGACTGAATTCTTTAGATACTTCATATAAGTGGAATAATGTAGTACTTGTCCTTCTGTGACTAATTTCATTTACCATAATGTCCTCAAGGTTCATTTGTTTTCTAGAATATGACAACATTCTTCTATTTTAACAGCCTTCCTTTTGAAGGATTAATAATATTTCATTGTATGTATATACATGTTCTTTATCCATCAATGAACATTTAGCTGGTTTGTGTCTCTTGGCTAATATGAACAATGCTGCAATGAACGCGGGAGTGCATATGTGTCTTTGAGATCCTGTTTTCAATTCTTTTGAATAAATACCCGGAAATTGAATGGCTGAATTACATGGTAGTTTTATTTTTAATTTTTTGAGGAACCTCCATTCTGTTTTCCATAATGGCTGTCTTATTTTATACTCCTACTAACAGTGCACAAAGCTTCCAATTTCTCCACATCTTTGCCAACACTTGTCATTTCTGGATTTTACTTTTTTGATAATGGCCATCCTAACAGGTGTGAGGTAATGGCTTATTGTGATTGTAATAGGCATTTCCCTGTTAATTAATGATGTTGAGCACCTTTTCTTATACCAGTTGGCCATTTGTAAGTCTACTTTAAGTAAATATCTATTCAAGTTTTGGTGCATTTTGAATCAGGTTATTTCTTATTTTTAACTATTGAATTGTAGGATTTCTTTATATATTTTGGATATTGATCCTTTATCAACTTAATGGTTTGGAAGTACATTCTCCGATTTCATAGGATGCATTTTTGCTTTGCTGATCATTTCCTTTGCTATGCAAATGTTTTTTAGTTTGATGTAGTTTCACTTGTCTAATTTTGCTTTTATTGCTTGTGTTTTTGGTGTCATATCCAATAAACCATTGTCCAGAACCAATGTTACAAAGCCTTTCCTCTATGTTTTCTTCTAGAAGTTTTATATTTTTAGGTCTTATATTTAAATATTTACTACATTTTAAGTTGATTTGGGGGCATGGTGTAAGATAAAATTTTAATTATTCTTTTGCATGTGGATATCCAGTTTCTCTAACACTATTTGTGTTTCTTTCCCCTGTTGTAGAGTCTTGGCACTGTTGTCAAAGATCACTTGACTGTATAGGTACCGGATAATTGGTAGTTTTTCTCTTGAGTCCCATGGTCTGTATGTGTATCATTATGCCAGTACCATACTGTTTTGATTACCTTGCTTAGAATATGTTTTAAAATAAGGAAATAGGAGATGTCCAGATGTAGTCCTTTTTTGTTTTGTTTTGTTTTCTTGAGATTGTCTTGGATATTCAGGTTCCTTTGTGGTTTCATAAGAATTCTAATATTTTTTCTATTTCTACAAAAATAAAATATCATTGAGATTTTAATAGGGATTGCATTGAATCTATAGATTGCTTTGGGTAGTGTGATATTTTAACAATATTAATTCTTTCAATCTATAAACACAGCATGCATTTCTATGTATTTGTTTCTTCTTTAATTTCTTTCAGCAGTGCTTTGTAGTGTTTACTGAACTAATCTTTTGTCTCATTAGTTAAATCCTAAGTATTTTATTCATTTTTATGCTATCATAAATGGGATTGTTTTCTTAATTTCCTTTATAATTCTTTTTATTGCTAGTACATAGAAATTTTTTTGTATATTGATTTTGTGTCATGCAACTTTGCTGCATTTATTTATTAATTCTAATAGGTTTTTCTGTAAAAATTTTTAAAATTTTCTGTGTTTACAATCATGTTATTTGCAAACAGAAATAATTTAATTTTCCTTTTTGATGCCTTTCATTTATTTTCTTTTTTCTGTTTTTTCTCTTTTATTTTTTATTTTTGGCTTAATTGCTTCAGCTAGGACTTACAGTAGTATGTTGAATAGAAATAACAAGAATGGACATTCTTATCTTGTTTCTGCTCTTAGAAGAAGAGCTTTCAGTTCTTCAATGTTGAATATGATGGTAGCTGTTTTTATATGTGGTCTATAAAATGTTGAAATAATTTTCTTCCATTCCTACTGTATTAGTCTGTCCTCACACTGCTAATAAGAACATACCCAAGACTGGGTAATTTATAAAGGAAAGAGGCTTAATTGACTCAGTTTCACATTGCTGAGGAGGTCTCACAGTCATGGCAGAACCATCAGATCTTCTGAGACGTATTTACTACTAGGGAACAGTATGGGGGAACTGCCCCCAAGATTCAGTTATCTCCATGTGACCCCACCCTTGACACATGGGGATTATTACAATTCAAGGTGAGATTTGGGTGGGGACACAGCCACACCATATCACCTACTTTAAGTGTTCATTATTTTTATAACGGTGTTAAATTTGACAATTTTTTCTGCATCTGTTAAGATCGTGTATTTTTTATTCTTTGTTTTGTTAAGGCAGTGAATCACATTGATTGATTTTCATGTGTTGAAAAACTTGTGCATCTCATGGGTAAATCCCACTTGGTGATGGTATATGATCATCTTATTGTGCCTTTGAATTCAGTTTATTAGTATTTTTCATACTTTCTTCTTTATGCTTCACTTAAAGAAGCTTCATGCATCACTGTTACAGAATTACAGCATTCTCTATTCATCTTTGTATCTATCTTTACCAGCATACTTTACACTTTTATTTACTTGTGGGTTGCTATCTGGTGTCCTTCTGTTACAACTTGAAGGACCCCTTTTAGCATTCTTGTAAGGTGGGCCTGGTGTTTATGAAATACTTCAGTTTTTGTTTACCTGGGAAAGACTTTATCTCTTCTATCATTTTTGAAAAACAGTTTTTCTTGATATATTATTCTTGGATGGCAGTTTTTTTTTTTCTTCAGTACGTTGAATATATCATCCTATTTGCTTCTGGACTGCCAGATTTCTCCTGAGAATATGCTAAGAGTTTTATGAAAGCTTCTTTGTAAATAATGAACTGCATTTTTTGCCAGTTTCAAAATCCTTTCTTTGGTTTTTTACAATTTGATTATGACATGTCTTGGTATGAGCTTTCTTGGTTTCATTCTGTATTCCTTATATCTTAGATGTCCATTTCCTGCCTCAGATTTGGGGACTTTTTAGCCATTGTTTATTTAAAAAAAAAAAAGCTTTCTTCCATCTTTCTTCCTGATCTTTTGGTATTCAAATAATGTGTATATTGATGCATTTGATAGTGTCCCATAAATTCCTTATATTTTCTTTGCTCTTTATTATTGTTTTTTTCTCTTTGCTCCTGACCGGATAATTCCAAATGACTTGCCTTTGATTTTATTGATTGTTTTTCTTATGTGTTTAAGTCTGCTGTTGAAGCCCTGTAGCGAATTTTTAAATTCAATTATTGCATACTTCAGTTCCAAATTACTGCTTTTTAAAAAAAATCATCTCTTTGTAGATATTCTCATTTTGTTCATGCATCTTGTTCCTGAGCTCATTGAGCATGCTTACGATGGTTATTATGAATTTGTTATAAGATAAAGTTATATATCTCAATTTCCTTTGGGTCATTTCTGGGAAATTTATTTTGTTCCTTTGATTAAATTGTGTGTCCTTGTTTCCTTTGATTAGGCCATGGTTCCCTGTTATTTTGCATTTAGATCCACACATTTGAGAAAACAACCACCTCTTCTAGTATTTAAGGACTGGTTTTGTAAATTAAAAGACCTTCATCAATCAGCCCAGCTGGAGATTCTGCCACCCCTCAAACCTTTTCTGTTGATATGTCTTCTCTAGATTTATATGAGCAAATTCTACATTAGAAGGACTTGCTGATTTCTTTTTCCAGGTACTTCTAATTTCTTGCTCTCTCTGGTGTCTGCATGCAGTACTGCAGATTTTTCGGAGTTACAGCAAGCTGCCCAGTTCTCTTTTTGTTCTCAGCGATCCTAGGCTTCTAGCATCTGGTAAGTTCTGTCAGTGCTCTAAGTTGGGTGAGACAGTTCCTGGAGCAGCCCTCCAAAAGCTAGAACACTGGATGCACACTCAACTCTTTTTTCCCAGGGGGTAAAGACCTCTGAACTTATTCTTCCTATACCATGAGACCCCTGAAGTAGCAGCAAGTCACTCAACTCTCGTGTTTTCAGTGGCCTCCAGTAACCTAGTGTATGCTGGGTCCTGCCATTGCTCTCATTTAGGTGAGCCAGAAACTAGTCCCTCAAACAGTCTTCTGAAGAGCCGGAACATTGGATGCATATGTTAACTCGTTTCCCAGGAAGAAGCTGGGAGTTGGGAGCTTTCTTCACCCATTCCATGCTGATCTGTGGAGGAAAGACTATGACAAATGAGTATCTACTACTTTAAACTATCACCTTTGTTCTCAGTTGCTTCCAAGCTGGTGCCCTTTCCTGTCAGAGCTTAGATTCACCACGACAGAAACCAGTCCCTCAGGCAGTATCCTGAAAAGTCTGAATATTGGACATATGATTTAGTCTTTTCCTACCCAGAGAGAAGCCAGAAGCTGAGGAGCTGGGAGAGAGACTCTAGTGAGTAAGTACCATCTATATTTTTTACCCACTTCAATGCAGCTGGTTTTTGCCCAAGGTTTTGCCCAATGCAGCATTTGCCCAAGGTTTAGGAAACTCTTAATTGGTGTCTGTATTCCTCACAAAGGGAATTAGTCCATGTATTGGTCTTGAGTTAGTGTCTCCAGGTGGGGGAAGAGAGTAGGGCTTCCTGTCCCACCATCTTACTGATGTCACATTCTCATTATTAGATTATTTTAAATAATAAATTTGTTCATTGTCAATGTGTCAAACATTGTTACTTCCATTTTCTTTTGGCTACGCTTTTGCTTAATGCTTTTAATGAAAGCACACTATTCTTTTTTTGTTTTTTTTTTTTTTTGAGACGGAGTCTGGCTCTGTCGCCCGGTCTGGAGTGCAGTGGCCGGATCTCAGCTCACTGCAAGCTCCGCCCCCTGGGTTTACGCCATTCTCCTGCCTCAGCCTCCCGAGTAGCTGGGACTACAGGCGCCCGCCCCCTCGCCCGGCTAGTTTTTTGTATTTTTTAGTAGAGACGGGGTTTCACCGTGTTCACCAGGATGGTCTCGATCTCCTGACCTAGTGATCCGCCCGTCTCGGCCTCCCAAAGTGCTGGGATTACAGGCTTGAGCCACCGCGCCTGGCCGAAAGCACACTATTCTTTATAAAAATATTCATTATAGAATACATTATAAATCCAAACAGAAAATAATTGTGTTCATTTATGTAGTTTTATGCTCCCTTTCATAAGAACCCTGGAATAGCTACCTAATGTTTAGACATAAAAATATGTATCTATTTAACGTTCTTTATTTATCTCTATAAATATCTCTATAAATGTATCTCTCTAAATAATAAAAAGTGGACAATTGCATCCTATTGAATTGTTTAATAGATGTTTCAATATTAACAAACTATGGATATATCTTGAAAAATATTTACAAGGGCTACACAAAATACTGGAAGTTTAATTTCCTTAACCTTCTTTCAGTTGCAAAACAAAAAACTATTTTGACATAAAATAGATTTTGATCATCAGAGGAAATCATTATCATTGCTTTATTCAACCACTATTCATTTGGATTTAATTATCTACATAATTATCTTTTCTGTTACTTTTCATACACTTCCATTTCTGAGCTCTTACTAGGATCTTTTATTGGCAGAAGGTAGATGATCCCAGTAGGATCACAGTAATTTTATTTTAATATCCGTGTCTAATAACTCAATGTCTTAGATTTGTCATGGGTCTGTTTCTGTAATAGGTTTATCCTCTTGGTTTATATTAAGTGTTGTCGTTGTATAGCTGTTTTCTTTGAAGAAATTAAATGTTGGACACTGTATGTTAAAAACTATAAAGGGGATTGGATGCTTTGAATGGTATTATAACTCTCCTAAGTGGACTTGGTTAAGTTTCTTTTTTTTTTTTTTTTTTTTTTTTGAGACGGAGTCTCGCTCTGTCGCCCAGGCTGGAGTGCAGTGGCCGGATCTCAGCTCACTGCAAGCTCCGCCTCCCGGGTTCACGCCATTCTCCTGCCTCAGCCTCCCGAGTAGCTGGGACTACAGGCGCCCGCCACCTCGCCCGGCTAGTTTTTTGTATTTTTTAGTAGAGACGGGGTTTCACCGTGTTAGCCAGGATAGTCTCGATCTCCTGACCTCGTGATCCACCCGTCTCGGCCTCCCAAAGTGCTGGGATTACAGGCTTGAGCCACCGCGCCCGGCCGGTTAAGTTTCTAATAGTCAGGTAGGGTAGGGCAATAACTATTCAGATCACTTCAATTACGAATTCAAATGACTTGTCTGGGCTTCAATCTTCATGACGATTGCTGTATTTCACATTTACGTTTACTCCTAGAGTGTAGCCATTTTGAATTACAACTAAATGCTTGGGGTCCTTTTCAGAACCTATCTATATGGCTGAACTTGAAATTCCAAATTTTTTCTAACCGTTGAGTCTCCTGAAAATTCCGCTCAGCTATATGTTTTGGGATTTCTAGTTCCTTGAGACGAAAAGTAATATCAAATTCTGTACTCATTTGTCTGGACCTTTTCCCCTTAGTCTTGGTCCTAAAAAATCTTTATTGACAAAATAATTCTTTAATGTTTTTATAAAGATTACAAAAATTGCTTTCCTTAGACTTGATAGTTTTATTAGCAGGAAGTTTAGTGTAAAACAAACTATTCTAACATTGTCACTCACAGAAATTTTAATGGTCTCAGAGTAAAGATGTGTGGTATCTTTACTGTTGTCTGTAGACAACAGTCTCTGCTTTTTATTTATTGTACTATGCCAATAAACAAAGCAATCATTTACTATAAGAAGTAAAAGCCATAGTCCTTGTAGATAATACTAGAGGGTGAGAATAATATACCCCAGCTTTGAAAATAAATTTATTCTCAGATCTAAATTTTGAAATTTATAACTTAGGGGTGAGAATAAATTAAGCAAGTCTAGTCCCAACAGACTGACCAATTTATGTCACAAAAAAATGTTACCAGTTCAGCCACTCTTGCATTTTGAAGTTACAGTTATTTGTTAATAGAGACTAACTGAAAATATAGTCTGTGAATCAGAGATATAGTTGCCCACGTCTTTCCAAGGTATTATAAACACTTAATTCACTGTATTATAGTCTTTCTGGTCAATACAAAGATTTCTATTGTGGTTGAACACTTATTGATGTTTCCTGTTGGTACTCTGAGTCCTCACAATGCCATTCTCCACCAATAAATTCTTTATTAGTAACCTAGGTTTCAGCCCCCTTTCCTCCTCCTCTTCCTCCCTCATTCTGCCAACTCCAGCAGTTGAAGAGTTCCTATTTTTGCTGCAGTCTTATCAGGAGTATTCTCTGAGCTGATCTCATTTATCTGCTAGCCTCCATAAGTTAATTGTAGGTTTTTCTCTGCTCAGGGAGTCTCCTACTTATTGTTAGTTTTTTTCTGGAATTTATTTAATTTGTATTATTTTCTATCATTTCAATAAATGTTGGTGGAAGGAAGTAGGCATAGTTACCAGTCTGCCGTTTTGAATTCAAATCCTATTATAATTTAATTTGTAGGCATACAGCTTTTATTCATATAATTAAATTAACGTTTATCATTGCATAGTTCTTAGAAAGGAATTTAATTGAATTGTGCATGAATTTTATTTTGTAACTTATTGTTTTGTAACTTTGTAAGTTATTGTTAGGTAAAATACTATACTTATGAATAAATAAACCTTTTACCCACTTATTCTACTAGCCAACATTTCTGAAGTAAAATTATTATTATATTTTTTACCTTGGGAATAGATTGTGGTTTTGTTTCAGGAATAAAAGAAGAACAAGCAATCTAAAACCCAGGAATTAGATTATACTCATAAAAGATTATTTTATGAGGTTCATTGATCAAAAATTTTGTTAATCTATGAAGTGAATGAGCAGAAGGTGAGAGTTTAAATATACATTGACACAACAAAAATTTAAACTTAGATATAAACATTATATTTTGCTAAATTTCATATTTCCATGATTGTACATTTCCTTTGTAAAAATTAAATTAACACACTAAACACTGTCAATGACATTCTATTTATAAAATAATACTGCTTTTCTTTTTAAAGATGTAATATTAAGTGTTTCTATATATTAGATAATTGGATTTCAGTTTCTACCTCTAGGCACAGACAAGAGTTTGATACTTTTTCCTCCAGTTTTCCTTAGAGAAGGTGCAGCTGTATGAAAAGTGATAAAAAAAAAAAAATAATAGTGCAGTGCTGGTTGGGAGGAAGCATTTTCTTTTTCAGAAATCAATAGGAACAGAGAGTGATCCTATTTTTCACCTGAGGCAAATCACCATTACAGAACAGAAGAGTGCTCCTCTAGTAAGGGCAGCAGTGACACAACCTTCTATCAGTGACTATTCAAGGTTAGGAGCAATACAAAATACTAGGGAGCGACTAATTAAATTAATTCTGTGGAAAAGAGACAATGGCTCCATGCAATTAGGGTGCCTCAAGGGCTTTCCCTGTATCCTCCATCTCCAGTATCGCCCAACCTTTTCTCTTCAGCATCTCACTCACATACTTAATACCTGGTGTGTGATACCTGGTTCTTTTGGTGTTCTTGCTTAAGCTGCAGTGTGAATATTTGACTTGTTCTATGATTGATGAGTGCAGCAGGGAAGAAATGTAATTGCTTTGACTATGCAGCAGTAAATGGATACTTTCTTTGGAAATTCAACTTGCTTCATTTAGACCCAAACATGCCAAGCAGATGCAGATGATCAACTCACAGCATATGATACAAGCAAATATCTTTCTCTTTTATGTTCCGTTTTTAATGTAATAGCAAACTAACATCTGTTGTTCTGAGCATCACAAATCTGTTCTTTTCAATGTAAAGGTTTGCTGAGCATTGATATTTTGCGAAGAATAGTTTTGTGTGTGTGTGTGTGGCAATCTAACTGCACCCTATTTTTATGTCAAATTCAAATGTTTTTTGGAAAGGTCATTGTTGTGTATGTGTGACTTACTGAGCTGAACCAGTATGATAGATGTAATGATAGGTGTAAAAAATTTTCAAAGTATTGTTCTTGAGGGTGAGTAAAGAAACAGAGAAGAAAGGTAATTGGTGTTTAAGGGCTAATGCAGTATGAGCAACACCTCTCATACATTATTTAACACTGTTACTCTTTAAATATATATTTTTTAAATAGATCCAGAGGGTACATGTGCAGGTCTGTTACATGGATGTATTGTATCATGGTGAGGTTTGGGCTTCTAGTGTGCCCGTCACCCAGTAGTGAATGTTATACCCAGTGGGTAATTTTTCAACTCTCACACCCCTGCCAGCCTCCCTGCTTTTGGAGTCCCCGGTATCTGTTACTTCCCTCTGTGTGTTTGTTCTTTACAGAGCACTTTTGTTCCACATAAGAAATGCTACTCAATTCTCTAAGAAATTGATACCGGCTATTTATGGTAGTATTTGGTATGTATTTATGAGCCTTTTCCAACTCTCAAGATAGACCCTCGAGTATAATCTGTAATAGTATTAGAATCTTTCTCTGAACCATAGACTTACAGGATTGCAAAGTTTCTTTCTTAGTACAATAGGGAAATGATAGATTAGATATAACAGGAAAAATCAAAAAATTTTTAAAAGGATTTTAACAAAAACAATATTACTTTTAAGGGTAAGTTAGCTCACGTGTTTGTACAGTGACATAAATACATCTAAATTTTTGCATAAGGTACAGGTGTTGATTTGTTTTTCCGATGGAAAAATCTTAGTTGCATTGCATGTCTCTACATTTGGTTGGCATCAACATTGTTCTGCAAAAAGGACAAGGTGAAACAGTATGGCTTGAGGCCATATAGCATCACATTCAGAAAATTGAACTCAATATGCATCTTCTGCATCATCCCTATGCTACCTTTAAAAAAAAAAATCAACATTTAGGCCAGGGGCGGTGGCTCATGCCTGTAATCCCAGCACTTTGGGAGACTGAGGTGGGCAGATCCCCTGAGGTTGGGAGTTCGAGACCAGCCTGACCAACATGGAAAAACCCCATTTCTACTAAAAATACAAAATTAGCCAGGTGTGGTGGTACATGCCTGTAATCCCAGCTACTTGGAATGCTGAGGCAGGAGAATTGCTTGAGCCCAGGAGGCAGAGGTTGCGGTGAGTTGAGATAGCACCACTGCACTCCAGCCTGGGCAACAAGAGCAAAACTCCATCTCAAAAAAAAAAAAAAAAAAGGGCCGGGCGCGGTGGCTCACGCCTGTAATCCCAGCGCTTTGGGAGGCCGAGGCGGGCGGATCACAAGGTCAGGAGATCGAGACCACGGTGAAACCCCGTCTCTACTAAAAATACAAAAAATTAGCTGGGCGCGGTTGTGGGCGCCTGTAGTCCCAGCTACTCGGGAGGCTGAGGCAGGAGAATGGCGTGAACCCGGGAGGCGGAGCTTGCAGTGAGCCGAGATCACGCCACTGCACTCCAGCCTGGGCGACAGAGCGAGACTCCGTCTCAAAAAAAAAAAAAAAATTCAAAATTCATTTTCAACAGAAAACAAATACATATAAAATAAAACAATAACAACAATAACCACTATTATTGATTGCAATATTTTATATTAACTGAAAGTTTTCACTTGAAACCCATTTAAGGCAAGACATTATTTTAAGGGAACAATAAATGTCACATTTTAAATTGATTAAAAAGAAAACATTATTACTCAAAATATATTTTCAAATAGGATCTCTCATTAGTTATAATGCCCAAAGCCGTGGCTTTGAGTATTATGTCCTGCTGTCAGTCCATCTTTCAACCCTATAATTCAATAGCTTTTTTTTTGTTGTTAAAAATTCTCTTTTATCTAATAGCTCATGTGCAGGTACATATATGAGTTCATACTCATAAGCTCAGGATAATTGTAAATTATGAGCTTTATAAAGAATTTGGAAGATTACCCTAAACAAGAAAGAGCTGAAAGCTTGGAAGTTTCATCTTTTGATTTAATCTACAAAAACGAAGCACCTGTTATGCTGTAGTATAAAATAACAACATACAAAAAAGTCAAGAATGTGGTACTGTATTACTGAGGTTTCCAAAGCTATCAAGCCTTCTGGTTAAGAATGATTGGACCTATCAAAATACGAAAGAGCAGCTGGGGACATTTGAAGTGATGATTTATATTTTGTGCTACCCTGGTCAGAGACATGACAGGAACATACAATAATAAAACATCGTTTAGATCAAGCCACAATGAAAGACGTGATAGTACAAAGTGGGTATCTTTATACAATTAAAGATACAATTGTTTGGAAGAAATATTTATATTTATAGTTAAAAGGAATTAAAAAGTATAAATAACAACGCTTAGATCACTTTTGTTTACATTAAATTTGAAATATGTAATTTTACAATGATTTATGTTTTAAAGATGTCCCACAGTTGAACACAGAAACTGTAGCCTTATATAAATTAATATTTATTTAATTGAAAAGTGTTCTATTTAAGCAGAAAATAATCTTGGTCTGGAGTAAATAACTCATGGGCAGAAAGGGAAGAGGAGGGGACCAAGGAGTCTCTAAGTTAAGTTTTAAAGTTACTTTTTATCCATGGGTAGTGGTAGAAATTAATGCCTCTATGGTAATTCAGACTGAAGAACACATCAGGTTCCTAGAAGGTATCTCTGTTCATTCTTTTAAAAATGCAAAACCAAACTTAACAACATATCGGAAAGAATATTTTCCATTATGACACCCAGTCCCCTTTCTGTTTTTAATTGTTTGGTATATTGGGAATGCAAGTTATTGTTTAGAATTTATATGACTATTTAATAAGTATTTCCATAGCAACTTTGAAGTGTTGCGCAGTTATTTTCTTTTAAATGTGAACTGAATATTTTATATAATTATATTAGCCCTAACTCTCCTTTTATAAATGACAATCAAAAAAGAGTGAGTAATTGAAAACTCCTGAGATATTGAGTTATTATATACAGTGAACATTTGATTTGCCAAAAACATCAGCTATAGCATCCTTAACAAAAAGGTTTTATACACCTGATTTCAGAACAGAGTATGTTATCAATTATCTTGAATGGTTCATACTTGGAATTATTGCTTCCATTGTCCAATTAATTGGTGTTATTGTAGCATGATTGTGTGGAGTATAATTATTTTATGAACTATGAAATAGAAGATGAAATGGCTTTTGAATTTTTCAACATTCTCTTTACTTCTATTAATTGTTGTCTTCATTTGGAATCTAAAAGCATCAGAGTATGTATGAATCATTCTATAGTCTAGAGGTTTTTATGTTCTCTTTATCATAGCATAGAATACATCTGACTGATGTATTTGTAAACTGGGGTTGAGGCCAGTTCTCCAGGGCAGTACCTGTATGGTCAGCCCTATTTTTTTCCTCATTAAAGAAAGCAAATTGAATGCAACCAAGGGAAGGTGATGTATAAGAGTAACCTTGAACCATGCTAAGACAATGTTTTATAGTAAAGTAAATTATCTCCTGAATTTTGAAGCTTTTAGTATTATTAGAAACAAGTTATTTATCACTTTCTATTGCATTATGGCACTGGATGAGAACTACTGAAAAAATTGTCAGTGGTTTTTCCTTTAACATTGTTATGTCACTTTTTACTCTTGACTGATATGATTTGACAGTGGTATATCTTCTAATTTAGAGTAATGGTCAGATACACATTTAGAATGACCTGGTTGGCCAGAATATGCTGCTGTCAGAATAATTCAGCTGAAAGATTTCCTTTTATAGTCCATTTAATTCAATGCAGCTCTTCTTTTCTGAAGGTTGCACAAGATTCCTCCAAAACTGAACATGCATCTAAAAGATCAGTGATTCACAGAAACAATTCAAATCTTACTACATTTATAGAATAACTGCAATTGAGTTGTAAATAATTTTTAGTTATACAGACATCTTGACCTTAGGAGGGTCATAGTCTATTATAAGTAAATGTAATATAAGGCATGGCATGAAGTGTGCTGCAGATAATTCTCTTTCTTTCTCTCTCTCTCTTTTTTTTTTTTTTTTTTTTTTAGACAGAGTCTCACTCTGTTGCCCAGGCTGGAGTGCAGTGGTATAATCTTGGCTCACTGCAGCCTCCACCTCCCAGGTTCAAGTGATTCTCCTGCCTCAGCCTCCCAAGTAGCTGGGATTATAGGCACCTGCCACCACACCTGGCTAACTTTTGTATTTTTAGTAGAGATGGAGTTTCACTATGTTAGCCAGGCTGGTCTTGAACTCTTGACCTCAGGTGATCTTCCCTCTTCAGCCTCCCAAAGTGCTGGGATTACAGGCATGAGCCACTGCACCTGGCCCAGATAATTCTTATATTAAATATTATATTTAATAATTACTTTTCTCCTGTGTACTTTTTTTTTTACAAAAAAATCAGAATATAATTCTAAAATTTAAGAAGCAAATACTATTTTATTTCATAAAAAAACACTAAATTCTTTAAGATTATCATCCGAAAAGACAGCTTTTGTTGCTTTTTGTTTTTGTTTTTGTTTTGTTTTTCTGAGAGTCTAGGGACCTTGAGTTTGGCTTTCTCATTGGGGTCCCTCTCATAGTTACCTCTTTATTATTGAGCTAACATTAGAATTGATGAGTGAAAAAAGTGAAAGTGGGAATGATATGGTGATGATGATCATGTTGAAAGAAATAACCTATATGTATGGGAAACTTACTGTGTGACAAATGCCCTGCTCTACATACATAATTTTATTTTATCCTTGTAACAATCCAGTGAGTTGGGCACTGTTATTGTGCAATTTCACAGATGAAGAAACAGACACTTGGACATTTTATGCTGTTTTTCCAAGATCGCAGAAGTAGATCTAAATAGTGAAACAAAGATTACAACTCTAATATGCTAATTTTAAAACAATTTTAAGCAATAGGTCTATAGGTATATTAAGAACCAAAATAAAAACTAGGGATATTTAAAAAGGGAAAACAATACATATTTTAACAACCTTTCCCAAAATGTGTTCCAGAGGATATTAAGAGACACTTTGAAAGTGTCACTCAAAGAAGAGATACTTCTTTGAAAAGTGTCTCTTAATAAACAGAGTTCTGTTTCAATAAGATTGGAAAACATAAGCTTAAATAAAATTCAACATGTTTCTTTGTTGAGAGGGAGTCTCAGTCTGTCACCCAGGCTGGAATGCAGTGATGCGATCTTCACTCACTGCAACCTCCACCTCCCAGGTTCAAACGATTCTCGTGCCTCAGCCTCCCAAGTAGCTGGGATTACAGATGTGCACCACCACACCCAGCTACTTTTTTGTATTTTTAGTAGAGACAGCATTTTGCCACATTGGCCAGGCTGGTCTCAAACTCCTGACCTCAAGTGATCCACCTGACTTGGCCTCCCGAAGTGCTAGGATTACAGGCATTAGCCACTGTGCCTGGCCTAAACACATTTCTTTATTGCTTGATTTTTTTCAGAATATTTACTACGTAGATCTCTAATAGGAGAATATATTATATAGTATTTCCTAGATTGCTTGTGCATTTAACCTTTTGTCTTGAGAAACTTGCTTTGGGAAATAATCTAGATAAAATCTGGTTTACAATGTAAATATGTTAGCATTTTATATTTTCAGAATGATTTAAGAATTCTAGAGAGATTTGGCAAGATGGCCAAATAGGAACAGCTCTGGTCTGCAGCTCCCAGTGAGACCAACACAGAAGGCGGGTGATTTCTGCATTTCCAACATTTCCAGTTCATCTCATCGGGACTGGTTAGACAGTGGGGAGAGCAGAAGCAGGGTGGGGCGTCGACTCAACCAGGAAGTGCAAGGGGTTAGGGAACTCCCTCCCCTAGCCAAGGGAAGCCCTAAGGGACAGTACTATCCAGACCCGATACTGGACTTTTGCTATGATTTTTGCAACCGGCAGACCAGGAGATCCCCTTGTATGCCTACACCACCAGGCCCTGGGTTTCAAGCATAAAAGCGGGCAGCTATTTAGGCACAAACTGAGCTAGCTGCAGGAGTTTTGTTTGTTTGTTTGTTTGTTTTTTATATCCAACTGGGGCCTGAAACCCCAAAAAGACAAGACTGTTCACTCCCCTGGAAAGGGGGCTGAAGCCAGGGAGCAAAGTGATCTTGCTCAGCGAGTCCCACTCCCATGGAGCCCAGCAAGCTAAGAACCACTGGCTTGAAATTCTTGCTGCCAGCACAGCAGTCTGAAGTCGACCTGGGATGATCAAGCTTGGTGAGGGAGAGGCATGCACCATTATTGAGGCTTGAGTAGGCGATTTTCCCCTGAGAATGTTGAGGAAGCCGGGAAGTTCAGACTGGGCAGAACTCACTGCAGCATGGCAAAGCGGCAGTGGCCAGACTACCTGTCTAGATTCCTCTTCACTGGGCTTATAGATAAAACTCCCATCTCCCTGGGACAGAGCACCTGGGGGAAGGGGCTGCTGTGGATGCAGCTTCACTGGACTTAAACATTCCTGCCTGCTGGCTCTGAAGAGAACAACAGATCACCCAGCACAGGGCTCAAGCTCTGCTAAGGGATAGATGGCCTCAGGTGGGTCTCTGAACCCCATGCCTCCTGACTTGGAGAGACCTCCCAACAGAGGTTGACAGACACTGCATACAGGAGAGCTCCAGCTGGCATCAGGCTAGTGCCCCTCTGGGATGAAGCTTCCAGAGGAAGGAGTAGGCAGCAATCTTTGCTGTTCTACAGCCTCCGCTGGTGATACCCAGACAAACAGGGTCTGAACTGGACCTCCAGCAAACTGCAGCAGACCTGCAGATGAAGGGCCTGATGGCTAGAAGAAAAACTAATGGAAAGCAATAACATCAACATCAACAAAACGGGCACCCACACACAAACCATCCAAAGGCTATTGGCATCAAAGATCAAAGGTAGATAAATCCATAAAGATGAGGAAATACCAGTGCAAAAATACTGAAAATTCCAAAAACCAGAATGCCTCTTCATGTCCAAATGATAGCAACTCCTCTCTAGCAAGAGCACAAAACTGGACAGAGAATGAGTTTGACAAATTGACGGAAGAAAGCTTCAGAAGTTGGCTAATAACAAACTCCACTTAGCTAAAAGAGCATGTTCTAAACCAATGCAAGGAAGCTAAGAACCTTGAAAAAAGGTTACAGGAATGGCTAACCAGGATACCAGTTTAGAGGACAACATAAGTGACCTAGTGGAACTGAACAACACAGCACGAGAACTTTGTGAAGCATACATAAGTATCAATAACTGAATTGATCAAGTGGAAGAAAGGATATCAGAGATTGAAGATCAACTTAATGAAATAAGGCATGAAAGCAAAATTAGAGAAAAAACAATGAAAATGAATGAACAAAGCCTCCAAGAAATATGGGACTATGTGAAAAGACCAAATCTGTGATTGGTGTACCTGAAAGTGATGGGGAGAATGGAACAATGTTGGTAAACACACTTCAGGATATTATTCAGGAGAACTTCCCCAACCTAGAAAATAGGCCAACATTCAAATTCAGGAAATACAGAGAACACCACTAAGATAGTCCTCGAGAAGAGCAACCCAAAGACACATAATGATCAGATTCTCCAAAGTTGAAACAAAGGAAAAAATGTTAATGGCAGCCAGAGAGAAAGGTCAGATTACCTACAAAGGGAAGCCCTTCAGACTAACAGCAGATCTCTCTACAGAAACCCTACAAGACAGAAGAGAGTGGGGGCCAATATTCAACATTCTTAAAGAAAAGAATTTTCAACCCAGAATTGCATATCCAGCCCAACTAAGCTTCATAAGCAAAGGAGGAATAAAATCCTTTACAGACAAGTAAATGCTGAGGGGTGTTCACAACCAGATCTGCCTTACAAGAGCTCCTGAAGGAAGCACCTAATATGGAAAGGAAAAACCGGTACCAGCCACTGCAAAAAACATACCAAAATATAAAGACCAACGATACTGTGAAGAGACTGCATCAACTAATGTGCAAAATTACCAGCTAGCATCATGAAGACAGCATCAAATTCATATATAACAACCTTAACCTTAAATGTAAATGGGCTAAATGCCCCAGTTAAAAGACACAGACTGGCAAATTGGATAGAGTCAAGACCCATCTGTCTGCTGTATTTGGAGACCCATCTCACATGTAAAGACACACATAGGCTCAAAATAAAGGGATGGAGGAATATTTACCAAGCAAATTGAAAAAAAAAAAAAAAAAAAAAAGCAAGGTTGCAATCCTAGTGCAATCCTAGTCTCTGATAATACAGACTTTAAACCAGCAAAAATCAAAAAGGAAAAAGAAAGGTATTACATAATGGTAAAGGGATCAATGCAACAAGAAGAGCTAACTACCCTAAATATATATGCACTCAATACAGGAGCACCCAGATTCATAAAGCAAGTTCTCAGAGACCTACAAAGAGACTTAGACTCCCACACAATAATAGTGGGAGACCTTAGCACCTCACTGTCAAAATTGTATCAATGAGACAGAAAATTAACAAGGATATTCAGGACTTGAACTCAGCTCTGGATCAAACAGACCTAACAGACATCTACAGAACTCTCCACCCCAAATCAACAGAGTATATATTCTTCTCAGCACCACATAACACTTATTCTAAAATCAACCACGTAATTGGAAGTAAAACACTCCTCAGTAAATGCAAAAAATGGAAATCATAACAAACAGTCTCTCAGACCACAGTGCAATCAAATTAGAACTCAAGATTAAGAAACTTGCTCAAAACCACAAAACTACATGCAAACTGAACAACATCCTCCTGAATGACTGCTGGGTAAATAACAAAATTAAGGCAGAAATTAATAAGCTATTTGGAACCAATGAGAACAATGTCACAATGTACCAGAATCTCTGGGACACAGCTAAAGCAGTCTTAAAAAGGAAATGTATAGCACTAAATGCCCATATCAGAAATCAAGAAAGATCTAAGTCGACACTCTAACATCACAATTAAAGGAACTAGAGAAACAAGAGCAAACAAATTCAAAAGCTAGCAGAAGACAAGAAATAACTAAGATCAGAGCAGAACTGAAGGAGATAGAGACATGAAAAACCCTTCCAAAAATCAATGAATCCAGGAGCTGGTTTTTTGAAAAGATTAACAAAATAGACTGCTAGCCAGGCTAATAAAGAAGAAAAGAGAGAAGAATCAAACAGACAAAATAAAAAATGATAAAGGGCATATCACCACTGATTTCTCAGAAATACAAATTACCATCAGAGCATACTATAAACACTTCTATGTAAATAAACTAGAAAATCTAGAAGACATGGATAAATTCTGGGACACATGTAACCCCCAAGACTAAACCAGGAAGATGTCAAATCCCTGAATAGACTAATAACAAGTTCGGAAATTGAGGCAGGAATTAATAACCTACCAACCAAAAAAAGCTGAGGACCAGACAGATTCACAGCTGAATTCTCTCAGAGGAACAAAGAGGAACTGGTACCATTCCTTCTGAAATTAGTCCAAAAAATAAAAAAAAAGAGGGATTCCTCTCTAACTCATTTCATGAGGACAGCATCATCCTGATAACAAAACCTGGTAGAGGCACAACAAAAAAAAGGAAATTTCAGGCCAATATCCCTGATGAACATCGATGCGAAAATACTCTGTAAAATGCTAGCAAACAGAATCCAACAGCACATCAAAAAGCTTGTTCACCATGATCAGGTTGGCTTCATCCCTGACTGCAAGGCTGGTTCAATATATGCAAATCAATAAATGTAATCCATCACATAAACAGAACCAATGACAAAAACCACATGATTATCTCAATAGATGCAGAGAAGGTCTTCAATAATTTTCAACACCCTTTCATGCTAAAAACTCTAAACAAGCTACGTATTAATTGAACATATCTCAAAATAATAGGAGCTGTTTATGACAAACCTATAGCCAATATCATACTGAATGGGCAAAAGCTGGAAGCATCCCTTTTGAAAACTGGCACAAGACAAGCATGGCCTCTCTCACCACTCCTATTCAACATAGTATTGGAAGTTCTGGCCAGGGCAATCAGGCAAAAGAAACAAATAAAGTGTATTTGAATAGGAAGAGAAGAAGTCAAATTGTCTCTGTTTGAAGATGACATGATTGTGTATTTAGAAAACCACATTGTCTCAGCCCAAAAACTCCTTAAGCTCATAAGCAACTTCAGCAAAGTCTCAGGATACAAAATAAATAGCAAAAATCACAGGCATTTCTATACATCAGTAATAGACAGAGCCAAATCATGAGTGAACTCCCATTCACAATTGCTACAAAGAGAAGAACATACCTAGGAATACAACTTACAAGGGACATGAAGGATCTCTTCAAGGAGAACTACAAACCACTGCTCAAGGAAATAAGAGAGGACAGAAACAAATGGAAAAACATTTCATGCTCATGGATAGGAAGAATCAATATCGTGAAAATGGCCATACTGCCCAAAGTAATTTATAGATTCAATGTTATTTCCATCAAGCTACAACTGACTTCCTTCACCGAATTAGAAAAAACTACTTTAAATTTTGTATGGAACCAAAAAAAGCCTGTATAGGCAAGACAATCCTAAGCAAAAAGAACAAAACTGGAGGTATCATGCTACCTGTCTTCAAACTACACTACAAGACTACAGTAACCAAAAAAGCATGGTGCTGGTACCAAAACTGATATATAGACCAATGGAACAGAACAGAGGCCTCAAAAATAACAACACACATCTACAGCCACCTGATCCTCAACAAACTTGACAAAAAAAAAAAAAAGCAATGAAGAAAGGATATCCTATTTAATAAATGGTACTAGAAAAACTGACTAGCCATATGCAGAAAACAGAAACTGGACCTCTTCCTTACACCTTATACAAAAATTAACTCAAGATGGATTGAAGACTTAAACATATAACATAAAACCATAAAAACCATAGAAGAAAACCTAGGCAATGCCATTCAGGACATAGGCCTGGACAAAGACTTCATGACTAAAACACCAAAATCAGTTGCAACAAAAACTAAATTTGACAAATGGGATCTAATTAAACTAACGAGCTCCTGCAAAGCAAAAGAAACTATCATCAGAGTGAACAGGAAACCTACAGAATGGTAGAAAATTTTTGCAATCTATCCAACTGACAAAGGTCTAATATCCAGAATTTACAAGGAACTTAAACAAATTCACAAGAAAAAAAACAAGCAACCCCATCTAAAAGTAGGCAAAGGATATGAACAGACACTTCTCAAAAGAAGACATGTATGTGACCAATGAACGTATGAAAAAAAGCTCATGATCACTGATCACTAGAGGAAGGCAAATCAAAACCACAATGAGATACCATCTCATGCCAGTTAGAATGGTGATCATTAAAAAGTCAGATAACAACATATGTTGGTGAGGCTGTGGAGAAATAGGATCACTTTTATACTGTTGTGGGAGTGAAAATTAGTTCAACCATTGTGGAAGACAGTGTGGTGATTCTTCAAGGATCTAGAACCAGAAATACCATTTGACCCAGCAATCCCATTAGCTGGGTATATACCTAAAGGATATAAATCATTCTACTATAAAGACACATGCACACATATGTTTATTGCAGCTCTATTTACAATAGCAAAGATTTGGAACCAAACCAAATGCCCATCAATGATAGACTGGATAAGGAAAATGTGGCACATATACACCTTATAATACTATGCAGCCATAAAAAGAACGAATTCATGTCCTTTGCAGGGACATGGATGAAGCTGGAAACCATTCTCTGCAAACTGACATGGGAACAGAAAACCAAACACTGCATGTTCTCACTCATAAGTGGGAGTTGAATAATGAGAACACATAGACACAGGGAAAGAAACACCACACATTGGGGCCTGTTAGAGGGTCGGGGGCAAAGGGAGGGACAGCATTAGGACAAATACCTAATACATGAGGGACTTAAAACCTAGATGATGGGTTGGTGGGTGCAGCAAACCACCATGGCATACATATGTAACAAATCTGCATGTTCTGCACATGTATCCCAGAACTTAAAGTAAAATAAAAATAAAAGTAAAATAATTCAAATAGGTTTATAATGGCATATTATTATTTTTTAAATTTTTGTCTGCTAAAAGTTGAAAGATGTTGAGCATGTTTCAGTATGATTATTTGACATATATATGTACTCTTAGGTAGTATCTTGCATTAGTCAGTTTTCATGCTGCTGATAAAGAAATACCGAAGACTGGACAATTCGCAAGAGAAGAGGTTTAATTGGACTTACAGTTCCATGTGGCTGGGGAAGCCTCATAATCATGGTGGAAGGCAAAGAGGAGCAGTTCACATTTTACATAGATGGTGGCAGGCAAAGAGAGGAGTGCTTGTGCAGGGAAACTCCCCTTTTTATAACCATTAGATGTCATGAGACTTATTCACTATCACAAGAACAGCATTGGAAAGACCTGCCCCCATGTTTCAATTTCCTCTCACCAGTTCTCTTTCATAACCTGTAGAAATTCAAGATGAGATTTGGGTGGGGACCCAGTCAAACCATATCATTCTGCCCCTTCCCCTCCAAAATCTCACATCCTCACATTTTAAAACCAATCATGCCTTCCCAAAAGTCCCTCAAAGTCTTAACTTATTTCAGCATTAACTCAAAAGCCCACAGTCCCAAGTCTAATTCAAGATGAGGCAAGTCCCTTTCTCCTGTGAGTCTAAAATAAAAAGCAGGTTAGTTACTTCCTGGATACAATGGGTGAACAGACATTGGGTAAATACATCCATTCCAAATGGGAGAATTTGGTCAAAACAAAGGGACTACAGTCCTCTTGCAAGTCCAAAATCCAGTGGGGCAGTCAAATCTTAAAGCTCCAAAATGATCTCTTTTGACTCAGTGTCTCATATCCAGGTCACTTTGATGCAAGAGATGGGTTCCCATGGTCTTGGGCAGCTCCACCCCTGTGGCTTTGCAGGGTACAGTCTCCCTCCTGGCTGCTTTCACAGACTAGCATCGAGTGTCTGTGGCTTTTCCAGGAGTACGGTGCAAGCTGTCACTGGATCTATCATTCTGTGGTCTGGAGGACGGTGGCCCTCTTCTCACAGCTCCACTAGGCAGTGCCCCAGTAGGGACTCTGTCAGGGCTCTGACACCACATTTCCCATCTGCACTGCCCTAGCAGAGGTTCTCCATGAGGGCCCTGTCCCTGCGCATACTTCCACCTGGACATCCAGGCATGTCCATAAATCCTCTGAAATCAAGGCAGAGGTTCTCAAACTTCATTCCTTGACTTCTGGGCACTCACAGGTTCAACACCATGTGGAAGTTACCAAAGCTGAAGGTTTGCACCCTCTGAAGCCATGGATTGAGCTCTACATTGGCCCCTTTCAGCCATGGATGGAGCAGCTGGGACACAGGTGCTGGGACACAGGGTACCAAGTCTCTGGACTGCACATAGCACAGGAACTCTGGGCCTGGCCCATGAAACCACTTTTTCCTCCTAGGCTTCTGGGTCTGTGATGGGAGGAGCTGCCATGGAGATCTCTGACATGGCCTGGAGACATTTTCCCTATTGTTTTGGGGACTAACATTTGGCTTATTACTTATGCAAGTTTCTGCAGCCCACTTGAATTTCTCCCCAGAAAATGGGTTTTTCTTTTCTATCACACTGTCAGGCTGCAATTTTTTCGAACTTTTATGCTCTGCTCCCCTTATAAAACTGAATACCTTTAACAGCATCCAAGTCACCTCTTGAATGCTTTGCTGTTTAGAAAGTTTTTTCAAGAGATACCCTAAATCATCTCTCTCAAGTTCAAAGTTCCACAAATCTCTAAGAAAAGGGCAAAATGCCACCAGTCTCTTTGCTAAAACATAACAAGAGTCACCTTTGCTCCAGTTCCCGACATGTTCCTCATCTCCACCTGGGACCACCTCACTTGGACCTTATTGTCCATATCACTGTCAGGCTTTTGGTCAAAGCCATTCAGCAAGTCCTTAGGAAGTTCTAAACTTTCTCATATTTTCCTGTCTTCTTCTAGACCTCCAAACTATTCTGGAGGGCTGAGCACTCCAAACTATTTGGAACTGTTAACCAGTTCCAAAGTCTTTTCCACATGTTTGGGTCTCTTTTCAGCAGCATCCCACTCTACTGGTACCAATTTACTGTATTAGTCCATTTTCACACTGCTGATAAAGACATACCCAAGACTGGGCAATTTACGAAAGAAAGAGTATTAATTGGACTTAGAGTTCCACATGGCTGGGGAAACCTCACAATCATGGTGGCAGGCAAAAAGGAACAGGTCACATCTTACATGGATGGAAACAAGCAAAGAGAAAAGCACTTGTGCGGGGAAACTCCTCTTTTTATAAACATCGGATCTCATGAGACCTATTCATTATCACGGGGAACAGCACAGGAAAGACCTGCCCCCATGATTCAATTACCTCCCACTGGGTCCCTCCCACAACACATGGGAATTAAAGATGAGATTTGGGTGGGGGTACAGCTAAACTATATTATATCTTTACAGGTATTCTGTTCATTTTAAGATTATTTTGTTTTATTGTAGAGTTTAAAACCTCTTTGTATATTTTGTATACATATATATATAAAATTTTGTATATTTTGAATAAAATTTCTTACACATTTTCTGTTTTTTGTAGAAATTTTGTAATTTTGCATTTTGTATTTATATATATGGTTCCTTTTTATTTTTGTGTAAGTTGTAAGGTCTGTACCTAGTTTATATTTTTGCATTGAACATCCAATTGTTCTACTACCATTTGTTATAAAGGTTATTCTTTCTCCCTTGAATTCCTTTGCATTCTTTTAGAAACACAATTGACTATCTTTGTCAATTGACTATTCCCGGGCTGTCTCTTCTGTTCTATCAATCTTTAAGTATATTCTTTTACCAATATCATACTGTCTTTATTACTACAGTTTCTAGTAGGGTTTGAAATTAGGTGGTGTGATTCCTCCAACTTTCTTCTTCTTCAAGATTGTGTTCTGGCTATTCTAGAGCTTTTTGCCCTTCATATAAACTTCAGAATCAGTTTGTTGAAATCTACCAAGCAGCTTGCTGTGATTTTGATTGCAATTGCATTGAAACCATAAGGTCAAGCCAGGAAAATCTGCTATATTAACAATATTAAGACTTTCAATATATGAATAGAGAATATATCTTTGAACTTTAAGTGATGCCTGGGACCCATGTGTATAAGGCCTGCATCTGTCTCACTCCCTGCAGTAGATTTCTACATCAGTGGTCCCAGTGAAGCTTGTCTTTTGGTATTCATAGTTGTTTAGAAGTCCCCAGGGCCAACCTCGGTTTCAATGATTTCTTAAAAGGGCCGACAGGACTTTAATAAGTGGTTATACTCATGGTTACTCATTACTGTGAGAGGATATAAATTCAAATAAGCAAAGAAAAAAGATGCATGAGGAAATGTCTAAAAAAATACCTGTGGACAAACTTCTAAATGTCCTCTCCCAGTGAAGTGGTGTGGTCATGCTTATTTCTTTAATAAACAACGTGTGAGTGGCAACGCATAGGAAGTTTTGTCAGCCAGGGTAATGACTCTGAGCCTTGCATCCAGAATTTATTGGGAGTCACTGCATGCCTATGCAACTGATGTCAGCACTGATTCCAGCCTCCCAAAGCAGAAACAGGCATTCACCATAAATTACATTTGTTAGCATGAACTATATGATAAAATTGGTACAGGATGGCCCATTACCTCAGGCATACAAAAGCCTTAATGACATTCACCATAAATGACATTTTTAGCATAAATTATCTCATCAAAGTGGTATGCTATAGTGTAAGGCCTCAGGCATACAAAAACACTCATATCAGGGAGGATATTCCAAGGGCTCAGAGCTCTTTTTCCAAAAACCAGTCCTGAGGAAAACTATCTCTTGGAAATGTGTAGGTTTTTGAGATCCAGGCCTGTGAGTTAACCCTTTTCTGCACAATACCTTTGTTATATCCTGCCTATATTGAGTCTGTGTTTGGCCTTGTGACTTGTTTGGGTCAATGGGACATTGGTGACTGAGACATTAGCAGTGGTCTTGATATGTGTTTGTGCTTGCCTTCTTGGAATGCTGCTGCTGAGTAAAGAAGCCTTGTCACCCTCCTTGAGGATAAATGCATGAAGAAAGGTTCAGGAATTTCACCTATCCAAGCTGAGTAAAGCCAACCCATCAACTTATGAGAAATTATGACTTGTTTCTGTTTTAAGCACTAAGTTTCGGAGTAGTTTCCTATACAGCAAAAGATGCCTGACACAAAAATTGGTTCTAGAATTTGGATCAACCCCAGAAGAGAGCTAATTGACTGGACTGAGCCGACTCTATCTTTGAAGTAAGAAGAAAGAATAAGGTAAAAACATTGACTTCAGAGCACAGTAACAATACTGTCTCAGGACAGAAAAAAATGTAAGAACAAACTAAAGTATGTTAAAATATAGGCCAGACAGTGGGTAGTGGTGTATTGTATGTGAGGAGGGTACAAATATGGAGGAGTATGTATGTTTGTTGAGTGAATTCTACAAAAGTACAGGGAAAAAGTGAAATAAATTAAAACAATATATCCAACTTAAGATGAAGAAAAATTACAAGTAAAAATCTGAGACAAAAAAGTATAAAATAAGATGGTAAAAATAAATCTGACTATATTAGTAATAATATTAATATGTGATTAGACTAAATGCTCCAGTTAAAGGCACATGGATAAAAATCAAAACTCACCTACATGCTGTTACTATAAAGAGGTGTAAAAATTAGAAATATTAAAAGATTCTGAATAAAGTGACTAAAAATATGACCAGGCAAGTAAAACCAGAAAAGACGATAGTTACCTGAATGTAGTACAAAATAAACTTGGAGGCAAAAGGCATTGCTACAGATAAAAAACATGCCTATATAATGACAAAAGGTTAAATTTACCAGAAAGCTATATCAATTCTAACGTGAGTGTACCTGGTAACATAGCTTTAAGAGATATGAAGAAAATTGACTGAATTAAGGAGAAATAAACAAATCTACTGTTATAACTAACCTTTCTCAGAACCTTATAAAGCAAAAAACCACTAGATTATTTCCAGTATCATTTCGATCTATAATCACAATAAGTGTTCCCTCTTGGAATTAAATAGCAGTTAATTTCATTTATATGGATAAATACCCACAAATTGGTTTTAAAAAACTGTTTAAAAGAAGGAGAACTGAGAAGAAATACTTGCTGTAGCAGGTACTGAAACAACATTCTCTAAGGCCATTTTACTGAACTCATTTTAATAACTTTATAGGATCAGTGTAACATAGTAGAAGTTACAAAATTAAACATTATGAAAAATAAAAGGCCAAAAATATGAGAGTTCAATTTAAAAGGAAAATAGTTGACTAGTTAATAAATAATGCTGATACAACTGACCATCACAAAGAGAATTAAAATGGAAACTTCCTATTCAAGCTAGAGTTGAAATAAAGAGCAGTTTAGCCAAGACTAAAAATCTAGAAACTATAAAGAAAAGAAAACATATTTAAGCACATGGTATTTAAAAAATACTTTGGATTTCAAAAGGTAACATAAAATAGTTTATATTTAAATATGAAAAAATATTTGCATATGATGACAAAAGCTTAACATTCTATAATAAACAAAGAGCTCAATTGACATAAAATACAACCAATCTCTCTTTTTTCAAAAAAGAAGCAAAGGATATAAGTAGAAAATTTACAAATGGTAAAAAAAAGAAATCATATTAAAGGATGCTCAAATTCAGTTGCAGTAATGCAAATCAAAACATCAGTAAGATATGATTTTTAACACCTCAGACTCCGAAATCTAGATGAGGGTATTAATACTTATTGCTATAGGCATGTGGGGTAAAGAAAATTCCCATATTTTGCTGGTGGATATTTAAAATGTTACAAGGCTTTTGGAAACACTTGCTATGTAGTAAATGCCAATTTTTCAAAGGATATACCACTAATTCTTATATGTATGATAGTTTTAACTATTAAAACAAATCTGCAGGCCAAGGCAGGCAGATTGCTTGAGCCCAGGAGTTCAAGATCAGCCTGGGTAATGTGGCAAGTGACTGTCTGTACAAAAAAATATAAAAAATTAGCTAGGTGTGGTGGTGCAATCCTGTGGTCCCAGCTACTTGAGAGACTGAGGTGGAAGGATCGCAGCAGCCTGGGACCTTGAGGATGCAGTGAGTTGCACCACTGAACTCCACCCTGGGGAACAGAGTCAGACTGTGTCTGAAAAAAAATCCTGTGAGATTTTGTAGAGTCTATTGATGAAGATTTATCCCAGGGGTGGGATGACCATCACCCACTTATGCCTAGTGTTTCATTATTGGAACACTAAGCATGTGGGAGTTACTTATAACCTACTGCTCAAGGTCATCACCGAGGTCTAATTGCAAAAATTCAAAAAATTGCAACCTCTGACATAAATTGGTTAAGGGAAGAAATAACAAAATAAAAGAGCTCTTCTGCCTTATTCTCCATTGCCACCACCATGGCCTTTGCACATATACAACTTAGTTTTACTCATGAGCACCTTTTACTTCTTTATGCACCATACATACCGCTTTGGCCTATAATAATTTTCATTCTTGCCTTGACTAGCTTCAAAATTTGGTTTGATAACCACAACCTTTTGAGTAATTTTCCTGAAGTTTTAATAACATCATAGTGATCTTAACAGTATTCTATAATCAATTATTTAATTGAACTGATGTTTTGCACTATATCCTAAACTCAAGGACAGTGATAATGTGTTCTTTTTCTTTGTCTATCCAATCCCTACAGCACTTTTAATATACATAGTATGTATTCAATAAGTTGTTTCAATAAAGCCAGGATGCCTTTGGAAGCTAACAGTGTAGTTGATCACTATATTCCCAGTTCTAAACATGACGTCTTATGCATATAGAAACTTGATAAATATTTATTGAATAAATTTTTAAATGAGTGTACTAGAACAGATGGCTAATTTCCAATAAAAGTAATATCCATAGCAAAATGCTTTCTAAGGGGTCTTCAGAAGCTTGTAAGCCAAAACAACTCACTCTAGATAGCATTTTTAACCTAGTCAGTCCTTACAAAGAAGGAGGATGTCCACATTATACTCCAGAAGGTAAAATTAGTTGCATGGGCATCTACTTTTTTAAAAAAGTTCAGTGTGGCTTCCAAAACACACTGAATAAGCACACATGCTTTAGTTGTATGAAATAAAAACTAACTCTGGCAATCTTATTTTAAACATTTAAAAAGTGATTTTATTTAAAAGATACTAGAGATCATATAATGTGTGAGAGCAATGAGCGTATACAGAAAGGGATTCTGTAAGGTCTGAAGAGTCAGGCAACAAAAACTGTAGCAAGTATATTACAGAACAAGAACAGGAAGGTTTGTGTGCGACTTATAGCAGTCATGCATCTGTTTGTGTCCCATCTTTTGCAATAAAAGTCTTCTAATTTTTGCAAGGCTGAGGGGGGTGGATCACTTGAGGTCAGGAGTTTAAGACCAGCCTGGCGAACATAGTGAAAACCCATCTCTACTAAAAATACAAAAAAAATGAGCCAGGCGTGGTGGCACATGCCTGTAATCCCAGCTACTCACGAGGCTGAGGCATGACAATCACTTGAACCCAGGAGCCAGAAGTTGCAGTGAGTCGAGATCACGCACTGCACTCCAGCCTAGGTGACACAGTGAGACCCTGTCTTTAAGAAAAAAGAAAAAAAAAGTCTCCTAATCTTCAACAGTGAGGTGGAGGATCTGGCTTCTGCAATAGTGAGAGATGATCATTTCCACCCATTCATACTCCAATGGTGATCAGTGTGTCAAGGGGAAGGGATTGTTTGAACATGAAAGAACCAAAAATGGGAAATATGTCCATTATAGAAGTTGATAATCAGTGGTAGTATACTTCCATGAGACC